>NC_056473.1:20785649-21385649 GCF_008729295.1 Plectropomus leopardus | reverse complement strand
TTTTGCCAAACGATGCAATTAACTGCTTCAAATTCAGTCTGTTTTAATTATACTAAATAGTCCAGATGAGATGCCAAAATTACAAGTCAAAACGGGGGTGATACATTGAGTCGTAATTGGCTGTCTTTGATGTTGTTGTGGTTTGTTGTCATTCAGACTCTTCGTGCTCTCGCGCTCTCTTTCTCCGTCTCTCTTTTGCTCTTTGGCCATGATTGATCGATGTGTCAGGTATGATGGGGCATCATGGCGTTAGAGCGGGTTTGCAGCTCAGTCATGTGACTGCAGCAGATGGCACAGCTGAGTATTAGAGTGGGTTCACCTGCTGTTTGCTCTCCTGCTTCCTGCTTTACTGCTATCAAATACCACCTAGGGAGAGCAAAGGAGGGAGGGAGGTGAAGGAAAAGTTGCAAGCCAGCCAGGGAGGGAGAGCAGGTTTAAGAAAGTAAGAGAGTGAGAGAGAGGGTACAAATGTAAGGGATGAATAAAGAAAAAGATGAAAAGAGATGACGAGTTAGGATGAGGGAGGGAAGTGTGAACCGGCAAACAGAGGGGGTGAAAAAGAAGGAGGTGCAGAAGAGGTACTAAAAATGAATCCGTGATATTCTTTCTCTTAATTACCCTTTGCGTTGTGCCCCCTCTCCTTCTCTCACAGTCATAAGGCTCAAATCATAAGCTCATAATGACGGGATGCGGTCGAGGATCCATTCAACACTCGTTCCAGACCAGTGGATGAGTACAGATAGAGGGGCTTAAGAGACACACAAAGTAACTATGACTGATCGCAGAGCCTGGTGACTCCAAGGGACATCCTCTTTGTAATTCTTTTAGTGTAGCATAATATCATTTATCCCACAAATAGACGTATGACCCTGCAGTGCCCGTGTCACTCAGAGTTCAAGACTCTGGGAGTGCACTCGAAGGACAGAACAGGACACACACTCATAATTACACACAATGCGGTTAAAGCAGAAACACACTTCACGCACATGCCCGTGCTCGGCACAAATGGTGCCGCATGAGCACAAGCGCGCATAGACACAGATAAGAAAAAACATTCACGCGGATACACACATGCTCATTACATATGCATAACCAGCATACAGCGTCGCGGGCATTGCTGACTAATAGAAGCACTCTATGTGGCCTGCAAACACGAGCGTGTTATCAGTGATGAATTCCACCACACCTACCCACCTTGACAGCAGTCCAACCGACAGCCTCCTCGGCTGCTATCTGCCCTCTCCAGCCCTGCTTCTGGGCTGTTTGGGAGTGAGTGGCAGGTTTGTGTAAATGCTGGTGCCGATATGTCACAGGCACCAATCTGCAGTCCCACGGGGATCCTACTGGGAGTTCAGCCTGAGTATCACACCGCGGAGAAAACAATTTCTGCTGCCAATACTCCCGCGCAGATGAGAAATGTTTTAATATTTGCTGCTGCTTTATGGCCGCGGCTGTGACAGTGATGGAGAAAATGTCAGCTTTTTCCACCCTTAAATGCCACTCTTTGTCTCAGTCTGTTTCTTTTCATTGATCTCTGCCTCTGCCTCAGAATCAATAAGGTCCACCAAACAGTCGCTTGTCTGAGAATGCATTGCCGCTTTCCCCCTCTCAAACCTTTCAGCGAAACAGGATTTCGCACTTTACTTTCTTTGCCTAATTAGTTATCCAATACGGGGCCCAGCTTGTGTAAGGCAACATGTACAAAGGGAGAAATAGCATTGTAATTCCACAGCTTATTTAGTTGTCAGTCACTGGAAAGAATATGTGCCCCCCACCACCACTAGAGGATAGGCTAATGCAGACATTGTGTTTGGGGAAATTTGTATGCTCTTTACTTTCTTTGGCTCTGAGTTGTGTGTGTGTGTGTGTGTGTGTGTGTGTGTGTGTTTTGTCTAACTGCAGTAACATTTACCCCGGTAATAGCAGCCCAAAAAAAGGGACAACAATACTTGCCTTCTTCCCTCCAGCTACTCCAGAGCTCAGCAGAAGCCTGTCGATAGTAACTGACCCAAACTTGCACCCTCACGGGGTGAAGGGTAATTCAGTCAGTGTTGCCACTCAGCTGCAGTCCCTCTTCAGCTCTCCCCTCTGGTGCTGCCGCAAAGAGGAGAGAACAAAAGAGATAGAGCAGTCACAGTTTAAGGCTCGAACAGGATGGTGGATGTTCTCCATCGACCGTGGCCCTTAGGAGTAGACTGCAGCTGGAGCCCGTGTCAATCCAGATCAAATATCTGTGATGTCAGTTAAATAGACACAGGAAGTGATTTAAACAGATGTTTTTTTTTTTTCCCCTTCTTTTTAAGTCCCATACATATTTCATCAGATGACTGAAAGGTTAAGATTAAAACGTGAGCAACAATAGTTCCATTTAGCTGAATCGTTGATCCCGGGGTCATTCAGGGGACGTCAGGGAGAGTGATGATATAATATAACGCATCACTTCCCTTACATGTCGACAGGGCAGACAATTAAAGGTTTGTTCTCACAAGAAATGTCTTCCATTCCTGAGGGTTAAAGGAGGAGGAGGAAGAGGAGGGGACGTGAAACCGATCCCTCCTGGGACTTACCGGACAATGTATTGTCTTTATAGACATGTGTCGATACATGCACACACACTGTGTGACAAACACACGGTGAATTCGTGCTCATAAAATGTAACAATGGAGTTATGGTTAAGTCTTGTAATTCATCCTTCATTAAGAAAGGAAACAGACGTACAATACCTGGAAGCACCAAACTCTATGCATGCTGCAGACAGTTACAGGTTAATGTTTAAAGCAAACACACCACTTAAAGGGGTTTACAGCTCTCTTTAACAATTGGCATGATTTCCCCTATGGCCTGCTACAGTTCAATCAATAGTTACAGCACGAGCAGCTGTCTCCCAAACCTTTTTTTCTGACCTTTCATTTTATCTTGACAAGCAAACAAGCTGTACTCCTTCTGTACAATGAGGAGGAGAGAGCTTTTTAACAATAGATGGCTGACCGGTTTCAGCAATCCAAAGAGTTGCAGTGAGGTTTTACACCCAGTGAACATTGTTTTAAACCTTTAAAGGGATCATTCCACATTTTGGGGAAATACAGAAAAAATGCTCAGAAAATTGATGCCATTCTCATATCTGCCTGTGAAACATAGGCTAAAACTGCAGCCAGTAAACAGTTAGCCTAGCATAAAGACTGGAAACGGAGGGAAAAGCTAGCCTAGCTCTGTTCAAAAGTAAAAATCCTCCTACAGCACCTCCGAAGCTCACTCATTAACATGTTATATCTCTGTGTCTGTAATTCATGACCTGAAACTTTTCTGGTGTCAACAACACATTACTTCTGGTAGGTGCTGGTAGGTATATTTTTCCTCTTTTTATAAAAAAAAAAAAAAAAAAAAAAAAAAATCTTTGGACAGGCTAGCTGCTTCCCCATACTTCCAGTCTTTATGCTAAGCTAAACTTAGCTAACAGTCCCTGGCTGTGGTTTCATATTTGATGGACAGATATGAGAGTGGTATTGATCTAAGCATCTAACATTCTGCAACAACCCTATTTCCCCAAACTGTTCCCTTAAGACCTAGCCCTTTATAGAAACCCTGCTGTAAGGCTTCAGGAAGGGCTGCCTCTTAAATGTCTGAGATTAAATCAGTCGGAGGCCCCTTTGTTTACTGAGATTGTTTCAAGTCAAGCAATCGTTTTGTTTTTGTGAGTCAGTGTGCTTTGTAGTGTATTTCTGAGGACCTTTTGGTCCCCTGATTTTGGGGCAGAGTCAGCGCTTTTGACTTTCACACTACTCTTTGGTACAGGCTGCTGCAGAGATGCAGGCAGCGGCACAGAGGTAGAGCCCCCGCATCATAAGGCTCAGAGGAAATATTATTTTCTCTCTTCTGCTGAGAAGTGGTAAATTTCTGGCTAACAGCAACTTTAGACAACAGTCTCTGTTTTTTGTTTGACATCTAGAGTTGGAAAAAATTTTTTGCACATTTGTGATCTGTTGTTTGCCCTCTTAGCTTTTTTACAGTATGATGTGAATGCCACCGTCAGACTGAACGTCCCGCTGAGCCCCATTCAAACTTTGAAACTTTGTATGGGTTAAAAAAAAAAGGAATTGTTGAATATGTATGTATGTATAATTGTGAGTCAGTATGAGTCATTTTATGACAGGGCACAACTTTTTGGAAAATGGACACAATAAATGTAAAGCTAACAATACTTAAAATACACATGGAACTTCTCATAGTATTAGCAGGGAAAGTTATACAAACTGGCAGTGGGCTCGTGAAAGGTTAGTCCGCTTGGAAATTTAAATCTCAAATGGCAGGGACCCTTGTAGTCATCATTTTTATATATTTCTTGTAGATTTTTAATAGACCTACACCGACCCAGCCGCCAGAAATAATGTTGCCATTGTACATTTCTGCTAACAGTGGATATATTAATTTTGTGTGCTTCATATGTAGCAAATGTACTGACGCTTTACAATTCTTTATGTTTCAGTCTTCAGTGTTATGACTGACAATGCTGTGGTTAATGTGTGGTTAGGAATACGCTCAAAAACCACTTGGTTAGAGTCCAGAAAAGATCATGTGTTGGCTCAGTACTCAAAGTACTCAGTTTGGTTGCCACAAAGACAGCTGGAAATGTGTCATTAAAAAAACGCCCAGTTTTGTAGCAAGAGCACAGCTGGAAATGTCCCAGCATATCAGTAAAAATTAGGGGTCGACAGATTATCGGCCCGGCCAATTATTGGAGCTGATATTTTGATTTTGGCTGATTATCTGTATCAGTGTTTTATTTTAATGATCGCTAATAAAATTTATTGATTGATTAAAAAGTGCAAAGAAAGTGTCACCATGGGAGGAACTTTTACTTTGTATAATCTCAGTGACATATTTGTATTTATTCATTTTTATTTAAATTTCCACTTAACTTTATAAAAGAAAGTTGCTGGGAACTTGGGATTTGAAAATTTTTATTCAACATTTGCTAAAGGCATTTAAACAAAGTTATGTGTCGGAGTTTGTTAAATTCCAAATTCTAAATATTGACAGAAATTGTAAATGCATATCCAAATATTGATTATCTGTCTCATTAACTGCTAAAAATCTGCATAGGCCCTGAAAAAACATTATTGGTCGACCCTTAGTAGAAATACCTGCTTTTTTTGTTTGTCGGTCACAAACAGTAGTCTGCTGCTGTCCACAGCTGTTTGCCTTGTCACTTATTCACCATAACTTGAGCAACGTCACTTTAGAAATGTTGATATTCAATGTACAAATGTTACATATCTGTCCTTTGCAGAAATTAAGAATTCCAACATTTTATCTTTCAACTAGGAGAACGATTACTATTACTAGTTGAGGCAGAATTTCTCTGAACTTCATAAAGGTAGCTCATGTTTATTTTAACTCTATGATATTATTATTTTTTTTTCTAAAATGGACTACCTCGTAAATCTTTGAAATCAAAAATCGATATAAATCTTGTCTTGTTTTCAATGAAATTTTACACATGATCATCCATAAGAATTACCCTAAATGTTAAATGACTGAGAAAGCCCATTTTATTCCTAAAAGTCATTGATATTGTCTTTATCAGTACTTAATAATTCAGTAAAGTGAAACAAATAGCCACAGACACACACACTACATGAGGGAGGTCCTCGAGCAAACATGAGTAAGAGAAACTGATGGTGTGTGTACGCGAGGTCTCCAGAACGCTTCAGCTCAGGTGCTGCAGCCTGTCAAAGCAGCCCAGTGTCAGGTGACAAAGCATCACGCTGCCTCAGACAGAAATGGCCCAGTAATGTCCCAGCCGATGAACCAGGGGCCGCAGCTTTGTCCCTCCATCACAGCTGAGTCCAAACAGCAGCCTGCTGCTGTCACTGTCTGTTAATGTGTCTCCACATAAACACCTGCCTTAACCGCATCAATGCTTCACTTTCATGTGACCCGTTATCGTTATCGCTTCGTTTCAGCTCATTTTGGGACTGATTTTGGTCGAGTGCTGGTCAGCGCTAATGAGAATATTCTGCATTGTTTTGGGTCTATGTAGGAAGTGGAAAAAAAAACACATTTTAAAACTAAAATAATCATCATCTGCATGTCTTTTAGATGTGTAAATATACATTTAAAGAATAATTCCATGTTTTTGTGGTTTATGCCATTTTTGGTACCATTTCTATTTTTTTCTATTGGTAATAATAGCATTGTACTCCAGCAGTGAAATGTAACTAAGTACATTGACTCGAGTACTTTTTAAATTTTAAGGTATGCCTACTTGAATTTTATGCTACTTTACAGTGACACTTAAATATATTTATTATGTGACTTCATTTTTCTGACATTTATAGTGTATTCATAGTTCATACAAGGCGGCCTGCATAATATGATATATTATGTATGCGTGAGAGATTTTTGCTGTTAATGCGTACTTAATAAGATTTTGACTACATGACTTTTGCTTGCCATAGAGTATTTTTTGATTTGTAGTATTGCTACTTTTACTTTAGTTAAAAATCTGAATACTTCCTCCACCACTGATGTACTCATTATGCTAACTGCTTGAATTAACTTGGTGATATCGCTTTAAAGATGTCCACTGGGACAAGAAACACAAGCATTCAGACAACCAGATTTGAAACAAACCCCCAAGGTTAGAAGACGAGAACAAATCATAAATCATTACTTTAACTGCCTGTTATAAACATCCGTTACAGTTTACAGATGGGTTTCCTGGTTCAGCCATGACCTACTGTACTCACTGTAATTGTGCGTCGACCCAATTTTCCTAATAAATGAAGGATTTTGACTGACTCATCTTGCTTGTCATAGTCAGTCTTACTGTCTGACCACTTGTGGTTTTTGCTCTTTCTCACTTTGTTCTGGTCCTAGAGACAACGGACAAAACTATGACAGTTAGACTCTGGTTGTGATTAGCAGGAATTGTCCTTTAAGGACAATTGTAGGTGGTCCTTTAGGTAGGTGGTCAATTATAAACTGGCTTTAGTGTGTTTGCTTGACCGCTCCCACTCCCACAATAGCAAGCGCAGAATATGCCCAAATATAGTCCTGATCTCTGACTTGTGACAGTCTTTGACATTTTCATTGGCTTTCGCTCGACTATGAACGACAACATTTTTCCATTGATTTTTGCAACTAAGACAAAAGGAAACAATGGCAATCTAGTTGAATCTGATCGAGCAAACAAATCATCTCTCAGAGAAAAGACTAGTTGAATAGTGTTTGAATGCTGGTATTGTACAGCATGTTTTCCTCTGACACACATCTTCATAGTATTCTGCCTAATCCCCTTTTCCACAGTCTAGTCTGAAAAAGGCCTTTCACTCTGTGGCCTAAGGGACATGAATAATTGTTGATACAGAGGCTGTTTCATAAACTCCTAACACTGTAATCGCACTCTGACAGATGTAGGCCTACTACTAATATACACACACACACACACACACACACACACACACACACGTGCGCGCGCATACGCATACAGAATTAACCCCCTCTTTTCCTCTCTTTGGCCTCTGGTTCCCTCTTTCTTTTCCCAGTGACTCACTGCTCATATCAGCATAATGACCGCAGACTGATCCAGCCCACAGGGGCTGAGGGGTCGGAGCAACACTGGGTTCTGAATAAACAATGAATGACGTGCGAGGAGAGGCTGGATGTAGTCATAAACCAGTGTGCATTTCACAACGTAAAAGGATACTCATAGTCCACATACGCTAGACATACTGCACTGATTTCAAAACAGGCCTGCTGTTGATTGCAAGACACATCTGATTCCAGATAAAGCTTTTCACATGAAGGGTCTTCAGTCCCAGGCAGCATCTGTTCAGTCCTTCACGCCTCCCAAAACTTCACATTTTCTGTTATTGCAGCTGAAATGAATGACATTTGACCAAATGCAGAACAATAGCTCGCAGCCTAACCTTTTGTCCCTTGCTAAGTGGCAGTATCCTGGTATAGATTCCTGCGACGATGAAGCATGAATAGTAATTGTTTACCTGCAGTTGGTACAATGTCAACAGACTAATCCATCACATGCACCCTGTCTACTTATTTATAGACAAGGGGAATAAATCAGGCGAGTGGATGAAAGTTGAAAAGACAAACACAAGGACACAAATAGGAGTCCCATAGATAATCCTTTAAACATTTTTAATCAAGACGTCAGCAACAGGAAAGATGAATGAAGCATCCATCTATCTGTAATTAAACTTGTGCATCATCATAATGTAGATATAATGTGATAAACAGCCTGACGGTGATATACTGGTACTAATAGTGCGGTGAATGATTTGAGCTTCATCGTCGCTTGAGGTTTGCATTGTAATACTGAAGGTAAATAATTCGAGCTATATTGGCATTAGGGGTTTACATTGGGAAATTTTGTGCTGAAGCATACAAACTACTGTATGTGTTGGGTGTAATTTAGTGCAGCTGTTCGGATGATTTTGATCATCAACACAACTTGAACTTTCTGATGAAGCTCAAGCAAGCAGCTCCTGTAAATATAACAGGTAGGATAGGATTCCTTGCTGCAAATACGTCTGTAATTCCAGGGGTGGCTGGCACAAGTAAAAGCTCATTTACACTCCCTTTACGACGAAAATATACTAGTCTGTTTCAAGTGTTGTAAATGTTACTGCCCCTATAGTTCCATGTGTTCTTTAGCCCATAAATAGCCCTAGAGGGCAGAATCAAAAAAACAACAAATGAAGCGATGGTGGAGGAGGTTGTAATACTCTACCTTTAAACGGAGGCAGCGTTGTAGACAGCGGTGGTCTCTGCGACCATTATAAACATCGCAAGAGGTGGACAGAGACTTCTTTTCACTAATTTCACTATATGTTAGTATATGGACAATTGAAGTCAGTTTAATTTATAAAGCCCATAATCACAATTTGTCTCAGAGGGCTTTACAGCATATGAAATCACCCTGTCCCTGAACCCTCACAGTGGATAAGGAAACCTCTAAAAGGAGAAAAAACTCGTAGAAACCTTGAATTAACAAAGACTAACATATATATTATTATTATGTATTACCAATTTGTTCCGTCCCAACATTATTTTATTTCTTGCTCATCAGCTTTGATTGTGTCCTGCTTGACCTGCACTACACTTCCTCCATGACCTCCAGTGTTACTGCTCAGTTTCATCCGTATCTGTAAGCTCTCAGAAAATGTGTATAAATATGCATGTAATGAGCACAGAGTCGGGACAGACGGCTCCATCCATCTACGTCTGTAACGTTAGGCATAAATGAGCTCTAAGTTTCAAGTGTTTGCACTCCAATCCCAAGTCAAGTCCCAAGTCAAGACTGACAAGTCTTAAGTTGAATCCCAATCCTTAATCTTTGAGTCCTAAACGAGTCAGAATTCACTCTTCACCAAGTGTAATGCCGTTTTAACAACAGAGTAATAATATGTTAAATTTACAAAAGTTTGAATGATTTATTTATTTATTTTGCATACTGAAATTCAGTGTCGAGCAATGTGTAGTTTGTGTGAATGAACAAAATAAGCTTTGGCATAATTTTTTCCAACTGTTATCATAATGTTAGTTCTTCATGTTTCTCTCGTGCAACTTGATCGGATGCCGTCATATTGGTTTTAACAAAGTGGATTTGCAGAGTTAATTGTAAACTCCAGGGCATGTAATAGCGTTTTGTTTGTTTCGTGACACTTTATCTTTGGGCTTTTATCTTTGACTCTTTCAAGTCAAAAGTTAAAATCCAGATGAAGTCACAAGTTATTGGTCTTGAAGTCCAAGTTACAAGTCTTTTTTGTTTTTGCCAAGTTGAGTCTAAAGTCATCAAATTAATGACTCAAGTCTTGATCGAGTCCAAGTCATGAGACTCGAGTCCACACCAGCAAGAAAATTTCATTTAAAATATCAATATATCTACTCCATGTCTTCTTTTTTAATGTTTCTAATCATCTGACACTTCACTGGAAGACAGTGTTAGACAGGATTCTGCCGAAACGATTATGTGCTTGCAACATGTTAATCATCTGATCCTCTGATGGCTTCAACAGTATTGCTTTCACTGCTCTCACACCAGACGGCCCTCCATCATTTACTGAGAAAATTCCCCTCATTTGTTTATACATGAGAGATAAGGGCAGGAGTTCTTATGAGGAAATCGAAGCATGCGTCAGTATTTTCCACATGAGCCTCATTTTGAAATTTAAGAGAAATGCTCTGTGTCACTCTTTTTTGCGTCTCCCACACACTTTGGGATGTGCTGTCAGGAGGTGTTCTCTCCAATGTCTTTTTCATCAAATTCAAGGAACGGGAGACGGCACAACACCTTCAGACACTCAGACATGCGGTATGACGGCTGGAGAAGGAATGCAAAGAGGCAGGAAAACAAAAAAACCCACTGTTAATCTCTGCCAAGTGTGTTTCCTTCACAGCAGATTTAAGCTGATGGGCCTGATTCTATCTGCTCAAAAAACTCCTGGTACAATACTAACTTTCAATGTCATCGGATTTGTCTGCGTGTGAGGAGAAGGGCGGGGTTGGGGGTAGGGGTGTGGGTGTGGGAGGTGGAGGGGGCTGAGATTACAGTGAATGTCACCCTACCTCCTCTCTCAATCATCCACTTTCAATCCATCGCCGTCCCGGGGTTTGCGAGACAGCTTGGCGATGATGCCAGTAAAATGGGATCAATAGCATAGGGAAAAACGGACCAGACAATCTCTTACCCCCTTGAACTTCTGTACCCGTGATTGATTTGTCCCCTGCCACAGCAGAGGAGACATTAGAGACAAGGAACATGTGTGTGGCCGCACATGTGTGTGTGGGCCCGTGCACCTGTGTACGTGTGTTGAAAGCATGTTTTTGTAAAAGCGGGATGTCTGCGCGCGCGTGTGTGCGCTCGCTCCGTGATTGATGATCTGAAGCGCACACACATCATCAGCAAGGCATTTGCGAGGTGTGTGAGTCAGGAGCTGTCATCCCCCTCAGTCTCCCCAAGCAGAGGCCTCGGCTGCTGATTTATAGTAAATCATTAAAATCTGCTTATTATTGCAGCAGCTCATCACCCAACCCCCCCCCTCCCTCAGTCCCCATAACCAGCCCCTCCCCCACCAAAAACTTGCCACGCCACTGCAGAGACACACAGAGAGGAGATTCTCTGACCAGCTCAGCGACACTAACGTTTACACACACAGAGTGATGGTCAGCAGGTTCTGGCACATTAAATCCATTTTCTGTTAGAAAATAAATATACCAGATGTCTTGTTTCATAAACATCGGCTGAAGAAGCCAATGAAAGAATCTGGCTGCGTTCCTGAACAACAGCTGGAGCAGCGTGGAAGTATCTATCCACCAAATAAAAAGGGATGAAGAAACTTTCTTATGGGCACTCATGCTCACATGTGCATAAACACAAACACACACACACCTGCACACCTCTACTGTCTTCCGTCTATGAAACTGAAAATGTGATGTGACTTGAACAATGACAGGTGTGTTTGTCAAGGATGTGGCTGTCACTTCAAATCAGTGGACGGGAGCGTCTTCCCAGGGAGACTTTCCACTTCTTAGGGTTTGACTGGTTACACTGCGCCTCAGTGCAGGTTGGGAGAACAGTAAGTTGTCAAAGTGGCGTTTAGGGAGCCCCGCTTAGGTGTCATCAGATCAAAAAAATAATCCAAAAGTAGCTCATTTTAGCTTTTTATTTCATCAGCGATGCTGCTTATAGTTTCCAGTGGCCGTTATGTACTGACTCGTGGCAAAAAAAAAAAAAAAAAAAAAGGAAATCATTATCTGGGCGTCTATCCATCTGAAGATCGTTAGCATGAACAAATCCGAGAATCACTGTTTTAGAGACGCTCTGTTCGAGCAAGTTGTGCAGGGCACAGGATGAAATGATGATAATCATTTCCACTGAATAACTCAAGTGAGAATCACAGCTTGTCTATTGTCGCTTTGCGGTGCGTGGTTTGTCAAATGCTTTTCAATTACAGCCTTTAACTTGAGGCACTATCACATCCCCATGAAGTGATTTTAATGGAGTTTGGTGCAATTGTTTGTTATGCGAGACAGGTCTTTTCAGCAGAAAGCAAAGAGAAAGAGAGAGAGAGAGCGAAAGGCTTGAAACTGAAATGAACTTTGGGCGATAACACGACACGAGCGGCTGAGCAGGGGAGTAGCTGTGGGCTTAAATCTAGTCACTTCCTGTCACTGGTATTTAACTGAACATGTGTATTGTACGACACGAGGGGGGTGACTCTCCTACACATGCGCCTAAAACTCAAAACATGGGTGCAGGCATCTGATTTGGCAGATACAGCATTCTGGGGCCTGATTGCTGCCTCCAACACCCCCAATCAGTCTGTCCTGTCCCACTTTTCTCTCCAAACCCTCCCTGTTTTTCCCCTCCCTGACACATACAGTAGAACAGCCTCCTTTCCATTCTGTCTCTAAAGCTTCTGGATCCTCGGAGCACAGGTGCAGGACTGCGGGGCTACAGCCCACAGGCCCTGGATGCTGAAACAGGAGAGGCGAGCCGGCACACATGCAGAATTACAACGCCTCCATTTCTCACACTGACATAATCCCCATGTTTTATTTGTCCCCTTGTAATTCTTTTTATATCTTGGGCTTATGTTCTTTGGCATCCGTTCAATCCCAGCCTCGGGACACAGGGCTCTACCAGGCCCATATGTGTGCCTTGCTCCAGTTAACGCATATTAGTTCCTTTGTAACTGTGACTAAACTGGCACATCTCAGCTGGGAGATGCGCCGGCTTTGACTGACAGCCCATGTCTGGATCCTGTACTTTGAGTCTCACGCAGACTTGTCAAACACGGGCCCTGTCAAAGCATCCCTCACTCTGCTGTCAAGCGCAGGAACCACGGCGAGCTGCAGAGGGTTCGCAGCTCTGACCACATGTCTCTGAATTACCCTTCACTCTCTCTCTCTCTCTCTCTCTGTATATATATATATATGTGTGTGTGTGAGAGAGAGAGAGGTAAAGAACGAATATTATCTCGCACTCTGCTGTTCCTCGGTGTTACTTTTAGCAAAGCTGAGTCTCGGGAGCATGTTGCTGGCGTGTTCCTTTTTTTCCTCAGTAGAGAAAATCCTGAGGGATAAACTAAGTGAAACATTTTTCATGCTTGCGTTTTGGCAAGATTGCCTGCAAGAGAGGGAAAAAAAAGGGAGACTTGTATACCCTGATCAGATCAGTCACTAAAATTACATCGAGAAAGCTTTTCCAATAACAGCTTGATATTAGGACTTCAGCGCTGTGTTGATGTATGTTGTCGGCGGAGAAAATCTGTTAAGTCTGTGCCATGTGATGCCAACAGTCTTAAATATTGTTTTCACAACTGTGCAAGCTAATTACCTTTAATTTTTCATCTGTGCTCCAAGGGTTGTAAGAGACTGTGATTAGTGATTCATTACTTCTCATTACCTGGCCTGTCAAACTGTTTCCTTTACTTATTCAGGCTGATTAGCTGTACATGGCCCGCCTCTCTCAATGAGGCTGAGAAAGAGACCTCAAACATGGTCTGCAGATAAGCAAGTGTAAAGTGTAATGATGATAAGAGGGATAATGATGAGGTGCATGAAGAAAAGAGGAAAGCATGAAGAAAACTGGAGATAAAAATTATTGTTTTCATAATGCGGAGAAAAAGAAGGAAAGAGAGGAAAAAAGACAACTTTCACATCATCAATTAAAAAAGACACGATTCTGATCTGGGGTTAATAGATAAGCAGACATATGAGATGGCATGTCCACCTTTTCTCCAGAGAAGGGTTATTTATAAGTGTCAGAGAATGCGGATTGATTTACTGCAGGTAAACAGGATGTCATTCTCAGCAAAAGGTCAAGGTGAGCCAAAGCTTAGCTGGATAGAAAAAACAGGAAAACTTGGCTTCTGTGTATTTCACTTGTCTGTCAGGCCAATCAGGCCGTGAAGGCATGACAGAATCTGATCTGCCTTTTTAGATAAAGCGATGACACGATGAGTCCTTGACTTCAAACGTAAAACAACACTCGGAGCGATGGGAAAAAAAAAAATCAGCGCTGTATGCTAGAAAGATGAGCCCTGACAAAGCAGCAGAAAGCATGAGTATGACATTGACTATGGTTTGTGAGACGTTAACTAAAACATTCATCACCGTTAGGAGTAATTAACAAACTTCCGAAGCATTAATTAAAGGGCTCTGCTTTAAGGGAAACTGCGCTTAATTAGGAGGTTTGACAGGATGAGGCCTTAGGGGATGATCCATATCCAGAGGGCTGTTGGAGGGGTACAAGTGACAGAATTTTCGCAACGCTGTGATTGTTTGGAGCATTTCCTGCATTTGCCGCAAAACTCTGTGCCCTTGGTCAACTCACAAGATGGTCTGGTCCAGCCTGATCTGGCTTGGCATTGCTCTGAGAAACTATTGATAGGTATGACAGGTCTCCGATTAGCCAGTCAGCTGGAGGCCCAGACCTTGTCACCTGTCAGGCAGAGAGATGAAGGGTGAGTGAGCAGTGGAGGAAGAGGGCGGAGAGAGGAATTTAAGGGAAAAAGAGAAAGGACAGTGGTGTACAGCGCTGACGGGCGCTACACAAAAATACACGAAGCCAAACCACATGTATATCAGGCCTGAGTCACCTGCAGAAGTGTTTGTGAAGCACTCCATTACAAAAACCAGAGGGTTTGAGGATGACAAATGTGTACCCAAAGAATCTGTGATTGGATCGGGGATTAAGGGGCTGGCGTGTCTCTGAAGGGAAACAGGCAGGAGACGGACAGACAGAGAGCGGAAGAAAGAGAGAGAGATGGAAGGGGGACAGTAAACGAATGTCAGACTGCCCAGGCACGGAGACAGAGTGGCAGAGTGGGTGGGCTTTGACAGACACATCTCACACAGGCTGACAGCTCCGTCAATAGCCCCAGGATGGCCACCCTGATTGACAGCTAGCAGGTGGCGCATGAATGGAGTTGTCAGGCCGACTGTCAGTCAAAGTCACATCGCTGTGGCTACAAGGACCCGGCTGAACAGGCACACAGCTGCCCAAGGTGATCTCTGGGTGTGCAGGCAGACTTTTGGCACGGGAGGCTGAGGCAGCTCAGATCATGCTAAAATTACCATACATGGCAGTGGCAGCATACAATAACCGTGTTGATTGGGCTTATTTCATACTAGTGGGCAGATCTGGTATATACACACATGGGTGGTTCCACTCGATTTACAAAAAGAGTAGAAAAAAAGAAGGATTTGAATGTACTATCAATGCATCTCTGCAGTTTTTCCATTTCCTTGGTTCCCCTTAATTGAGCATTGTTCCAGCACGAGGGCATGAAGCAAAGGAGTTAATGGGCAATAATTATATGTGAGAGAGGCTTTCTCCCTGGAGTGGAATCCAGAACAAATGGAAGCTCCGATGTGCAACATTCTACTTCATTACATCTGCCGCGATTAAAGCCCGAACATCTGGCACCATATCCTGACAGATAGACAAGACTTCTGGACTGGAAGGGAAATCGAGCGATATTTACGAAAAATGTAACACAGGGTATTTACTGGATGAAAGAACAAGTGCTTTGGGCAGGCACGGTACATTCTCCCTATCAGACAAGTGTTGAACTGATAGATGCATGTAAACACTACTAAATCGTTTGGACACTTTTGACAAAATGAACGGCACTAAATACCCCCCGCTGCACTTTCACATCACAATGGACTTTATTATTATTATAGGCAGCTTCTTTGCTACAGATAAATACGTACTGTGGCTCTTCAAGTAAACACTGGAATGTACATCAAGGTTGGCTGTTAACTTCTTTTTTTCTTTTTTAACAATTTCAATCATCCTAACCCCCTTTGAGGTGAAGCTAAAACAATAATCATAACTGTCTGTATCTGCTGTTGCCATGACAACATCAAGTCCCACAGAGTGATGTCATGCTGATCTGGTCTCTCCCCTGTGTGCGATTGTCTCCCGTGATGTTCTGAGGCAGTCTGGAGGACCTCTGGGGCGCATGCGAGCGTCGGAGGCGGCGGTCGGGGTAGAGGCTGTTGTCAAAGGGCTTGCGGTGGACACAGAGGACGTGGGTCTTCAGGTTGCCCTTCTGGGAGGCGCTGTAGGGGCAGTACCTGCACTGGAATGGCTTCCGAGCTTGAAAAGACAAAGAAGGCAGAGAAAACAAACTTAATACAGTTACAGTACTCAAATCACAGTGAGGCATTAAAATGAAAGCAGACAGCTCTGGCTCCAAACAAAACTTCGCTAAATATTTCAAAACAGGTTTCTTTTCATGAAAAAGCTTTGTAAAAATGGGCAGGGTGAGATTAAGTTCTGTGAAGAATGTATGTTTATAATTCTGGATGTAAAATACAATATTATTTTTCCAGTATTGTAGACCAGATGTCGGCAGGTGAGAAGTTAAACTTTGACTGAGCCTCTGACATACCACAGAGGGAAATAACACATTGTGTTAGTCTCAATGGGGCTGAAATATTTTTCCTATTAGTATTGCTCGCTTAAAGGTATACTTCTTCTCTCACAACTTGACCATTTGTGTATCAGTTACTTACCTCATATTATGTTAAATTCATGAAGAAACGTGTGCGTTTCTTGTATATCTCAATGGTGAATGAAGAATCCAAAAATGGTGAACATTCTTTATGAATTGAAGTAAATGGGGCAACAGCAAAACTAATTTATATCCAAATATTCATTCACAGACTCTCACAATACTGCAGATGTATACTCAGTACCTCCAAAACACATGCAATTCTCCTCAAACCTTATTATATAAAACACTCTTGCATAAAGAGTTTCACTCAAGGACAAGTAGTGCAAGCACTTGCCCCGTTGTGCTACTTGTACTTATGTTTTTATTATTAATGTTCTAGCAAAAATGCATGTGTTTGGGAAGTACTGAAACTTGGATTATGTTGCACAAGTTGTGTAAGTTTGTAATTTGTTCTTCTGATTTAGCTGTTGTTTAACACAGTCCCCCTTTTACTCCAACTCATGGAGAGTGTTTGTTAGTTTTGGATTCCTTTTATAGTGAAGGCATCCTTCAAAATTCAACAGAACACAAGATGTGTAATTAATACACAAGTGGTCTTTTTGTGACATTTTCCTTGAAGTCACAGCAGAAAAATGTCAAAATAACAGTGTAAAAGTGTGAAATTCACATGGCCTCGTAATAACAATTTGTACTCTTTAACCCTCCAACTTTACCAAAACACAGACATTTTATGGACTGACAGGCTTTTAGAAAAAGTCCAGAAAAGTTGTAATTCATTGTAACATATTTCCTGCTCGAAACACAAATACAGCCCCTCACACACGCATACACACACAGACAAATAAACACACACACACACACACACACAAGTGTTGAGTAGAGGAATGACAGACGTCTGCAGCTGGGAGGCAAGGCATGCCAAAACTTCCTGTCTGTCCCCCTCTTTAGCGCCCGCTACATAACTCCACTACAAATAATGTGAACCTACATGACATTAGCACAGAGTGTACCTTTATGACACAAACAACAAAGCATAGCGTTAATAGCTTCCAGAAGTTTATCTGACCTCAATAAAAATCAGTATGACACCAAAGCCCCAAGGTGCAGCTAAGATCAAAACAAAAAGTGTGCTGGATGAGTCATTTACCTGTCTACCTAGACAGCCATGTGTCCTTGTTCACTGCTGTGCTATTTTTGAGATGTTACCTCATATAATGACTTTCTCTTTTCCCCTCTGTCTAACACTCTAATGTGTTTTTCTGTGATTCATGGTTACAGTAAACCATTATGTGCTGATGTCATTTGACATCACTTCCCAAAAACTGAGGGCTGTCTCAGCCTTTTCACCCCGCCCTCGCCTCTTCCTCTCTATCATGCTCCTCATCAGAGCCGAGACAGCTGTACGCAGCTGAACACTCACTTTCACATCTACATAAAAAAGGTGTTTTTGGGAGGGAAAAGTGGGAAAACTCACAGACGGTGTGAGCAATAAAAGGTAATGCTCCATCTGTTGGTGTATAATAACCTGATGGCCGTAAAGGACACACACACAGGCATTCACACACCAGTCAGAGAGAGGATAAGGCCTGACACATCTGAATATCATCAGGATGGCACAGAGGGGTGTGTGTGTGCAAGCGTGCGTGTGTGTGTGTGAGAAAGAGTTGGAGAGAGTACTCTTATTGAGGGAGGGAGGGAGGGGGAGCTGTCTGTGAGGAACAATAGTAAAAAAGAGCAGTTTGTGGTGTTAAACTCCACCTGTCTCACTTCAACTTCTCCAAGCCTCAGTCAGTAGAAGTGGAGAAACAGGAAATAGGAGAGCAAAAAATAAACGTCTTTGATTCTGTGCATTTCATAATCTCACTTATTTAAGGTAAAGTGTGTAAGATTTAGGGGATATTTTGGCAGAAATTGAATATAATTAAAGCTGCAAGCAGCGATGAACAAGCCCTTGCACCTCCACGGATGTCAGGGCTACTGGCATGACGCTGATTGATGCGGCTGTGTCTCTCAGTGAAGGGGGAACACTGTGAATCAGTGTTTTATCCATGTGGTACTGAAACTGGATAGGTGTCAGGTTGCTTCAGGAGGGGTGTCTGTGTGTGTGTGTGTGTGTTTGACATCAGAGCTTCTGGAGTGAGAGGTGTCAAAAAGGGGAGGAGCCAGCCTATAAGGTACAGTGTGTAGGATTTAGGAGATATCTTGGCAGAAAGGGAATATAATATATATGTATAATCACCTGAAAATTAAGAATCGTGTTTTCATTACCTTGAAATGAGCCACTTATATCTGGACTGGGAGCTGGCCCTCATCCGTGGAGATTGCCATGCTGCACCACCATGTTTCTAACGGTAGCCCAATATGGGCAAACCAAACCCTGGCTCTAGATAAGGCCTATCACGTTTTCGTGTTTTCATGATTTTGCAAGGTTTTTTGTGTCGAACCCTGCAGTCAAAATAGCACTGATTTGTATTGTCAAAATGGTTTATTAAGTATTTTCACCGGTTGAAATCACTGGGTCCGTTTGTTTTGTAGAGGAATAGACAAATGGTAAGCACACATTAGCATGCGCTGAGCTAGCATAGGCGAAACACTGATTTGT
This sequence comes from Plectropomus leopardus, assembly GCF_008729295.1. Taxonomy (NCBI): domain Eukaryota; kingdom Metazoa; phylum Chordata; class Actinopteri; order Perciformes; family Serranidae; genus Plectropomus; species Plectropomus leopardus. Next base: position 21,366,551 of record NC_056473.1, on the reverse strand, counting down.
AACTCGAACCTGCTTTATTCAGTGTTTTTACCAGTTTGAAACACCTGGGCCCAGTTGTTCTAAAAAGATGTAATCTGGATCAGAATGATCCAGATTTGGAAATCCAGTGTTTTGCACTCCACTCCTAATCCATTTTTTGTATCAGTTTTTCAAAGCAACATTCAAGATTATCAGATCCTGATAATCTGTGCTCAAATAGGCCTACACATCATATTGTAGGCCGCTGACTATGTAAAGGACACCAGTTAATTCATAAAGAACATTAAGGTGTTTTTATTTGAAGAAAAAGTAAACAGCATCTGTTAGAAACCTACTGTGTTATTATAATCAATATGAGGTGATGAATGGAGGTTGAAATTATACTATTAATCTGAAGATTTTCATTCAACCAAATGTCTGTAAAGTCACTATCTGTCACTGAGTGAGGTAATACGATGACAATTGAACTTGCGGCCCACTGATGAGAGCCCTTGCATTTGTAGTATTATTCATTATTGCAACTGGAGATCATTTTTGTTTAATATTGGGTCCTGGTCCACTTGTTTTGGGGAGGAAGAGAAGACCTGAACATCTGTATCTTTAGTTAGCAAAGAAAAAAGGAAAGCACACGTAACAGGCGCTGGGTTAGCAACCCATCTGCGATTTGCCAAACACTGTAGAAGAGACACTGATTTGTAACATGAAACTGCTCTATTTAGTGTTTTTACCTGTTTTAACCACCTGGAGGAGACGTCTGTGCATAATTTAACTCCTGATAAAAACCCGAACAATGAACACTGAAGGGATTCGAACCAGAAGTTTAAGATGATTGCAATCTGCAATTCTCAACACTAAATGCCACTATATCCCCACTTTGCCAAATTTTTTACACATCATCACTAACTAGAGAGACCGAATACATTTCCCTCAATCTTGTTAAAATCTTGTAAATGCACTCGGACGATGTGAACAATCCCGTAGCCCATTACAGTTTCATAACGTGGCTTAATAATAAGCCAAAAGGTCTCGAGTCTACATCAGTCGCTTGTTGCCCTGATCGTCTCCCCGCTCTCTCTGCCTGTATCGCCTTCCTTTCTCTCCCTCCTCGACGTCTCCCTGGGTCTGCTGTTCTTTCTCCCCTCCCACCAGAGGAGAGGGGAGGTCCAAGAGAGGGCAACCTCCAAATAAGTTCCATTAATCACAGGCCACAGTCTAATGTAACTAATATTTTACAATTAGAGGAGACAGCAGTGGGCTCAGAGCCATCCATCTCTTCACCACATGATCCTCCATTCATAGGCTGCTCGAGCCACAGCTTCAGACCAGCCGCACACACTCAACAAATACACACACACACACGTACACATACACTGATGCACAAATAGACTGGACAGGAAATGAGAGGGGTGGGATTGTGTGGTGTTGAGAGAAAGAGTGAAGGAAGAAAAACAGAATGAGTGATTACTGACTTTGACTCTGTGTAGTACTGACATTGGACCGCATTAAAGGACAGTTCTGCTTTATTACAACTTTGGCCTCATGTAATTTTGGAAATTATTTGTATGTTATCATAACATTGTACTCACCAAAGTAATTGCTGAGATCTGGGAATGCGGCAACATCACTCTAATGAAGTCAGACAAGAAACACGGGCAGTCAGTCAGATTGTGAAAAAAGCTAACAATACAGCCAAATTTACTGAGGAAAATCACACAACCATAGCCAGCGTGCTGTAGGTCAAAGGTGAACCAGGAGGTCAGTCTATAAACTGCGTTGGATGTTTTCAAGGTGAAGTTTTGGTAATAATTCTATTGTTCACCTTATTGACCGAATTACTGTGGCGCTGCACTAACAAAAACAAACACTTGCACGCAGACAACTGAAAATAAGGAAACTTGATGGTCTGACTTTTTTTTTACATTTCTGCTGGGCGTACTTTATGTACTGTGTGGCTTCACCAGCACTTCTGGTAAACCAAATCTCTAATCTATCGTGGACGGGGCATGGCCACAGCAAAATGTATTTAAGCCACCAAAAAAGACCCACCGAAAAACAAAACTATCAATTGAAGTGAACACATTTAAATTATTTTCACAGCTTTAATTTACACACCATGCAATCAAGGCAGCAGGAGACCAGAATCTCCTGTGTTCTGCTTTATAAAATTAGTTGTTGTCAATGGAGTTTTGTGACTTTGAGATTACTGCTCTAGTTACTCGTTGGAAAGTGCTGACTGACTGTAAGGTGAAGTGGTGAAAATATTCTAAATACAGCACACACTTAAACTGACGCAGATTTTCTTCGGTGGAGCTTTTTTAGGAGGCAGCTTTTGTTCAGAAGCATTTCATGTAAAAGCGTGACACAGGGGTTTTCTGCCCAGAAGTTATAGTGAACAAACATTGTGATTCGGTCTATACTTTGTCTTCAAAAAAGTTAAGCTAACCTAGGATTTAGTTTAAAAGCTGTTTGATCATTTGATCATTTATTTGTGTTTTTAGTCTTCTTTTTTCACACAGCCCAGGCCCCAATTGCCAGAATAAAATGTTGCCATTGTGCGTTTTTAGAAATGTAGATACATATTTTTTCTGATTTGCAAGTGACTTAATTTAGATTTCATGCGTATAAGCTTGTTATGGTCTCTTGTATGAGTTTGTCCTCATGAGGAGGAGGGAATGGTGGACGGCGTGACACCCAGGCGAGATAGCTGCCAAGCAGCATACAGCAGCGGCAGCAGTGGACCACTCAAACAACAATAACGTTTTTTGTTTTTTTTTATGAAACATGTCAGACTATCCCTTTAAGTGACCAGAGGAGGAAGAAGTATTACAACTTTTTATCTAAGTAAAACTTGCAATACTGCAGTGCACAGTTCTTTTTCTACTAATTCAAAATCGTACTTAAGTGAAAAAACGCAATAGCATCTTTTTTTAAGTGCCAAAAGTAAAAGTTCTGATAATGCAAAATGACCAATTTGGAGTCGTATACTGTATAATATTGAATTACAACTCATGATGCATTCATATCACATGTTGCAGCTAATAAAGATGGGGATATTTTGATTATTTCAAATATTGCTGAGTGGCTTAATTTATGATATTATAACCCATTTGTTTATTTTTAAGTGAATGTGTTGTAAAGTACAATATTAGCCTCTCAGCTGTACGGTGTAGAGGTAGAGAGTAATAAAAAATGCCTCAAAGTACAAATGCCTCAAAAGTGTATTTAAATCCAGTACTTGAGTAAATGTAGGTCTACTTAGTTCCATTGTACCACTGCTGTGACTGACCGCAGTATCTTGTGGAAGCGTACTTACCGAAATGTGTCAGTAACACAGTCTGTAGTCAACAAACATTGCAGCATTGTTTCCTTTTTTGTATTCCTTAAACAGGGTTCCAGGGGATTCTTAAAAAGTCTTAAAAGGCATTGAATTCAAGGCCTTCAATTTTATTAAAATGTGTTAAATCAATCTTTCAGAGTCTTACAAATTGCTACAACATGGGGAGTAGAATTTTTTTTCTTTTTTAATTTTATCTTTTTTACTAATGTAGCATCTTAAAATTTCAAAATAATTGGTAACATTTATCATTATTATTAATACTAAATAATAAAAAAAATTGTATTTATTTATTTTTAAATATATAAAATTTACTAAATTCCCCTTTCACTAACATCACCAAAAAGGTCATATTTGCATTACAATGAATATTTCCTCAAAATTGTCCCCAGCCCTAAGTAATTGATGTTGATTCATGTTTTCTTTACTTTAGTTTTATTGTAAAATTGATCTTAAATTTAATTCTGAGAGGCATTAAAAAGTCTTAAATAGCCTTAAATCTAATCTGTCTTAACCTTTAGGAACCCCATTAAACAGATGTCTACTAATATTAATGGTAATAAATTTGCTTGATGTTTTTAATTTGCAAACTTAAGATTTTTATAAATTCAGCATTCTTGTATGTGTTGTGTTAAACCGACATTTAACTTTATTTTGATTGATGGAAAAAAACTATTTATATTTCTCAAAGTAAAAATTTCAAAAAAGTTTTGTTATGGTTTAAAACACTTATCTTGTATGGACACATGGACACGAGTATAAGAATATTTCAAACCATAATCTGCCCTACATAAGTTCGTATTTGCATGAGTTTGTACACAAGAACATGTTTGCACCTGCATGCATGTATTGCAGCGTGTGTGTGTGTGTGTGTGTGTGTGCGGTGGGAGTGTGTTGTGTGTCACAGGCTGAGATAATGACCATGATGACAGTGGCGGGGCCGACGGGGGCCAGAGGAGTTGAATAGTGACGGATGACACAGGGCTGAGCTCTGATGGCACACAGACAGTGAGTGATGACTGCACATCCTTCCCAGTGCTCCACCCTTCATTATCTCTATGGGGAGAAGCACGGCACAAAGGCAGGCCGCGCTGCCCTCTCGCTGCCCTCAAACGACATCTGCTCATGGAGACAGCCGCACTACCGCTCCTCTTTCACCTCGCTGTCGCTCCATCTATCTCCATCTATGGTGATCTTTCTCGTTCCTTTTTCTCGCTCCTTTTTCTCTCGCTCTCTGTCACCCTCTCCGCGGAGGGTACACAGAGGTCAGACAATGAGATAATGACTCAACCCTTTCAACCTTTCAAATCAGGGCCTTTTCTTTCTCTCCGTCCTCTTTCATTCTTGATCCTTTCTTTATCGATCTTCTCATATTCACGTGTTCTCATGAGTCTGAGGGGCCTGATCTGATGTCGCAGAAGACGCAGCTGGTTTGGTTAACCGCTTTAAAGTTAGATAACAGTCTAAACCTCAAGGCGCCACATGACTGTGTACTCAAAAATAGTTGTCCCAATTGTGCCTGTGAAAAATGAAAGCATACCTGGTACAGAAATATTTAGACGCGATACAGCCACTGTTAGAGTGGTAAATGTTGCCATCTAGTGGTTCAATGGAAGCAGCACAGAGACGAGAGTTTCTGTTTAAAAACACAAGGGAGGGCTCAGTGAGACTAATGAGAATGCAGACAGGTTCAACCAGAGGTCACCATCTGGCCAATTACCACTGCTGGCACATTGGAGCCGACCTGAACTGTCATCACAAACACATCACTCCATGTCCAAACTGCCCAGCAATATGTCACCATGCCACTCGACGTGCCATACAGTATGGAGAGGATGGGGCAACAGGAGACAACCCCCATGACAAAGCCACCTGGTCAGCACTGCAGACAGGACAGGCTGCCGGGCCACCTGCTTAGCTCGCTTTTAGAGGACACTCGATGGACTCTCAATGTCAGTTGCTCGTCTCAATGTCCAGTTTGACTGACAGGTGTTTATTGTGTCTCTGTGATCTACCTCCTCAGGGAGGAAGAAAAAAATATGGAGGATCAATCTGCGGCAAACAAAAGGCAATGGATGCTGGAAATAACTCCAAGCAGAAATTGATCAGATTGCCGAGAAACAAAAGCTACAGTCACAGTATAATTTGCTATATTTGAGATTTGAAATGGTTAATGATGATATTTAGATTGTTAACCCTTTGAAACCTGGGCAAATTGGTTTGATTACTGTCAGAAACATGGGGAGAGGGCAATGAGCAACCTAACAACACATTGCCCCAAAACTTGCAAGAAATATGAAATAGTTAAATAAGAAAATGACCTGAAAATAAGCAAAAAAGAAAAGTAAAAAAACAAACAAAAATACGAAAATGTCCTGAAAAAAGGGCAGAAAAAAAGAAATATAAATATATATATATATATATATATATATATATATTTTTTTTTTTTTTTCTGAACATAATATTTAATGTAAATTATAATAATTATAAATAGAGTTTTCTGGACATTAACCTTTAAAAAATGTATTATAAAAAGATCCCCTTCCCTTTTTAAAACAAATTTTCTTGTCATCTTTTACTAATTTATTGCAATTTAAGGGACATTTCTTGCCAAGTTGGTCACTGCCTTTTTTTTTTCATATTTTCAAAACAAATCAAACCATTTTGCTCAGGTTTAACGGGATTAAATAGCTTGTGAAAGGCGTCTGAACGCAGCACAAGAAAACCAATGTCGATCCAGGTTGCAAAGGGATGAAGCAACTGAAAACACGAGTTTGACTTTGAACGACCAGCTTCTCTATCTGCTATCTACTTTTGAAATTCAGACAGCATTATGCGCGATAAAAAACAAGAAAGAAACATGAACAGCACGATGGCCATGACAGGAGTTGTAGGAGAGGGGCGCTTTTCGGCATATTATAATAACCATCTGTACAATCAAATAGCAAACTACATCTTGCTGTTAGAATCATAAAGAAAGGGAACAGATGTTAATCCCTAATGGAGTTGACAGGCACTTTCCTGTCTTTCACATGAACATATTGAGTTTCTGAATAAGAGGGGGATCAGAGGGAAGGTGTATCATGTTGCACTCATAATACATGCATATCAAAGACCCCAGCTGTTGGATTCCCTCTCTTGAGAGACAGCATTATTAAATCTGCACTCAGCAAGCATATCACACCAGCACAAGAGCTTAAGCCTCTCCATCAGTGGGCTTCCATTGGCTCGGGTGATTTGTAACCTATCACACGAGGAGATTATATCATCCTTTAAAGTGTAGGGGTAATCAGTGGCACACACCTGTGTCTTCTTTAGCCCTTATTTGAGACCAAAGATAAGATCTAGAGAGAAGAATGGGAAAAAAAACCCTACAGTGCTATAAAAGAAGTGTGTTGTTTGTTATTTGCGTGATTTATTCACACAGTCACACTCTTCACACTTGCTCTGTCAGGTGATGAGGGCGGAAATACTGCCAAAAACTTTTTGGGGGATTTCTGTGGCAGTGTCCTTGTGGCTGACACATGCTAGTCATCCACTTATATTTAGATTTAAGTTAACCAGTTGTAGTATTTTTATCAGGCCATCTGCAGAGGTCTATCACATTCAGACGGGGTGGTAAAAAGCATCTGAAAGGAGAAAACAAGATGCTTAAAAAGAGAGAAGGGACCAGTCTTTGTCCACTAGGTGGCAATGTAGACCTTCAAATCTGAAGGCAGCCGAGGCTACATCCTGATAACACTGACAGCTGCATTTAACATACATGATGTATCAGCTGATGCTCACCAGATGCAACATCTTTCTCCATGGTCCCCCCATCGCTCAGACCAGCTTTGTGCGCGCTGGCAGGTGTACCGCTCAGGTTCCCCTGGGATCTGAGGAAGGAGAGCAGGCCGCCCTGGTGCTGGAGTTGATCTGCCTGTCCTGGAGTCAAGTTCTCCAGAGACGAGATGGGAGATTCAGCCACAGCTCTGCCGCCCCAAGGTGCTGGCTTGGTCTTCTCGCCAGGGCTTTGGAAATCAGCCTGTCCCAGCTCCTCTGGCTCGGGGATATTGTTTTTCGGCATCTTCCACTTGGCAGCATCACCGTTTTCATCCTCCCTCCCTTGCTCGGATTTCTCAAATTCACCTTCACCGTTGTGACCCGCGGAGCCGACATTCTGTGCGTTCATCTCTTCTTTTGTTCCCTGCACCAAAAGGTCACACTGATATGCAGGTTTCACACCGAGTTCAGCCGCGGCATTAGAGTAACTTTGTAGCCGGCGGGTAATGGAGGAGGAGAGACCATTGCTAAAAACTCCAGACATCTGTACCAGTACAGCTGGAGACATGCCTGAATGAGACATGACAGATTCAGGCCTAACTGACAAATCTAGAGGCTCATACTGGGACTTCCTGGTTTGAGCAGATAGAGAGCTGTCGACACCTCCGTCTTTTTCAGTGAGGTCGGGGTGCTTGTTGATGAGCAGGGAGTTTTCGCTGTGGTTCTCCAGACCCAGGTAGTGGGCTGGGCTCCAGTCTTCCCTGGATCTGGGTCTGATCTTGGGGTTGGGGCTGGAGCTGCTGCTGCTGGTGGGCTGCAGCGGAGAAGAGAGATCCCTGCTGTTTGGCCAGTGGGGGAAGTGGTAGCGATCCAGATGGAAGCCGAGGGAGGCTGTCTGTGCTGCGGTGTAGTCACTGGAGAGTGGACACCTGTAGACTTTTTCACCTAACACAGACAAGAGCAAGAGCAAAGACATAATACAATCCAAATCAAATAAGGAAACCATGTGTATATGAAGCACGCTAAGCTTTCTGTTTGTGAGAAAAGTATGTAGCCACAACCGTTGTCTAAACATGAAAAATGTTGCAATCCCACACCAGGCTGAGTTGAATGATTTAAGCGCTGCCCTGCAGTAAATCAAGCTTGTAATCAGCTTTCAGCTCCAGTGATCCATCATTTTACAGTATGGACGCCACCACCATGTGCAATAAATACACCCAAAGATGTTAACACCAAACAAGATTCTTCCAGAAATAATAAACAGTCAAATTCAAAGCAACTAGAACAAGGCAGATGTCGCAGACAAGAACCTCATTCCATCAAAACCAGTAAGTGGGTTCCCCAGTCAAAAATAACGAAGTCCAACATGTGAGCGGTTCTGATTAACCGCACCATGTACTGTAGCTGAGTTTGTTTTTGCTTCACACTTGAAAAATTGCGTGTTGGAACCATAATTCAAAAAGTACAAAGTGTATTATTGTGGAGAATGACAAAGGGTAATTTTTCTCCTTTTAGCCGGTGAAAAATATCCATCTGGAAACTAGATTTGATCCCGCTCACCATAACTTTTAATTAAAGGTAATTTAAATGTCCTCTTCCCTGTGTTTACCTACAGTTTAATCATTATAGCTATCACAGAAACTCCCTCCAGGGTTAAACACACTCCCTGTGACCATTTTGAGTTAGTGATTGTCTGAGACCTCAGCCTTGCACTGTCTTTAAACAGCCCAGCTGTTTCGCTGCCATTCCAATTACAGTAAAAGTCATCCGACGCCATTAAGCCACAAATATTGGCAGTTTATTGCCCAACACTCTCCTGGCATTTGAAGGTCAGGTCATACATTATACTGTGTCTTTTAGGGATGCGTCTGGGATAGGGAGATAAACCCACCACCATTAATTTAATTCTATGCATATTGATGCCTTATTGTTCTTCTTTAATGGACTAATATCTGAGTTACAACAGTGATTCATCCCCGCCAGAGAAATATCAATTTCATACACCTCAGGATCTGACCCTGAGGTAATTCTCTGAGGTAAATCTAAATCTAATGATCTGTAGTTGTTGCTTTACTTTGTTTCCAACTTTAATAGAAAAACCACCTTTGTGAGGTGAATGGTAGTAAAAGGGGGCTTTTTTTGGACTATTTCGAGTGTACAAAACCATAAAATAACACCCCTGTATTATCTAAATAGATCTGAAGCTAATGAAAATGAAAAATCACTGCTGAAATGGCAAATCTGTGCCCCTGAAGTGAAGGCAGTCACCCCTGTTTGTACTTTGTGTGTGTGTGTGTGTGAGAAAGTGTGTGTCAACATTATGTTTGATTTAATGTCTGCGTACATTGAATGCGCGTGGCGACGTGCGTGGGCGTGCAAGAGCGGGAAAGAGACTTCAACAGTGCCACACCCTTGTCTCCAGTAAGAGACAAAAAAAATCCAAACAGCTTAATGGAACTCTTTCAGACACGCCATATATCTCAATTATTCTGTGGCTTAAATTACGATGACATTACCGGCCAGCTCCAAATGCAGAAAACACATATATCTGACCTCATCTTTCAGCGTGGACCTTCCTAAACCCATTTGCCTGCCTACATGAGAGCTGTAAAACAATACAAAGAATGAAGAGTCTTGCCTTTTTTTTTTCTCTCTCTCTCTCTTCCTTTGGACGGGTGCCATCTTTGTGATTGCCTGGTTCATGCTAACTTAATCAGTTTAAGATTTACTTACACTGCCGAGGCTCACATTATGTGAGGGGAGTAATTTTAGAGCTTAGATTTATCAACCAAAACTCCAATTACTGCATCATTACAAACCCCAGCCTCTCTCACCTAACACAGAGCATCTAATGAAGTGATGCGTATGAGTTATCCGCCCTTACTGGATGTGCAAGGCGGAGGAAAAAGGTAAATAAATAAATAAATGCCTCAAGTGAGCCGTGTCTATGGAAAAAACATGCAGCTGGGCTTGGACGAGTGATTCATTTCATATGGAAATAGGCTTTAAGATTTACAACCATACATCACCGTCAATGCAATCACAGGCTCACATACTATATGCTTACACAGGCATTTGGCAGTTATACTGTAGATATCAAACTCCATATACACTGAGGTTTTTTGGCTGTTCTTTCTACAGTATATATGCAATCAAGCACCTGAAATGCAAAGCAGAAATACATGGTGGCTGGTTCGGTTTAAGATGAAACAGAGTGAGAGAGAGAGAGAGAGAGAGAGAGAGAGTCACACACAAGACTGGTGAGAAAAACAGGGGCACCAGATGTTCTTTGATGTTTATAATAGCATATATTATTAATATTAATTAGACCACATAGTCAATGACGCATTTGGGACGTTTCCAAGTCAATTAAGCCAAATGGCATTCAGGAGACGGTGGAACAATATTTCAAGGCAGGTGTTCAGAACTCCCTGGGTAAATCTTTTTATCTGCATGCTAGGAAAACAAGCATTTTGAGCTTAATTTGAGCCTCATATCTGCAATAATAATTAAAAAGAGGATTAAAAGACAGAAGTGAGAGGGAGACAGAAAAGCCAACAGGTAATCAGTTTAGACAAACCAGTCAGAGTGAGTGTGATATCGCAATAAGAGTTTGTTAAGCCAGACACAGGAGTTAGATAAGGTTTGGTTTAAAAGACGCCACTGTCAGCAATCACAAAGAATAGACCGATGTAACTGGAACAGCCGAACGGAAAGTGATACTGTGTACAGCAGCTTGCTTTATCTGTGTTTCTGGGTAAACCACTGCTCATATTACCAGTCACAGTTTTTACAGACGCTTATCATTTCTCTCGACGCTTACAGTAAAAGAAGTGTAAAAGCAAGGAATGAGGGACAAAACACATGTGGACGACATCATTACATGGTGTCTGCTTGCTGACCTTGAGGTTAAGAGTATTGAATGGGACTAATTAATAACTGTCAGAGCATTTTATGTTTGTTAGGCATGTTTTTATTCTGAGCCGGGATCTAACTGGTCCAATGTAGGTCAGAGGCCTGAAGCATGCACCCTTCATTAGTTTATCATTTTAAGAGGAGTCGTTAGTCTTAATCTGGGATTATAATTAAAGTCAAAGTGCATTTTCAAATCTGTCCTGATGAGACACTGAAAGAAGTAACACGCGCCTTCTATTGAAATCAAAGCGTGATTTCTAATTTGAGATAGTTAAAAATCTAAATCCAGCGCTGTATCTGGATGTATCGAGCAAAAAAGGAGCCGTCTCTCACTCTGACAGCCATGACTGTACTATATTTGCTATCCATATTGAGGACATCAATAACTTCATGACCACCATAGGCTGACTATGAATAATGCAGCCAGTAATTCTGGACTAATCAATGTTCCTCAAGCTGAACATCTGGCAGTGGTAATTCTTCCTCAGCATCTCCGCTCTCCTGAATTAGAAAACACTCGCTCTCTCCCTCTCTTCTTCCTCCACGTCCAACCGTCGAGGCAGACAGACTTGATCAGTTACAACCCCCCACCTCCGAAAAAACTTATCCCTGTTATTAAACCCTCATCAAGTGGTGCGTGTTCTCCATATGTGTAGGATTTACCTATCTGTCCCGCAGCAGACCTGTGTGTTGAGCCAGGGCCAGCAGCGTGTGATTGTGTTAATTAATCTGTCATTGTGAGCGCAGGGAGCAGCTGCAGAGGTCTCTGGGATATATTGTCAGAGCTAAACAATGCGGTGCTAAGCCCCCAGAGTGAGTCTACCATTACACAAGACTAAGAACAGAGAGGAGAGGAGGAGAGGGGGGGAGAGAGAGAGCCTGCCGGATCCATCATTGACTAAAGCAATGACGCCTGACCTTTACAATGAATTAGTTTCCATGCTTAATATTGACTGAAATTAGAGTCTGATACTGAATGTGCCATCCCAGAACTGTGTGCACTCAAATCCTCAGCTAGCCAGCTATCATAAATGTTTCTGGAAGTGACACCGTATGGTCTCGGAGATAGGGGAGAAGAGGGAAAGTAAAAACAACAGAGCTTGAATATGTTTCTTAAAGAGCAACCAGAGAGGGATTTGGCCATAAACGGGGAGCATTTACATGTAAATATGCAGATACCAGTATTTGTGTACAATATGGAAACAAAACATCTAATGAGATTAGACCTGATCCATTTATCTCTGCTATACGGCCATCATTTAAGAGGATGCTGGATCAAATCCCATAACAGCGCATCAGACTTGGACGTACATAACAGCAGCACTCCAGTGGAAAATAACCACAGTCGTAAGCTATGAGGCAACAGAACCAAAAGTTTGAATTTATTTTTCTGCTCTTAACAACGCTGTTATAGCAGTAATTTAGGCTCATGATAACATGTTAGCAGGATGCCATGACAAGAAAGGCATTTACCCAGAGAGCCGAATCATCCAAATCACCAGGTGGAACAGAAGACTATCAATAAAAATACCAGGTGGTAGATCAAATCATAAAAATCACTGGGTGGTATATATCAAATCATTAAAAACACCAGATGGCATGCATTAACATCTTGTGCCCCCGTAGGCAAGGGGTGGGGATGTGACGGATATAAAATAGAGGGTACTAATTATCCCTACAATTCAACATGATGCCATTATCTTTTAAAGGAAGACAAAGTCCTTGTGGATGACAGTAATATCCATGGTGGTGTTGCTGACCCTGCGCTTCATGTCCACCCACTTTAAGTGGGAAGAAAGATAAGGCCACAGCTGTCATTTAGCTACTGTAATTTTTTTAAGATATATATATATATAAAGTTTATATTCTAAGCTGATTTAATTAGAGCACTGTGATAAGGTCCGTCTGTAGGTCTGTCACCTTACCTACTATTAATTCTTAGAAAAGAAATGTGTTCCTGTTAAAAACTAACAAAATATGGTGTACTCCAGCAGTGGTGGGCAGAGTACTGAAAATATATATATAGTAAAAGTGCCATTACACCCATAAAAAAAATGACGCACACAAAAGTGAAAATTACCATTTGAGAATTTGAGAATTACCTTACTACTTAAGTAAAAGTTAAAAAAAAAAAGGTAGGTTGTGTGGGCAATTGCAAAATAATGAAAAAATATATAGCATTTGTTGATTTGTTGATTTGTTGATTTGATGAGTTTTTTTATGAAAGAGAGAAGGGAGGCTAATCAAAGAGATAAGGATAGAATTTAAAAAAAAAGAAAAGAAATATAATTGGAGAATAAAATTGAGATATGCACAATCTCCATTTTTTTTCCATCTAATCTCTTCCTCATTTATCCTTCTCTTTCTCTATTTCCATATCCATCCCAGAGTGGACAAATTAAATAACCTCACTCAAAGGTTCTGTGTGTAAATTGTACCGATTTTATCATTAATTGTTTTTATTGCCAATGTGTCAACAGGTTGTAACGTAACTAAAAAATTTAAAAATAATTCCCAGTCTTTCTCAGTTGACATTATAAATAATTGGACATAGCTAGTGTTACATCACCCATTGGTTAGTGGATTGCTAGTTTGAAGCCCTGATTTTAGCATTTTGGCCGTTGCCGTCTTTTTTTTTTCTGAAGCCAGAAGTGACCATATTTAGACTAGAGAGTGGAGTTTTGGAGTCGTGTTGAAGAGCAAGAGGTGGATCTGACTCACAGACTGCAGCGAAGCCTAGCAGACAGCCTGTCACTTTAGTGGCCCCAGCCTTAAAAAAAGTATTATTTTGGTCCTTAATAATTGTGAAGGGTTGTCATGATTGTTGAAATTAGCTACAGAAACCAGAACTGTTTTTTTGTATGGGATGTGAACATTATTACAATATTTCAGTTTTTGGCACATTCACATTGGCTTCATTTTTCAGCCTCAGAGGATGCCATTTGCTTCTCTGTAAAACACTCGAGTCAAATTTTTCCCTGAAAAACCTTAAGATGCGATGTCATGCACAATCTCATGCCTTGCCTCTCAGTGTGCAACAGTAGCTAATGGTAATGATGTCTGAGAATGTCAAGAAATTACTAGCACCCACCACAAAACAGAGTCCATACATGTTATTTATGTTATATACACTTTGCAGCGGCAGCCCAGCACAGACAGACCTTCACTTAGCGTCCTGTAGCAACTCAAATTCAGTCAAAGCAAGACCAAGCGCCCAAGCACCAGGGGTCTGATCTCGCTCTGAGTCCCTGCTGGGACAGAACACTTTGTTGCGTCTGCTGGCCACCAACCCACCATGAACCCTGTTGCTGCGGTTTGCGCTGACTGAAATCGAGTTGCTACAGTAGCGGTGAAGGTCTGAGCTGCCGTTCGCTCTTGTCCAGGGGAAGTAGTTTCCAAGATGCAGGGAGTGAGCAGGAGGGTCCATAGGCTGCTAGCTAGCTAAATAATAATGTAGCCAATGGTCCAAAGTAATTATAGGAACATAGCAGATAATGACATTATTCTAAATATGATTGAAATATATTTTCAAGCCTTCTATCAACGTGGCGATAGTCAATCACAGTCAGTCTTGTGTTTGTCACTGTTTTGGCCGATGCTGTGGTGTTCGCTCACGGCTACCAACAAGATGCTGACTGCAGTTCATTTAACGGCCTCAAAAAAAGGAGTCACTAATAACAGGGATTTTTGGAAAGATACATGCAGGACCTTAAAAATAATGTTAGTGAGCTAAATAACATTACATCTCCACCTACAGTATGTGCAACTTACTTCACTGTGTTTGCAGAGGTTAGGATAGGACCCTTTTTAAAAAAAAAAAAAAAAAAGCGGAGATCTCAGTGTTTTTCAGGAGGCACAGCGAGCACTGTTCCAACTGTTTTATTTTTTATATTTTGGTATAAAAATGTAGCCAGATGTGACCGGGGATTGTCGCCGGAAGCTGCCTTCTGGGTTTCACTCTGTCATCATTGCATCGTGGTCAAAAGACAGGTGGTGCTTCTTTTTTATTCAAGGTGGCTGGCAACTTGGCATCTGCAGTAGAGGTGCTCCTCGAATCCTCCCCACACACACTTGTACACACACTTAATCCCAGCACTTAGAGCAGACTAAACGTAACAAATGTATAAATGGCAAATGTGGTTAAGTATTAAGTCGATTACTAGCTCAAAAATATACTCAGGTAAAGAGTAGAAGTACAGTTTTTAAAAATGAACATGAAAGGTATTTCCATAAAGTTGGGGGACTTTCCTCACTCTCCCTGCATTTCTTGTCTGCCTCTCTACTGTCAATTAAAAGCAAAATGCCCAGAAAAATTTAGTCAAGAAAAGTATATGGTCGAAGCAGATATTCTGAATTTTAATTCCTAGTATGAGTCAAGCTCCATAAACCAATACAACTGGATGTTGCGATTTAACTTGATAGTGACCCTGATGACATCATCAAGGTAATTTTGTCAAACTTTGGAAAATTCACTCAAAGCTCACAACATAACACACAATCCTGCTATGGTCACAGGCTGTGCAGTAGTTCTCCAGTCAAGTTAACTCAACTGAAATATTGACCAAAATATGTGAACTTGCTCACTGAGTCTCCTCTTTAAAGGGATAGTTCAGATTTTTTGAAGTGGGGTTGTATTAGGTTCCTATCCATAGTCTGTGTATTACTCTCAGCAGGAAGGAACCTGTAACATAGTGGCAAGAATACTCTGTACACGTGTCACAATACAGTATATTCAATGGCCTCACAGGCCGCTCCCGTCTAGAACGTTACCTCTGTTAAAAGGTGCATTATAGAGTGCCTCATTTTTCTGTAGGCCAACCTGGAAGTTAGCGGCGCCCTGGGTCCCCTTGTCTAAAAATCTATGAGATTTTTCAATTTGATTTTGGATAATTGCAGAAAATAAGCTCTGTGGTAAACAAATAAGCAGTACAGTCGTGTTGCCACCGCCATTAGGCTGTAAAGCCGTGTTTAGCGAGGTTCGGCACGATGATGTTCTGTAGTCCAATTTAGCCACTTGTTAGCAATTGCTTTTTTAAGGCACATAAAAGCTTCAGAGTTTGCAGGTGGGGTATTTACTGAATTATTTTATGTTGTAGAACAAAACCTGAAAGTCTCTGAAGGTGGTGTTAGCCGCAGGCTTTATATCAGGCATCTAACCAAAAACCCATTGACTTGAGAAGATGGAACTGGAGGTGCTGAAATGCAAATTTATTTTTCAGGTTTTAGGACTCATTACTGATGTTCTCTATTATGACCTCCTCTCCCGTCACCACCTGTGTTGTTGTCAGAAACTTTTATAACCGCCCTTTAGTTTATTTGCTTTATCTATGCTAACATAAAGGACGCATGGACATATGTGGGCAGTGATTATTGCACTGTTTGAAATGAACATGTATTTTCATACGTAAAGAGAGTATTACTCAGCCTTAAAACAACATTCACAAAAAAAAGTTTTCCTTGACTGAATTACCTGTAGCTGGAGAAGAAGACTGTGGTCGATGGTCGAGGCCGCTGCTTGAGTGGGAGCTCCCTGTCTCCGTGATGATCTCTTTTGGCCCATGACGATTCAGGCTACTTGGACTACCAGGTCTACTGATTGCCTTGGCCTCTGGGTCGCTGAGACACACTTTTCCATCGTCTGATGGGAGACATCTCTCAGGCAGGTAGGAGGAGCACTGCTGCTGGTCTTTTGGGCCGAACATTTGCTGTTCAGCAGGCAGCCCTGGTGTCATGATCTGCCAGCCTGTGTAGCTGCTGCTGCTGTTAAGTGTGTCTCTGTTAGACATGACCTTCTGCAGATATTCCATGCTAGTGGAGCTCAGTGGAGGGTGGAGATGATTCAAACCTAGTAAAGAGGGGTTCTCTGCATCTGTCAAAGGGCCAGGACCTGAGGAAATCATCCTCCCTAACATCTCCCTAACCTTCATGTCAACGCCTGCTGTGGCAAGCATCTGGTTGTAGTCTTGATGGTCGGCTCTCTCAGCCGTGAGGAACCTGTTGTGAATTCGGGTGATGTACTGCGAGTAGAGGTTGCTCTGGTGGTCTTGTGTTAGGTTATTCATGTTAACCGCAGTGTCATGCTCCACAGGGAGATTATGCTTAGCAGCCAGCTTATTGAGATGGACCTTCATGTGGTTCTTCAGAAACCAGGGTTCTTTGAAACGACGGCCACAGATTTGACAGCAGTGCTCAAAAGAGTCCTTGTGTTTCCTCATGTGACCCTTCAGGAACCAGGCCTGACTGAAGGTCTGTCCGCACACCTCGCAGGGAAATTCGCCTGCAGGTTTCTTCTTGTCACCTGCACCCATTGTGGGCCTCTGCCCTGAGCCCGAGTCAGCAGTTATATGTGTTGTCTCGACATGGCTGATGAGTTCCTCCTCTTGCGAGGCAGCAAACTCGCACAAGGTGCATTTGTAGGGTTTATGTAGAATCCTGATGTGGCGCTCAAGCTCCTGCTGCTTCCTGAACTTTCCCTTACAGAAAGAGCAGCGGAAACCGGTGGGTTGGGGCTGGGTGGGATCATCTGGGATAGTAGTCGCCTTCGGAGATGTGGATGTGTGTGGCTGGCTCTCCGCAGCACCAGAGTTGGTTAAGAACAGGGGTTGTGTTGGTACAGTTTGTAACATTTGGGGCGGTTGAAGTTGGTTTATATTAGATGTTTGCTGTTGGTTGACATGACTAGCTCGCGTCTGCCTGTCCCTTAGTATTGCCCTTTCCTCAAGCTCATGAAGCAACCTATTCTCCTCCCTAATTCGCCCACGGCCTTTACCCAGAATGCCTTGCTTGTGAGTACGAAGGTGTATCTTCAGGTTGCCCTTCTGCGCGGCCCTATGGTCGCAGTAGGGGCACTTGAAGGGCTTCTCACCCGTGTGTGTGCGCATGTGAAGGGAAAGGATGCTGTTGAAGCGGAAGCGCTTCCCACACAATGGGCAGGGATACTTCCTGTTCTTGCGGCCGTCATCCTGGGTGGAATTTACCTGGGAGACGATGCTTTGATTGGTGACTCTCAGGAACTGGGAAAGCTCTGCTCTCCCGTTCATACTGCTGAGAATCCTTGCATCCATGATTTGATTGGCCAGAAGCGCCATCTGGCTCCTAATTGGGTGGGTGGATGGGGTAATGAAGCTGTCCTTTCAGGGACTGGCTGATGTTACAGTATGGTGGTCAGGGGAGCCTGTGTGAGACGGTCGGGGGGTTAGCAGTTAACTGAATGCTGACTGTTTGCACTTATTCAGTTGAAACAGGATGTGGATTCATGCTGTTGAGATGAGATGTCTGTTTGTTGTAGCTCAGACCTAAAGAGAAGAACAAAAGGAACATTAAATTCATTCTAATTCTGCCAAAACAAATAAGTTACTCAAATACATGAATCTGCAGCTCAGAAAGCCCAAGAACAGGTGAGAATAATGTCAGTGGGGCTCTGAGCTGTCAATTATGGGGGTGAATCTGTACGTTTGCAGCTGCTTTATGATGCCAGTGATGCACCACAAATAGGTCAGGAAATGGAGCAAAGTAGGTTCTGACTCTCGTCATCCTGTGTTAATGTATACCTGTGGTTTTAGATTATTGTTGGAGACCGTGAAAATGCTGATTAAGTCTAACCACAAAGGCTTCCTCAACAAATATCTCATCTTTACTAAAGGGCAAGGTGAAAATCTTTGTCTTGATCTCATTTTGTACTGACACACAATACTAAGGCAGCACAAACATCAAAGACTGTCTGCCTCTACTTACCCTTCTTTTGCATTTCACAAATCTGCACTTAAAAAAAAAAAAGATTAAAGTTAAGCTTTTTCAGCAGGTCTATTGCATATTTGAATAAAACCTTTACCAGGATAATTATGTCACAGGAGTACTAAGGGAAATAAACAACTTGATGATGCAAAAATGCAAACTAAAGTTGAAGGAAGAATATCCAAATAGAAAGCTAAAATATGCTTCACTTCTCCCCGGCCCAGTGCCGCCCCCCCCCCCCCCCCCCCCCCCCCCCCTCCACCCCCCCATCTTTTTTGATTCAACTGCAGCAGCAAAACAAAGCTTCAAATTCACATCGTGCTACAATGGTAGAGGTCACATAAGCGAGCCCTGCGCAGCTCTAGTGCAGCACCAAAGGGCACAGAACAAAGCCTGCACTGTCCACACTGAATTAACACAGGCTTACATCATCCTGGACTGCAACCTCAGTCAGTCATGAAAATGATGTACACAAAACCACACAGATAAAAAAGCTGGCAGGCTGGCAGCAGTAGTTGGTGTGAGCAGCGTGTCTGCTCTGAGCTGTAGATCAGACATCAATCTAACCATATGGTACTGACCTAATCATATCTGACAGGAAAAAGAGAGCCAATTCTATTATAATATGGCAGATCCACTTCATAACCTGGTATTCCTTAGCACTCATGCCAAAACAGAAGGGGAAGCAGAGGATGTTCAGCCTACCTCACACCCACTATCAAGGATTACAGTCATTTGAGCTTTTATCGCATTTGCCTCTATTAATGTCATTACTGTACTGTAGCCTTGGATGTGTAACATTGTACAGCGTATCTAATTTGAAGTCAAATCAATAAAACTGATAAAACTCGACTTCAAATGGCTATGCGTCTACAGCATCAAATAACTTCTGACTACTTTGTGTGCGTTTCTTTTATTACCTGGGTTTTCAACAAAGGGTCCACCAACCTTAGGGGGTCCGCAGAGTTACAGCAAGGGGGCGGTCAAATTACTGCTCGATCATTTTCAAATTTTAATTATTTTTTTTGGTCAAAATTAAAACATGCCTAAAAATACACATTAACAACTATAACATACTATTAATTAAAATAAATTGGTCTATTAATAAAAACCCATTTAATTTGCAGTACGCAACATTAATAACAGTTGCTGACTGTTGTACATGCTTTTAGCCTATTTTATCTTTACGACCCTTATTGTATTCTTTTGTTTTTGTAATGATTTGTATGAATGTGTCTCGTTTGTTTTTTTTGTTTTTTTTTTTTGCTCTTTCCCTCGTCCAAAAGCCAATGGGATTTTTTTCAATGGATTTTGGATTACCGCAGAAAATAAGCTCTGTGGCAAACTCACATTTATGATGCCTAATTTAAATGTTTTGTTCAGCAAGATAATCTCTACAGATGAACACCACTTTAATGGTTTTGATGCCTAAATGTAGTCGCTAGAAGTAATAAGCTAACGCTAGGCTATAAGCGAACTACACTATGGTCGCAACAAGGCTGTGAAGCTGCGTTCGGCAAGATGACGCTCTGTAGTCTCATTTGGCCACTTGGTAGTAATCATCTTTATTAAGACACATAAAAGCTTCATATTTACAAGTGGGATATTTACTGATTTTTATTTTATTTTAGGTAGTAGAACAGAATATAAGCCTCTTATGCTCCACAGACCTTATTTCAGGATTCTAACCAAAAATACATTTAAAAAAAAAAAACAAAAAAAAAAACAAAAAACATTGACTTCAAGATGAGGGAACTGAGGTCAATGTACTTTTTGGTTTTTGATTTTTTTCTTTCATAAAAATAAATGTAAAAAAACAAATATTAATTTGATTTTCTTTTCAAAATAATTCAAAAAATAACAAGAAAAAGAAAAACAAACCATGTTTAGTTTCCAGGTTCAGAAATGGAATATACAGAATAGAAATTCCCCCAATTTTTCTTTTTTTCCTATCCAAAAAATAAAATAATATCTTCCATTTATGGTGCACAATCTCCTGACAGGCTGGCAGAAAAAAAATGTGCAGAGATTTCTGTAGATGATAGACCTACTAATTTGATTTTTGCACCCATGCATTGAACAGTTTTTTTTCCCCCCTGGACCACTTCAGCTTTCAGTAAATGAAAAAATAAACCTGGGATTTTCTCTGTTTTCTCTGTATTTTTTTTACACTGTATATTCCATTTGTGACACAGAAAAAATATGGCTTGTTTTTCATTTTTGGATTTTAAGATGAAAATCAAATAACTATTTGTTTTTTGTTTGCTCATTTCTGTTTCTGAAAAGAGAATTCAAAGACCGAAAAGTACACTGACTGAGTGCTAAAATGCTAACTCATTTCTTGGTTTTGGGACTCACTCCTTGGGGACACTATTAGCTGTGTTTTTATTACCAAATGTACAGACGTTCTTCATGCACACTGTCAACCTCACAAACCGCTTGGCGAAAGTGCGGACGGTGAGGTTTACTCACCCAGCCATGCTACCACTGCTGCTGACTTAGCAGCAACAGGCAAGCACAAAAGAGAGAAGACGCAAAAAAATATCCAGAGAACTGTTTTTACAGTATATGTATCAAAGGGTCCGTGCTCTGTTTGTCTTTCAGCAAAGGGATCCTTGGCCTAAAAAATGTTAAAGACCTGTTTTACGAAGCAACGCCCCGTGCTCTTTCTTACCTGTCTGTCACAGTTAGTTAGCTGAAACCACGAGAGAGGCGAGTAATAACACAGCAAACTCAGCTTTACAACTTTACTCCAAACCAAAACACCAGATTTAATGTAAATAAAGGCCTTCAGAATAATATTTCTTACGAGTCTGAGCCACCTGCTGCTGCTGCTGCCTATGGTCCATAGAAACCAGTCAGTCAGTCATGAAAATGTTGTACACAAAACCACACAGATAAAGAGCTGGCGTGCCAGCAGCCTTGGCTGGTGTGAGCAGCCTGTCTGCTCTGCACTGAGATCAATGTAAGGATATGGGCCTGACCTAATCATATCTGACAGGAAGAAAGTGAGCGAATGATATTAGCATACACTAGATCCACTTCATATTTGTTAAAGTGGTATTCCTCTGATTAACTAAGCATAAGAAGGAGGCATAAAACCGTCATCACTTGTGTATGTGCGTGTGTGTGTGTGTGTGTGTAAGAATTGTTGGAGACGGTAGCGGTATGCAGAGCCATCAGGTGTTTCTCTGTCAGAGTGGATTAGACTCTTTTTGGAGCAGATTGAGAGAGTGCTTGATTGTTATTAAGCATCATGTCACACAGTAGCGCCTCTTAGGTGTGGCCGCGCGTAGACGAACAAGGAGCAGGTGTGATTTAGCACAGCCAATAAAAGGAAAAGAAATGTGACACATACACAATTAAACCCGCCATGGGAACTGTGCATTTTGGATGATTTTGGATCTAATGCTATCAAACATCATTAGTTCTTCTTTTCTTTTTTTTTAAACTGTATTCTTCTGTCTTTCAGTATTTAACCTACAGGAGGGTGGAAGTGTAATCTTTTTACTTTGTAGCTGCAGCATATTGTCAGCATGGATGGATGGACAATATAGTAAATCCATAAAGAGGTGACACTGGAATGAAATTTATAGATCAGAAGTGCATATTTCATATTTCTTTTTAGCAGCAGTTAAAAAGCATTAATAATTTATGCGCATGGTTGAGCTGAAAGCTGCAATGAATGCACCACATGAGCCTGCAACCAACCGGTACACTAACCTATCTAATGTAACCTAAAATATCAATAAAAGAGTAGAAGTGGAAAAACTAGTCGGCAAAGTGATAATATAAACAACACATCTGATGATAGTCAGACAGATAACACATCATGTATTGCCTCTGAATTGCACGTTATGATGATTTAGGAGCATCTGAGTATTTTCCATTAAACATGAAGACAAAATCCTGATATATTCTGGTGTCAAAAAACATAATGGCCATAGGGGTAGATTCTGAGGGGGGCACAGGGGACACCCCCTGCTCAATATTTAAAACATGGGCATTTGTCTCCACCAGTAAAAACATTCAAACCTCGATCTAACACTTGGGAAAGTAATCGAGGGAGTTTCTTATTTTAAATGATGCCTAGTATGAACAAAGACATTAAAAACAATCAATAATCAAGCAAATAACCAAATTACAAACCAGTTAAAACAGAAATGAAATAATATAAAACAATATAAACAATTACAGCAATAAATACAGTACAGTAAAATACAGGATAATAAGCATGCTTTGGAGTACATGTATTGTTAAAAGCATTTACTCAATTAAAACAAGATCTGAAATAAAGCATTTGAGCAGCTGTGATGGTGTCAGTGTCCAAAGAAGAAAGTAGCAGAGAACTTTTACTTTGACACAATCAAAGACATTAACATGACAAATTGATGCAGGAAAGGCAGAAATTGGTGGGGGAAAAAATCACAAAATATTAGAAAAATAAGTGTTTGACACTTCAAATTTTCTGGTGGAGGACCCCCCAACACTGAAACTAAATCTAAAACCTTGATACTGACTTTTTAGATTTGATGTTTGTTAAAGCTGGTCAATTTAGCTAGTTTACTATTTTGAAATACATACATTATTAATATTACAAATACAAATGTAACTTTTGGTAACACACTATAATAAAATGAAATGCTTTTTCAGTCCACTAGATTCATTTTGCTGCAATAAAAATTACTTTTTTAACTTTTTTTTTTTTTTTTTTTTTTTTTAACTTTTTCTTAATAACTTTATCTTAAACAGATGTTGACATTTTTTTCCTTTGGGGACATGATTTACAGTTGAAAAATAGGTAATAAATTGTGATACATCGCAATACATGTTATGGCAATAATCAGTATATTGCAAAACATTTAAAATCACAATAATATTGTGTCATGATAATAAAGTATTAAAGTATCATTTGGCCTGTGGTGGTTCCCACCTCAAATATTTATATTTATATTTATGTCTCTGTTTTTGCAGACTGAGGGTTGTTTGCAATACAGATGAAGTGATATGTGATGATATGCCCATGCAATACATATGGAATGAAACACACATATCCATACCTCATATACACTAACTAATTATACAGGAGGATGCTATACGTATTTGTAGATGTCCCAGATTCTTTGTAATCTATTTCTGCCGAATTCTAAATAACATAACAAGAGATCATGACTTTCAACATTCCTGGAATTCCCTGACTGTCCCAGTTTGCGTATAACAACAGTTTTATTCATCATTACAGAGCAGGCTTATGTGCAGACAGTAAAAGCCCCATGCCATGCATTATGCCCTCTGTGTCTCACTTCACCCACCACGCGCCCACCCGCCAAATCAGCCAGCCAACCACCCCGCCGACTGCCCTGTCAGGGGGGATGAAGAGCCAGTACAAGGAAGAGGGCAGTGGTAACACAGCTGCCCACCATGACCTGTACAAAAGATAGCACCCATATACTTTCTGACAGCCAGATTAATGAAACCCTATAGGAGCTTCTCTGTAGGCCCCCCCAAAAGCCTGACGGAGACAGAATAGTCTAACCAGCACCATTCATTACTGCGGGAGTACAGAGCACAGAAAGAGCACACACAGCACTGACAAACTAGCTCCTTGTGAGTAATAGCTAAAGAACTCATAAAGGAATACATACACATTTGTTGTGGATGCAGTAAATCTATGCCACTCCTTTTACAACTATCAAAAAATCTGGCTTGTGCCCCGTAAAAATAAATCTGCCGCGCATGTGGTGCAGCAGTGATGTGATGTTATTTGGGAGTCAGCTATTTCACATGTTCAGTGAAAGGAGGCTTTCGATTAATTTTGTTTGTCTCATTCACTAATGCAGATTAGTGGCATTGAATGCAACAGAGGGGAAATGAGAACCTTTGGCAACATAGTAAAAGCTACAGGGTATAGAACACCGCCAACAGCAGGTCTGCTCAGTGGTGACCAGCTGTGTTTGTACCTGTACGAGTTGCTGGAAAACCTTGCTTTTAATAAGGCTTGAAAGCGACAAAATGTTCTCAGATTGCATTTATGCAGTCGACAAAGATGTGGAAGTGTGTATTCTGTATCATAACCTCATTACAGTGTGTGTCACATATAAACATCACATTCATGAGATTCCCCTGATGCTTTCAATGGAAGGAAATATAAACACTGCTAAACTAGTCATGCACATGCGAAGACACCCACTCTCACATGCTGTCTCTAACACACACACACACACACACACACACATACGCAGGCACGTGCATATAGAATGTATTTTAAATCACTAATGTGTAAACAGTTGCTCTTGTTTGCACAGACCACCTGTTCTTTCTGGACACAAACAAAGCTTTGGCGTACGATGGGGTGTGTTAACAGTGTGGGGTGCGTAGGGGATGCCTTGCACAAGAGAAGCCTATCCACATGGTGTAGGCTGCATCAGATGGTTGGGCCCTGCAGGACGGCAGCCAGCTCCAACAGAACTCACACAGATCTGAAAGAATGGAGCTTCTTCAGTCCGCAACATACTGACATGTTTTGCTTTCTTGAAAAGTACAACTTCCCCCCCGGTGCAAGGGGAAGCAGGCTTGCCAATGCAAACTACTGTCACTATATCATTTAAAGAGACAGGATGGAAGATTTTTTTTGTCTCTTACATTGTTCAATATTTGCAAAACTGCACAGAGATGGCAAAAAAAAAAAATTGGGGCAAAACTACATGTGTCTACTTTGAGTTGCTAAAGCACTTGGAGGCACTAAAAACAAAAGTCATTAAACGAGTCATCACAAAATCACAGCAGGAGTCTGGTAATGCCACTTACAGTATCTCATTAAGCTATGGCATCTACAGGAAAAAAAAACTGACAAACAAAGAGCATAATCCAAGGCACATTAACTGGGCTGATAATTCAATGAACTCTCATTTGGCAGCCATCTTGCCCTTATGATGGTCTTTTTTTTTTTCAGCCGCAGCAGCAGAGCACAGACCCCTCGTGAAGTTCCTCACTCTCTCTCTCTCTCACACACACACACACACAGATATATATTCGTTCTCTCTCTCTCTCTCCCGCGCTCTCTAAAACAACAAAACATCCACCATTAGACAACGGGGTACCGGCGTAATTAGAAAATGACTTCCTTTGCAATCCTAGCTAAGTAGTTTACACACTGTAATTACAGGGACAAAATCATCTTTTCATCATTTCACTGATTGAGCTCATCAACCCAGTGGGATCCCAGGACTGTGCTCAGGCAACATCTGGGCTAAGAGAATTAGCCCTTAGTTTAGCAGGCCTTACACAGTGGCAAGCAACGCAGCATGAACACCGGACATGGCCGTGGCACACGTCTCCAGTTGAGACAGTTTTTTTGGATAATGTATCAAATTGGATGTTGGATCACAGGCCTTGTCAAACAGCCCTTGTTCACATTCAAGATGCACTCATTTTAAAACAATAAGGCACAATTCAAGAGGGAGGCAAGGTCACTGCGCAGCAACTATCTCTATTTCCCACACTTCCAAAAAATGCCATATCAAACTTTTCCTCCCCCTCAGCGCGCTCCTGTACTTGTGAGTTGAAGCATTGAAGATTGACCTTGGCGCACAACAACATGCCTTTTCATGGGGCGCTCTGTTTACTCTAATTCTCCGTGTGCCCTGAGCCTTGACTTTCTAACAAACACATGTGGTCGCGGTGTTGAAGGTGAAGTGCTTTCGTTTCGTCTCTGTCCTGTGGAAGGGCTCTGACTCTGTGTGTTGGCAACAGAGGCAAGTGTTTAATGTGGCAGCTGTTAGCCTCGTGGATTTTCACTAATCACTCTCTCCTGATTACTCTGATGAGTGTATGATGCTCTTAAATAATCAACCCGCAATGAAAAAAAAAAAAAAAAAAGAAAAATAATTATCATCATCTCCCTAAGTAGTGCAGCTGCACCCGCCTGCAATAATTACAACTAGAACAGGGCGCCTTCTCTCGTCACTTACAACCACTTATTATTAAAGATAACGCTAATTGGTGCGGTGGTGGGCGACAATTCTTCATGGGGTTCATCATAAAAAGCCAAACCTTGGAAGTTATGGCACATTAGAGGTCCTAAAGCCAAGGTACGGTATTAAACATGGCATGCTGAGGCATGCCGATAATCTGAGCCAGGGGAGTAGTAGACGTCCTATCAGTAGCCCCTTGGTTGCCTCCCTGCCTTGCCCTCACTCCACCCTTCCCCCACTCCTGGTATCAGCCTGGCAGACACAATTAACATTTTCATAAAAACAATTCCCTGCCTCCAATAGTCCAATGTAATTTGTTTTCCATCTCTGTTCATTAATCATTGTTTAAATCGGTGAGCCATCCCCTCCACTCTGCCATCTGCACTCAGCTGTGTTACAGATATGACACCTTCCCCCTTAATGGGAGCTGACAGCCAAGAGAGGAGGCCTGTGGAAAATAGCTTCCTGCATGTGCACTTCCACCTCACATACTGCCAGCAGGTGAGAGAGGGGTATTTAATGGCCTCTGATTAATCTCAAAGGCAAACAACATTACACTACAATATCAGGCGGTATGCGACGCTACAGTATACAACACAGCAGTGGGGAAAAAAGAGTGCAAAGCTACCCAAAAAAAACTCATGCAGACATTCTTCATAACAATGGCGATGCATTCCACATTTTGTCGAAGTTGTCGACTGTTTTTTTTTTTCTTCTCCCCTAGTTAAATTAGTGCAGTGTTCCTACAATATGCTATTGTTTTCCTGGAATTGGGAGCAAGGTTATTAATTATTCACTGTTGTGTTCTCATATGAGGGGGCTATGCTTTTCACTGTATTGCCTCATAGCTCAAATACTTAGGGCCATGGTACTCGGGCAAATTTCATGAGGCAACATCACAGAGATATTATTATCACAAGGCAGACACTTAGGAGATTAAAAGTTTCCTGAAGAGTTTTCAGTGATTGGAAAGGTTCAGATTTTTCTCTGATAAGATTTCAGCATTTCTGCCCCCCCCCTCCCTGCATGGGAAAGACAAATCAAATAACTTTTGCCTCATTTTTTTCCCTTTTCTTTCAAGGGATTTGAAGCCTAAGTCTAGGTTAGCTTAGGCATTTTTGAGGGGGGAGAAAATCCTACTCAATGTGGTGGTAAGAGGGTGCCAAAAAGTTCATCTGGCCTGTTGATTTCAGCATGGATTACAGATATTCAAATCATGAGCCTCATGTTCAAACAAGTGCCTCTATCAGGGGAGAAAGTTGCCAAGCAGAGCTTTGTCATGTAAGCTGTATGAATTTACTGCAGCATAATGAGAAAACGGCTGTGGCGCTACATTTAATACAGTTTCATCCACTCACCCTCCCTCTCTCTAATTTCCTCTCAGTTGTGATGATAATAATTCCAGATACCCCTCCAGCCTCCATACAAGCTTTAGTTTTTAAAAATGAAAAAAAGATGGTGTCACCTGAACATACACAGGCCCAATTTTTCATCAGGAACTGTGTCACGGGCGCACACATGGTCCCAGTTACAAAACGCTTCAGACAAACGCCCCAACTCTTTTTGGGGTGTTTCTAACAAGGACAGCAGCAGCAGCAGCAGCAGCAGCAGTAAATGATGTGTATATTCAAAGCTGAATATTTCATGTTGATTGATCGAACTGACTGCCACCCACCTGCTCCTCCTCCTGTCCCACCGGAGCTGGCATGAGGAGAATTCAGTAATTGAGAAGAGCAGAGCATGGTCTCTCTTTGCTCACATATGACAGATGGGGCATCATCGCTTCAAAGGAGAGCATTTGGAAACAGGAGGAAGGAAGGGGGGGGGCAGAGGGTGAGGGTGGCTTTGAAAGTAGCTGTGCCACTCTGTACAGGTGACAGTAAAAAAAAAAGGTTATCTAAAACATGCACTTAAAAAAAAGGTTAAAGCTGTAAAAGGTGTAAAAAATCATTTTAGTGCATTGCAATGTGCAGACACGTTGTATCATTATTCTTAGTCACACACAACTTCATTAGTCCTTATTTTGTATGAAATCGTCATATTTTTTAATTTGCGGCTCTAAATTATAATGAGACATTAATATGGAATTAAAAACAAGCCGTATGGCTTAAATATGACATGATAGGAGGTCGTATGAAAAACATTACGTGGAGCATGTTCACGGTCTAATGTACACACAACATATGTAAAACACAAAAAACACACACATTTGCTGTTTTCTACATAAATCTAACAGACTGTCGCTTTTTATTTACATTAACGCATCAAATTGAATTCCACAGTCGTCTTTTAGCCCTTCGCCATTACTTACTTTTTCACCCCCCAAAAAAAGAAACCAACAGTGGTAGCTCTGGCAAACGCGTCTGTCACAATCCGACATGTCAAGAAACTTAAACTCACTTTTCGCAAATGACTAAATGTGAATGGTGTGGATTATTTGTCTTACCTGGCTGCTTCGGAGGACACGAGGTGACAGCTGGAGTTCAGAGGAGAGTGATGTTGAACTGGATGACTGACTGCTGACTGACGGACTGTTCGCTTCACACGCTTTATCATAAACGCCCAGTCGGACCCAGATTTCCCCCCACTTGAACCGCCGCTTCCTCTCTTTAAACAACAAAAAAAGAAGAAATCTGTCTCACCAGACGAAGGCGGCGGTGCGCTTTGCTCTGTAGTATTTCCAGTTGAAGAAAGAGGTAATGAAATCTTTAAAAAATTACTCGGGATACTTCGACATGTCCCGAAGCCGTATGTCTCCCTCATCTGGCCGCTGGTGTGTAAGTGTAACAGACTGGCACCGTGCGTAAAATGTGCTCTGCCGTCTCCAGGACACAGACCTTGTCAATCCGTCTCCTGAGATGCATGCGTGTGAACGTGTAACGTGGTGTTATGTGTGTGTCAAATTTGGTACGGTGATTACCTGGAAGAGTTGTACTTTTATATTCTTTGAAAACTTCTCTAAAAGTATGATGGATACGCCTGTGATGGCATGAACTTGCTCTCTTTGTAGATAATATGCAGATTTTTTACACCGGTTGAGTGTGTGTGTGTGTGTGTGTGTGTGTGTGTGTGTGTGTGTGTGTGTGTGTGTGTGTGTGTGTGTGTGTGTGTGTGTGTGTTACAGCAATGTTGCCTTATGCACCCAAACTGTTTGTTGGCATACTGTGTAAGAGAACAAAGGATGACTAAACCTCAGTGATTCAGCATTTTAGTTGGTAAATGGCTCTATTAAGGAAGCTTAATTGGATGCTTGTAACATCCATCACATTTCTACCCATCCTGCTAACCTTCAATGTAGATTCGCCTCCAACAAAATGAGGGAGCGTTTTCTTTCTCTGACGGAGTGATTGCATTCCAGACATTTTGTCCTCCTCAAAGAAATCCTCGCACACAATCTTAAGTGCAGATATAAAAAGCAGAAAGAAAACATAAGGCGTATCAACACAGCAACAGGTCTTTGTTTATGATGTTGTGTTTTGATTTAATGTTTACTAAAAAAATGCAGCAGGTGCTTCTTCTTGTTTTTCTTGTATTGAAATTTAAAGCATATACAGGCCTCTAAAGGTAGTCATATAATGGTTGAAGTTGAAAAGGTTATTTTCAATATTTGCTTTAATAATTAATGAATTAAACAGGACCCTCTTCACAACTACTCTCCCCTCAAATCTACATACCAGCTCACTCACTTTAACTGCCTCAACTGCGTCTTATTTTATACCTATTTTAACTGATTGCCAACCTATTCTCTGTTTCTTATGATATGTTTTATTTATGTGACGTAAAGTGAGCTTTAGTGGCATTTTATTCTTTCTATTATCAATAAGAAAAAGCAAAACCACATGTCAAAGTGATCCTTTTATTTTGCTTTAAGCTGAACTCTGACTTTGAGGATGGAAACAGTAGTGTGAGAATCAAAGTGTCATGCAGCTGCAGAGCTGTAACATCACCCTGGATCACCTGAACGTTTATTTCTCTCCTGTGATTTCCGCCAGTTTCTCTTATAGAGTGTAAATGATGTTGGTACGAGACACTTTGTGGCTGGATCTTTGATATCATACGTTCAAACAGCGCTGACGCTGATATGCTGGCTGCTGTTTAATCCATTCCTCTGACATTTGGAGCTAAGTGCAGCTCTTCCTCTCCCTCCTCTCAGGCCCAAGCACCTGTCTGGACAACAATACCTGCTTGAATCCTTCATCACACAACTCTTAAAATCCCTTTTAATCCCTGAAATGTAGATCTTGTGTGTGTGTTCCAGCGCCGTTACATAGTTGGGATGCTAGATTTCTTTATAATGTAGTTCTGCTATGTTCCAGCATATACCTTCACAGCTTAACCTACATAAGACCATTGATCCGTGTCTCACCAATACAACTCCAGTATGTTAAGCATTGCCTAATCTGTCTCATGCTACCTGGATTTTCATATTGGAGAAATAATCCTGATGAAGAGAAAGGGGGGGCAGAGTCACCTCAGGACCTGTTTAAAAGCTTCTTATCAAAGACCTGCACTCCCACCATTTAACTAAAAGGGGAGTGATAGCCTTTCAACTCACAAGCCGCAGCTTTAATTAAAGCTGCTTGTGGGGGAGATGAAGTACAGTGGTGTGTATGAGTTGCCCCGCAAAAAAAGTCAAAATTACATCAAACAACACAGCTCAGTCCAGAGTGATTTTCAAATTCACTATTTAAGAAAAAATGGTTTGAAACATATTAATCCGGCCTGAAAACGGTTATTGTGCACAACTCCAAACATTCACAGAGCAAACCAAACTGTCAGCAGCCCGAGACAATAAATTATTAGTCAAACTATAAAAATGTAACAGTGTGTAAAAAAATTTAAAAATAATACAGATGTATGTATCACTCAGGGCAACTTTAAGTAAATATAAAACAAGAACTTAGATCTTTCTTTATAATTATTGTTTTGAATTTGTTTAGATTTTTTTTAACACTATCTTATTGATATTTTTCATTTTATCAGAGAAGACATTACCATAAACTGTAATCTCAAGATACCAATATGTACGGAAATGTAAAGAAGAATGGAAAGAGAAAAAAGAGAAACAGACTGGTCACAAAACAAAACAGAAAACAACACCAACAAAACACATGCATTATAGTGTTTATAGGTACATATAGGACAGACCAGTACAGTTCCAGGACAAGTAGACTATTCACATAGTTTATTAATGGGTCTCAGGTAACAATCATAAAGATCAACACCAGTAATATAACACAAAATAACAAACAACAATAAACAAGTAGATGTACCAGGGGTGGAGCTAGGCGTTTTAAACATTCGGGGCTCGGCCCAAACGTAGGGTGGCCGGGGGAATGATTCACCAGGAAGATTTTTTCATTCATGGCAGCTTTATGAACTATTGTTTAGTGCCTAAAAATCTATTCATCATTTGAGAAAAACATAATAACTGCCACATGGGGGAAAAATCTCATCTCAAAATCTAATTGTTCTCCAAAAGTCTTTATTATTCTGAATCCACAACGCAACAATAATTGAGGATGACTAGTTTTCACTCACGCCACCTTAAAAAAAAATACCAAAATTTTCTGACGTAGCTTTTTATTTATTTTTTAAACTATTTTTTTTAAAGTTTGGGGATTAGGATTTTACATAAACTGCATAACTAATAGAGAGGTAATTGAACTTATGCTCCATTGATTTCGCGGTCCAGTCAGAGAGACATAAAGCTGATGGCTTCTGAGAAAACATTTTGGGACTGTCGGCCCAGAAGTCCCCACCTTTTGTTGCCCCATTCCCCCAAGTACTGCATACTATGAGGCTTTACAATGAGGTATTTATACTTTTTTTTTTTTAAATGTCTTTTACTTTCTGCTTTTTAGTGTACTGCATATATTTGGCAGCTATAGGTATTTTAAATTGAAAATATAAATGATAAGTTCCTAAAATATAGCACATTATTTAAGATGATTAAAGCGTTTTGGCTTATTAACCATAAACTGTGTCTGGTTGGGGCTCCTTGTCATGTTTCAGTTGTCTATGAGTTGGAAGCAGTGCCAACAAAGAGACATTTCCCCTCTAGACTTCTCAGATGGTTTTATTTGATTGTTTGCTGTGCAAAGAGGAAAAGTTAAGCAGCATTTGACAAAAAGGCAAAAATTAGAGAAAAGTTCAAAATTTACATGGCAGAACATTTGTTTGTTTTTCTTTTCCCCACTAATCATCTCATGACCTTTCAGATTTATGAGGAACCACTATATGGGAGTCACTGGACTTAACTACCCACCTGTATATAAAGTAGTTAAAATAATCTACACCTCCATAAGCTACCACAGTAAATGGCTACTCATACATGGATAAATATGTGTTGAGTATAATTATGTAATATACAGTCAGCTGTTTTTACTTGCAGTACTTTTTAAGTACATTTTGCTGTTAATACTGAATAGGAGTTTAAACTCAAAACTTTAACTAGTAATGGAATATTTAAATGTTGGTACTTCTACTTAAGTGAAGGATCTGAGTGCTCGCCATCATCCAGCTGTTTGAACTCTAAATCAGACTTTTTTGCTGGTCCTTTTTTTCTGGTCCTCAGTAGTTACGTTTTGTTTTTGGGCTCATGCTAAACCTGATTTGTTGTCGGGGTGGTCGGCTCTCTCTCTCTCTCATTAGGGCTTCAGTTTGATTGTACTTTTGCTAACTGGAACAGGCATTTGGTGTTCAGTTTGCTATACTGCTTTGATGAAATGTTACTGCTCGCTTACAGAGTTTGGCTGCAATATGGCGTGGGGATGGTGCCTAACTTAGTTCTTCAAATTTGAATGCACAACAGGAAATTCACAGCGAGTAACAATAATTCATTAGAGACCATATTCGCTCAGTCAGTGTCTGGTAATAGCTGTTTAAAGACCAAAACAATTTGCACTAGGTATCAGGAGCGAAAATGTGTTACTATTAACATCATTATTACTATGCAGTGTGACAACAACAGGAAAATCTTTTCAAACTGATATTCAGATACAGAATAAAACCTGTCAGCAAACACAAATGAAATACAGACCTGGAACAAGATAATACTGTCTCTCAAGGAAGAAAGAGGAAACAAAACTCGTAGCCAAAATCATTTATTTTCCTTTTAGTTTCCATCAATATTCTTTTTTTGTCTTTACACAAAGCTCGTCACAAAGGAATACATACATTCGTTATGCAGGTCAAGTGAAGGTAAAATGAGAGCTGATTCTGTTTAATGATCAATACTTGGAAAAAGAAAGAAAAAGCAACTGATCCTAAGTGTAGCCCAGAGTTTTACATAAACCCACGATAGTATAGATCAACAGAGAAGCAGAAGACGGGTAAACTTATGACAGACAGCAATCGTTTTAATCAATCACAGAAAAATGGACATTTATTAATCGCCATTTATTCTGTGGGAGTGAATAGGCAAAAGAGACAGCGTAGCTAGTGTTTGGAGCTTCAACAGTCATAATAAATGACTGCATGTATGCATAGAAGTGAAAGACACGTTACAGAAAGGAGAGGATTGTTTGTGTCGGTTATCAGTTGTAGAAAAGAAGCAAAGGCTTAAAAAAAAACAACAGTTATTGTGAATTATGGATATTTGCTCGTTAACAGTCACTTCTGCTGCAGCCTGGCAGCTTTAAACTTTGACACCCTTTTCGGGGCTTCCTGGGGCGGGGCGACATCAGGCGCCACCTCCTCGTGTTTCCTCTCCAGTATTGTGGGCAGAGCTGGTGGAGCGATGGTCAGATGAGGGACAGCAGAAGGCATTGGGTCCTTTTCTACGACTGTACCCGAAAAGGCCTGGAGAAAAAAGAGAGGGAGTAAAATCATTAACTTAATGTGGTTTTACATGACTAATAGTGAGCGTTTGGGTCACAAAAGAGTTGACACTGTTTTCGTGCTGCGTTGTCTTGTTCATGATGCCTCTTGTGACAAACATTTCATGACTGTTCGACCATATGCAGCTCCCATTAGAAGTTAAAGAGGCTTCTGTGGGAGTTTTATATTCTCATTAAGGGATCTGAGGCTCAAAGGTGCCGTTTTCATAAACTGTTTCATAATATAAGCATATTCCTTCCCACTGTCACTGAGATGCAAGACTGTACAAAGAAACTTGACTGAGATCTATTCTGACAAAAAAAAAAAAAAGACAGTGAGGAGAACTGAACTGAAAGACAACCACCCACCTCAAATCTGGTTGCGGGGTGCAGTGGGACCGCCGTGGGACTGTCCTCCTCTGTTATGCCGTCACTGGTGTCGCTGTGCGTCGCCTCGTCGTGGCTGAAGCTGCGTCCTATCATGCGTCGCTCTTCAAAGTCTGCCGCGCTGCTCTCGCTCGTGTCGCTGCACACGCTGTTCTCTCGGCTACGAGACTTTAGGATAGACTTTCTGGGGATGGGTTCCCCGTTTTTCACATCCACAAACAACCTGGCAAAAACAGCAGACCAGTTTCACACACCTCGGGAAACAGATCTCAGAACTGCAACCGACTTTCAGTTTTTAAATGTGATGTGTCTGAATATAGTGCCGCGTTTACCTGTAGATGTCCGTTGGTGTTGTGATTTTGTAAAGTTCGTGATGAGAGTGTCCGTTATTGTGGCCGTTTTTCTTTTTCCTCTTCGAGTGTTCCTTTTGCTCTTTCCTTTCACTGAACTTCAGCATGGTGTTTTTTCCTGTGTTTATCCTCACCTGAAGCAAAAGACAGAGAGGGTAAAGAGAAAGTCACCAGAACAGAAATCAGCTGCAGAATTAAAAGAAAATAAAGAGAAGATATCTAATACAACATATCTGTAAAAAAAAATTCAGTTATTTATCTGTCTGACCTTCTTGGGTTCAGTTGTGTGTGAGAAATAGATGGTAGGCAAACAGCTGCCCTCCTCTTCCTCGTCGTCTTCTTCCGCCTTCCTGTCTGCGCTCGGCGGCGCTTTACTGTGAGGCGCAGACGTCCAGCTTGGCTTCAGACTCAGTCCGTTTACCGGAGGCGCAGCATCTCCCTCCTTCTCCTCCTCTGAGGAAAGGGATGATGTGTCCTCACCGTTCATGTCTGCATTATCGTATAATCTGGAGAAAAAAATTTCCGAAAGACATTTAAATTCACCCGAGGTTAGAAAATGTGCAATTATTAAGGCAACACCCTGAGTGTGTTCATCTACCTGTCCTGCTCATCTTGTAGCTCCTCCAGTTTCTCGAGTTCATCCAATCTAGCCCACAACTCCTCCTCAGTCATGGTGCCTTTTCTGCTCCCCCCGTCTCCGGCCTCTCCTTTATTTTCTTCATCCTCCTCTCTTAAATCCAAGACAGCGTCCAATTTGGGCTTAGAATTTGGTTTGTGAGCTATTCTGTGCTTCCCTTTAAAACAGAGGATATGGGGAAAGAAACTCCTTAACATTTTAGCCTAAATGTTAATCTGAGTTTGGTGCAGAATTAAGGTTTCGTTGCTTTTTGTAGCGAAAGATGAATAAACAAATGAGGGCAGGAGAAAGGCTAACAAAGATACCTTTGCTGACGACCACGTTGTTGTTTCCGGTCTCCTCTCTAATGTCAACATAGTCCCCTTTGCTCTAAAACAGAAGCAAAGTCAATACATTTGTCTTATCTTATGTACACTGCCTTATGCAATATCTCATCTGTAAGACGACTTTAAGTTGTGCAACATACGGATGACATGGTTTCCAAATCTTTCACAAGCCCAACTCTGGCCTCAAAGTTTTTCATCGTCTTCGACAGATCATCAAGCTCATGCTTCACATCTGCAGAAAAACAGGTACATTATCATCAAAATGTGCCTTCAGAGTCCAAAGCAGACTGACAATGTGAACAAAACTGGCTTCAGGCTAATAGAGATCTAAATAAATAATTTAATTGAACAATAGAAACCAGCTACTGAAGAGTTAAAAATCCTTAACAAGTTGGGGGGAAAAAATTGAAAAATGATGACACAAACAGTTCATAATATCTTCTGCCCTGAATACTACTCCGGATCATTAAATCTTGACAACAATTAAGCCCTTTTACTAATAGCGGCAGAGGGCCCTTGTTTCCATGGCGATCGGGAGCCCCTCCAGTCAGTGCATCAACTGGAAGTGAGGAAAGGTCAAACACAGAAGGCCTGACAACTCAGCCGCTGTCTGACACATTTCAGCCAGCTATGTTTGTATTACAGCACTTAGCTCTGTAATAGCGGGGTGGGCAGGGTCAGGAGATAGGAGGAGGGCGGGGGAGGGGGGCGGACGACTGCGGATGGGCTGTGGCAGCATGTTTCTGCTTCACTAAACACTCTAATAATGTTCACATCAGAGATCGTTACTCGGGCCCATTTGACTTGATATGAGATTTTCAATCCTAGAATGAGCAGCAGGGAAAACACATGAAAACATGGCTGAACAGGACCCATGTTAAAATAAACACTGTTTTTTGCTTGCACTCGATCAAACTAATAATGTTGCATTTGCAGGATTTCACCACTGGGTAAAAAAGGGTATGATTTGCTATCACAAGATTCAGGCAGTGACAACAGTGACACATCAACACGAGTGCAAGAGCAGCACAGCAAAGTGCTGCAAATGTGCTCTGCAGCTTGCAAACTTTTAACCACATGTGAAATTAAGTCCCCTGTGTATGAAAGAATCATGCATGCTTCAAGGTTTCAGCACAGTTACTAGAAGTGGCATTACAGTTCACTAAACACATCCTTAAAATAGACTCAATTCTACCACTATATCAAAAGTTTCTCCCCCAAATATTCTGGTAAATGACGGCTCAGTTGAAAGTAAAGTTTTTCATAGACAAATTTAATGCAGCGACGCCCTCTGCTGGACAAAGAAGAGCAGTGCTGAGCATTTGCAAATTTAGCAGTGCTGTCTTTCTAAGAAAGGACAATGAAAAGTCTTTTCAAAAACAGACTCACATTTCATCCTGTGATCAACAATTTTCTGAGCCTGCTTAGCAGAACACTTGGCGAACCAGTTGTCGCCGAGCAACGCTGTGACCTCGTTTGTGTGCACCAGCTTCCCTGGCATGAAGGCCAAAGGGCCAAAGGGAACCTGTTTTTAGCACAGAGGGCGGAAGAAAGAGCAGAAAGAGAAACAGTTAATAAAGCAGGTGGCAGAATGTGGACATGAAAGTATGAGAAACTAAGAAATACATCTCTGTCACAGCTGTAGACACATGCATCTACAGGGTCAGTTTCTGCAAAGTTAAGATCATCCTTGTAAAATGGTAAACTTTCTTTTTGCAAAAGCCACTCATTCAAAAACTAACCCACAATGCACTCGCTGTAACTGTGTGTTTAAACAAGGTCGGCGCTCACCATGATGTCGTAAGACAGCTGATCTGGAAGAGTTTTTAGGCGGTCATTCAGGGCTTCATAGTCACCTGACACCTTATTCCTGCAAAAGCATGGATTTACAGTGTAAGGCCAACAACTATTTAAAGTGTTTTATTTGAAGCCACCGATCTCCTCTGTGGCCATTGTTATCCACATTAGTTTGTTTAACTTATTTTGGGATGCTGAACAGAACAATGCGAAACAAAAGACAGCTATGGAGAAATGAGGAAGTGCCTATTTCTTCCTTAAGGAGCTCTTTTTTTTAACATCTTTTCCTAAAAAAACAAACAAAATATGAAATCAATCATTTTTTGTCTTAAGACCTCATGTAACCCTAGATGTTGTTGGTATTTATTTGTATATATTTGCCACTGTACGATGTAAAACTTCAGAGAAAAGCACGACAACAGTGACAGAAAGCAACTGCTACACTTTAGTGCCTTCTTCCATGCAGTAAAGAACACAGAAAGATGTGTGGTCGCTCCAAATGTTTAAAGTTTCACAATTTTAAAAATGTTCCAAGATGACCTACTTTCTCCAGTGAGAGTCACAACACCAGTTGTGTACGGGTTGTGACACATAGGAAGTTATGCAATGCTCTCTGCTTGTAAACAAAGCGTGTCATAGCCAGATGAAAGCAACGTGATTACAAAATACTGTATCGTTGACTTAATTGCATAAATTATCCTCAATAGTTACCAAATTGCAGTTTGCAGTAATAGTGTGGCGTGTTTTTGTTAACTCAAGCTTCAACCTTTAATGTAACTGCTACCATTAAATGACCTAATAAAGAGCTACAGAAGGAGGAAGAAGAGAACTTTTATAGGTTTTGTATTTGATTCAGTG
Organism: Plectropomus leopardus; assembly: GCF_008729295.1. Classification (NCBI taxonomy): domain Eukaryota; kingdom Metazoa; phylum Chordata; class Actinopteri; order Perciformes; family Serranidae; genus Plectropomus; species Plectropomus leopardus. The sequence continues at coordinate 21,327,679 of NC_056473.1, read as the reverse complement.
TTTTAATAATATTGTTGACTTAAATTTGTTGTATGTTTGTTGTAAAGATACAAAAAAATTAGAATATCTCAATTTGTATCGTGAAAATTCACACGGTGTGTTCTGCCTGTGACTACAGACCGCAGGTGCACTGCACAAGGGTCTTACACATCCATGCAGGCGTTTTCAGTTAATCTGCTTTGTTAATCCTCTGTTCAGATTAAAGGTGGGTGGAACTACACTGTGAATTATGTGACATCACTGGACCTGACAGCTCCAACAAAAGTGGGAGAGTCGAAGAGATGTTGAGCACAGTGTGTAAACGGCCATGCAGTTCTGAGAAGAGCTCTAATTAACCATAAAGGTGTGTTTATGTGTGTGTGTGTGTGTGTGTGTGTGCGAGTGGCCTGGGCACCATGGCTGGGAAGGGCCTTTCAAGACTAATAGTAAGACTGCTGAATTGTGATTAAAGTGATACTTGTGACTGTTTTGCTCAACATTGAGATACTTTTTTTATATTTGACAAAGCATTTTATTGTCCTTAAATTGACAGGCAGCAGCCCTCATGTCCGCATAATACTAACTGTGTCTGCAATCAATACTACTAAGAACACCTGTTGGATATGTTTGGGTGGGAAAATGAACGTCATTTAAATGACCCTATATCAGGGAGATACTTTGACATGTCACCGTAGGAATGCCACACGTGAAAAACAACCAAATTAATGATGGTTGAATGCCATTTAGCTGCTCTGGTTCCTGGGTTTTGGTTTTGTGCATGTTGGCTCACTGTCACACTGTCATGGCTTACTGGGACACTTACATGTAACACGGCTTTTAATGTTCAAAGTAACACCTGTGTTTTTCCTACTGTGACAGGTCAAAATAGCTGCTGTGGAAAAAGGGGCCTGTTGGTACATTGAGTTCTCTGCTCCAACTTCAGCCTGAGCAGATTTATAATAGCGCTGACTAGAATGAAATACAACTTTTTTTTGTTCACAAGGTCAGAAAACTCCTTTTTTATTGGACAATCACACAGAATAACTGAAACCACTGTGTGTGTGTGTGTGTGTGTGTGCGCGCGCGCGCGCACACACACACACATGCAGAGCCTTCGAAGTTGTCCATGTACTCCTTGCTTCTGCAACTGTGTTTGGGGATCAGGAATAAATGGGCTAATTGCAGCATACTTGAAACAAATGCCTCTGATTGGTCAGGGAGTGTCTAATTTGTTGATTTTGACCAGAGCCGGCACTCTAGAAGCAGAGCATCAATATTGCACAGAATCATGCTTGATTAATTGAGGAAGCCAAACTCTCGGCTATTATTAGACAATAAATTATGCAGTTCTACTACCATGGAGCTGTACCAACTGTGTCTCGACTAATCCCAAACTTCTTGAAGAGAAATGAGTGGATAATAACAGAAGCTCAATTTATGGTTAAATATCCATTTAATTTTATTTTCAAATTGCTAGTGTTTGTAGAAATAGATCACTTAGAGATAAGTTGTGTGGCTGTGGCCGAGGTTTCCAATAATACAGCAAGAGTTATGCAGAGTAGGACTCGTTTTCTGAGTATATTCTACGAATGATCCTGCGTTTGAATATCTTTTCATTTCATAGATATACATGCTTTGTTATATCTTGTAGGAAGATTTTTGCTTCTTTGTGTCAGACGTTTTTTTTATAATGTCCTAAAAGTCAAGCAGACAAAAAAGAAAGAATGCTGTAATTATTCAATTGTTGAAATCATACATGAAATTTTCTCATACATACCAGTGCAGAATCCGACTTTCACAGTCTTTCACCACCTGTTTGTAGGACAGATAATTTCAAAACAAATCGCAATTAAAATCTATGCAACTCGCACCCTCATGTGTCAAAGCCTCAGTGGCCTAAAGAAGTTGTGGTAAAATAGCAACTGGGATTATTATCACAAGCAGATTCCCAACACATTTTCTGATCAGTACTTTAAACTCTGTGGTACTGCAAATACTGCTATGTAAACACAAAAATTATGAATATTTTGTCTAAATTAAAGAACCATCACACACAGGGAAAAAGACAAAATACCCAAACAGATGAAGGAAGCAGGAGAGGAAGACAAACACAGCTGTCAAAACGACATCCAAATGGTCAGGACATCTGCACAAACATCTCTCCTAATATACACAGTACACAGGCTACAGTTTATGCAAAACAAAGTTTGTTGCAGTGTGCATGGAAATAAGAACTTCTAATTTCAATGTCAAGTAGGGCTGGGCAATATACTGACACCAAAAAGACATTGTGATATGAGACTAGATATCATCGAAGATTTTGGATGTCCTAATATCATATGTTTTTTCTTTTCTTAATTTCAAAGACTGGAGTCATGTCTGAATTAACCAGACTGTTCTATTATTTGCAAGGGATGACAAAAATTAGTCGAGGATCAATTAATCAATCATTAAGAATTAAATCGAATGTGTGAAATTGAATCGATCAGTCAGTGCTGTCAAAGGGTATACAATATGTTGCTTTGAGCTTTGAGGAAAAAAACACATTTGGTATTGTTTAAAATAAGCAAAATTATTATGGATTTAAAAAAAAAAAAAAACAACAACCTTTTAATCCATTGTTTATTTGACCAATAACTGATAACGGTAAGTGCTTACAATTTGCAATCCTATCTTTGACCCACTTAGTGATTGTACCCACATTATTTGTCAAAAATTTCACTGCATAAATATTTTGTAAACGCACCAAAAATTAACTGTACAATATCGTTACAATGTCGATATTGAGTTATTTGGACAAAATCTTCTTGAACTATTGGCCTGTTAGTTTTTTTCCATATTTCCCAGCTCAATAAGGGTTTGTGCTATAGGCAAGCATAGTCTGATTAGGATTTCACTTTTCCCATAGTAAACTATAAAAAGATTTGTAATCCAAAAGTGAAACTTCTCTGATAGTACATTTGAAAGGGGGGGACTTCCTGACGGAGCATCTCCGGGGCGGTGTTGACGTGTTAGTTATTTAATAGCTATACCGTTAGCTAGCTGATCGAAAATGTCATTTAAATAACATTCAAAGTCAACTTCCCAGTGTCTGGAAGTCAACAAATAAGTGCTCAAACTGCAGTTATAGCCAGCAGTGCGAAGAAACGAAACCAAACACACCTCCCTGCAGGGCGACATTTATCTAACTACAACTTGAGCACGTGAGAGGCTGCAAGAGAGGAACCTTCTCGAAAATGGACAGTCAAAACAGTTAACTCATAACTTGCTAATGTGACACGTAGGTTAGTATAGATAGTGCACAACTGTGTGTGTTTTGTGCACAAAGCACTTCAGTAGATCCAGTCGTGGTTCAAAGACCGTGCTGATCCACCGCGTGGCCAGCAGCGGACTGAGGTTTGGCTAACGTTAGACTTTAGTTCCTAGCCAGCAAAATGTTTCGTGTCAACTCGTTAAATTACCTTCTCGTGTTCCTCTCGGAGCCTGACAACTCCGCCGAGATCCTCTATGTTCATTTTACCCTTTTCAGCCATCACCAAACCACGTGCACAACAGGAATAAGTGGTGTTTTTTGACCCCAAAACAAAGCTCAGGGGTTGTTGTGAGTCCTAAAGAAGTGTTTATGAATGCAGCAGCAGCTTTTCCTGAGACCCGTTCTGGTCGTATTCATCAATGGGGCAGTGATAATTATCCTCACTTTCGGAAGTGATACCATCTCACACTCTCATTTCAAGATTTCTGCATCATCTTCCGAAAAAATCCACGGTTTTAATATCCAAAGATAAGCAAATATTCCTGATCACTCTCGCTGCGACATGCACCTCGGTCCAACGGCAAGACACCAACAATAACAAAGGCACTTCCGGTCAGAATATTCAAAATAAAAGTTCACATTGATACGTCACTTTTCATTATAATGAAGTCCTTTCAAAAAATTAACAGTTTTGAAAACAGTATGCACAGTGGTCAATACAAAACACTTCAAGTTTAAATAATGAGAAAAGTGAGTACAAAGCAGACAGACGAAAATAAAATGAACACATAGCTTTGAATAAATTGATAGTTTTGGTTAGTTTTTTCATTACACAATTTCAAGTTTGATATTGTTTTAAGATATGTATCTAGATCTAATTTTCTAAAAGATGTACATGGGGGAAATTTCTTTAGAAATGCTATTTATGAAAGTTAAAACAAATAGCTAAAATAATGAGCAAATTCATAATATATTGTTTATTCTTGAAGAACTTTAGATTACAAAAAATAGTAGCAAATCAGGTTCTTTGAGCGAAATGTTTATAATAAAGTAAAAATATGAAGAAAATGCCACGTTTGAATGAATAAAAATGAATTGGTAAATTGTATTAAAAACAAACAAACAAACAAACAAACAAACACACACACATATGTATGCAGTAGTGGAACAAATATATCTAAATCTAAAATGTAGTGGAGTAGAAGAAGTAAAGGTGGCATAAGGTGGAAACGATCACGCAAAGAGCAAAAAGCTCAAATTTTTCTCTCCACCGTCTTCAATGCCGTTTCATACTTTTTTTTTTTTTGGCAGACAAAACATTGCCATTTCCGCTTTGCAGCCTCTTGAAGCTAACTTGACGCAGCTGCTCCTCTGTGTCTCCCGGTGTACTCTGGGTAAATGTGGATGGTTGCACAAATGTAAACAGTCGACATACTGAAGCCAGCAGAAATCCTGCTGCGCTGACCGACACATAGTAAAACCGCGACACGCACAGCCACTGTCAGAGATCAATCTGTAAAAAAGTAGCAGTGTGTTTCCTCCTCGACATATCTGCACGCAGCTGCACACACAGACTAGTTACAGACAATATTTAAACATAGATGTCCATATAATAGCCCATATAACTACCAGTGGCTATAAAGCAGGTCAGACAGATCAGTTAAAATAAACAAGTTTGGTTTCAGAAAATTAATATAACCCATCCATGGTTCCAGCCCCCTTCTTGTTGGACGCTCATTGGCTGTTTTTGTTGCATTTATCTGCTGTCGGAAATAACAGGTTTTCCAGTGATAATGGCAAAGGGTAAATTATGCACTGCGAATCAAGAATTAACAATTCCTTAAAAACATCATATAATCCACAATTTACTTACTCATGCTGGATATGGTTGCTAGAGGGCCCTTAATTTGTGCATTCATTGTAAAAGGCACACTATTTTATTTATTTAATTTTGAACTGTTTATGTATTCAGCTATGGAACAAAGGTGCAACATTTTAAATATGGTTTTCAACAAATGAATAATGTACTGTGTGTGACTTGTGGATGAATTTCCCCTCAAATTAGTTATTTATCTCAGATATTTGACTACTAACATTATCAGTTTGAGATGTTGTTAACCTATACAAGGCAGACACTAAATCTTTTACAACTCCCCTAATTCCAAAAAGCTTTGAACTTACAGATTTATCCTTTATTATAAATGTAAGATTATAGTAATGGTTTGAAGGGGTCCTGCTTGTTTTTAGTTGTTGTATTTAATCTTTATGTAACCAGGAATAGTCCCACTGTGAGTAAAAATCTCTTTTTCAAGGTAATCCTGGCTGATGAATTTCACATTAGAGAATAACAGACTAAAAACACAACAGCAAAAAGCTAAAAAAACAAACAACAAATGCCATACAGATTTTTACAAACAAAAACATATAAAAGACTTAAAGCAATCAGTCGATTTACAACAAACTACTAAAGCAGCAGCATTCAGTAAGCAGACAAGTGCATTCTGTGGTCAAGAAGTCCTTTAAAATCAAATGTTAATAATGTTAATAAAACGTTTTTGTTTTTTTTAAATCTGTAAATGTTTGATTAAAATTTCACTGCCTTATTGTCACAAATGTATAAAAGATTGTAATAACCTAAATGTAAAAATGTTGGTTGTGTGCACTTGTTGATTGTTTTCCGATCAAAAATTAGAGAATTCAGGATTTGCCGGATGACCCTGAACGCAGCATTTGTGGTTTTCCCATCAAACATTGCGGTGATAATCATGCAAGCCAAAAGAGTGACCAGCTGATCTGAACCATCTGTACATGGTTGATATCGTTTTGACATTTTAAATATACGCCCTCCAAATATTGATGAGGATTTAACAGTACAGCAAGGTAAGTGCATCATGTTCACTTTGGTCTTTACTGCAGGCTTTGCTGAACGGATCATACTGTGTTGAAGAGGACAATAGATGCTGTGTTAACCTTTGCCTTATGATGCTTTCTGATGCGATCACAGCTATCACACAACTACACAGGTATATTTGGATGACTGCACTAGAAAATGACGGTGACACAATATTCAGTGTATGTAGGGTCATATTTAGTTCTGCATTTTCTCTTAATTGTTTAGTATAAGTCAGTGCCTATTGTAATTTTGTAAATAGTGGATTTTTTAATTACCAATTAATGAGTAATTGTATTATGTAGTATTTTCCTGATTTCTTATTCTACGCTTAGTGTTAGAATATTAAGTACCTTACAGTTCTGTGTTGTTAGCTAAATCTGTATTGTGTGTATATATAGATTTGTATGTACTTTATATATTTTTGTATATACTTTATATATGTATATACTTTTTAAAATGCTGTTTTTTTCTGATATGCCACATTGCACATTGCACACTGTTTTTTTTTTTTTTTCGTCTTTTAATTTATTTTAGCTTTTGTGGCAAGTTTTTGACGTGTATGTTCCATGTTCAGATGTATCCAGTCCTAATGTTTGGTTATGAATGTATCTGCCATATAAAGTAATTACCTGTAAGGATAAATTGAGTATCTATCTGATCCACAGTATGTGTCATCGAATTGATGATATCATGAAGCTGTGTTGTGAGTTATCTGCCAATCAGCAAATCCAGACCACAGTGAAAGGCTCCGGGAAGGGCGCAGCAGCAGCTGGGGGACTGGCCTTCGCTGGAGGCTTAGTCGGGGGTCCTCTTGGCATTGCAGTCGGTAAGTGGAAAATGTCACTAACTGATAGAAATATTGAGCAAAATCATAATTTCGCAAGTTTGAAACCCTCACCCCTTGCAGGTGGTGCTGTCGGAGGCCTTCTGGGCTGCTGGCTGACCAGTGGACAGTTCAAACCTTTGCCTCAGATCATCATGGAGCTCAGTCCTCAGCAGCAGCAGAAGCTGTATGATGACCTCATGGCCATCCTGGGAGACATTCAGTGGACAGATGTGGCTCAGCTAACTGCTCTAGTGATGGGAAACGTCTCCCTGAAGCAGCAGCTTACAGCCGCCCTTCTCGGATACATCACCAAGGAGCTGCAAGCGGAGGTACACTATGTGGATTAGTGTCTGCGGAAAAATTGGGATAACCTGACTTGGGGCGCACATGCTCAGGAGGACGAAGTCCTTCAAAAGAATGTGAGTGATTTTATGAAGCTGAAGAGACTCTCTATCAAATGTGAAGTCACAAATTTTAGAATTGCACAGGTGCCATCACATTTCTGCAAACAGGTTTCACTGGATAATGAGCTTAGAAAAATATTGTAAAGCCAGCTATTATGTAAAGTGCACTCATTATTTGAAGGAATTATTTATTCGTGGTACGGATAAACATGGTTCAGCTGACTTTAATATTTAAATGCAAAGAAGTATACACTGAATGAGGGCCAACTGTGCAATTTAAAATATTTTGAATTTTTTAAAGTTTAAGAGAATACTTCAACAAAAATGACCTTTTATATATTTATTATTCATACCTTGAAATTGTGAAGAAAACTTAACTTAAGTAATTGGGGGCTATGTTTTAATAACAGCAAAAAAAAAAAAAAGACCAAAATGTTGTTTTACAAACACTTAGACAACTCATGCAGTATAATTCAAGTCTCAATGTTCAAGGTAATGCAACATATTTGGGAAGCACTGAGCAGCAAGCAGGTGAGAAAAGCAAAGTTTTCTCGATTATTTCAAGGTAACATGGCATGATGTATTTATGTATAAATGCTCATTTTATTTGTGAAGTATTCCTCACAGAATATGAGTTTACCAGACTCTGTGCACAGTATATTGTGTTTAATGATCACATAAAGCTCTGTGTATTTCATTGGTTCATTCAGCTTTTCATTGCACACTTTCTGGGATTTGAGTGTAATATAATAGTGATTTATCTTAATTTTTATTTCACACTCTTTGCTGCTGAAGTTACTGGTATAAAATTGTCATCTTTGTCACAAACCCATTAACAGGGAAAAAGGGTCCTGAGAACAAGCAATCTGCTGATTCTTAAGAGTCACATAGTGGCCATTGTCGAGAATTTGCCGAAGAAAAAAAAAACCTTGATCTCAATATAGTTCCTACAAGTTGTTAAACACATCTCTGAATCTGTTTATATCTTGTTGATACTTTTTGAGATTGTCAGTGTCATCTCATCCTAATTATTTTGCTCCTCTGGGTTCCCAGGGTTCTTGTAGTTCTTATGTGTATGAGCACTTATGAGAACTCAACTTTATTTTATCAACCACCACCTAAAAAAAAGGTAGAAAAGCACAAAACTACCATCAGATCTGGATGATCTAATAAATGCAACCCTTGCTTTTATTAATAACAGCTATCTATTAACTATTAACAGCTAATAGATGCATCACCCAAATGCCAGTGTTTAAAACTTGGGTTTAATTCACCTCTTGCTGCTGTGGATTCGGTCTTCCCCTCGTATGGTTTGACTGACATTTGCTCTATTTTGCATCCTTTTACTGAGAAGCACTCTGTAGCTTTGAAACTGTTTGATTTTTGTGTGCATCTGCAAAACACTAAAAGTAGTGTGGTATGTCAGAAATCTATAAAGTACTTCATGGACCCAAATATAAAATTGCAATGAATCAAAGACAATAATCTAAATTATGCAAATCAATAGACGACAAAAAACAACAACTTTTTGCCAGTGAAAAGATGCAATAGGTCAATAATAGAGTTAGAAATATGCCTTTATTAGTAAATACACATCTCCAACTCTCGCAAAGAATCATCTATCATCTAAAATATACATTTTACTGAGAGGAACTGAGACAGAGCTCCAGTATTTATCCCACCACCACCGTATCTTCATCTGGGAATTCATAGTACGGAACTTCCAGGTTCAGAGGAGCAGGTCCCTTTCTTATTCTTCCTGAAGCATCATAGTGAGAGCCGTGGCAAGGACAGTAGTAGCCTCCGAAGTCTCCGGCGTTGGCAATGGGGACACATCCCAGATGGGTGCACACGCCAAGGACAATGACCCAGCTGGGGTTAACCACTCGATCCTTGTCATGCTCAGGGTCACGCAGCTCCGCCAGATTCACAGCCTCTTCTGTGGCGATTTCCTTCTCTGTGCGGTGACGGACAAACAGGGGCTTTCCTCTCCACTTGAAGGTCATGTTCTTGCCTTCAGGGATGTCACTGAGCTTGATCTCAATCTTGGATAAGGCCAGGACATCTGCTGATGCACTCATTGAGGAGACAAACTGGGTGACCACTGTCTTGGCTGCATACACACCAACAACAGTGGTCGCTCCGGTGACGAGGTAAGAGAACGACCTTCTTGACTCACTGCTTTCCTGCGAGGACTTGTTGGGATCGATAACCTCGGGGCGACGGTAATCTGAGAAATCAGGGATCTTGACATCTGTGTGGACGAGGCGGATTCCCCCAGCAGCTGGAAAAGAGATATAAAATGCAGTTTTAAAAGACAAAAGCAGCTGATGGACCAATGGATTGTAGGCTAATTAGTATCTTACAAAAACATTAAAAAGTTATGCAACTCTCTGCCAGTAATTCAAAATACAGACTAATTGATGTCTGGTGCATTCACATAACCTTGGATTTAGAGACATGTAGCATGGTTTAAAAAAAATGTAAAACTCTAATTTCTGAATTAAAACAACATTGATTTATATTGTTCACTTAGATTAGCAAATATTCACATTTGATGAGCTGAAACCAGCGAATTCTTCTGCACAATAAGCAATAATAAGTTGTAATACACTTTGACTTAAGTAGACTGTACTAACATGCTGAAGCAAAAACCTTTAACCATGGTTACATACCACATGTTGATAATTGTTTTAACCCTTTAACACCTAGATCAGCATCACTTTTCTTGTGCTGCATTCAAATGCCTTTCAAAAGTATTTAATTCTTTGGGTTGGTTTGATTTAAGGCAATGGGCAACTTCGACAAGAAATGTCCTACAAATTGCAAGAAATTAGTCGATTTAGAAAGTTACATTTATAAAGCTAGGTTTTTTTTATTTATTTATTTTACATAAAACCTTATTGATAATCATCACTTTTATATTTAAAACTATGTTACAAATTTATAATTATTTTAAGCACTTTTTCAGGTCAATCCCTTGTTTGTTTATTTATCTACTTTACTTTTTGAAGTAATTACCTTGTAATATTTTTTTTTTTTTAGTAGTAGTTTTAAGCTTGTTGCTTTCTTCCCATTTTTCTTTTAAAGCAATTAAGCAAATTTGCTCACATGTACCTGGCAACACACATACAGGTTAATAACCATAACAAAAACTGTGGGACAGTGCCGTTAGTGTATAGCTGCGTTTTTGAGCTGTTTACATCTCATTTGTCTATATTTATAACTCCATTGTTGACCCTATGTCAGGTCTCAGATGTCATATAACATCTCGGCTATCTTCTGATAGCCACAGCAAGTTGTTAGCAGTAGCTCAGTTTTCAGACAAGAACGATACCAATGAGAAAATACTTAAAATGTACACGCTTTCTACACGAACCCGTTTACAAATCAGTAATAAGTCAGTTTGTTAAGTTGTCACGCAGCTCAACACCAGCGCAAACCAACATTAGCCACCCGGCGGCAGTCGCTCGGCCTTACCAGCAGCAGGCACCAAGTCCTTGGCTCCAGAGGACACCAGGCTTTTAACTGTGTGTTTTGTAGCCTGCAGGTACTGGGGAAAAGCCCCAGAACGAGCGGCTATGGACATCATTTTGTCCCAAAATAAGGGACCTTCACACCGCAGCTGGAGACACGACCTTTGCGTTTTAAATCTTACGTGCACTCCTGTGATCTGCTTTACCAGAAACTCGCTCCACCCACACGACGTTTCGCAATACGTCTAATCTGACCGAAGTGTCCCTTTCGTTTTTTCTAATTTGTCAAGTTATTATACCGTTTTACAATAACTTATTAATGCAAGCATTACACTTTGTATAATTTCTGTTGACACATGCCGATGGTTAGATAATAAATGTTGAGAAATCATTCATACATTTAAAAGAACAGCGAATTTTACACAGGCGTTATTCTCAGTAAGCTGTATCCAGGGGTCCTCGTGATGTAAACAAGGGTCCTCCCGCATAATAATGGAGACGAGCTACACAATGGTAACCTGAGAGAGAAAAAAAAGAAAATGAAAATGAAAATACCAAAAAGAAAATTATTCCTTCTAATTATTTTTGCGTATGTGGCATTTTCACTTTACGCTGCATACAATGTCTTCTTCAGCACCAAAGTGATCTCCCGTGTCCACAGGGTGGTGAAGAAAGACACCGCACTCTCGGGTAATTTCACGCAGCATCACCGTTACATCGCCCCGATTGCTATTGGGCCATAAATGTTCACAAATTGATAGTTAGAGCCGCTTTTCTTGTGGTGGATGAAAGAAATGCGTGCTTTTAAGATGGAAATAAACCGCTTGTTGTGCTTGCAGGTGGCGCCAGAGATGGCGGTGCTCCATTTTTAGCAGAGGACTGGAATCCGTGGGAGGATGAACAGGTGGATTACAATTCTGCTCTGAATAAAAAGAGGGAGGCCTTCAAACAACACATGGGTCGAATTGACAAGAACAAGCCCAAAAGATACAAAGTACAAATCTGGGGGAAAGCTGCCATAGGTAAGTCATGGTATAACTTTATGAAGTCAATCTGTCACTGTCTACAATTTGCATGTGTGCAATAGAAAATTGCACTAAACCGTTATTTTCTCCACAGGGCTTTACCTTTGGGAACATATTCTAGAGGGACCCCTCAACCCTACTGACAAGGTAGCACAATGGAGAGAGGGAGAGCTGCAGTCAGGGAAGATTGATTTCAGGTAATGGGTCAAGGATGTGAAACTGCCAAACTTGCTTTTGGGACTCTGAAATACACTGCAAAATATATAATACCTAACTAATAGGACAGAACCATCAAACTGATTTGTTGCCTCTCCATCTTTAGCTTCTACACCGGCCCTGCTGTGGTCCAGGGTCATGTCCCTCTGGATATGAACAGCCTTGTTCTGGTTTTGAACGGTCGTGAGCCGCAAAAGGTCTCGTACTCTACGCGGTGGCTGGAGCATGTCCAAACGCTGGTACAGTCCCACACGGTGTCACATGTGGCTGTGGTTCTGCTGGGCAATGAGCACTGTAACAACGACTTCATTGCCCCGTACTTAAAGAGAAATGGTGGCTTTGTGAACCTGCTGTTTGTAGTGTACGACAGCCCCTGGGTCAATGACAAAGATGTCTTCCAGTGGCCTCTTGGAGTCGCCACGTATGTATTTTCTCTCTACGTGTGCATGTGTACATCATTCGTGCTTAATACCAATGCATTAAACTGTGCATTGAATTTTAAATGAATAACATCTAACATGTTGCTCTTCTTTGCTCGACTCTATGCAGATACAGGCAGTTTCCTATGATCAGACCAAATGCCCAGCTGATTACCTCCAACAGGCCATACCTCTGCAATTTCTTAGGAACCGTTTACAAAAATTCCTCCAGAGAAACACTCATGCAAGTGCTGAAACAATCAGGTCTGGATAAGGATTGCATCACCACTGCCAGGGAGAAGTAAGTCAGGCATTTTTATGCGGACAGAGGACTGTGGATACTATATATACTTGAATATAAGCAGTTAGCAAATTTGGTTATTTTGTTGCTGTGGGTACTTTTATTTTTATTTCGTCTTTGACCAGGTGCCAGTCCTGTATGTGATACGTAATGCAGTTTGAATAAATATATATATACATATATATATATATATATATACACACACACACACATATATATATATATATATATATATATATATATATATATATATATATATACTCATGTTGTGTGGGAACCTGGTGTTATTCAAAGCTAAATCTGAAGCTACATTTAAAAAAAAAAAGCTATAATTCAGAATATATATATATATATATATATATATATATATATATATATATATATATATATATATATATATATATATATATATCTACAGAATATCTTTTTAAATTCTGAATGGAGATGCGTTATCTACAACATGAATTGAATTGTCTCGTTGGAACAGTACTGCATTATATCTTGCATAACTGTTACAGTGAACTATTACCTAAAGTATCCTTTCCTCCCTCCTTGTCTCAGGTGGCTCCCTCAGGAGACATCAGACAGTCTGAGACGCTATCAAACAGCTCTAGCTCAGAGTGAGCTCACTCTCTGCCCAGTCGGAATCAACACAGAGTGCTATCGCATCTACGAGGCTTGCTCTTATGGCTCAGTGCCCGTGGTTGAAGACGTACTGACACCTGGGACCTGTGCGGCCGGGCCCAGCTCCCCCTTACGTCTGCTCAAAGCTGCGGGAGCGCCCTTCATCTTCATCAGTGACTGGAAAGAACTGCCAGCCATCTTGGAGAGGGAGAGAGGGATGAGTCAGGAGCAGAAGGTGGACAGGAGGAGGAGGCTGCTGGAGTGGTACGCCAGCTTCCGTCAGCAGATGAGGGAGAGGTTCACTGAGGTCATCGAGGAGACTTTCTTCAAAAGCGTCTGACTGATGTGCTTAATTAGGAAACGTTTAAAAGATATGCAGGGGTAGACAGTCAATATTGTTTTAATTTATTTTGTGGTCTGTGGAGAAATGTGACATACTACTGGTGTTGTGAACCTGATGACGTTCAGTGTAATATTTTCGTGCGGGTTATTATAAAACTATTTGTGTATGTTGTAAAGCTGCCATTACTAGTCATTTAAGGACCCCATGACATTGCTGTATATTTATCATTTTAATGTTTACAATGGTGGAATGTCCAGGCGTTTAGAAATACTAAAAATGGTAAACTGCCTTTGCATTTTAAAGTCCTTATATTATTTCAGCCATGTTTTATATCCGTTTGTACGCAAATAATATTGTGATTTTTAGAAAACACTAAATATTAGAAGTAGAATGAGATAATGTGTTTTTAGGCCTTGTTTAAAAAATGGTACATAGAGCTTTTATTTTGTATTGTGAGCAGTTTGAACATGGATGTTGTTGCTATGGCATGCGTCACTTTTCTGATCAAATCGTAGAAAAGGATTTTATTCTTTGGTCTATTTATTTCAGTGATGTAATGCATGGATTTCAGAATGTGCAAGAAAATAAATTGGAGTGTTGTCCTTATCCTGGAGAGAAACAAGTGATGTACTTGTCCTGTGCTTTCTTTTATCCTGTAGATGGCGCTGTGGACCGGTTAATTTTCTTCACTGATCTCAGTTAAAAAAAAAAATTAAAAAAGGCGAAAGCTTTTTAAAGTTCTGAAAAACTCACAATATAATAAAGCAAAAATAGGGTATCTTCAAAGTTTGTTATACCAAGACAAATGATATTCACAATGTATTTTATTACTGTATTTTTGGAATATTCAGTGAATAACTTCTAAACAATAAAATATTACGTGTATAATATATTACCTTTATTAGCTTCTTTGTATGTGAGTGCATGGGTGCACCTAGAAAATATGTGACCCCTGAGAATAATTTACCACTAAGACACAAGTAGGCCTACATATGATCGTTATAACTGTGTTCAAATAAAGTTCAGGCTGGTCTGAGACTCTGCACAGTAAAGTATTGTGATAGTATTGTATGGTAGGGCCTCTGGTGATTGTCCAGCCCTAACTGCCACTAACAATTGCTTGTTTTGTCCAAATAATAGTCCAAAACTCATAGATATTTAGGCTGTTATTGCTAAAAAAAAAAAACCCCTAGCAAATATCCACATTTGTTGAGTTGGAATCAGTGAATATTGGACATTTCCACTGATTGATATCCTTGATTGGATAATCATAAGTACCATCCTTATCTGAGCATTTCTTCTGCACAATAAGCAATAATACGTGGTAATGCACGTACTCTTTGACCCACGTGGACTGTATTGGCATGCTGAAGTAAAAACTTTTTGGTTTCATAGCAAATCTTGATAGTTAAGGGTCATCTAAGACTCTGCACAGTAGGACCCACTGAATATTAAATAATGTTCCTTCAGCTTTCTTTAAAGAAAAAAAAAAAAGGAAAGACAGTCTTCAGATTTGGGTGCCGGAGTGTCAGTCCACTGGTGTCCACTAGCTGGATGTGAGTGCAGATCCCTCCCTCTCCTTCCTCTCCCCTCCTGCCTGGCTCCAGCTGCTGTGTGCTGCAGTCGGCCTGCCCTGTCTGCCTCTGAGCCTGCTGGGAGCTGTGGGGGGAGAAACCGTCGAGGGAGAGCCGAGCAAAGGGGGGAAGTGTGTGTGGGTCCCGAGCTGGAAACCACTACCAAAAAGCACACACCCGCACGACTCAAGTCGACTTTAAAGCCGCCCGGACGTGTTGTTGGCACTACTTTACACAGAGCTGTGCGTAAACCCGCCACGGAACCTCTGAAACTTGCGTGATTGTTTTTTTTTTTTCTTCTTCTGTGGTAGCAGCAGTGCTGTTGCGCCGACTGCTCAGTGTGGATTCATTGGTTGGAGCAGCATTGCGCATTGGACCCCGCTGCATTTCCACCGCTTATCCAAAGGGAAGAGGAACAATGAAAAACTAAACGTTTTCTTCTTGCTCCAAGTCGAGCTTGTTGCACAGTTTTTGATTTGGTCTCGCGCCTCTTCTTTTCCCTCGCGTTCATTTTTTTCCTCGTGTGATGCGTCGGCTGCTGTAGGATCCCTCTTGTTGACAAACATTTTTTTTTCTGCAAGAAGTTTACAACAAGCAGCGGACACGAGAACACAAAATGTCCACGCCGAGGTTCAAAAAGGATAAAGAAATCATCGCGGAGTACGAGAGTCAAGTCAAAGGTAAGGGAGAGTGGATGTTTGGCTCGGAAATGTTTGTTTGAAACGCTGGAAACTGTTAATTGGGACCAGGCTAACGTTGGTTCACTACCTGCATGAGTCACAGCTCATGGCGTGGTACATTTAAAAAGTTGGTAAAATATGGCGTGCTGTTGGGGTTTACTACGAGGCATTTAAACCAGAATATCTTCATATAACTTTGTTTTCTGTTAAATGAATCACAGGCCTGCTTTAAGTCAGAATTACAAGGGTGTAAACTTATTAGCAATATAAAAAGATTGGTAGTTGTGTTCAGGATTGGCTTGTAGTCTTTGTTTTGCGTGTGAAGACCCATGAAAGTGCTCAGCAGATTCACCACTTGGCCTAAAGTGGAGATCACTATCTTAAACAAATCTGGCCTACCATGAAATCTGTTGTGTTCAGGTTTTATGTGCAGTCAGGTTATCTGCTGAAACACATTTAACTTCTTGGTCTGGTGCATTTTATTATGTTGACGTGTTTAACAACCTGTTACTATCAGAGCTGGTGTGAGACCTTGTAGTTACCGCACTGTTCCCACAGTATTACTGCATGATAATGCAGCTGAGGACAGGAAGAGCACATGTTCAGACAGCACACCTGTGTTTAGAGTCAGTGTGTTGCTCAGGGGCACTTCAAAAGAGCTGGTTGCTTGTGCTCTGGTCCTTTCTTTATTTATTTATTTTACTATTTTGTACCTTTTCTGTCTCCTGCTGAATGTCACAAGCCTCACTCTTATGTGTCCTGATTTGGCATGTGATTTAGAGGTGTGCAAGACACCTAACTTGTCTCCTCTGTCTCCTTCAAGCCCCCCCCCCATGCATGCAGAGCAGAGTTAGTTTATTCCCAGAAAGACCAGCACAGGAAAGAGGCTGCTCCAGGGTAACCATGGGGATTTGGCCCCCAGCCAACCAGCTCTGTTCCTCAGTGCAGTTAGCATGCTGAAATACCACCTATCCACGTCCCCCGATCTCAAATGCAAAGAAAAAGGGAAGGTTAGCGGGGCTCGGAGGGGGGGTAGAGTCGGGAAGGGACCGGTGCTGGTTGAGGAATTACAAGATTGCATGTGGTTGAGCAAAAGCTCTCATTTGCAAGGAATGTTCAGCACCCTTTCGTCTCCCTGTGAGGATGACTAAGGGCTTTCAGCCTATAATAGAGGATGATGCTCAGTCATAGGGGATGCTGAACAAGAGATGCCGAAGCCTCCCATTTGTCATGCAGAACCTAGTCGGGTAATAACAACTACCTGATGCTGCTGTGAATAGCTGTTGCTAGATAGAACCACAGGAGCCAGTAAATCAGAGTTAACGCGTATTGTTTTGTGGAAGATGCAGAATTAAATTGTGAGGGTGATGCACCGAGGCTTGTCATGCATTGTAAATATTCCTGTGAGGATTTTTTATTTTAATCCTCACTGGTAGTGTCTAGCTATTTGCATAATGTACTGTACTTGTTCTTTTTGCATTGCAAATAGCTTGTGAGTTGCTTTATTCCTTCTCATTCAAATTGATTTTTTTTGGACAAAGACATTTTTTAGCATTGATTGGCAACATATCCCACTCGTATACAAACTCTACTCACTGCACCATGGAGAGATATTATGCTACATATTTTCATTACCGGCGTGTTCAGACATACAGTATCATCTCTATAAAATGTTTATGTTTATGCTTTGTTGTCAAGCATAACAATGAGCGTCTTTAGAAGGTCAGATGACTCCTGCAAATGCAGACCCTGTTTGTTCTGGGAAAATAGCTGCCAGGCTTGTTATGATATAAGTAGTTAGAAGTGGAAGAAAATGCATTCAGTCAACATTAAGTATTCCGTTTTAGAGCAGCTCCCGATTTTGCAGCTGTGAAGCGTTTTATGAGTTAAGAGTTTGCAGTGATAATGAGTGGGATCACATCTGCAGTGTAGCTGTGATAGCCAGAGGCAGACTCTGGTGAACAGACATTGATTACTCAAGAAGTAGAACAACAAGCAGCCCAGAAAACAGCCGGAGCTGATGTTTGATCTTTTGGCCTGCATCCTCTCTGTCTCACAGTTAGAAAATGTGTGTTAATTCTGACATTATTTTGACAAATATCTGGCAGCCAGTTTTGGCTCCTCTTACGTAACCACTTTGATCTGTGGTGTGAAGCGCCCTGTCCCGACGATTTTGACAAATGACACTGTGGTTGTCCGCAGCCATGTAGTTATTCAGCAGTTTTACAAGTTTATGTCAACGATTCCCTTTTTTTTAAAAAAAATCATCATTTATATGTCCATACATTTTCATTATTTTTTTCATGACAGCAAAAGTGTGCAGAGTGCCATTGTTATTCAAAGCAGTCTATGTTAGGTATTTAATGTAGTTTTCTCTGGTGATTGTCTGAAAGCCTCATTATGATGGCTGACACTTCTCAGGCCCGACTTGTCATTCAGCTGACATTCACTTCTTAAGTACCTCCAAACAGCCTTTTTTTCACCCTCCCACAGATGAAATGAAAATGGATGTCATTTTGGCAGTTCAAGGAAATTATCCTTTTATTGAAAAGGCTCTGTAGCATGGGGGTTTAATTTTTGCTAATTGTTAAAATCGTCATCTACATCAAGACTCAGCTTGTTTTGGAAAAACAAAAACATTAAGAAGATTGGGTTAAGACAGTGGAATTTGGTTGCGCTTTATGGAGCGCATCAGTTGGAGTCAATTTAAGTCATTTAAGGGAAGGTTGTGGGTACACTGGTATTCTCTGAGGGACTCTGTTTCTGTGGACTGGTGGATCAGGGCGTAGCAACAGTGCCGTGTTTTCTCTTGGGCAAAGTGTTGGTTTGATGTGAGGCTGTGGCTTGCTGTTTGGAGCCTGGGGGTCGTGACTCTGATGGCAGGACCCCTTGAGCCTTTGTCAGGGGTCCTCTCCCAGATCATCATAAAGGCTGCCCCCCTTGACCTGCCTTCACTGCTGTTTGAAATCAGAGCCCTGCCCCTCTGCGTGCTCAAGGAGAGTGGTCCCCCCGTGTTTGTATGCAGGAGGATTAAAGGCAGGAAGCTGCTCTGAGAAGGTGTGGTCTTCTAATTAATAGGATTTGGCTTGTGGTTTAAAGTCATTAGTTTATTTACATTAGTAATAGTGGGAGTCAATGGTGTCCAGTTGCGTGGCAGAGGGTGTACATGTCGATCACTGCCTATTACATCATCCAGATGTTGCACATATGTGACATGTGGATCATGCACAGTCAAAACTGTAATTTTGCTTTAAATCGGTCTTTCGTGGTTTTTGTGAAATAAATCCAGCATGTCACCAGACTTAGGCATGTTGTGATGTGGAGAGAGTGGTGTGCTGAAAATGCCTCCTCAAATCGGTGTCCTCACATTTCTTGTGAAGGCACTCTATTTTTAATTTTGTAAAACAGTGAAAAAATCATATTTGATACGCTGGAAACAGCTTTTTTACTTGATGATTACAAGTAAATTGAACTTGTTATGAATGGATATCTGTTGATTAAAAAATAACTAACTAACGGCCAGTTGTATTAAGTGATGTCTGTAATGGTCTTTGCTTTGGGTACAATAAGTCCTTATTTATGAATAGATGCACTTTGAGAATAACTCTGAAATTAGAACAGCTGTCGGACTTTGCTGGTGTCCTTATGTCACCTTTCTTGATGAGTAAATATTGTCAGTTGTGAGTTCGGGAGCATGAGCGGATCTGAAGCCAGCTGTTATTTTAACCTGACCTTTGGTGATGGTCAAATTTTTAACACCATGCCAGAGCCACACAAAGTGCTTCGCTGTACACTTAAAATCATCCAAAAATCTGCTAAGAGAATAAGATACCTGGAGGTGAATGTCAATTTGGGAACCAATGCTATAGTGGGAACTGAAATTTTGCACGTGATATTGGACTACAGGAATACAAAAAGCTCCAATTTACCTGAACTTTCCTCCACTTTTTTTCTGTCTTCTCGTTCTGGCCTTTACTTCATCTAAATAGCTGTAACATATTATTTCATGTAGATGTTGCCATTTTTTGTCACTGAAACTTTGCGCAGAAGTTAAGTTGTAGCTATTACTCCACTGTTGATCTGAGTGGATCTGTGCTGCTGCGTCCTCAGTTTCTCAGAGGTGTTACTGTGGGGTTAAAGGTTGAAAGACTAATGGCATCTTAACGCTCCCTGGAGCACTTCTCCACAACATCACACACTTACCATCTGTTTTTACTACCCTTCCTTTTATAACTGCGTGTGTGTCTGTCGTGTGTTTCCACCCGGTGGTATGGCATGGGGTGTGGCACTGGTGTGTGTTGGTGCATGAGCGTGCATTTGCATGGGTGGGTGAGTGGTTATTGACAGCACCATCTGTGGTCACTCACCCTTTTTGCAGTTTTAATAAACTGTGCTGAGCACAAGAATGGCTTCACTTTCCCTGCTGTGCTTTTCATTGTAAAAGCATAAAGGCCACCCGGACATTACTGCAGCCCCCCACTGACCCCTCACCTCCCCCTTAAAAAAATACAAACGGACTCCAATCCATGCCCCTGCATCCCCTAACCAAACAAAAAGGCTTCAGTTCAAGTGGCACTGTTGCAAATGTAGACAAAACAAGAAATCTAGTGCATTGTCTCTAGTTATAACCCACACTGACTGAACTTCTAACAAAAAAAAGGATCAAATCAAACCCACTGTAGCATGACACAGACTGGGGCTGTTCTACCTGTGAATGAATCGTACAGAAATTGAGTACCGGTCTTTTGACTAAGCTGCTGCACATGCCATATTCGGCTGCTAGTACCTCCTCTCTGTTGGTGGTGTTGGGGCATACAGCGGGACTGCTGCCTGGTAATGAGCTGGATGAGATTCAGTGAGTAGCTGTACTGCATTAGCTAATAGGAGGTACAGGGTGTTAATGGAATTGGACCGTGCTGAGTGAAAGTAAAAGAGGGGAATTAAAATTGAAGGGGGAGAAGTGAAATGAAAGGGAGAGAAGACGGGGGATTTAAAGAGATTTTGGCAACTTTCTGGACAACTTTAATTCCTTTGAACCACTGCTGGGGCCCAGCAGATGGACAGACAGGAAGCCAGACAGACACAGTTTGACCATCAGGCCATGCTGCTGTCTGCCACCCAGTAGGGCTGGATTAAGGGGAAGGAGTTTGGGGGATGGGAAGGGATGGTATGAGGTCAGTGCAGGAATAAGTGAAGACAGAGGTCATAAG
This sequence comes from Plectropomus leopardus, assembly GCF_008729295.1. NCBI lineage: Eukaryota > Metazoa > Chordata > Actinopteri > Perciformes > Serranidae > Plectropomus > Plectropomus leopardus. Next base: position 21,306,456 of record NC_056473.1, on the reverse strand, counting down.
CTCTGACTTGGTTGACTTGTTTTAATCTGCATTTGAGTGTGTTCAGCCCATTCATTTGCTGAAAGTAAGCCGTTTATGTGTTTAGCGGTGGCAAAAGCTTTTTAAGATGAGTGCCAACATGCTATAAATGAAGTCTTTGCTGATTGTTGTTTCCTGCGTTCACTGAAACAATGTGACATCTGCCACTTTGGCTTCCTCTTTTCCATGTCAAAGCTTTGAACGACCACTACAATCTGTTCACAAGCTGGACCTTGCGCCTTGGTGCAGGTATCCCAGTCTTATCAACCCTCTGGGAACTGAAGCGGAGTCCCAAGTCTTCTATCTACTCCCACTGTTAATGCCTCACCATGCTCAAGATGGTACCTCAACTCTATATGGGACTACTCTGTGCTGCATTTGCTTTGGATTTATGGATAGGGAGTTCTCAAAAAGCTGAAATGCCTTTATTTTAATTTCTACTTGATCTAAACTAGTGAGTCATTAAGTCATCGGATGAACTACTGATGTGCTCAGAGAGGAGTGTCACAAGTGGATGTCACACTGCTTTTACTCCTGCTCCACTAATTTGATTAAGACCCACGTAAGACACTTCTCCGATGATTGCAACAGGCATGTGTTAACACTTTAATCAGGTTATCCTGCTCACATTAAGTTTGTAATTGTAGTAAACTCAACTAGATTAACAACTCTTACTTATCAGTCCTTTAAATTACTATTGGCATCTTGTACAGCATAATCTGAGTTCACGACATAAAGTGGATACAGAGTTTTGGCTTTGAAGAAGCAGTGGTGTCGCTGTATGGCCAGTAGTGGTGGATAATATAGCTAGTATTTTTACGGAAATGGCTAAACCTCAAATTTTTATATTTCTGTTTGCTCTTGGCAGATTACCAAATAACCCTCCAGATATTAAAGGTGCCCAGAGGAGTTTTCTTGTAAACAAGCAAAAAATATGTTTAAGTTTACTGTCACTAAGTAAAAAAAATTATTGATCATGTCTAAGGTCTAACATAAGTATTGAATGCTTTTTCTTTCACATAAAACAAAGGCTTTTTCGTACAATAATTCCAACTGTTATCAGATCCTGATAGTGAAACAAGTAATTTTGCGAGATTGTGATGCTCAAAAAAATGTATTTGCTGATGTACTGATGTCTCCTTCGTCATGACGGCATCACGTGAATGTGTAATTAGACTGTTTTTCCACTTTAAAAAATGGCTTCAAAGCCTGGTGCACTTTCTGGGGCCACGATTCATTTTCATCAGCTAGCATTTTTTTTCTTCACTGCCTTTTGCTCCTTTCACACTACAGTTAGCACGTGCAAGCAGGTTTTTCAAACATGGGTAAACCCACTATGCTATAGGCTGCTTTCCCAGTTCCAGCAGAGCAGAGCTGTGTACACGGCGCTGCAGCAGACGAATATGTCTTTCTGTGTGTAGGTGAGTTGTTTTGGTGTATCTGTTTGACATCATGGGCGGACCGAAAAATAGGTAAACAGTAGATAGCAGAATGGATAGAGGTCTGTGTATAATTTATGGTGGTTACTTCTCTTTATATATCTCTGAAGTGCGTTCACCCAGGTGTTGTGTTCCCATCAATGCCGTTCTGAGCCTGAGGCGAGAAATACCTGTGACTGCAGAGTCATTTGATCGGATGTTAATGCAGATTGTACGCTTTCCCACTGCATTAAGAAAACAGATGTTAGAGGTTGTTAGCCATGCTTTTGTGCAGTGGGAATGAGGCTTTTGTATCGCTGAATATCTTAGCACATAGCTGTCATCTGTAGATCAGTAGAATAGTGTGAATCTCATTTGAGGGAATTTGTATTGCATTGCCCATGTGTATGAGTAAGATAAAAACAACGGGGATCCATAGAGAAACAGCTCGATAGTGTTACCAAAGGGGGAACACTCAGATTGGGACCTTCAGTCCAACTATCAACACTAGACTACAGTTGCTGAGTAATGATTGTGGAAAGCCTTGTTTGAAGCCCTCTTTAACTTTTACCATAATCTGGATATCAGCAGTTACTTATTTATGTGCATGCAACTCAGGTATAGAATACATTATATAAGAGAAACTACAGTTTATTACTGGCAGCTGCATTATAGTCTCATATCTAATAGGAGAGATGGCCAAACTAAGAAAATAAAACTTGTAATAAGCATATGTTTTCTTCAAAGAAATGGCCTCATTTCATTGCCACACTGAGGGCTTTTCCCCTTTGTTCCACTTTTTTGTCGGAAATGAGACAAGGTTCTGTGTAATATTTTGACTTCATTAGAGCAGTGAGACATAAACAATCCAAACCTCAAAGTGATAAGAAATGGCTTACATAGAAAATACAAGATGTACGGTCTCTTAGTAACAACTAAAGTGCTATTTTCACCTTATCTGATCCCAGGCATTTACTTGTGTCTGTATATCTCTCTACATTTGACTGCCTTCAGCTGGCATGCTTCCCAGCTTTCCCGAAATAATGCAGTTCAAAACAATCAAATGTTTGGAAGGAATGACAACTAAGCAGCTTTTATTGTGCAGACAAGTCAAGCCTTGTCTGCGTTCGTCAAATGACTAGTCATATTTCCTACACCTGACAAAGATGAGCCAAAATTACATTGGTGACTTGCTATGTTATAGAAAAACACATATTCTTATAGCATTCTAGCTATATGTTTAAATAATTATGTAGTAAAAATGTACACTTTTTGCATTAATAGCTTGCAATTTTGTCAGATTCATCAGTGTTTTAGTAACAAGTGTGCACACTGAAGGAATACCCCCCCAAAAAAGCAGTTTCTTGTCAGTATTACTTTGTGGCTAATTTTGAAACAAAGTTATGAGAACAAGTAAGACCAAATCATTCCCTGATTTCAGCAGTCTAACTTCTTATATGTGTTTTTTATATCCTTCGGGACTTTATCTCCACACAAGCTGCCTTGACAGGACGACCTTACGTCCAGGCAGCAATGTATAACCTCCAACATGCTTCTTTCAGTTTAACATTACCACAATTTCTTGCAAACTACATCTAATTTTGAAACACTACTCAGTATGTATACATGCACAGTTGAGTTGAGGTACAGTTAGCTTGATCAGGCCATGTAGTTGGACGACTGTCATTGTCCTAGTATGTAAGCACTGGGGGAGAATCAGTTTATTGATGTTCGTATATCCAACTCTGCCATGGATGGAGATAATATCCAGGTAATTGCTATAGACCAAATCACAATTACAACTGTTTATTTAGCATGAAATAACTTTGGGGCAGAAAATCGCTGCGTCACATAAATAAAATCAAATGGCACTGAGCAAACTCTGCCTTCATTGATTAGTTTTAAGCAGCCTAAAATATGGCCACTGAAAAACATCAACATCAGTTTAAGTATAAACTATATCTTGAATATTTTCACTGTTTCACCTTGCTGCAATGCCCCATTCCCACTGCAGAAAAAACGCCCGCTAACATCTGGCTTTTTAATGTAATGGGAATGCGTACGATCTGCATTTGTGGCTAAAATATGTTTTGCTGCAGCTCCGTCCGCAGCAGTACACCACTTAGCTTCTGTGCTGGTGTTGTGGGACTGTACTTAATTTGTCAGAGGAGGGGGGTCGCTGGGGTGTGACTTTTTTGTTTGAAATAAATACAAAATACTACCATATGAAGTTGTAATTTCCTTACCTAAGCTGACATTAAAAACACAAGTACCTTCTAATTGCGTAATTTAAAAAAAATGCATTATCCGTTTTGCACCAGCCCTTCCCCTCTTATAAATAACGAACAGTCCCTATCCCTAATCACAGAGGGAGGCCAGTTCCTCTGAGGTGTATACATGATGGAGCAGCTCGACTTTCAGTTGCATTATCTAGGTGCATTAGTCCGACTTTAAGAAATTCGATTGTAAATAAGTAACTAAGTCCAATTTTAGTCAGGCTAAGACAATAATTCAACTTTTTCTAACATCATGTAAACGCACTGACTGTAAATTCATTTCTGACCTCAATGTTCATACAAATACAAAAAAACACTCAAAGACTACAAGGTGAGGAGACAAATGCAATTTACATGAAGTGTAAAGTTTCACACCTCTCCCCCCCCCCCCCGTTGTAAACCCTGTTTCCCATCCACCCATAACACTGATGAACAGAAGTTTAATTTACTGATCACGCGACGCCTCCTCGTCCCCTCCCCCATTTTTTCCTTTATTCTACCTTGACCTCATGACCCAAGGGAAGCAGGCTTTGGGCTGGCTGCCCTCCCGATCAATAGGCAGAGACCACCCCTTGAGGCACGGCTGCCATGTTGGGCTGCTGCCCCGGGAAGAAGTTTGAGGGGGAAATATGTGTTATAAAAAGAAGCGGTCAATGAAATGTCAACTAAAGGCTTCATTCCCTTTGTGTATGCAAGCATGATTGATTATAAGCCGAGAAGCCAACCCTGTCTTTTATTTGAAAATATAATGCTGCGGACGTCCCAAAATGTCTACACCGTCTCATGTGGTAACTTCTCCCTCTGTCTCTGGTTCCCGCATTGCACTCGATCTGTTTTTAGTAGTGCTGAGAAGAGTTGGAAAGAGTTTCTCATGGTCTCAGCTCTTAGCTTATCAGCCTTACTATAAAGGCTCATTGTAGGTTGCAGCAGGAGGAGGCCCGAGCCGAGTGTGCAGCCGCGGCTGGTGTCAGAGCAGCCCCCAGGCAGGTCTTGTGAGCTCTGGCCTGAACTCTCCTCCACCCTCCCCTGAGATGGAAACTGGAGCCATAGCTGCGGTTCCTGCCACGGATATGTGGGGGTGCTTGGAAAAAAAAAAAAAGAGTAGCCATTTACGGATAAAGATCTGTCAGCCATGTTCCTCCACTGCTCATTGTGTCCCACTGCCAGCGGTCACACATGGAGAAAGTTTTAGTTCTCCTTTGGCTGGGTCATGTCCCGTTTCACTCGGTTAGTTCAGGGAGTTTCTTCACAGCTAACGACTCAAGTTAAACTAAAATACACTAAAGGTGAGAGATGAAGATGCGTATTTACATTTTTTTAAAAAATTGTTTGAAGGAGTTGTGAAACTTCTATATTCCCTGAAAACTCTCCGAGCTGAAACGTTGGTCAGCTATTTCTAAAAATAGCACAGTTATTTCATTGTCATGAGAGCCCATGTCCCGCGGTTATTATGCAATAGATGAAATAGCGTTCTTTGTATCTCCCTCTGGCACGTGGTTTACAGTCAGATGAAAGAAAGAAATCCAACTGAGTCATCAACTATTTCCAGCTCACTTACACATGCATACGCACAGCAGACTGATTCATATTGGAAGATGATAAGTAAAAAGATACTCACACACAACTCATCTGGTTTTCAGTTTCTATCTATGTCCCCTCGCTCACCCTCTGCTGGTGGAACTTCTGTCCAGGACAACTTGACCGTCTGGTCATCAAACCGCTGACCTCCGCTCCCTGACCTGAATCCGTGGACCAACGCTGTTTAATTAGAAGGGTGTGCCTGTCATGCTAATAGCAGGGATCAGGGATGCCAGTTGGCCGTTCAGACGAATAATTTATGAATTTACAATCCAGTGTTTTGCAGTTAGAGCTTTATGCTTTTATATGCAACATAACTGGCAAACCTGCTCCTGAAAATTATAGCTCCTGTTTGACCAAACTGTCCCAGGAAATCTGGAGCCTCAGGAACTAAACAAGACATTTAATCCCCCTTTGTGCGTTCCTGTTTGTGTTTCCACGGCATCTTCAGGACCGTGAAGGTTAGGCAAATTAGCCTGATAACACATCAAAAATGCTGTTATCTGCGTTTAATGTGGCACAACTCTGATGTTTGTATTAATGAAATAAACGGATGCTTAAGTTTGATGAAACAACCAGCGAATAAAGTTTTGTGCCATTTGTTTAGGAGATCAACTCTTCACCATTCATGCATGCTCTCATCTCTTCCACAACGCTCTTTTTTTTTGTTCCTACAGGGTCACAATGCTGACAACATAACATTAAAGTCCGGGTAAATTGAATTCAGAGATTTGTGTCAAAACACATTTTAAATGTTGGAAACTGATTGTTGAAAACATGTTACAAAGACCCTTTACTATATAGTATTAGTGGAGATAGATGACTGACTTTTTTCACCATTTTCTTGTTTTAAGATTATTTTGGTGGGCCTAAAACCATAGCTCGATGATGCACTGGAGCTATACTCAGCATAACCCCGCCCCTGACAGTGTAGCAGTATAAGAACAAAAAGCATAGTCCCGCGATTGGGCGTGGCCTCCGCTCCTCCAGCGGACCCGCCCCCAGCATTTCAGATCAGACAATACTGTGCATTTTTTCATGATTTTGAGACCTTCTTTTACATTTTTTTTTATTGGTAATTCGAATTTGGTCAGGTGTTTAATCCCACATCTTTCTGTGATGTGACAAACTCAGAACACATTATAATTATCACTTTACCCAGATTTTAAAGTTAGCATCATTCGTCATTACAGGTCTGTCCCTTGTTCTAGTTCAGTATTACGCAAACCAAAATCTAGTTCCCGGTTACTTAAATTATGTAAAGTTCTTAAGTTTCTTATGGTTTCTTTGGTGGCCATTCATGTTTTTCCAGAGTTGAGTGAGAAACAGGTCCTTGGCATAACAAATAAAGATTGTGTTACCACATTTCCATCTGCTCATTTTTATCATGTCGATATGAAGAAATCCGGTGAAGTAGCCGACCTGGCAGAACATGGTAGCGCAGCAAGTAGCTGCAACTTGAGTTCTTGGAAATCCTAGTCGTGTCATTTCTTTTTCCGGTGGATTTTTTTTAAGGTTAAGTTGAAGTGGAGCACATTGCTCTCTGCGAGAACTCCCTGTAGACTTTGGACAGCCCATTTTATCATAGTTTAATAGGAGTGGCATGAGCTGCAAAGCAAAGTTAGTTTTTTGGATCAGACTTGTCTTGAAATAGAACGAGCATGACACTGTCCTGGTCTGCCCCTTTTCTCATAACCCTAAGTAGAGCAAAGCCTATCTGACACAAATGATCATAAAGAAAATAATATGGAGGACACTTTTTATCTCCTCCTTAATTATAGATTGTGATGTGCTCTCGGAGCAGGATGACAGAAATTGCTGAAGCACCATTATATCGCGGGAAATAAGATTGTTTAGAACAATTTAAAAAATGTTGGCACAGTGTGTCTGTGTGTGTGTGTTTGTGTGTGTGTCTGTGCTCAGTCAGCTGCCCAGTGTGGACACAGACACTGTGGGCATGCCTCATACATCTTACTTTTTAATCAGGCAGTGTGGAGGAAGCTACCATCTCCACTGGGGTCCTGTGATTTGTCCTGGTTAATGGCGTGTCACGGGTGTGATGCATGGCAACCTGGCTGGATGTGTGGCACATGCATGACTGGACTGTGGTCTCTCCCTCACACACACACACACACACACACACACACACAGCCTCTATCTCCCGGCTCTGTGGGGGACAGAAAAGAGAAAGCCCCAGTCTTGCTCACTATAGTGTAGAGAAACAAAGAGCAGTGAAAGCTGATCTGTCTGTTCTTTTCTTCTTCCTCCCTCTTTGTCCCTCGCTCTCTCGCTCTGAGCAGCTGCCCTAAGGTCGATGACGTTCTCTGGCCGTGCTCGGCTCAGATCTTGTGCGGTAAAACATTGGGTGGATCTGTGTGGCGTTGCCCCCTGCAGGCAAAACTGGCATCCGATTTCACCTGTCCAGTCTTGCCTAGTTTGTGTTCACACTGGGACGGTGACAAAAGCTTTTAATGAGATATTGTGGCGGAGATTTTTTTCAGTGTAAGACGTGTCATCTCAGCGCCTGAGAGCCTGCTGACTCTCAGAATCAGCCAGTGGTACTTTAAAAAGTGGAAGAGGATTGGCAGTTAAAGTCTCCCTGAGGGTAGGTCGGAGGAGATAACAGCACCTAACTCTCTGTCACTTCCTCCATGTTGCTTCCACTGTAATTATCTGGAAATGAGGTCTTTGTGAAGCTCTTCATTCTGTGTGTGTGTGTGTGTGTGTGTGTGTGTGTGTGTGTGTGTGTGTGTGTATTGGAGCAGGTCATGTTAGCCTGTCTTGGCCTCCTGCGCCCTGTGACGAAGGGGGCTGTGTGTATGTGTGTGTGTGGAGGGGGTGTCATTGTGGACTTCCTCATTCTCCACGGCTTGGCTTTCACCAGAGATGCTTTGTGAGAAATCAGTCTCTGCCGGCTGAGACTGGGACTGTGACAAGGAGACTGATTGGGCCTCGGGCTTCAGTGCGGGATGTCGTGAGGGAGCTCAGTCTGAAACCGGAGCGAGGGGAAAGATTAGGATGAGATTTGAGCTACAGCTACATCTTTTTCAGCAATGCTGGTTACAGAGAAAAGAACTATGAATTATCAAACTACACACATTACAAGGGTCAGTAATTGTATGTGGTTTTGTATATTTCGTCATTTACTCAGGCCAGGTTGGAAAACAGAAAGCAGTTTTGGAAGTAATGATAGTAGCTCTTACAATAGCTCTTTTTACACAGAGGTCACACTATTGACCTGGAGTGTCAATCATTTTACAGGTGTTTGGTTGCAAGAATGAACCTGATTTGACCTGATAATGCTAGTATCCAGTAATCCAGTAATTTTGGAGACATCACACTAAAATCCAGTGGGTGCTGAGATATTTTAGTGAGGAGTGGTGAACCGACTTGTGTTGCCATCTTTAGCCATGCTGCCTGTACAGCTAAAAATGTAGGATTTGGACTTGAATTAATGCAGTGCTTGTTCACAGGGAAGTTGTGAGCACAAATTTTAAGTGTCAGGGAAACAACTAACCTTCATTTTTATCAAATGTTAGTACAACTGAGAGTTCCTCTTGAGAATCTTGCTCTGTTGCCCGTGTGCAGTCCTCAGTCTGACAGAAGCATGTAATTATCCTGCCTGCTTCTGCTCCCCCTCTTCTCAAGACTCCTTTGTCAGGTGGGGATCTCTAAGGTTGATCCGAAGATTTGAGAAGAGGAATGTGAAGCAAATATTTATTCGTACCACCAAACTCTACTGCACTGCGGTGAGCTGTCTCGATCAAGGCAGCCTCATTATTATGCCCTCGCAGTGCAGCTTTGGCCTTACAGATGTTGTTGCATCATATTGAGAGCAAAAAAAAAAAAAAAAAAAACCTTCAGATCCTCCAGTACAGAATTAAATTCCCTCTTTCTTTTAAAGTTTGCTTTGAGCTGTCAGTTTGGTTAGTCGCAGCTCATGAAACATGGGGTTCTTCTTAATATTATGTTCGATTCTGGGAACGTTTGAAACTTGCATGATAATAAAATGGTAATGATTGTAGGCTTTAGATGGTCCCCCTTTCCCGGGCTCTGATGTTTCGTTCACAGCCCTTAAACAGCCATTAAAAATGCACATGTGCATATTTGGTTGAAACTCTGGAGTGTATCATATCAGCATAATTATATCTCTTTGATTTTAGATTATGCTTTTGCTTTGAAGTTTGGCTCTTGGCAAAATTTCCGCAGCATTTTTCTGTGGCTGTAAAAGACCCTCCACAAATGTCTGTGTTGGTGGAAGATACTACTAAATATGCTACGTTTTTATTCGTTTTGTCATTGTTTGGCTTTTTTTTAGGCAACATCGACATTGCTAATTAAAGTGCCTTCAAAGAAAAAAAATCTGTTAATTTTGTTGTGAACCAGTGTTATGTATCCATTTGTCCATGGTATCATTATTCAGATCTGTTAATCAGATTTGGCTTTGTGCACGAGTTGATTCGCTGCCAGGGGAGTCCTTTCCTCTTCTGTATGTGAAATGATTCTTAAACCCTCGGCTCTTAGGCAAAGCCCCCACCACTATCCTCCACCTGCCCTTAATTCTCTACCCTCAATCTTCAATCCCAGCTTTAGCTCACCCAACCATGCACCTCATTACTCTAACCCCCCAACCTGCCCCTCTTAACCTCAGCCCCTGTGCCCTCAATCCCCACACCGGTCACCAGCCACACCGAAGGCTAAATACATACTGCTGCTCTTCTTCTGACATTCAGACCAAGTTCAAGCACCACCGGACCGGGTCATAGAGGTCATATGTGAGGCTCTTTAGTCTGTGATCAGGCCTGGTTTAGCTTGGATGGAGCAGCTGGTCAGGTCTGACACTTGAAGGTGTTCTGAAAGTCAAAACGTTTTCTCTGTGGACACCTGAAGATGGTTTAATGCCTAAAATGCTGCAAATATAAACCTCCCCATTGGAAATGAACAAGGGCACATGCCAAAGTGTCCCTCACTGCATTTGTGGGTTTTAGTTTGACAGTAACGAACTGTGCTGCTCCAACTCTGAGGTTCAATCTCTTAGCCCACTGGTGTCAAAATGTATCGTATCTTGTGGGAAATAAAACAAGTGTATTTTAGCATAGGATAGCGAAATGGGGGATTGTATAAACTTTTGCACATTTGCAGGATTTTTTGTCCATTTTGTATATATGGGTGGGTGATATATCTATAATACTCTATAAAGCGGTCTGTTTCATGTAAAACTAAAGATAGTTTTTGGGGTCCTTCTGTTGTAAAATGTTGTAGTGTTTCTTTAAATAGCATTTTAGGTGTATACATACCATGTAAGGGTAGGACATATGGTGTGTATGATTATAACTTTATAGGTGCATGTGTGTACGTAGATATACGTATGTAGTGTAATATTTAAATATATATATTCTTTTTTTATCATGTAAAATTATATAAAGATATAGTTTTTATTTTTTGTTGAAAATGTTGCATTAATTCCATTAAGGTCATGAACCCCAACCTTATATACACAATGACTATATCGTTGACATCAAGTATAAATTGTCACATGATTTTTTTAAGCCACCAGCATGAGACTTTCTTTGAACTTTCGGTTCTCTTGCCCTGACCGGTTCACTGATTTTGAAAGAAAAACAAAAGAGTCACAAACATGATATGTCACATACGTCTCTGCCCGACTTTATTAAAGTGGTCTTAAATTTGATTTATTAGAACAGTATTTTATTTACGCTTATTATTACATGAGCTGCTTTATTTAATGTTATTGTAACTGTAGTTTTGTATTTTAAAAGTGTATAGTAGTGTAGAAGAGATCTCCAAATATCGAGATAGGTATTATGAATCGCAATATCGCCTATAAATATCGCAATATGAAATCATTATACAAATATGATAATGAAATCACATTGCGCAGTATATTTTTAATCAAACAGAGGTGTAGTGTTATAACCAAACATACCAAAAAATGATAGAGAAAACTAAACAGAGAAAGTAGGAGGCAGACTTGATCTGACTCAGGCGGCTCCAGTTCTCCTCTTCTCCTCATGGGACGGCAGCTGTCCAGATACGTCAGGTGTGTGATCTGCCTTCACTCTGATCCTCACATCCCACCGAGCTGAAGTCATCGTCTGTGCACAGAGATGACCGCATCACTCTCAACTTAGGTAACCTCACTGGGAACAAATGTCGAAATAGTTTTCAGTTTAGTGATTCAGCCAGTTAAGCTCTGTTGTTGTAACTGACATTATTAATTGCATTCAGCAGGAGTTAGATGTGACATTTAACTACACCCAGGAAACAGAGGGCTGGGTGCTCTGACGCTGAGTGTGTGATTCACTGTGAACATTAGCAGGCAGACGGACTCTAACCTTGAGGCACTGTTGAGATTTAATTAGCTAAATTTTGACACATCTGTAAATGCTCTCAGTGTACTAGCACTGCTATTGCAGTTTGATTTATTATCATCTCAAAGCAACATTTATTCTCGCTCAGACGTCTCAAACAATCAGAGTTCAATGAAGACTGTATATTTTAGCACAGTTGAAAGACAACTCTTATATCACTCTGTCCTTCCTGCCAGAGATCAGACTCCACATTCCCCAAAGTGAATATGTTTACATGAGGCTGAAGCCGTCTCCAAGAGTGGATTATTTCAGCTGTCACAACGTTGAGCACCAGGTGGGAAAGATGAGCTGTTTTTCCTCAGAAGAGTTTGGGGGAAGTTTCTGCGTTTTGTACAATGTTTTCAGCCCATCCGCACCACAGAGAAGTTTAGAATAGGAAGGTAAATACGTCTCATTAAGGCTGGAGTGAATTTTTCCCTGTCCCTGTTGCCAGTCATAGCTCAACCAGAACTGGTAGCTGGATAAAACGCCCTTCATGGTCTGTAAAATAAAGTTGCAAGTTTAACAATTTACTTAATTTTGGCTCAGTTGACGTTACTGTCCTACATCAAAAATGTACTCTTATTAGCAAGTATGTGTTTGTGAACTTCTTTCGTGACCTGCAAATCCTTCATCAAATGTCCCATCATTAATTCCTACAGAAAGAATGAAGAGATGACAGATGGGAGTGTACAGACAGATACGAAGACAGACAAACGAGTCAGACGCACAAAACAAACATAAATACATCCTATTAACACTCACAGGGCTACAACACAAGACCGCTGTGTGCTACTTAGATTCTAATTTAAAGGCGTTACCCTCGAAATCAGTACTGGCTGTGTGTAGACACAGTGGGGGTTTTTAAAGAATTTTTCGAAAAGGCTGAATGTTTGTGTGTGTGTGTGTGTGTGTGTGTGTGTGTGTGTGTGTGTGTGTGTGTGTTGTGGTGTGTGTGTGTGTGTGTGTGTGTGGGTGTGTGTGTGTGTGTGTGTGTGTGTGTGTGTGTGTGTGTGTGTGTGTGTGTGTGTGTACATAGAGCATGCAAGATAGGACAAACTTTCAGCTTTGCTTTGTCTCAGCCAGCTGCTTTTTTGCAGATAAGATGTTTCATCCGTCTGTTTTGACCTTGAAAGTCACGTCCTCTCTTTAAACTTGTCCCATGAAGATCTGAGTAGGAAGCTGGAGCTGATTACAACCTTTGAAAGTCGTCTTCATGTGAACCGTCTTTGTGTTTTTTTTTCGAATGACTTTTTTTTTTGAAAATGTATGGCTTAAATGGACATTTTTTTCTAAAACTTTAGTTAGAAATGGAAGATGAGCACGACGAGGAATAGAGGGACAAGAAAGTCTACTAAAGCAACCCTCAGATTTTTAGATTAGCTAGAAGAGAGCAACAGATGGAGGCTTTTGTGTACAGCTGAAAAAAGAGCCCATTGTTTGTCATGGAGTGAACATTGTCGTGTGCTGTCCTGCTAACTTTCTGTTGAACTCTTTTCCCACCAATGAAAAAATCTTCATAGTGTATTTGCATTGACTTAATTTTTGGTGCACTGGTTGTTAGGGTCTGTGCACCATCCTGGAGCAACTGTAGATTATTTTAGCCAGTTTATTTAAAATATTATATTGAAGAAGTCACCTTAGAGTTAGTCTCACTGTGATGTTCTTAATCAGTAAAAAATATACATCATGCAGCTCAACAAATGTGCAACACAGTTCCTTTTTGTTTAACAGTTTAGTCGATCCCTCAGCCCTTACAAACCTTTCTCAACTTATAACTGGTCCCGTGCCATTCCTGCCTCCTCTCCCCCTCCCTCCTCAGTGGGCTTGCAGCACATATCCTTGCCTCTGGAATTACAGGCTGGTTTTGAATAGTAGGGTTGTTCCTCCTCAGTCTTGCAGCTCCACTGCTGGCTTAACCCTATCAAAGGCCCAGAAACCACACATCCTGCGAGGTGCTGTTTTTTGTGGCGGGTCGAGGGGAGGGGCGCAGCGAGGGGTGGTCAGTAACGAGAAGGAAAACACATGAGCGGAGCATGATGTTGTTTTTGCTGTTTAGTGGATACAGTACAAATCACGAAGGAATGGCTGATGTTTCCCATGTGGGCCTGTGCTCCGAATTCAGGGTATTTGTACTCCCCTCTGATGTCGGCTCTAATGTACTCCGCTGTGCAAGTTTGAGGTCGGCTGTCGCTCTTTCCGTCTCTGGCACACACGTGCTGGCTCGCAGTTTGCTGTCCAGAAGGTGACATCAATCACTGACCCAACCACAGAAAGAAATGTGTAGGACTCAAACAACATATCAGTGGAGGTAAATCTTTTCCCTCCCTACTGTAGGAAAATAACCGCATGCACAATGATTTACTCATTCATTTGACTGTTGTGGGCTTATGACCTTTTGGAAGAAATATACTCCATATATTTTTTGTCAGGAACTGTCCTATATAAAGTTACAGTGTGGACTTATTCAGATGTGTCCTTTTTTAATGAGCCAGCCAAGCTGCGTAGCTGTCTTTCTCTTAGCCTGTCCATCCACCACTTTGGACCAGACTGAAGTTATGAACATGTATTGCTGTATTTGCTCGTCATTGTTGAAGTATCCTTGTTCAAGATACTGAATCCCAAATTTCTTCTGATGGCTGTTCCATCAGTGTGTGTGATCATGTGAGTGTTTCAAAAACTGAGAAGCAGGTGGTACCTCGTACTGTAGCTTTGGCCACCAGTGTGTGTGTATGAATGTGTGTGTGAATGAGTTAATGTAACTTGTAATGTAAAATTACTTCATATATACTATACTTCAGGTCCATTTATCCAACTTCTACAGGTGGGATTGGCATCAAATTTGGAACGGACATTTGTGGCTCCAAAACAATGTAATCTTATGACAAAAGTTATTCCTCTGCCTTTAGCTTTAGAACAACCACGTGGTCGACTAATTAATGCAGCCACTCAGAAGTCACGTATGTCCGGTAACTTATGTGGACGGATATTAAAGGGATATTGTGGAATTTAAGTACTAACCAGGAACCACTGGGAAATGCTGTTTTTATCTGAATGACTCCAGTCTAAAGCCGACTGTGACTGCAGGACAAACCTCAATTAAAACTCAAACCATGAGAAGCTCACTTGTTGTTTGCTGTTTTGTGTTGTTTGTGTTTCTGTTTGTGTTCTTAAAGCCCAGGTTTGAACCTGCTCCTGCATTAACATACTTTTTGAAGTTCAGAGCCTCCCTTAATCTACTGATCTTTTCTTAGTCATTAAAAGACAGATTAAGCTAATCACGGGCCAGTCTTCTGCTGGTATTTGTTTTCATTAAGTCGAAAGATGAAATATTTGAGCATGAGAAGGAGAATGAAAAATAGCCCGCAGGTATGTTTCCCCTTTCTCTGCTGCTGTAATATGTAGAATTCATTTTAAGAGAGCTGTCCGCTACCCCTGAAGAGTCAGAGGGGGCACATCAAGTCATGTGTTTATGGAGATGGAACGTGTAATAAGGGGGACTGCGAGGCTTTAACAGAGATCACTATTAGACAGGAACCAGTTTCTCTAAGCTCCTGAGCCAGCAGGCTGTTTTAACCCGGATATTATCAAGCTCAGAAATACTGTAGATTATCCATCTCTTGTATCATCATTTGCTTTTTTGTGCTATATCAAAGAGATATGAGATGTATCAGCTGCATGAGACTCAGACAAAACACTGGAGGAAGCTCCTTGGCTTGGAATAATGGGATGCAGTTTTCTCTGGGTCAAAGTTCATAGAAAGTTGAATGCAACTCAACCACACACTCTGCCGTATCCAGTAATTGTTGTCCAGTGTGTGGCAACAAAAAGCAAAGCTTGTCACTTCAAATTAAGAGGTTACTTAAATTTGAGTTACGGAGTGCATTCCTTTTTCTTTTTTTTTGGTTGTATGTTGGCCGGGTGGTCCTGCTTTGTCAGTGACACCTTAGCTGTAGCTGTGTACAGTCATCTCCTCTCACCCCTATACTTTCCGCTGGCCCGTCGGTGCCACAGTGTCCCGACTGTGGGAACACGTCGTCAACCCAGGCTGGCAGCAGCTCCAGCTGGCTCTGGGCCATGGATCATGGTGTCCCTGCCCAGCTCTGGTGTCTCCACGCTACTGTGTGGGAAGACAGACAAAAGAACTGACCATTTAAAATAGAGGTATGCATACCATGAAGGAGGGCAGATGTACAAACACACTGGGGGACAGAGAGACAGACAGACAGATGGCAGCTATGTAGATCGTCTGGATAGAGGCAGACACGTGGGGTGTCAGCATGTTTGCAGGTAGACAGGATTACAGTGTGAAGACACACATACAATCAGGGATGTGTCAGAGCAGCAACATATTCACATTTGGTCTATTTTAGTGATAAAGTTTTATATTAAAGTACAAAAATTATGTTCTACAAGTAATTATTATTTTGCTGCTGTTAATGTTTTGTCAGTGACAGCAATCATACTTAAAGGTAAACTTGTATTTTTTTCAACCTGGACCCTATTATCCCAAGTTTTTGTATTTAAGTGGCTAATGGAGACAAAAATGTTTGAAATTACCCCACTGTTGAAGGAGACTGCTGTAGCCACACCGGCAAATCAGGCTGCAATGTAAATCCTACGGGCAGTTGTGCACCCTCAATTTACGTCAGTTAAATGTGTTTTTGCCACCTACAGGAAAAGGTTTTTCCTTAGCTTTCACTGGTCTGTTTTTTATTCTGACCAAGTTTTACTTAAGGAGAGGTCTCGTTCAGAAATCACAAAGAGAGAAGAGTTGTGTTCAGCTACAGGAAGCATATCCTAGTGTTATTTAAAAGATTTTCAATGTCGTGGCTGAATATTTAGATGAGTTCAAAAAGTTTGCAAGACTTCTCCGTGAGCAACACGTGGAGGTAAAAACATTTGATTCATCTGTAGGGTCCTTTGTGAAATAATGTCAAACTTCTAATGACAGCATGTCAGTGGGAAAAACAAGCACTTTTAATGGACGTGCATGGTGCAATTGCCAGTACGGATTATATTGCGGCCTGTTTCACCGTTACAGTTGCTCTTTCTCAACACTCGACCAATTTTATAAAAAGTTTTCATTATTAGTGACCTAGAAAAAAAAACGAAAAAATATGGCCCAGTTAATAAAATACTGGAGTTACCCTTTAAGCAACATTCTTAATTATATGACAATGAGGTTATTGATGTCTTAGTTTTTCAACAAAAAATACTTAAACACTTTGATGATAGATTTATCATGTAACAGATATCGATTTAGTTTATATGAATGATACGCTAAGATTAAGGTAGTTATTTACGCATGAAACATTTAGATTAGCTCATTATCTGGAGAATAAAAATAGACTGTAGATTTGTAAAATTGATTTTTCACTGTACAAGTTTTTTTTTAAAGAATATTGGTCATATAATAGTTTGTTACTTAAATTATTTTATGTACCTAATTTTTCTTTTTTGCTGATATCTGTAAAACTAGTACATGGCACTTGCTTTGAATTGTGATGGTGTCTTGTAAACCCATGTGGGGTGGGCCAGAAATGGCCTGAACCAGAAATACTACCTACCTACCTAACTAACTAACTAAATAACTAACTTCTCTTTTTGTCTTTGGGGTTTTGGATCTGAATCTGGAATAGGATAAATGCAGTTAATTGCACTTTAAGAGAGACACCGGCTAACAAACAGGCTTACAGACAGAAATAAGTAGCAGAATTGGAGGGCAGACCTTTGGCAGTTTTGAGGGCCGTCAGACGCCGGTCACGAACCTGACCTGAGACCAAACTGTCCAGTGTGCGGTGGAGGGAGACGGGTGGAGAGCAGAGGTCAGGAGATACACGGGAGAGTCGAGAACTGAGAGCAGGGAGCTTGTTGGTGACAGAGCTGTCAGATGGATTCACTGAAAATGTCTCAGCAGTGGAGTCTGCACACCAGCCATGTAATGCACTCAACCCCCACACAGGTGCACCCACTCCTCCTTACACATGTTTTGTGTGTGTGTGTGTGTGTGTTGAGATTGTATGCAGGTGCGTGGGTGAGGAGCCACATTGTGTGACTATTCATTTATATGCTCTCTCTGTCTCTTTCTCTCCTTCCCGCCTCCTTGGGGCCTATGAGGAGGGAATATACCCACAGTCTCTTAGAAACAACCCCACCTTCAAACGCTTATCACCGCAGGCCACATAACTGCGCTGCCATTCTTTAGGTTCGTCTTTCAGAGTTTATATTATTCAAGTCTCTGCCAGCATGCTTCAGTTTCCATTTGTTTACTGCGAGGGGAAGCAAATATGCCTATAGATGAAAGCCTGTGCGCCTCAGTTCCAGATGTTTCTCGTGCAAAACCGTCGTTAAAGGCATTTATCTCTCCGGCTGTCCGACCGCAGCATTTTCATTGTATTGTTATCCCAAACAAACATCCCAACTGTAAGAGCTGTAGACCTGCCCAGCCAAGTCTTTCGCCTCAGGTTAGCTTTGTTGAGAATGAGAGGCTGTATGGTTGCCTTGACATATGAGCTTTAGCACCTTTATCTCTCCCATCACTAATATCCCCAAACAAAAGGACAAAGGGAGGCCAGATACAAGGCGAGGTGTCATCTTTCATTTAGGAAAAAAGAAAAAGTGAGCACATCTGAGATGTAAACACTGCATGTCTACTGCAGTTTTTAAGATGTAGTCTTAAGACTGGTCTTTAAATTAGAACAAGAGGTTCCTTTGCCTGGACTGGTGTTCAGGGAACTGATTATCTGTGTTTCTTTTCTTTCTTTCACACACAAGTTCCCACGCTGGTCCCTTTAGGGCAGCAGACAGAGCAGCTGGGTATGGTTCTGGAGATGAATGAGAAAAGTGGGTGAGGTCTGGTCAAAAGGCTGAAAGAGATCAATGTATTTCTCACAGATTCTCTTTTCTCTGATGTTGAGCCACACAGATGTAACCGCTTCCCGTCCTTAGCGTTACTCGTCCACATTTTTATCATGCTCAGTGTTAAAGTGAAGCAGCATCAATCATTTTGTCACTCGTTCTGTTTGGGATATTCTGCCGAAAGTCTATTTTTTGAGTATCAAATTCTCGCTATGTGCAGACTCTGGAAAGTTTTTAGGGTGCTTCTTTGCAGAGGACAGCAGCTGTGGTCTGCTTTGATTCACAGCACTTACAAAAGGATTCCACTGGTGACCAAGAGCTACACAAAAAAAAGAAAGAAAGAAGAAGCAGCAAATTGTCTATGGAAAACTTCTCTAAAAGCTTCTGTTGGCCACACCAGAACCAGGGGATTTGTTTGTGTGAGCAAGGTACATTTACACAAACCTCTGATCTTAAATTCAACTTTTGGTGACTTTTGACATGCAAATTTGTGCCATTGACCAAAAGAAAGTGATGACAGTGCCGACCTCTGAGGAAATAGAAATGGAGGATGCTATATCAGCTGCATTGTACCTCTCACTTTTTTTTTTTAACGTCCTCTGTTGGAGGAAAAACCGCTCCACATCACAGGAATGTGCGCAGAAAGTTAAAAGAAAGGAGTTAATGGTATGCTTTTTGAATAAACTGTGTGAGCTAATAGTGACTGAGATAACGAACTTGCAAGCTCGTTAGCACAGAGAGCTTCCACCCTGCTGCTGCAGAGTCCCGAGAACAAAAATACCAAGCAGGAGAAAACAGCCAAATAAAGTTAGGATTTAGCCATCCAGCTAACTGCAGTGTAGTTCAGCAACATGCCCTGTCAGAGTAGTCCCGAGAGGAGAGAGTATGTGTGTGTGTATGTATATATATATATATATATATATACATACACACATATATATATATTTCTGAGGCAGATTCTGCTGTTCTACTTTCTATGATGAACAGAACCAAATAGAATTCTCTGCTTTTGATCCACAGACTCAATAAGTTCTCACATATCTTTGCATTGCCAAGAATTAATAAAACAAAACTCGCAAATCTTTACAGCTATGAGGAGGCCAAAGCACTGAATGTAAATATTCAGCTATATTGTGAAACATACTTCACCTATGGATCAAAGATGTGGACTATACAGCAGGAGTAATGTGAAGAGTTTCTGTGGATGTTTTGACGCTATTTTTATCGCAACTATCGGTCGCCGTTGTAATCCATCATCACCTATGTGAATCCGAACAGACTGCAGTTTCTGCTATTTGGGAGGCAGCAAGCTGTACACTTTTTAGACCCACCTCACAAGCCGACAGATGAAGCATTCCTTTGAGCACAAACACATATACATGTGTACATATCAGCACATTAACACACACAGGCAAACCTACACATAGGCAAACAGACACACAAATCTTGGCTGGTCTGTCTGACGGGCCAGACACACAGCAGACTGGTGTCCAGATCAAACAGAGTGTCTCGATGTTAACCAGCAGCTGAACAAACAGCTCTGCCTCTAAAGTGTGCTTACTTCTCCCAGCTTTCAGCCCCTCAATCTATTTTATTTGGATCAGAACGATGGTCCTCACAGGCCACCGTAATGTCAGTGACGATTGATCTCTCCCCTGTTCGTTGCAGGCCTCTTCTCTGCGGGGGCGTTGCCTTAGCAACCATGGCTTTTTGGCTCTTGTGCCATTTGGCAGAGCTGATTGTAATTGGTAGAGATGATTACATTTTAGTTATTGAAATTAAACATTTAAATATAACTTCTGTGAATAGAACTGACATAAATTTAAGCGTTTTTTTTTTTTTTTTTTTGTTGCTCCAATCAGAATCGTCTAGTCTAACATCTGTTTCTTGACTGCTGGAGCGTATTGTGTTTGAACAGTAAGAGCAGTTAGCCACCATGGCTGAGCTGTTTCTGAATCAGACTATAAAATCCAGAGGGCAGGAAGGAACCGGAGCTCCTCAGGTCTGCTGCCCACAATACTCCCGGGCTCAAGAGAAAACACAAGAACTCAAATCACCGCCACTACTGCATTTCCTGTGTGTGTGCTGGAATTGCTGAGAGAAGTGGCGCTTACGTGTATGTGCATGTCAAAGGAAATCATAATTTACGTGAGCTAATAGCAGCTCATGGGCTTCCTATCTTCAGCAGTCTGGATGTGTCAGAAATGGCCAACAAACCAAGCTGCCAGTGAAGATAAGCTGCTGTAAAACACACCTCTTGTAAGTCACTTCACATGAGTAGCACTGTACTTCTATTGGATCATAAAATGTCCCAAAGGACATTGGTTCAGCTCTCAGAGTTTGAAAGGAGCAGAGGATTATGGGCCGGGCTCTTTTCCACTCTGATTTAACAGTCATTCTCTGGATCACAGTAGTCCACTGGAGCTCTCTGTGGTTTTGGAAGCAGCTAACATGTCAGTTAGATGTTGTAATGGGGCCCACATTGCCTGTTCTGTAATATTTTGAGATAAAATGCTTTAGTAAAGCTGGCAGTATGCAGTGTGTAGTTTGGCTGTGCTTTTTGTGATCGGAGATAATCTTTTTCAGCCTTGTTGGCAAGTCTGTATCGTAACTGTGTCCCTGATAGCTTTATTTCAACCAGAAATGGGATTCGTCACCTTTTCAGTGGTTTATATGTTTCATCACACACAGAGCAGCCATTGCTGTACATCCTGGTAAATAGAAGACAACCTTGATATTAGTAATTTAATCTCATTGGTGATTTAATCTCAAATAAAACCACACAGGAATCAGTGACACGTTCCAGCAGTCATACCCAGATGTAAGACAGAGGGGCGGGAGGGTCAATGTCTGACATACCAAGCACATGATGAATTTCTTACTGGTTCCACCAAATGATGAAGTCCTTACCAGTCCTCCGTCACAAGGTTAAAGTGTGATTTCTTTAGCTTTAGTCACCGCACAATGCTTTTCACAAGTGTATTGTGGGTGACTCTGTGTAGTCATTTATTGGTCTTGATGAGTCAGGATGGCAATTGGAGAAACGTCTCTCATCTGGGAGACTCTTGAGGACACAGCAAGCATGTTATTGGTGAAATGACCTGTGTGATTAGTCTGGACAACTCTGGTGCCAGTAAGCTACTGGTGTGCTGTCATACAGGCTAGCATTGGCTAAGGGGCTTTCACATCATGGCCCGACCTAAATCTGATCCCTCTTGGGTCCCTAATTTTATAAGTGTAAACTCCGTGTACTGTACCCTGGTACTTTGCCTCGGCACGGTACGCTGATCCGTACTTGAGTCAAAATAAAGAGGTCGTCTCGAGTATGGTTCATGTATACTATGGTACGGTACGCAACAGATGTGAACTTCAGCTGTACCCAAACACGGAAGTGGACTGCTATTTAACACGACTGCAAGGAGTTTTTAACTGTTTCAATTCTAGAGCAGTTGTATTATCTGCTCCTTTGATGATCACTTAATCACCTAAACGTAGGGATGCACAGTACTGGATTTTTTTTTTACCAATACCTTATATGCCGGTATAAAAAATATAACTAACACCAGTATCCATATCCCCCCGCCCCACACACACACACATAATTTTAGTGATCATCATCAAGTCTCTTCTGTATGCATCCTCTTATCATGCTGACCCACCAGCAGATGGAGACATGAAATACAATGCTCTTCAGTGTATGTAATATTCAATTCAATTTAGGGTTGATGTTTTTACGCGTCCCCTCTGTCAGTAAAAAAAAAAAAAAAAAAGAATAAGGTTTTATTGATATCAGCAGAAATCAGCACGTTGGTCGATTCTGATATTTAATTTTAAAGCCCAAATTTGCCGATACTGATGATGTGCCGATATTATCGTGCATCTTTACCTAAAAGCCACTGTCTGCCTCCATCGGTCACACAACACCTGTCAGTGCTTGTCGTAGCAGTCCCTCAAGAGTCTCCCCATCTGGTCCAGAGCCTGGCCTGCCATGCTTTGATGATAAAACACTTCATGGCAGCCTGGTGGAACAGCGCTGGTTAAGAGTCAGTCACCCTGCGGGCCTTTAGTTCACATCCATCTGCCTTTCGTTAACAGAGTGGAGAGAGAAGGCAGAGTTTACGTTGGTTAGAGATGACGAGAGGTGGATGTGAGGTTTATAGTGCTTACAATTGTGTATTTTACATCTGGTAAAGCTAAGGAATGAACTTCATCGGTTTTCATCAGTGGGAATCTCTTGAACCCTGTGACTCAGCTGATTGTGCTGCCAGCTTCATTGGCACAGGTGTGTGCCACGTGCTGCCATAGGCATGAGTCCAATGTAATATCTCCCACATTTCTATCTACGATCCCTCCTGCATGTTTTTTCTCTTTAATATTTAATCTGTCAACCTTGGTTTTTTTTTAATCCAAGTCCTTTGTACTGGTGCATCAATGTATTAACAACAAGACAGGCAGGCAAATGAGTGTGTAGTCTATTATTTGAAAAGCTCCCAACTTAATATGTACAAACATTAGAAGGCAAACCAGATCAAACAACAGATCCCTGGTCACCACAAGACTCAACATAAAAACCAACTCACTGCAGAATGAGTCATGCCCATCGGAAATTAGCAACGCGGTGGGCCCGTCTTTTACCAGTCCAACTGCCTGGATGAAACTACATTTTGTTTAATCTGTGCCACATGGTATGCATTTATCAAAGAAGCAAGAACATGAATGATCACCCTGCTATAATTGAGTATGGCAGTAGAGCCTTGTTGGATTAGCGGAATACTCCAAAAATGTCAGAGGAAGAAGCGCTGTAGATGCTCAGCTCCTTTTGGCATCTGATCCCACTCCAGCTGTAATTGAAAGCTTGTGCTCTGTTAAAAACTGATCGGCCATTTCATAATTACCTTTGATGGTATTTATCCTGTCTTGTATCCAGCCTCCGAAAGAGGCACGGACAACTCCCCAAGTCCCAAACCCGAGATCTGAAGCAGATGGCGGGGCAGGGCGCCCCCCCTGTATCGTCCCTCCCCAGGCCTCAGCTGCTATTTCAGGTGCTGCTGATGAGCCACTCTGCATGTGGAAAAAAGCAGCCCTGGGACTGATGTGGTGCATGTCCCAGATAGTGGTTGGTGGAAACTGTAATCATCTCGGAGAAACTGTAGAAACTCTTAGAGTTTGTAGTCTTTTATGGTTCTCATAGAGGAATACGTTGCTGTACTCAGCAAAAGTAACAGATGCTTTTTAGACAGATTGATTCACAGTGAGGTTAATTAGGAGCATCATGGGAGAGCGTATTTATTGTTGGGTTCAAGAGAGAAAGAAAAAAAACGTATTTCTGTGGTGCTCTGACAGTGGGGAGTTGTTTTTACTGAAGCCCGGTTTCTCTCTCTGGAGGTCAACAATGTGGGTCAGTACCCATCCTGCTTACAAGGCAGTTTCTTTGACAATACAACGGGCCTATCTGGCAAATCAGACGCCATTCTGAACTGCCACTTTGGACATATTTGTCGCCATGAATGGGGTTATGGGAAGTATGCAATGTGGCCTCCAAAGGAGCAATTGGATAACATCCAGTTGAGAAACAAAAGGGCTTTGGTTCAAACTGACCACCACAAAGAGCCGAACAGCGCTCTCTCATTGTTCGTATCAGCATCATGTGCATCCAGAGCCACATTGACTGGATGTCCATCAGTCAGCTAGAATTATTGCTGACAACTTTATAGGCTCCGCTTTAATTCTGCAAGCCGCTATCCACTCATGTCAACATGTGCCTGAATATGGGTATAAAAGCCCATGAAGCTTCTGGAAAATGCTTATTACGTAGATATGGAAAGAAAAATAGGGCGACAGTTATTATTTTTTCGCAACATTACACTGTTACTTTCTGTATTCTGCAGTGTCTTTCCTGAACACAGTGCACAGGTGCTCTCATCTCCACTCAGCTCCCCAGTTTGAAAGGGATCACAGAGGGCTTTGATGCCCCCCCCCCATACACACACACTCCCCACACCCAAATCCCTCTGTGCAGAGGCCTCCACACGTGTTTACCATACAGATGACCTCAGAACGACAGGAATGCACCATGTAACACCAGCAACACTTGCTATGACAGTGAGATGGATTTAACTTGAGAAAAACTTTGGATTACAGTGGTTACACGTGCACGGTCCTGTGTGCCGGTCTGCTGATCATGTAAGAAACCAGTCAGACAGCTGAAGCTGCCTGAAGCAGGGGATTCAGATGAAGCTTCAGGGTGATTAAAGGGAACGGTTTGGCTGTCCTCAAACACTAAAGTGACTTAGTTATTCATGTTAAATATTTGCCTTTGGGATTAGATAACTTCTCTTCTGTCAATGCCAGACCATAAGGTCATGTCCACACTTGAGCCTGATTTATGGCAGGATGCTCAATACTAGTGACTGCCTCGACAGAAACAACATATTTTGACAAAAAAAAGTGTAGCTCAACATTTTTTTTAATATTGTGCACCAGGGGAATGGAAAAAAACCTTTTTGTGTTTGTGTCCCTTTGTGTCATTTTGTATCTCCTCTCTAAATTCTGAGGTTTTTGCGCGTCCATGAATGCAGTTCATGGACACACTGATCAGTCGATTAGTCGATCCTATCAGAGCAAATTGTTAGAGATAGTGCAATCAACCTTTACTGCACCTGACATTATACAGCTCCATCCATGCCCAGAGTATGCTCTGCGCCCAGAAAGTGTTTTGCAATGAATAACTGAACAACACATCAAATAAACAGTCCAACTGCCCCCAAAACAGAAAATCAATATTTGGTGCCAGATGTTGATATCATAGCAGGCAGCCACAAATAAATAAATGTGGGAAACCCTGGATGTGATCATGGCTCATAAATTTTAGCTTTTAACCATGGTGGTCTGTAATTCCTCAGTGACTGCAATGTAACCGTGGATTGAATCCCTATTTAAGATTAGTCAGACAGAAAACGAATGGATGACAACAGCTGAGTTTTGTGATTTACTGTTTTGAAATTCAAAATCAGCAATCACTGAGAGTTGCAGGTGACAGAAAGTTGCCCTCTCAACACACTGGTGCAAACATCTATGGAAAGCATTTTAGAAGGCATTGATTTGGGGTTAAAAAACACTCTTCATTATGGAAGGAAAGCAAAACTCGAGAGCTGCTTTACTGTGGTCCTGACCCTGTTTTGACTCTGCTGTCACAGCTGAGTTTTTCGAGTTTTCACTTTGCATCCTAGTTTCAGGAAAAGCTAAACCTGTATTTTTCTCTGACAGGTGGTTGCCTTTTAACATTAATTTCTTCATACTTCAAGTTGGTGCTACAGTTTCAATGGCCAGTGTTTGACTCGGAAAATGAATGATTTAATGAGTTTCCGTGTGCAGTCATGAATGTAATTGTGTTAAATGATCCAGTACGCTCCTTTGTGTCAGTGCCATGGTAGCTTTGTTTTAATCCCCACATCCTCTGGAGATGGAAGCAATTGCAAAGTTTACCCATTCATCAAAAAAGGCCTGGTGGGCTATAGTGCAGTCACATTTAAAACCAGCCTCCCTTTTAGTGCTCATTGGTGGTCTCCCAGTTTTGTCAATGCCCCCGATTTTAGAATTTGGAGTTCTCGATCGTCTGTTGTTGAAATCCCGTCGTTATTGTTGTTCCTGGCTCACTATGTTTGATTTTAACTGCCGTGATAAGCATTCATTCAGATTTAGTATAGCTGAAATGCCTCCCGTGTGTCCTGTCTCTCCCTATCTAAGTGGTTTATTTCCTCAAGAGTGCCAAAAGGACAGAGCTGCTACTTGGTAATGCAAAAAATAATCAACGGTTTCTAAAAGACTGAACGTAAATCGTTAATTTATCATGATTGTGAGAAGACTTAATGCTGATGAATGGAGCATAGCCTTTTGGTAATTTGATTAGTGCATTAAGGACACGTGGCCATGCATGCTCACACACACACACACACACACACACACACACACACACACACACACACACACACACACACACAATGCAGCTCTCACTCCTCTTTGACTGGAAGCTTTCTAATTGAGTCAGCAGTTGATTGGCCATTAAGTAGCTCGACGTATTGAACTATTGATGATATCCCATAAAGGCTCTTAAGGATCTTTTAGCTTTTTCACAAAGGCATTTATTGCTGTCCAATTGTTTCCTCAAATGCTTATCTTTGTTTCCGACCGCTTTACTTCCATATTAATGAGTGTATTCATTAAGCAGCAGGTTGGCAAGGTTCAAACTCAAGGCCAAGCATGCAATTTACAATTGCATCTCCCCTATATCAGTTTAGTTCAGTCTCTAATTCATGTGATGTTGACTACAGAAGCTGAGGTTCTCATGGAAAAAACAAACAAACAAAAAAACAGATATGTTTTCCTTTTCGTTTACAGCTCATAAGAGGGTCAGAGTGAGTGCTATTGCCAAGTATGCAGAGGTACACAATTAGGATTTCTAGAAGTGCTATTCGCATGGGACTAGTGTTACCCGGGGACCTCGTGATTCAGAAATTACTTTTTAAAGTATAAGTTTACATTTAACTTACATTTACTGACAATATGCCCTGGATAGTCATTTGTAACTCTGCTCTACACAACACAGAAACACCTTTTCTTTTAAATGCGAGTTAAACAAAACATCCAATTCTGCCACACATTGTCATCCATTTCATCATCTTTGGAGATTTTGCTCTTCTGATAGATTTGAACTTCTTATTTCTGCACGTGGGTCTCCATGCTGTGTAAAGGAATGAGCCTGCTGTACCCAAAATACTGTCAAAACTTTCATTTATAATTCCCAAAGAAGGCAGAAACGACACACAAGAGAAAACATGAAATCCTAAAAATGGCCTTGAAATCACCAAGATGCTGCAGTCTTGTAATACTGACCCCATATTCTATACAGTGTACTTTTCTGTTTGTAATTTTAATAGGAATCAAAATCAGATGGGGGCTGAATCTGATGTTCAGCTCCCACTTGAGGTCCTGGGTGTTGATTAATTTAATTTAATTACATTTTTATTTTTTTTTAGTTTATGGTGCTAATTTTCAAAATTAAATCTAATTAATTATATTTTGTGTTTCACCTACTCTTTTAGTCACATAAAATATTTTCATATGTACTGTAATTTTTGTGCTGTTGATGCTGTTGAATTTGTGAATGAATGATACAGTGAGGATGCAGCGCTGTTAGAGTAGAAACATTGAGAGTGGTGGATATATTGAAATTTTCCAATTGTACCTGTCATTTATTGTTATTACTTAAAATACTAATAAGAAACCTTGAGCAAAAAAACACAAAACACTGAAGTGCTGATATGCACAGGACTAACATTAACACCCAACCTCTGTGTCCTGCGAAATATAAAGGGTAATTTGTGGTGGAATATTTAGTTGAAAAATTACGGAAATGGCAGATCTGCACGGGGTTAAGATGAAAAACAACCCCCGCAGGTGTTACACATTTCTTAAGGTCCTCAGGTAATATGAGTCCTGTGAGGGTTAATGTTGAAATAACTTCAGTAAATCACAATTACAGAGACTGCTGCACAAGCAGATCATTTACAGTGAGATGGAAAGTGTATGTTGGACGCAGCATGTGTCCGCAGTGACAGATCCTACAGTCCTTATAGTAGAAAAAATAGTCAGTCTATGCCCAAATTACAGTCTGTTTGCCACAAAAGCAACCAAATTATCTTATGTGGCCAGTCAAACCCTCCTGCCAGGGACTGATAGACACTCAACAGGACAGTTCCTAAACGCTGACTAACGAAAAGCCAAACTGATACATCGTCACTTCCAGAATGCTGGTGATTGATTGATTATTCAGGATCTGGAAGGCGATATAAGAAGAGGGCTAATACCTCCATTTAACACGGTGTTATGATCATTTCTCTGAATCCCTCCCACTCATCCTGTTAAATAAATAGTTAACAGTATAAACTCTGGTTATATCCCTGCACTGCCCTAATTTTCTCTCTTAAGAAAAGTTACCAGTGCCTAAGAAAGCATAAGCACATATTTCAGAACGCTTCATTAAGCTTGAAGCTTTTCTCAAATATTGGCAGTACCCTCAGTTGAGTACTTAATCTATACATATTAGTGTTTGCATTATCGTAACCACATCAGCTTTAAGTGGGGACAATACAATGCACATTAAACTTTGCCCTGAAACAATTATCCTCGTCCTGCTCAGCTGATCTTATTACCATTATTTTCCAGATTTTGTCCGTGAGCCAAGAAATAGCCAGTAAGACCTTGCAAGCTGTTAACTTCGTAATGGCACCTAGTCCAGTGAGTTGTACAAATAATGTGTGAAGACATGTTGCAGCCTAGGTATTTTTTGCCTCTAATATGAGGGATCTCTTTGCGCCCCTCTCTGTTGGTGTCCGTGTGGCTCTAAATCACCTCATTAATCTGCTTCCTCTGCTGAAGACGTCTGGCTCAGGCTGCCTTCCATTAGGAGAAATCCATTATACATGGCCCTGGCCAGAGAGGACACACAGAGGAAACAATTTGTGTGTGTGTATGTGTGTGTGTGTGTGTTAGATCCCAGTTGTCATGTTGATGATGTAAATTTAAATGAGGGGCGCTCTGACAGGCGGGATTCCTCAGAAAGGACCTCAGAGGGTAATTTACCAGCACATCCACCTTGTTTAAGTGAGGCCTGCTGTCGCTCCTCTGCTTACTTAAGTGACTTTTTTTTTGTGTGTGTGTGTGTGTGTGTGTGTGTGTGTGGGGGTGTGTGTGTGTGTGTGTGTGTGTGTGTGTGTGTGTGTGTGTGTGTGTGTGTGTGTGTGTGTGTGTGTGTGTGTGTGTGTGTGTGTGTGTGTGTGTGTGTGTGTGTGTGTGTGTGTGTGTGTGTGTGTGTGTGTGTGTGTGTGGCCTGCACAACTCCAGGTGTGATGGGAATCAGGTTCTGTTCATCCTGGAGGTTTTTTCAGCCATAATGAAACACCTGAGACCAATTTTGCCAACCTCACATCTCTACAAACATTCACATGAGCCATAACTAAGAGATAATAGCTGCATTGGGCTGTTCTGTAGAACTGATGTGTACCTGTACTGCACTATACTGTACTGTACTGCACTGTACTGTAACTACAAGTGTTGTTGATTCTTTATCTTTTGTTTTTAGGAATTTTTGGGGGGCTTTTTGCCTTTGTTTGAGAAGACAGTTAAAGCGTAAAAGGGGGAGAGAGAGAGGGGTTGGCATGCATCACGGGGCCGAGGTTGGAATTGAAGGACGCAGCCTCTGTACATGGAGCATTTGCTCTACCATCTGAGCTACTCAGCGCCCCTCTTTGCTTTTTTTAAAAATAGATTTTAGATGTGCAATGTTTGCGTTCTTGTGCTTTGCAGTCTGGTTCGGTTTGAATCATGCAGACATACAGCAGACATTTTCCATACAGCAAAAAAGTATAATGCCAGAGAAATTGCCTTGATTTTTAACTTTGTAGGTTTCCCATTCACTCATTTATTTGTGGCGGCCCACCACGCTTTAAACATCTGCCGCCACATAATGATTTTATGTTTTTGAAGCTGGACCAGCAATACTTGAATATATTTACTGTTCGGTTAATGGTTGCACTAAAATCGTCTGAAACTTCATGATGAGTTGGCCAAACTGAAGCATTAACTATTGACTTTTTTTTCTAGTTGTCTGGTTTTGTGTGCTCTTTACTTCAGTCCTTCAAATTTATGAAACAAATGCAACCTTTCATTAAATATTGATACAGCACACTGTATTTCTATCATGTAAAACTTGAGGTTTTTCTTTTTTTAGCTCTGACGTTACCCATTTCCGGAATAATATACTCAGCTTTCCCATTTTGGCTCAGTCCTGATCTGTTTGTTCTTTCCCTTGGTCTCTGCAGAAATTCGGGCCCAGTTGGTGGAGCAGCAGAAATGTCTGGACCAGCAGACAGAGATGAGGGTCCAGCTGCTGCAAGACCTCCAGGACTTCTTCAGGAAGAAAGCAGAGATTGAGATGGAATACTCCAGAAACCTGGAAAAACTGGCCGAACGCTTCATGGCAAAGACTCGCAGCACGAAGGATCACCAGCAGTATAAGTAAGCAGACGCTGTCTTAGTGTTTGTCAGTGTCCACTTTGTTTGTGATGTCATCTACGTTCATTTATGGGCCTGAGAATGAAAATCTTCATTCTTAGTCTGCTGGGCTAATTTATGTCTAAAAAATGTTGTTTTATTGTGGCAGCCAGGCGGAAGTGATATAGGATTTTAGTGTAAGGTTATAATGTTGTAATCTCTGTGTTCTGTTGGGTTATTGTGCTGATGAGCATTTTTTATTTTATATTCAAAGCCAGTCAGATGAAGACTGGAAATGTTAATAATATGAAATTCTCGTGCTTGACTTGCTCTCTTTTTCTTGGTCTTCTTCTCCAGCATATATTAATCTCAAGTATTGCTTTGTTCCACATTATGCAATGTTTATCTTAAAGTCTGTGGTTTTAGCCCATTATGTCACACTGACATACCTGAGGAACTTTACGAATAATCCATGTTGAGAGTTTTTTGCGCCACAATACAGTACTGTATTGAGCACTGCAGTAGACTTTTCTGAGGAGAGTTTATGTTTTCTTTTTGACATACATTACATGCTGTGCCAGCCACTTAACTTACCCATATGCATGACGGTGTTAAATATGTGAAATACAAATATGATCTCCATCGATGATCTATTTTCTTAATACCAATTATGAAACGACAACACCAATTGTTCAATGTCTTTATTTAAGATTGCCAAAATATAACATGCAATGCAGTATGTATCTGTATATTTTAATACTTTATACCTCGGACATATATAAGTCAATACTGAAAGAGTATTAAGTCTCAATCCCACGCCCTACTTGTGCATAGTACAACAGCGTATAAAGTATAAGAAAAGCTGAAGACAAAACTTAACCTTTGTGGTGCATCACAGTTTGACTCAGAGCCTGTCGGAGGATCTTGACACAGTTAAGCGTGCTGTAGTTTTTGGCCTTATAACACTGCAGTAGTCTTCTCATGGAAAAAGCAGACATTAGCATATTGTTTGAACTTGTGGTGGGAACGAAAATAAAACGTATGTTTGTCCTCGCTGTCTGCAAATAGCCCCTGCGCTCTGTCTGAAGCCCCAATGGCTCTAGCAGCTGTGTGTGCCCATATGTGTAAATGGTGGAGGGACTCTGGTATGGCGCTCTGTGGTTTTCATCGCGTGATGTACAGTCTGGTCACTTCATTCACAGGGTAAACATTTGACAAGTGCCTAGGAGCATAGTTCTTGAGTAAATACAAAACGTCTGAATAACATTAAAACTCTTCCTGTGGGTTTTAAATCATTTGGCCTATATTTTTGTATTCACATAAACAACACACACACAGTAAGGCTTCTGTGCTCTCCATATTCTCTAGGTTGTTTTTATTGGATAGACTTGTCAGTATTGTGAAAAAATACATTTTTATTCTGTCTGCAGCCTTAAGCCAGTATCCATATGACAGGTTAGCTTGGCCAAGCTGCAAAATGCTAAAGCAGCATTAAAATGAGCAGCTAAATCTGTGGGTAATTAGTCTAGACAAGCAGCATTCAAAAGGGGGCCGCTGCTGTTGGCTGTCAGTGCAGACGCATTTTATAAATCTGGTTTACATAACTGATGTTAAGACAAGTTGACAAGATGTCATTCTTACAGTCAAAAGTACATTAATATGCACTTTGTGTGACATATTGATTTTTTTTGGAAGAATGCAGTTTCTCTGCCTCTCTCTCATTACACATGGACTATTTGCTTCAGCTGCCATGAAGAATCTTCACAAATAGGGCGTAACACAGGTGAGGGTGGATGCTATCCCTGCATGGTGCCACCTCTGTCCATACAGGCCATGTTGGTAATGACGCTACAAATACCTGATCCCAAACTGGCTTCCCATCAAGCTGCAAACACTACCATTTGTTGGTATTCTTAATCAAGCATGAGGCATTGGTACTGGAGATTGAAGCTGGGCATCTGCTGGTGGAGTGGAATTTTTTTCCCATTGCACCACCAATATTTAATGTCTTATACAGGCTTAAGTCTGCCACTCTCTCTCTCTCTTTTGCTCCTTCAAGCGAGAACAAAGTTTCGGCACAGTAGGAGTTCAGCCCAGAATCCTCTACAGGAGTAAAGTTAGTGTTGGACTGCTGGAGAGGAAGCCATCTAGCTTCAGGGGAAGTGCCCTTAGTAGAGCTGTCCTTTTGTGTCTTAAAAACTAGTGGCTGGCAACTAAGACAGCAGTGAAGGATGGATGATGCCAGCTCTTTAGGTAGACTTTTATTACTCTTATGTAAAAGTGAATGCTTTTAAAGACTAGGGCTGCCCCTTGAAAGTCGGAGATTTGGATTTGGGTTTCTTTTTCTTTCTTTTTTTGCTAGTCAGTGTGTTGTCAGGACATTTTTGTCCCCAGATTTTGCTGCAGAGTAACTGCTCTTGACTTCCACTTTACTTTTCGGTACAAGCAGTTGCGGACATGCAGGCAGTGGCACAGAGGGGGAGAGAGACTGCACTGTAAGGTGAAGAAGTGATGAGTTTACGAGTTAATACAATACAGTCGGTGGCTTTTGTTTTCTATCTAGTGTGTGTGAAAAATTTTGTTGCACATCTGTGATCTGTTTTCAGCGCTGTTAGCTTATTTACTATATTACATGAATGCTGCAATCAAACTGAACATCTCTCTGAGCCTGTTTTAACTTAAAAATAAATCAGCAACTTTTAACGTAAATCAGAATAAATCAGAATTGGGTACAGCCATTTTCAAGAAGCACTGTCATAATCAAGACTTCTATCTACATTTATAATAGTATTTTTACTTTAGCACACTTGTTTAAAGGGAGAAACTAACAGCAGATTAACAAACTGATTCCAATGTGGAGTGTTATGAGAATATAGAGAAAAAAGCTATTTTTATATAATATTAAGAATACTTATTTCTGAATATTGATTGCTGCACTGCTAGGTTTTCATAATTGTAAAAATACTTATTTTTTCACAGGCATACATAAGTTCAATAGTTCATTATAGTAGTTCATTATCTAAACACATTAGTGTCTTTGCCACAGTCAGAAGCTGCAGCTGCTTGTTTCACATTCTGAAAATCATAGTTTCCACTTGTTTGCAAAAACCAACGTAAACAGCCGCTAACACATCCAGCTCCCTTGAAAAACAAACAAACAAACAAACAAAATAAATCAGAAAAAGATCCTTTTTTCAAAGTAATATGTATAAGGCTATATGTTCTTATTGCTATGATTGTAATACAACACTACATTAACTAAAATTACATCAAAAATTGTTCTTTTTCTGCTGTATGTTGAGTTTTTCCTCTTCATTACCATTACAGCGTGCAGTAATGGAACAAACTGCAAAGAGTCCCAGTTAAACTTGATAATTAGGTGTTAGAGAGTTGAGTCAGGAACACACGCTGTTGTACATGGTGTATTATGTCGGTCAAAGCAGCAACATGTCTGCGTGAGCTGTTGATAGTGGCTTTTTGAACACAGTTGGAGCTCTTAGTATCCAGGATGTCAGGGCAATGCTACAGCAGAAAAGACTCTGACCGCCAGTGATTGTGGCAGGGACATTAAATATTTGTAATGTCCATTAATGATAATAAGGAAAATGTTCAATTCCACCAGTGTCGTCCTTTTTTTCTCCTGTTAGAAAACAAAACAACAGACCAACATTATTGTGTCCAGCCCCCAGCAACAGTCTGTGTGAGAGGCATTCAGGCCCGTCTCCCTCGTACATTTGTATTTCAGTCACTGTTTGGAGAACACACACAAATGAACAAATACAGGCAAACATTCTCCTCTGTTTCTCTGGCTCTTTTCTGAAACACACACACACACACACACACACACACACACACACACACACACCACACTCTCACATAACCAGATACTGTATTATGCAAAGTTTGTTCAGGGAGGGACATGGAGATGGTGAGCAGGGGGATCATTGAATTTTTTATATTGCCAAAGCCACAGCTGGGATCATCTTAAATAGGCGGCTTTTATACAGAATTAAACGTCTTGTTAAGAGACTTCCTCTTTTTGTCGGTGAGCATAAAAAGATGGTGTAGAACATGCTACGGCTGCATACTGCATATGTTGCCAGGTATGAATATCTGGATTAGTCTCAGCTTTTGTAGCAGAGAATAAAGCTGATGTTTGACACCATTAATTATTCACAGAAGGACTTCACTAGAATTATTAGTAAGGCTTTGGCACATGCATTTTTTAAAGCTTCAACCTTCGTTTTTGTGATAGGCTTTGTCCAAATTGGACTTGCAGTGATCACTATGCTTTGGTAGCAGCTGTATGCCTACATTGCAGGTGAATGCCACTCACTGTGCTGCGGCTCTAAAGGCCGCCACCGCAGTTCATTAATGAAAGATTTTATCAGCTGGGCACCAGAGGACTTTGTCATTTTGCTGCCGATAAGGGCTTCTGTTTGAATACCCTACATACTGAAGTGGTAATTATTCTCTATTGTCAGCATCCTGCTTCTGTATGAGAGTGCAAGTATGTTGACGGCGACTCAGTGACTCTTTTCTGACTTAATGAATGTGCAGAACGCACACATAAACACACATTGATAGGAGCCAGTAAGTTGCTAATGAGTTGTTTTGTTGTTTTTTTTGCATTCATCTCCTACCCTGCCTCTTGAAAATATTTCCCTTTCATACCTGTGTTTTAACTCTTCGGGGGCCGCCTATCTGTCTGCGAGTCTGTCTGACCCAGTTCCTGCCCGGGCTGAGGGGGAAATGATGACATTGAGAGATTTTCCTGCTATTATGTGAACTAAGCAACTCCCAGGGGTTATTTTGTTGTCACAGCCTGTGTCAGTCCCCTCCTCTCATTTTCTAGATCTGTCCTCTTTTCACTGCCGGCCTCCAGTTTGATTTAGTAGGTCAGGCCAATAACAAACACACAAGGTACTTAAAGAACTGTTGATGTGTTTGTTTGAACTCTAGGATAAGTCAATGACCTCTCCTTGAGTTGAGTAATTTTGTTAACTCCGATTTACAAAATTTACTTTAGTTTATTCTTTGGAGGTGTGTGTTGAATTCTGGGTCACCCCTGTGTTTGATGCAGCCCTTTATTTAAAAAAATAAATAAATAAATTTCATTTGAAGATTGACTTCATGTGAAGCAATGGTGCTGCTTTGTTGACTGTCTATTGTGTGAAATACTGGATTTTTAGACCTGTGCGTGTACTGATGCCGAATTAGGTCAAACTTTTCACACTGAGGAGTCCTGCTGTGCTTTGAGCAATAAGATGGGTTGGAGCAAAAAGGTGAAGGCAATTCAAGTCGTGACTGAAAATTCTCTGGCTAATCCTGCCATTCGGCTGCTTGCACTTGAGCTGTTTTGCATCCTCAACCAAATTATTTTCAGTTTTCCTCAGCTGGGGAACTAACGGTCACAGAGGGACATCAAGCCAAAATGTATGACTGCTTTGGAAATCTATGAGGTTATTTAGACACTTTTTCAGGGGCTCATGGTGTGCTACGTCCAGCTTCATGTCAGTGGCCACCTGGACATTATGTATCTGCACATGCAAAAGTGAGCATGAATTAATAAACACATACACATGCACGCAAATGTGCAGTCTTCACATATCTAGATTTAGTGCCATAGAGTGGAAGTATTGCACTCTGCTTATGCATAATGCAGAAAGGATTTATGGTAATTGGTCTTTGACTCTGTGTGTGTGTGTGTATGTGTGTGTGTGTGTGTATGATGCTGTCCAGCAGTCCTGCTGCAGTAGCTCTGGGACAGCTTCACTCTTTTTCTTTTTTCTTTTTTTTTTCATTTTCTAGCTTTCTCTTCCTTTGCACGTGTCCTGTAGCCCGGCATGTGGCATCAGTATACCACTCAGCTTTTAGCTAAATCAGTTTTTTCATTCACCGTCTTCCTGGTGTCTTTGAAAAATGACTGCGCTCTCGGATGTTTTTCATGTCAGCGTGTTTGGCTCTGCCTTTATCAAATGTAGTTTGCTTCCTGTTTTTGCAGTCTCTGGGAACATTTTCAGCTGGTTGGGAATGTTTGTTTCAGTTACTCATATGGAGAAATGCTTCATTTTTTTGCTCTTGCAGCAGATGTTGTGCCAGGTCTGAAGGGTAGTTCAGGGCTGGGTCACCTGACAGTGAGTGCAGAGTTTCACCTGTTGTGTTGACAAGTGCTGCCTGTCTATGCAAACTAATGTTGTAAAGGGAGTGCAGAGGGGAGTCTACATATGGTTCCTGTAAGACTTGACCCCAGACCCAGCCTTAAAACACACACATGCACAAACACACACACTCGTATTCTGTGCTGCTCAGAGCAGGCAGGAGGAATGTTATAGGTTAAGCCAGAGGAAGTTGGCCTGCAAGCCAGTGCTTATGCAGGGCCCCAGCTCGCTCTGGCCTGGACAATGTCCTACAGTGAGCTTGGAAGCAGCTTGGACACAGCACAGGAAACAGCTCTCATGCTCCACTATTTCACTCTTTTGCTTTTTTTTTTTACACCCAGATCTCTATCTTTTCACATTCTCTGCGACTTCTCTTCCCTTCCTTGTCTGTCTTGTGCTGTCAGGGTTCATACATAATACTACTTTTTCAACTTCACTTTAAAATACATCCGTGTCTTCTCCAACCTCATTCCACTAAGTGTAGTTAAAGCCTATGGCACTCTCTTCCTCAGTTGTAGGAAGCCAGCTTGGCTCAGTGCATTGCAAGAGCTCTGCCCCAGAAATGTCATTGAAACAAAGTATTTCTAACTTAACTGCACAGTCTATGTAATATATGAAGAGCTTTTTAGGCCCAGAACCAGCGGTATATGGGACATTTAACACCAAGGGAGGCCTATGACGCATTTCGCTTCTGCTTCTGTAACAAGCCCCACTGCACTTGAGGTGCTTGTAGACATCCTGCTAGTCGAGGAACTGCCACAATCTTTTTGCGAAAATGACAACTTTTGTCGAAAGATATTAGGGTTGAGACAGTGACATGGATGCAGATGCACAGGAAAAAGCTGAGATGCATTGAGACAAACCTTAAACACTTGTGCGTGCCTGCTTGCTCACCTTAGTTACACCGCTTATTATGAGTTTTCTTCCTAATTAATGTACAAGAAGAAATTGTAGACTCCTCAAAACATCCTACATAACCAATGTTTTCTACACACCGGTCCTTCCACTTTTGTAGTGAAGGACACTTGGATATTAATTTTCCACATGGATTTTTGACAGCTGATCTGACACCTAACTGTTTCCCTGATTTATTTAGGAAAGACCAGAACCTGCTGTCACCTGTCAACTGTTGGTACCTGCTGCTGAACCAGGTGAGGAGGGAGAGTAAGGACCACGCCACACTAAGCGACATCTACCTCAACAACGTCATCATGAGGTTCATGCAGATCAGTGAGGACTCAACACGGCTACTCAAGAAGGTGACACATACTCACATTTTGGTCATTGAATGGAGCTCTCTTTTACAGCCTTACAGGGCCACCAGAACAACAATGAAAGACTTTTGATGTTGCGGTATTTATAATGTAATCTTCTCAAATACAGTCAAAAATAGAGGTGCTTTATAGTTGGAGAGATTAAAAAATCTTTGCTGTAAAGTTTTAAGGTTGACGGGGAATCCAAAATAGTGAAGAGGCTGAAAAGAGATAAGGAAATATTTGAAATAAAAAAGCTGAAGACAAAAAATTGCACAGAAAGTTGGGAGAAATATAATATTGGCCGCGTTTCCACCAAAGGCTTTCGGTATATTACCTTTGGAACCAAAAGTGCCACCTATGAAGAGGTACATAGACCCATAGACAATTGTACCTTTTATAAAGAACAATGAGGTGGCATAATGGTGGCATACTGGCTCCTTGAACCAGGTACCGATTGTAAATGCAGCCTGATGTCAGTATGAATATCTGTTGAACAATTTCCTTGTATCTTATATGCCCCTGAGGTATCTCTCTCTTTTTTAAACGTAATTCTTTGGCCTTTTGTCTTTATTATAAAGCACAGCTTAAGTGGGAACGGGGGGGCGACATGCAGCAAGGGGATGCAGGTTGGAGCCAAATCTGTGGTCGCTGCAGCCCAGACAGAGTCTCTGTACATTGGGCACCCACTCTACCAGCTGAGCTAATGGGCGCCCCCTGAAGTCTCTGTTAAACTGCTACAACTTCCCTTACACTTTCCTTTTTTTACATTTCTACTGTACTGATATTTGACCTTGCATAGAGGAGGTCAGATGCAACTTTTCTTTGATCAGCAAACCAAAAGTTTGAACTCACCACTAACGCAATCCAGATTTTTCACGGCGGTCAGATCGGGCAGCGGTGTCTCCAGTCACTCATGCGATATAAACAGTCTTTCACTTTCAATTAACCCATTCATTTGACAGCAAAGTATATTTAGTGACATGATGTGCAGGATACATGCAGCATACTGTATATTCAGCTTTGATGGGACGAAACTCTGTTGGGCTCCTGTGGTTTACTTTTGTGAATCAGAGTAACGCAGAGGAACCTTGGTCACCACATTTTCAGATCAGTATCCCTTCACTCTCATCTGAAGACTGTGGCTTCATGGCTGAAACCGGGCCTCTGCTGCCTTTTCCACCGCAAAGATGACAACTCCCTAAAAGATTATGAGCTCCTATGCTGCAGGAGTCACATGAACTCACCACAGGCCTAAATTACAAAGTGGCTTTTCTTCAGAGGAGCGCCTTTGTGTCAGTTAAGCTTGTGCAACTTCTTTCTCTTCTTACTCCTCTTGTTTCTTTCTTTGCTCCTGGTCATCTAACCTCCAGATTAAAAAAAGTAAAAGTAAGGCTCATTTATTCAAAGTAATGAACGTCTCTTGATGGTTGCGGTTTCATCTGATTGTATGGGGGGAGTGGTCTTTAAATACTCACCCGAGCCCCTGACACACAAACAGGAAGCTGCAGCAGTCATTTCCTTTTGATAGTGCTCAAAGGTTTATGGTTCTACTAATGAGTCCAGATGTGAAACAGACAGTCATTTTTCAGATGTGACTCTCGTTGCCTCCCCTGACTCAAAACACTTTGATGATTGTAATGATAAACTGCCTTCAATGCTGATTTACATTTTTAGTGTAACTCTGAAGATGCTTTTGCCAAATCCTCACAATCTACAGGGCTACACGACTCCTATCATTGCTTCACCTGCATCATTATCTTTGTGGAATCTGCAATGTCTAACCACATTGTGTGATAGTCAGCCCTTTAAAGTTTGCAGTTTTTCAGTGAATCCAGGTGACATTGTGCAGACAAACAGCAGGCTGGTGGGAGGTCCAGGTTCATAGGAGACCCGAGACACGGCTCGCCCTCTAATTAAAGCTTCCCTGAGCCTTTGATCTCAGGAGAGCTTCAGTAACGAGGCACAAACAACAAGAGAAGTCCACCATGTTACGTGGGCTCCCTTGCAACTTTGAGGAGACAGCTGTACTGTTGTCATCCTTCCAGCACATCAAAGACCTGTGTTTTTATTTCCTTGTAGTATGTTCAGGTTTCACGCTGTGAGGTGGAACAGTAGAGGAGGACATCAGAGTAGCCCTGGTGTCTTTGTCAGTCAACATCCTCCATTTGGCACGGCATTAATTTCTTCAGGGCTGCACTGTGGTTACTTTTTAATACAACTACAGTCACAAATTCTTTTAGAAACACCCCTTTTGGCTTTTTTTGTTTGAGTTTAGGAGTAAAAAAGTGGTGCTCTCTTTCTTTCTTTACGCTTGGAAAGATCTTATCACATGCATTCAGTTTTCATTATTCATACAGCTCGCTCTTTGTTTTACTCTGCCCTGTTTTATTTATGGAAGTCACGTTCTGTAGCTGCAGCTTCAAGGTGGAGATCCTAGTGCCTGCAGCAGTTTTTAACTTTTTATCAGGCAAAGCATGCGCTACTGTAAGTCATATTTATTTTACAATAAGCCCATTTCACCTAAAGATATTTTTACATATCACAGTAGGAAAAGGAAAGATGTAAATGATAAAGTGAATGGTGACAAAATTGCATTTAGCTGCTTCATTTTCAGGATCCTGGCATTATGCAGAGACAATGGCATGAGTTGGACTTCATGGAAACATCAGTGCACAGTCAACCTAAAATAATTTGACAGTTCGCCACTTATTAGCATGCAGGTTGGCTAACGCTGTTAATTACAGTTTTCAGATGATTTGCAAACCTGATTTGTTATATGCCAGTTTTGGGGGTTTTTTTCGACACTGGACATTTTGGGAATCATTTTTACAAATTTTAAGACAATTTCAGACACTTGAGTTTTTCAAGATCAAGATCTAACTATCACTAACTAAAATGTCCTTGTCTGAGAAAAACTAATAATAACTTATGTTGATGCACAATGAATAATTTGGAATATTGTTTCTTAATTAATATCCTTTTTGGCATTTTGGGTGTAATGCAATTGAATACTGATTTGGCCATCGATTTACATGGCAGTAGTCAAAGCTTCAGAGCATTCGGTTCTGTGATATGAATAGTTCAACATTGTGTTTGGAGAGAGAGATGAGATAATAAATAGAAGTTTCATGTCTGCACTTTAAGTACATTACTTAAGTCATAATGTATTTAGCCTAGCTTAGCATAATGACTGGAAGTGGGGTAATCAGCTATCTTAGTCATGTCAATAGTGAAAAATATGACTATTAACGCCTCTAATGCCCACTAACTAACTTGTTTATTTTCTATATGAACAGAATTGTAAAAATGTCACTGTGGTTTTACAGGGAGTTTTGTGAAGGAGTTATTTCTTGCCAATCAAGAGGTGGGTGCATTGAATGTAAGCAGCCTTTTAAAGTCTATTTTTCATGGTGAGGTTTCCAGGTTTGTCATGGTTTTGCCTTATTGTCAAAACCCAAACCTGCGCTTGATGACCATATCTAGCGGTCTGCACCATACCCAGAGACGCTGCATAGAACTGCTGACAGATGGATAAACTGTAAACATGTAACCCTGCAACCACAAGTTGACATTGCTTTACATTACATTTGTGGGTTAAACTAACAAAATGTATTGTGTAAATAAGACAGCTTAAAGAGTTGTTTGTCTGTGCACAAACAACTCCTTAACAACTGATAACTGCTTCCCCCAGTTCCCAGTCTGAATGCTAAACTAAGAACTCCAGCTCTGTACTCACTGCACAAACATTAAACAGAGTAAACAAATAATCCCAAAAATGTTTAGCTGATATTTTTTGACATTTTAATGAAAGGCTCTATGTCATTTGGTCAAATCTTCTTTTTTTTTTTGTAAATGCATCAGCCTGGACCTTGTCAGAGAGCTTTTTCTGTGTATAACTGTGTTATAGTGACAAGACACTCAGATCTATGATGCTGAGCACCACACACGCACAGGCCCTGCAGGGTATACAACTGCCATCTCTATACCATGATTAATGTCACCAGCAATATGAAACCCACCCCTCCCCCAAGGCTGACAGGGTTTCTCCTCTGTGGGGTTGTTTCATCTTTCTAATGTGGTTGAAATACAGATGGTATGATCCTAAAAGGGGAAACCCATTCATAGGTTGTTTTTAATGAATTAGACCCCCTCGATTGAGATTCCTTTAAAATGAAAGAGGATAGCAAATTAAATCAAAGACTCTGGTTACACAACACAGTATTTAGTGAACAGCCCTTATATTTGAGGTATACTCTGTGTGTGTGTGTGTGTGTGTGTGTGTGTGTGTGTGTGTGTGTGTGTGTTACATTTAGAAACACTTTGAAACAAGATAATATTTCACAGAGTTCTTAAAAGTGTTAGGTGTAGCTTCTCTGGTGAATGCACTCTCAACATGTCTTGAATGTAATGCCTCTTTACTTTCATCTCCTGTCTTTACTTCTCTCACACACACTCTCGCAGCTCATGTGATCCCTGAGAAGGCTTTTCATTGAGCTCTGGATCACTTCCCAGCTTTCTCAATGGACATGAGCTGACGAGTGTTAGATCTGACAGATAGTCAAAGGTTCTGTCCTCTGAACTGACGGTCGCTAATAGGTTTTCCCACAGGAGAGGGCCTGTGTCTGTACAATCTTTATGAAATGCAAGGAAAGATGCACTTTATAGGTAGTTTACTTGAAATGTGACACTGTCATGTTTTGCAATTACAGATCTACTATAAATATAGGACCAAAACAACGTATAATTTCCCCAAAACTCGAGACTGTTCAACAGCTACCTTATCTACACTCATTCTCAAACATGCCTGAGTTTGACTCTTGCCAAGTTTGGTGCTTCTAAAGCTCTGGTTATCCTGGCTTACAGGCAGTTTGCACTCTGATTAGGTAAGAGCTACAAAACAGGGACCTGACAGACCAGGCGGTGGTTAGGAAGATGTTGCCAATCGGCCAGGTCACCCAGCACGACACTCTCTAATTTCAGACACCAGCCTGGCAGCCGGTAACTGAGAGTGTAATCCTCTTTGCTGTCTATTCACATGCTTGGACATCATGTAGCTTTACCTGTGAGTGATTTGTGAAGAGTGAGAGTTTGCGTGTTAGTGCACTGAAGTTTTCATAAAACTGCTCCTGCCCTGGTCTGTTGCGTAGTGACAGTTCAACAGAGTCCTTAAACAGCTGAAAGTTTGTGTAACTGTGCATCAGTTTGTAAACTCACCTGGATTACTGAGGTGTGTAACCTCAATAGAGCCTCTTACCTGTTGCTGGTCAAAAAAAAAAAAAAAGTAAAAAGGTCTCCCTTTTCGAAATAACAAAAATAAAAGTGAGATTCTTTGTCATGTTGCATTTTTTTCATACCATTGTATGCCTTTAAACTGGTTTAGCGCTGCAACCCCACGCTGCAGCAATAGAGTCAATCGGGGCACTCTTGATTGTGTAGCTGTAGAAGTTGCAGAGTATCCAGTATACACTGCACTTTAAAAAAGTTTTCCTCCTCATTTACCCCAGCTATAAACCACAGTGCACTCTCTGAGCACAACAACATCCCTTAAAAGTACCTGGTGGAATTTTCTTGTAAACAAAAAAAAGTTATGTTTACATTCAGTTAAGTAGTTCTTACCATTGTGTGTTTCCCTGAGAGCTAATAAGTGCTTTGAACACATTTCCCTCTTCATTTAACATTTGCAAAGTCAAATTTTTCACACTTAAAAACCAGTATTGTTTAAATCCCTGTTTACTAGCTTGTCGTCTTCTTTCTTGCCTTTGCTGGCACATTACTGCGTCTCCTGTATTTTGTCACCTGCCTGTTTGCATATATACATGACAACAATCAAACTTACAAAAATGTCACTCCATGACACTACTACTGGTCAGAAACTCCATGGGATACCTTGAACAATGACTGATTGGAATTGTAAATGCAGTTTATATTTGACCATCCTTCCTGTTTAAAAATGCAGTTCTCTCCATTTTTGATCAGAAGTACATCACCACTGTATCCTTCTACAGTAGGTGGTTCAGTACCCTCGAAGAACCATCTAGTCTTTTGCTGGGAGCGGCTCCCAGAATGAGATTTGTCTGAGGATAATCAGGTTACAGAAGGACCTGAAGTACGGGATGAGTCTGTAACATCCTCCAGGTAGCAGACCGTAGTATCAACTGTAGTAGAGAGATCAAAAATTCATTGTCATCATGACTCATAATCTCATAAACATGTGATACAGTATATGAGTCAGTGTGGAGGAAATATGGGAGCTCCACAGTTAAATTAATAGTGAAAGCCCCTCTAAATCCATCACAGCACTTCACTGTTAAACTGTATTCCACAACCTTGAGGTGCATTAATGTGGGCGTGTGTGTGTGTGAGATAGTATTACTGAGTCAGCCTCGCGGCTCAGTTGATTGAGTTAACATATTTGGGGGAAAAAATCTTTCACATTGAGACGTAGAAGCAAGATAATGTGTTGAGCATATGGATGGTGAAATTCGAGCTGTGTTCGATAATTCGAGTGGAAAAGCCGCCGTGACACCGACACCACTTTCACACAGAAGCCCTGTCTATGACACATGATGATAAATCCACTCTTCTGTTTTGTATCTGTGCTATTCAAACCACAGGTCAGTGTCTGGTCCTTGTCCACCACTCGCATAAAGCCTAACATACAGTGAACAGACTTGTCAAGTTTCAGCTCAGTAAAAGTAGGCGCAGTGTT
Organism: Plectropomus leopardus; assembly: GCF_008729295.1. NCBI lineage: Eukaryota > Metazoa > Chordata > Actinopteri > Perciformes > Serranidae > Plectropomus > Plectropomus leopardus. The sequence goes on along the minus strand of NC_056473.1, from coordinate 21,261,757 downwards.
TTAAAAGGGATTCTTTGCATACAATTACTGACAAAGTGATGCCACTTTTTTTTTAGTTTTAACAGGGTATTAACTATAATTTTTGTGTAGGAAAATCCTTTGAGTATTTAATTGTTTCAATTCGCTGATTTGTTGTAATGGTCTCAATGTTTGTTCCTTTGTTTCTTTTTCAGAGCAAGGAAATAGCCTTTCAGCTCCAGGAAGATTTAATGAAGGTCCTAAATGAGCTATACACAGTAAGTAGTAATTATTGCCCTTTTTTAACTAATGCACTTAAGTACATTAGTCTTTGCTGTGGTTGAGACTGGTTTATAGCAATGTGTGAACTAACTTGTATTTGTAACCACTTGAAAACTTTAACCCTGTATCTTAATGATGTCTGGTAGTAGCCTGAATATTAAATATTTCATCCCTCAAAGTGATTGCTTAAACTGTAGGGAAAGTCTAATTTCTTTTGCAGAGCATTGTGAAACACAATCTCTTTTACTCTGATAAACTGGCAGTTCAAACTGTGAAGTATCAACATTATGTTCTCTTGACTCATTAGAGTTCATAATCTCTGTTTTTAATGGCTCTTCTGAGCTTAGTTTTCTTGCTCCTCAAAACAAGTTCATGCATAGCCACACCAGGGGGTTGGAGCCAAATAGCACGTGGATACATTTTCTCACTTTAAAAAAAAAGAAAGATCATTTCTTTTTGACATTGTTGCCTTCGTTTAAAAGTTGACAGAGACTGATTGGAGGAGATAGGGAGAGAGATTACATGTATCAAAAGTCTCTAGTCAGAATCAAATCCGAAACCATTTTCTCATATGAATGTCTGAGAATCAGTAATGGATATTGTCTGCATTTTCCATTTCACACATGTAGCACACAACAGGAGACTGTCAGTTTCAGAAGCAGTCTCACCGACTGGAAATACTCTGTATGGTGTAGGTGAGGGGTGTCACTATGATAGAGCAGGAGACAGGATATGTCATTTATTACACAGCGGTCACATAGCCTGTTTGTGATTTGGTGAAAGCATCTCTTGCAGTTTTTTAATTTGTCTGATGATTCTGACTTTTGTCCTCAATGACAGAAGTTCCCGAATCTTGACATCTCGCCAGTTAGACATTTTCATTGCTCTCTTTGTTTAAATGCCCCTTCCTCTTCACCTTCGGACATTTGTTTTCTTTCAGTTTGCTCGAGCGCCCTGATAGAAACATCATCAACACGCTCATTCACTCTCTGTTAATTCTCTAGATTATTACCTGCTCTAATCACATATGGGCTCAATCAGACATTAAACAGACTTTGTACCAGGGAGCTGGAGAATAAAATAGGTTAAATGTCCGATCCAACTGAATCGGACATTTGGGTTCTCACATACAGCTCCTTCGGACAATGTCTACGTAAGTGCAGTCCATGTGTAAATGAGGCTGGGTATATTGCAATTACATGGTATGTGTGTCTTATGCTGGGTTCACACTGCATGCCGAAGCACACCAATATGTTTATTGTCGCACAGCCACCTATCAGCCGCCGCCTAGCCTTTCACATCAGGAGAGCATTTCTCCATGTTGGTCAAAAGCGTTTCTCTTTCTCTACTCCTTTCCAATCACACGAAGAGCTCTATCCCTGTCCCTCTGTCCTTGATTGCTTGTGTGTCTCTAGGCTCTGTGTTTGAGTATGTGTGTGTGCGTTTCTGTGTGCCTGTCTGTCTCTGTGTGTCAGCTCGTCTCTCTCCCTCTCTGATTGGACACAACGGACGAGCACTGTGGAAGCACTGGATGCATATTTGTTTATATATTATCATTTATCATAAAAAGGTCATGTATATCATATCTATTAAATACTTTATATTGTTCACAATAGAGTATTTATTGTGTTTTCATGTCAGATTCACTCATGGGAAAAAAAAGACACCACACACGGAAACTATTGCTGCAGATGTGAGCCTGCTGCAGAGCTCAGGTGCCGTGTTGCGTCCAGTTTAAATGGTCTGATGGCTCAACATAGGCGCCTAAAGCAAGCAGCCGGTGCTACATGGAAAACTGGTGCGTTTCACAGCAGTTTTGCGTCCAGTGTGAACCCGGCTATAGACCACTAGCTTACAGGGGCATCCACCAAATATATTTTCAGAACTCCAAATAGTAAATGAAGCAGTGACTTCAGAACTTTTAACCTAGAAGTTGAATTTGGGGCCTAGTAACATTTCAGCAGACCATTTAACTTCATCAAACAAGCCGCACAGCTGCAGTCTAGTTTTTATAATATGCATTTCATCTCTTCTGTTCAATGACTAGTAAGTAGTTGATCATGTGTTGCTCTGCCCTTTGTGGAAAAGCTTAGTTTAATGCCCTACACATGTTGTTTGAAAGTAAGATGATTGTGCATTCTTTGACAGGACAACTGGATATAATCAAGGCCATGTTGTCAAGATAGGATTGTTATGGGTTTATAGTGTCATATAAGGTCATTCACAGGCATTAACAATGACAAGCATGACATTACAGGATAATGTATTTAAGAAAAAAATTCAAAAGAATACAACCATATGGTTAATCTGTGTGTTTTTGTGTCATCAATCATGTCATTTCTCCCTAACAATCAATGGGACTTTGTTTAGCCTCCTAATAGATTACCATGGTAACCTGGGATGTACATAGATGGAGTTACAAGTTGAGCCAGTCGTTGTTGCTTCCCAAGAGATGAAGTGAAAATCAGCTCAGTTTGCTGGTGCAGTCTCCAGTTTCTCACTGTAGAAATTACAGCTGCATTTCCAGTCAATGGCCGCACTGCTCCAAACACAACAAAAGTGTTACTCCAAACACAATGTGTGTCACTCTCACCACAGTCCACACTCAAGATTTGACCTGCCTTAGCCCCTGTGGGAGTATACCCACACACACACACACACACACACACACACACACACACACACACACTCACACGCACGCACACACACACACACAGGCACACACACATGCACACACAGTGTAGCTATTGCATCAGACAGCCACAGTCCCGATGTCGGCTGCTGCCAATGAAATAACAGGTCTGCTCCGTCTCTAAATATGTCCCTCTAAAAGAAACACCAAAGTAAACACAGGCAGTGGCAGACTCCAGACCAGTAAGTGAGGAGTACAGGGCCCAAGGTCAGTCACCCATCTCTAAACTGGTTCCAGTTAGGCCAAACCCCACCGAAGGCTACGGGCTCCAGACAAACCAGGCTTTGCTTCGTTGTTCCACTCGTACAGAAATAGCTCAGTTTGGGGGAACGATGTTTAGATTTGGAGATGGGTGAGTCTCTATTTGTGTTGCAGTTGAGGTTTTGAGCATAGAAGTGTATCACATACACAGGTTGTGGAGCTGTAATTTTCTGGAGTTGGTTCATTCCAGGTTAAACCACCGGTGCTCCATATTGCTGCCTTTGTTTTCATTTCAATACATTTTGGCCGGCTACCACGAACCCATGTAGCTTTACAGAAGATTGATGAACTTTATGACTAAGTGTAACACCTGATGTGAAATTCACACCATAGAGTTTATTTGTTGTATTTTCTATGTAAGCATACAAAGAAAAATGTTTACAATTTATCTATTTTTAATGTTCAAATAATTATTTGAGAATATTTAATGATAGATCTTTAAGAATAGAGTATAAACGCCTCTCCCTTCTTGTCCTTTCCTCTCCTCTCCTCCTACACTCATGGTTCTATGACCTCTTTAAGGACTGAATAAGCTTGTATTTTTTATTTGCAAGTTGGCAGCTCCACAAGGTTTAACAGTTGGTGGATGCAGTTTTCTCTTTTTGTTTCTATGCTTGCATTCCCAACATCAAAATTCTGTTTTGGATAATAATTTGCAGTCTCTAGGTGGCAGGGGATGGGACGCTACTTTCTACTGCAGTCTGTTAACTTGTTTTACAAAAAAATCACTAATAATACTGTAAATGATAGTCTTCATTTTCATGCATTTGTGAGGGTCAGTGAGTTCTTTTGCTGATGACTTCATGTCAGCATCATGGACTCAATATTTCGCAGCCAGTGATTCATTTGCACTCTCCTCAAAGCCCCCACGTGTGTAAGTTCTCCTGACGACGTAAACCAGTGTTAATAAGACTTTTCAAATCTCTCAGCTCTCTTCAAGAAGTCATTGCTTGTGTTTTGTGGTTTACCTGCTACTTAACTATTGAGTCACTGCCTAATGGATTCATGGAGTTTGTATGAGTAATGCTCGCACTCCAACTGTCCCTGAAGACGATGATTCAAACTTTAGGAAACAGTGTATCAGCTGTTCATCAAGATAATGCATTTCCCTTGTACTAAATAGCTACAGTGTGACACAGGAGGCGGAAGGCTTCAAATTGTTTGTCATTTGCAAAACATTAGCATTCAGAGGATGATGTATTTCTATTTAGCTCTTTCAACAAGCTACATTTTTTACAGAAATAAATGTCAATATTTAGAGCCAGCAAGGTGCAACACAGGTCTGTCCTTTTAATGACTGAGGCGTTATATCTTTAGGTCTGTTTGTCCCATTCTCATGAACACGATCTGTGCCAAATATGCAGAAATTTGAAATGTCTTCAAATTTGGCACAAACGTCCACTAGGATGTGGCAATAAACTGATTGAATTTTGGTGGTCACTGGTCAAAGGTTAAGATCATTGTGACCTCTTCTGTCCGATATCTCGAGAACCGCATGCGGAGGCTCCCTCAAGTTAGGCACAAATGTCCACAGGAACTCGAAATAACTCGAAATAAATTATTTGCATTTTGTAGTTAAAGGTTAAAGGTCAAGGTCACCGTGACCTTGCACCTGTCTCATTCTCGAAAGCGCACTCAAGAAGGCCTTAAGGAGGTTTCCTCAAATTTGTAATTGTTTGCTGCAAGTACAATTTGACTGGATTGTGGAGGCAAACAACCAGGAGGTGGGAATTCTAGCTTTAGTGTGTTGTTTATCCCATATACTCGTTTTGACTTTATTTGTATTAACTGCAAAAACCAGAGCTGAATTGTCACTCGTAGAGCGGTCAACCTCCCTTTAATAACCTCAAGTGTAAACCAGAGGGCGAACCCAAATCCTCTTCCTGTGTGTATTTTTTTTGAAACACAGATCAATGAAGGCAGCATGTTCGATTTAGCTGCGGTGATTTGTGGCGGTCGTGGTCGTATGAGGGCCTCTTAAAAAAGGCTGGAGAGAATCTGTCTTTAGTTTGTGGTTTTAGGGAGAGACGAACCGCCTGCTGTGTGATGAGTTGAATCAATTTGTGATGAATGAGCGGCTCAAAGGATGGAAGCCTTAGTTGTGGGTTTTAAAAGGTTGGACTTGACTATATGAAGATGGATTATTCTGACCTTTGACCTTACATAAACTGACCTGAAACTCACACTAACACAGCACGGTTTTAGGATATTGCCTTTTGCCAATTTTAAAAAGGAAAATAACTAATAGGCCTTAAAAATCTTGCATTATCAGCTGACTGACACCTTTGTTTGTCTCCAGGTGATGAAGACGTACCACATGTACCACTCGGAGAGCATCAGTGCCGAGAGCAAGCTGAAGGAGGCTGAGAAGCAAGAGGAGAAGCAGATCGGTAGGGGAGATCCCGTCTTTAGCATCCGAATGGAGGACAAATACCAGAGGCGCAGCTCTGTGAAGAAAATCGAGAAGATGAAAGAGAAGGTAAATCACCAGGGAAGCCCTTAACAACTTTAATCCAATTTAAACTTATTTAGTAGTCAAACCATTCACTTGTTTTCTGTTAGTAGTTTGAACGTAACAAAATATCGGATTGGAGAACTCTTTTTTTTTCCCAACCAAAATTACTTTCAACTTTGAACTGATGTATCTGTATAGACTGGAGGAACTTGAATGAAGAAAAAACGATAAATACCTGCTAAGAATATATGAAATCCCTCACCAAGAAGTGGCTGACAAAAGAAATATCCAGTATTAATGAAAGGATTGGTGTGATGTTCAGCATTTATGTAATGGAGAGAATAACTTTTAATGTAAGAACCCAGAAGGACGCCTTTATTAAAAACTGGACATGTATTAAACCTAACTTTGTGTGAACAAGTATCAGGCACACATTGTAATATAACTAGTAGCCACCCATTGTCTTCATGTGTGGCTTTTGATTTATAACCCTTGTCTTCAGAACAGTTTTGTTTGTTTGTTTGCTCAACTTATTTTCTACCTCTATTCTGTTTTCCTGATTTTATCTATTTAATTATCCCCCTGTTTCTTTTTTCTTTCTTCCCCACCTATTTATTTGTTCATTGCTATTTTTATATTTATTTATCTTTTTATTTCATTTCTTTATTTATCAACTTATTTATTTACCTTTTTTCCCCCTTTTTTACATACTTGAAAGGTCTTTGTGTTCATTTGGTTGTGTATTTTGTTTCTGTGTGTTCATATGAACCAAAAAAAAGAGAATAACAAGAAGAAAAAAAACTCTTTTAAGCCACAGCATGGCTGTGCTTCAGAAGCCCTGCTGACCTGAGTAAAGGAAAACACACTGACAGCCGAAGAGCAGGCTTTGTAGTCTTAGGACAGGCATGCTTTCTGTTAAAATTAAACAATTCAATGGCTCTTTTAATACAACTCTTCCTGAAATGTATTTGGGAAGTGTTAAAATATGAACGATTATTTGGAAGTGTCTGAGTCAGAGCCCATTGGTCAGTGGAGGGGTGACTAACAGCCTTGTATGTGTCTGCTGGAGAGGAAGTGTAGAATAAAGACAGATGGCTCACACTGAGGTATCGTAGTTGAAGTGAAGGACACAGGCTGTTTTTAGTTTAGGCTTTTCTTTTTTTTGTTCTTGTTCCCTTTTTCTTTGCTATTTTTAACATAATTTAACTTATTTTTCCTCTAATGTTTATTGAAGCTGTTGTTTTTGCCAGTAATCCCGCCTCAGCTCTGAGATGTGCAGAGCGTGCTGAGACATAAAAGCACAATCACTTGTCAAAAAGGCAATTCTCGACTCATTAAATTCATCCTCCCTCGTTCACTCTGTTGCTGTCTGTTTCTCATTCTGTGCCTCTAATTCTCTCATCAGCGTCAAGCCAAGTACTCCGAGAACAAGCTGAAGTCGATCAAAGCACGGAACGAGTACCTACTGACACTGGAAGCGTCAAACTCCTCCATTTTCAAATACTACATACATGACTTGTCGGACTTAATTGATGTAAGTATAAAACCGCACACTTTTGTCAGCCCTGTTTTGAGACGACTTCATCCTCAGCACAAACGTGTTTGTCTCTGCGTGGCAGGGGAAAGTTTCGCTGAGGACAGTCTGACATAAACAGAACACACACTTTGCATTCATCTCTCTATTGGCTGATTTCCCTCCACCAAAGGTAGATGAGTTTCTTTGTGCTCCTAATGCAGAAGAACCATTGCTATTCAGGGTTTTCTTTTCAGACTTTTAGAGCCGATTTAAAATTATGATCAGAAGAGAGACTGATGACTTTAGCAGCTGTGCCTGATATAAAAGAGATCTTAGGACACCAGATTGTGGGATGGAAGTTACGGGCGCAGGACTGAATTAAAGCAGCTTATTAACTTTTGTAATGAAAACTATTCTTTCCTCTTTTCATGTCATTATTAAAAACCCACATATTACATTCAGCTCTACTGTGTTTTCCTGACATTTTGTCACTGTTTTGAAGTGTTTCCACATCTTTCAGGCTGTCTATATGGACCCTGACCCTCAAACCTAATGTTTGTTTTTGTCATGTACAGTTATGAGTCATCCAGTAAAGCACTCACGTCTCTCTTCTCTGCCTTGCCAGCATTTTGCTTGTTTGACCTTTTTGTACCCGTAAACATGACTTATTTACTTATTATTGTTTGGTTGGAGAAATAAAGTTACTGTACCATTTTCTTTGGCCTTTCTAAGGAAATGGAAGAGGGCCAGGTTTAAAGCGAGCATTTTTGGGGTTTTATATTCCAGACAGGACTGAAGGAGAAGAGAAATGCAACCTCTATTCAGCGGCATGCTGTGCGCTGAAATTACCCCTCTCCCCGCTTTGCTCACAAGCCTTCACATCGCACCAGGGTGTGTGTGTGTGTGTGTGTGTGTGTGTGTGTGTGATGCGCTCTGCGTGAGTTGTATGTGCAAGCTCACACACATTTGTTTATTGATGAAGGAGACTTTTTATAGTCGAAAACAAAACATGTACACGCTTGCTGATGGTGGTATTGTATGTTTGCCTATCACTCAGGCCATGTTGTGTGTGTGTGTGTGTGTGTGTGTGTGTGTGAGAGAGGTGTCCCTGGGGCTAGCGTGTCTTCCCAGGAGAGACCTTGGCCAAGGCTGTAGTTATTAAAAATCAGCATTAGCTCCTGGAGGTAACATTTGTTAATATTGAGGTAACATTGTGTAACACTGAGGCAACACTGCTGACTCAAAGTCCTGGACTAGTTTACGAGAGAAAAGTGTCTTTTTTAGACATCTCTATGGTTTGTTATGCTTTTACATATATTATTTAGTAAGAGGTATATTAACTGATTTCATTCTAAGAAATATGTTATGTTGTTGTAAACTGAAAATGAATTGGCTACTATTTTAAAAACCATTTGTCATTTTTTGTAAGTAAAAACACCAAAAATTCTTCAGCTTCTCACATATGAAATTTGATAGTTTTTATTGATCTTATGTGATAATATATCCATGATTTTTGGGTTGTGGACAAAACAAGCTGTCTAAGGACGTTAACTTGGGCTTTAGGGAATTGGAAATTATAACAGGCATTTTTTACTTCTCTTACAGCTCACATACTGCATAATTCACTGAAAAATAATCAGCAGGGAGTCAATAAAAATAGTAAAAATAACTGTCAGGTTGCCAGCCTAGTCTTGTACTTGTGAATTATGAGGCCTGTAGGATCACGCTGACCTTCTTTTTTCCCCTCTCTTCCAGTGCTGTGATTTGGGGTACCACGCCAGTCTAAACCGGGCCCTAAGGACCTACTTATCAGCCGAATACAACCTTGAAACATCACGCCATGAAGGTTTGGACATCATAGAGAACGCTGTGGACAGTCTGGACCCACGAAGTGACCGACAGAGGTTCATGGAGATGTACCCAACGGCCTTCTGCCCACCGGCAAAATTTGAGTTCCAGTCTCATATGGGAGACGAGGTACATCGTTCAGTCTGTAATGATAACCTGAACTACAAAACTGTCTTTGGAAAGAGAAAAACAGCAAAAATACAATGTTTGAAACATCTACTGAATGTTCTGCATTGCAGATATACTGAACAACAAGGAAGTGAATTTGGATTTGTTAAAAAAAAAAGAGTCAGATTTAATGAGGTCTGATTTTAGTGGCTTAAGTGCAGTGTTTTACTGCGTCTGGGCTGCCAGATCAGGTTTTATGGGGCACTGAATTTGACAAATCACGTGTTAATTCTCCCCCTGCAGTCATGTAGCTCAACATGTGTTAAGCGTTTTACTCCTTGGCTGGCACTACCAACGCTGATATCATGTCTGTTTACTAGCTGCTGTTGTGTGGATGACTGCGTTCAGTTGGCAAACGTCACTGCGGTTTGCTCTGCAATTGAAGAAGAATTTGGATGCCTGTGTCTTGTTAAAACCACAGATTACATTGCCTCCTTGTTCCGTCAGCTGGTTGCAATTTCAGGTTCCTGATCACTGACAGTGTATTTCCTCTTTTTTCCCCCCAGGTGTGTCATATCTCAGTGCAGCCACCGGTGAACGGAGAGCTCATCCTGAGGTTCCAGCAGCTCCAGTCTCGCCTGGCCACTCTGAAGATCGAGAACGAAGAGGTAAAACAGTGCAGACAAATTCATCTCATTACACAGGTATTAGCGGCGTGTGGGTTTTAGATATATCAAACATGTCAAAACTTTTCTCCACTGTATCGTTTTCTGCCCGAGATGCAGAGGTTTCGTCATGCTGATATTTTGTCGGTTGCAAGATGCTGACAGCTGCAGAGCGCTCAAGCTACTAAAGAAAGTTAACTTTAGCCAGAAGTCATCCAAGGTGAAACAGAGAAATAGTTGCTGATGATCTCTGAAGAATCAAAGTTTTTTTTGTTGCATACACACACCACACACACACACACGCACACACACTCTATATTTTCCTCTCTCTTATGCCCTGCAGGTAGCCATCAAACCCTCTCTGTGAAGCCTCCATTTTTTGCTCCCACTGGTAGAATTCACTGTCTGGCTTTTATTTGCACGAACCTGTCCTGCGCTGCTCTGTTTTTACATTGGCGGTGCATCTCTGCTTCCCAGGCTATATGTTTTAATCTGTCTGCAGCATGCTTGAGTAATGTGACATTTTTAAAATAAAACAAAAGCCAGTGGGGGAGAAATACCATGACTGCCACAGTTTCACAGAGTGCAATCACGTCCACTATGCTGGCTTTAGTATCACGTCTGACCTGCCTCCTCACTATGAGCTCTCACTGCCATCTGTTTTTATCCTCTTCGTTTTTCTTTCTCCTTCCACATTGTTGCACTTTCTTTCTTTCTTTTCTCCTGCTACAAAGAGACACATGAGCGTGTCACTCAGCTTCCTTACATCCACTGTGACTTCAGATTCCTTTTGATCATATCGTCAACACTTTGTAGAATTGACTGAAAATACATTACTGGAATAAACGATGATAGATGGGATGGCTGTATTTTTGGGGTTATTTGAGTGTGCTAAATACTACATGTGAAGCAACTTGATTAATTTATAGTTAAAAGGACTGAATATAAAAATTGGCAGAAGTGCTTAATATTTGCTGGTTTCAGCCTGTCCGATGTAAGGGCTTGCTGCTTTAAATTTAATGTTCTATTTTTTTTTTTTTTTTTTTTTTAATTTTATAATCTTAACGATTAACTGATTAATAGAAAACAATAATCAGATGAACTAATTATAGAAAAAAGCCATAGTTGCAGCCCTACTAAGTGTCATTCAGAGTCAGTGTTGTTTTATGTTGTGTATCAGTGCTGGTCAGGGTCCTGTTGTTGTCATCACGCTGCCTGAAGTATGTACACTAACTCTGCAACAGGACACACACATACACTCCTGTGTGTGATTGTGTTTGTGCGAGGGTCTGATGAAAAGCCGTGGTTGCTTCATGTCCTTGTCCGCCTGCCTCGCTGAAGCGGATGTCCTGGTGGGTCAGAATTGGAGGGCGCTGCTGCCTTGTGTTAGGATCACCAGATGGCCTCTCTTCCCGGGCACAGCGTGCCAGATACATCCTTGAAAAATGAACTTTCAAAGCACTGTGACGACCTACAAGCACGACTGTCAAATGAACAAGGGAGAAAAAGAGTCTGTCTTTATCCGGCCAGGAAAGGCTGCAGGGCAGTGCTTAATAGAAGTGCAGCTGTTTCCTCAGTCCTCTTTGACTCCCGTGAAACAGTGAAAGAAAACATTGCTGAATAATTTACTCTGCATCAGTGGTGGGTGGGGTGGAACGTGGGGAGAAAACTCTGGATCTCACTGTTACTAAAGAGTTGGGGTTCGCATATCCCTGCTGGGTGCCTCGCTGCAGAAATTACAATTGAATTTTTGTTCATTAAAAAGCCTGTTCTCTGAGGACGGCGTTCGTTTCAGCTCCTAAACCAGCCAGCGTGGTTCATCTCTTTTTCAGATTTAATATTCTGGCCATTTAGATCTCGTTTGCCTCCGTATGAATCAGAGCTCACACGGGCTGATTTTCCTCACTTTCGTATTCTCAAGACATTTCACACTAAACTCTGGCAATCTAATACCATCTCCTTTGTAGGGAGTGTTTGTTTTTCCTCAGATAACTCTCAGGGAGGCACATCAAAGCCTCTGTTTGTGTGTGTGTGTGTGTGCGCGCGCGCGTGCGGCTTGCATGTGCGCGTGTGTGCGTTTGCATGCTGATAGTGTGATGATCAGCATATTACACACTTTCTACGTAGTCTGTTGAACGATATGGACAGCAGTCTGCCTTTTGAGCTGTGATGACAGATGTTGTAATAACTGTTAGTGATGCTCCTGCCCTGCAGTGTAACATGATTTTAAAGTGCAGTAAATTAAATTATTCTGAATTTTTACGGTGCGGGAGAATGACGACTAAATAAAATGGACCGATACTTAGCTCCTCATATTGGTTTTGGCTTGTAGCAACGTGGGAATAAATGAATCATTGTTAGGGGTGTAACCGTACACAGAAGTCATGGTTTAGTTTAGGAGTCATGGTTCGGTGCGAGTTCGGAACAGCGGTAAAACAAATATATGTATCTTTCTTTTTCATTCATTTTAAACTAGTGCCAGCAACAGACAAAAATCTCATGCTTGGGACTGAGAGGATTTTGCACACTGGTAACTTCAGTAAACTATTTCCAAAAAATAAAGAACATTTCAAACACACAGCAGGCTATAAAACTGAAAAACAACTCTTATGCTATGAAGTTAAAAATACAAAATACATAGACTAATAAAATATAAATGTATTAGGAGGAGTGTTTCAATTAATTCCATCTTGCCAATATTTACACAATCAAAGCACCCAAACATTTATTATCATGGTGATCTGCATATCTGGATGATGAAGTCAGGTATGTGTTAGCAGGTTTGTTGTGTTTCCATTCACATCACCTGTAACAATGAAATAAAGCCGACACACCGTCTTTGTCTTATACACAACTTTTTTTTTGGTTACTGCCTCGCATGCCAACCTGCCATGGATGTATAAAGAGAACTGGATACAGTGTCGGAGGCTGGGCCCTGTTCATTCCTATAAAAACTGGCGTATGAAGCCACAGAAGTTTGACTGGCTTTCCTGCATCTAACAGTTCCAGTAGGAATCCACCTCCTTCTCTTGTTAGTACTGAAGTCAGACTCCGTTAATACCTAAGAAATGGGGTCACTACCTTTAATTGGGGGTCCTCCTGACCATTAAGAATAATTAGGAGGACTACCAGCTGTGTCTCACTCAGGGATGTGTAGACCTGTGGTGTAAACATCATTTGGCCAATAGAGCAAGTGCACTAGAGACTTCGCCCACCGAGCAGCTACTCCTGGTTAACCCCTACACTCATTGAATGTGGGTAAAATGATTTAATCGTCTGTTTCTTCCAGGCTTTGGAAACACTAACAGGTTAAATGGATATAGTGAAACAAATCATTTTGTGGGGCTCGTGAAACTCAAAAATGTAACATGAATGACCTGGAAGTTGTAGTTTAACAATGCTTCAAACAATGATGCTGTCCCTGAGGGCCTGCAATCTGCTTGTTGTGCAAACCATAACATATGTGGGTAATGATGTACAGCTTAAAGTTTACTCACGCTGGGGAACTTTGGTTCCCTGTTACCTGCATCAGTCTACGTGCCCTATGTTCTGCGTGCAGCTGCATGCTCTGTACCATGACTCCTCATACTGTGATGTTTTGATACACAAACAGTTAGAGCCCTGCCCATGGTTCTTTATTGAAAACCAACAAACTAAATGTGATCCCAGAGACTTCCTCCAGGTCTGTTGTGCAGCTACACGGGCTAATGGGCATATTCACCAAGTCCCTCTAAGAGCTTTGTTGTAATTGAGCCCAGCAGTGAACACTGGTAACTATTCGTCTGCTGAATAATGGATAAACTCAACAGCTTTTTCACTGGGAGCGATTTTCTCGCATGCATGGGTCCTGTCTTCATGATGACAGCTGGGCCTCTCGCCTCCACGGGGGCCACCCTGGATGAGCCTGCCAGGGACTCGGAGAGAGAGAGAGAGGCCAGCACACTCAGAGTGTGTAACTAATGGCTGTATGTTGTAGTAACTTACCTATTTTAGGCACCTGCTGCGGTTGAAGCTACAGTGCAGACATGTGAAGTGATGGTGGAGGTGCAGACTTCTAAGTTTTTTCTTCCTATTAATGGCAGCAGGTTATTTTGTAGTTGTGTCCAAAAAAAAAATCTCCTTTGATCACCAAATGATGATCCTCTTCTGTTGTCACAAGACAGAGTGATGTTTTTTGCGAAGTTTTACGATCCCAGAATCCCCCATTTCCTTTTCTACACTGTCATTAGTCGTGTTTAAACCTGCAGTATGTTTATGCTTCACACTGGGATGGATGACACTCTAACTACATCCACATTGTGTGCCTGAGCCTGTGTGTCAGCACTGTAATCCATCAGTGTAACGCATCAAAGAGACAAAGTTCACCTTGCTTTTTTTTTATTTTCTTTTTGAAGGCTACATGAGTCACAGGTCAAACTGCTAAAAAAAACAACTAATCCATGGTTTTCTTAAAGTTTCTAGCAGTTACAAGAGGAATCCACCTTGTTCGCTCATTAACACTGAGGTCAGACTCACTTAATAACTAAAAAATAGGGTCATTACCTTTGAGTTAGGGACCTCCTGACCATTAAGAATAATTAGGAGGCGTCCAGCTGTGTGTCACTCAGGACAGCGTTGACCACACCACAGGGTGCACACACAAAACCCTCACACAGTCGAGCTGCGGTGGTCACATAGTGCCTCCTTGGTATGAAGAGGAGTGTTTTGCTGAATTTTTTCTTTTTGTTGGTGTTTCTGCATCGGTGTGGCCCCTTTTTTTCCGCAGCTTTTCCACATCAGTGATTCATGCTCACATGCTTGACAGTCTCTAGACTCTTCCTCCTTGTCTGTTTGTCTTCTTTTATCTCTCTTTCGATTCCTACTTCTCCTTGTTCTGCTATTGTTCTTAGCCTATATGCATCTATATCGATACTATTCTGGGAAACTGGTGGACAAAACTGGGTTAGGCAAAGAATTTGAAAGCGTAAACATCAGACAGAATGGTCTCTGTGTTGACCCTTGACTGACCCTTGGTTTAAATAAATGTCTTTCTACAACGTAGATCATACAGGTAATTACAATAAATGAGAAAAATTTGTATTCTCACGAATAATGCATTTAAATCTTTATCTTAATCTTTGTAACACTATGACATTTTTTTCAGAATTACAACGTAATTCTCATAATATTATGACTTAAATTATAAAATCAAAGATTTTTTACCCTAATCGTCTTTCACACCATCGAGTGCCATTAACAGATCACACGTTTTATTTGTTCATGATACAGTCTGTGTTTAGTCATAAAACCATATATGTTTTAGTCCCAAATATTGACTGTTGTAAGACTGTTTTTTGTAAACTTTCACTTTTTTCACAAAATATAACTATTTCTTCTAAAAAGTTATTCCCATAATATTATTATACTTCATCAAATTGTGATGTTATTCTTGTAGCATCATAATTTTTTACCTCTAAATAGGAGGACTGTATTTTTAAAGTCTCTGTTTTACCCAATATTGGGACTAATACTCCATTGTACCATCATGTCTGTGAACTACAAGTTCTCCATTTATAGTCTTTACACTCAATTAGCATCAGCTTTGATCTCTTTAACTATGGAGCTGTTACAAGCTCATTTGCACTTTAGTTCCTTCCTCACATCCTCTGTCATCTTATGCCATGGTATACTGGATGCTGTCATGGCCTGCAGCACTTGCACTGGCCGTAGTAAGAAGAGGGGCACGGCTGGCAAAGTCCTGACATTTATAAGCTTCAGCAGAAGCACTATTGTTGACAGTGAAGAGGCGGTTATGGAAATGAACCTTAAAAGCCTGCGACTGAATGTACCATCTCCAGCAGACACTGTTCACCTCTGGCCCCTCTGAGTGCATGCAAATTGATTGCCTTGGCTGGGAATGGTGCTCAGGGGCTGGTGGATTCTTTGAAACTTGCGTCTTGTCTGAAAACACCTGAATTTTTCAGAGTGTCATGGGATAGCGAGAGAGGTTTTAAGGGAGTGCGATGATACAAGACGCTAGATATGCCGTGATGGTAACATCGTGATAGTGAAGAGATGACATAAAGCTTTTAAGATGGCTTGTTTTCACAACTCTTCAACTCTTCCTCACCTTCTCTTCATCGCTTCAGATCAAAAAGACGTCGGAGGCCACCCTGACCACCATCCAGGACATGGTGACCATTGAAGACTATGACGTGTCTGAGTGTTTCCACCACAGCCGATCCACAGAGTCAGTCAAGTCCACTGTGTCGGAGACGTACCTAAGCAAACCCAGCATTGCCAAGAGGAGGGCCAACCAGCAGGAGACAGAGCAGTTCTACTTTATGGTGAGTGGAGATGTGTGGCTTCAGAGAAGAATAAGCAAATACAAAGGGAAAAGACTTCAGAGGCCTCTTTTATTTCTGTATGAAAACAGAAATAAATCTCTCTTTGAGGACTTGGTTTGCTTTCTATCTTAGATGTTTCAAAAGAAGAAAAGTGCTGGATTTTTCTTGTCTGATTACATTTTCTGCCTAATATCTGCTCCAAAATGAATCTGAGAATATGAACTCAGAGCTTTTATCTGGACTTTAAAAAGCTTAATCTGTGCATGTAACTTCTATCGGACATTAAAGTATGAATCTTCAAGCCTCTTTGAAACTTTTGATCAGCTTGCAAAGGGGTAGCACTCCCAAAATATTTCCATTTTGTGAGGCTAACTGCTATCGTGTTCCAGTCTGAAGATGGACATGCTCTGATAAAGGCTTTAAAAAGACTCTCAGCGTGTCCTTTGCCCTTGGCTTTCTTATCGTAGATTGCTGTCTTAAGAGCGGGTGCTCTGGCTGGCACTCCGGGCCGCCGTGTAATTACTCTCAATTCTCCACAGAAATTCCGTGAGTTTCTGGAGGGCAGTAATCTCATCTCCAAACTGCAGGCCAAACATGACTTGCTGAAGAGGAGCCTTGGTGAAGGTACAGTCACAGTCCCTTTATTTTTATACCCTAATAGCTCCCACTGTACTTCTCAATGTCAAATCCACTTTCAGCAGTTTGTGCGTTGCCTTCTTCCAGCCAATATGAGGGTATATTAATCTTTTCACACAGAAGCTACATTCACACTGCCTGTTCAAGGCGGGAATACCACACTATTATACCGCCTTGGCGTTCTGTATATAATGTCTGACAGCGGAAAGGAGGGACAGAGTTTTCTGTCCTCTGAGCCAGGAATGGAGGTCCGTCTGAAAGCCTGAAAGAAATGACCATGGCTGTGATGTTTCAAGGGTGTGTTTATGTGTGTGATGCACCGCGGGAGATTTAAAAAGCAGCTGTTAGCATAGCAGTAATACAAAGGAGAAGAACAGTAGCCGTAAACGTCTGCAAACTGGGAAAACAATGAGATTCAGGAGCTCCTTACGTTCCGCGGGGGACGAGATCAGCTGCCATATAACAGAGATGGTAAATGATTGTGATTTAGATGGTATGCCTTTGTTATTGTTTAGAAAGTGCTGCTGACGCATTTATTATTTGTCATGCTAGAGGTGGACGCTCATGTGTTAAACGTCATGCCCATCATGCCTCCTCTGATTGTGAGATCCTGTGACACAGTGTATAATCACACACAGGAGCGGCATGATGCTGCCATCGTTAAGTTCTGTGTAAACGCTGGAGCGGCATGAAGGGGGGACTTTGTTGTGACCCGATTGCACGATCTCTGTGAAAAAGCGGCTTAAGATTGCACTATAGGGCCACCACAAAGTCCCTTCTTTATATATAGCATGACATATAACATGCATTGACAGCCTTTTCTGAGCAATAACAATGGCATTAATGTGTAAATAACAATCATTTACTGTCCCTGTTATATGGCGGATGATCTCATCTTCTGCTTGGACAGTAAGGAGTATGGGACATCATTGGTTTTCTAACTGTGGACATTTTAGGTTGCTTTTCTTCTTTTTTGAGTTGGCCGCTAACTACTGCATGCCGTTTTTTAATTTTCCTGTGGTGGGTGACATACATAACACAAAAATGTGATACCTTTCCCACCCATGGTCCTGTCCTGACGGCTGTCCTTTATACACAATTGCCAAATTGGCACTGTAACTACCTCTGTTACCGACTTGAAGTCAAAACAACACTGTCCCCTCATTTTGCGATTCTACCTTGTATACAGATTTGCGAAGCAGCATAACAATTCCTGCCTTAAACAAGGGATGTAACCATTACATTTCATTACTTTGTGTATCGCCTTCTTTCAGCCAAAATGAGGGTGTATTAGTGCTAATCAGTGTCCAAACAGCGAACATAGCTAATGATTAGTTATTGAATTTTGTCTTTTTTGTTTTGTGAAGTCTTGCTCAAGCAACTTCATCCCTTTTCTGTGGCAAATTTCCAAATTTTTGCCTGCTTTTCCCACTACTCAGAGCTCCTAGATGGTAATCTGGGTCTTAGCCAGGCGAGCCAGAGCTGAGGGGGATTGTGAACTTGTATTATCCGTCTTAGTGATTGATTTACTCCCAAGTTAATGGACTGCCTTGTATTAGAGGGGTGGCGGTCATTACAACGGTCTCTCCTTGGTCTACATTGGTGGTATCTCCTTGAGGCCTCAGCTAATTTACCATCGAGTGTCAGTCATTGTTGTAACCAGCTGTCCTGGTGGTCTCAGTTAGACTGTTCACCTAATAATGGAGTAATAGAGCCGTGTGCTAACGAGGAAGAGAGGAGCCTCCTGCTTCTCCCACACGCTCCTTAGTCATAATGTAGTCAATGAGCTGGAGTACAGTATGAGTCACACAGACAGGTCAGATCCTGTTCACGGGAACAGATGGCCACACACACGAAACTACTCTTGTTCTCCAAAACCATTTGGAAGCTATTTTCTGCTTAATCTTACTCCGCCTGTCCAAACTTGTATCTCTGTGTATTTCTATAATGATTATTGTGTCTGTGCACTACGTCAGTTGTAAACTGTTCCTGGTGGATGTTTGTGCCATAATTGTAATGCAGCAAAATTGTTGCCTTTTTTAGTCTCTGTGTATGCTATGAGCTATGAGCTTTTTTATGTGTGTTTGTATGCGTAGATGTGTGTACAGGTTTTGTTTGTGCCGCTCAAGAGGCCAGTGGTTGCGGCAGATGGCAGGCTTCAAATGCTTCACTAGCCCTATGCAAAATGCACCGCAGGGACCTCAGAGACAGGTCCTGGCATGTCCACACTTCTAACTTCCTCTCACATCTCTTCTCTTTTCTCTCTTCACCCGCAGGCCACAGAGCTGACTACATGACCACAAGGTAAAGCGCACACACACACACACACACACACACACACACACACACACACACACTTCAGGACCTGTGTATATTCAAGACACACATCCAGTCCTCTTTTCTTTCAGCAGTGACAGAAACATTGGTGACGTGTTGCAGGTCATCAAGGCTAGGACAGTTTGCCTCAGGGTATTCTTATGTGAAGTCCTCTGTGACCATGAAAGCAGAGGAGTTCATAGTTCGACAGATGTGCCAGCCTCCATGTTTTGGAGGCGTTACTGTACTTGCTTTTCCAGACAGTGCCGTAGAGAGAATCCAAACTGGGTAAAGTGGAGAAGGATCAACCTAAGAAAGGATGAAAAGAGAGGAGAGGAGAAACAATTTGCATGAAATTTAAATGTTTTATTCAGTTTTAAAGAACAATAAATGAAGAGTGAAGAGGACCAGATGGGTCAGTTGAAACTTCAGTCTAACTTTTGCATCTTTGAAAACAGATCATGTTGCGCTGCATAATTCACTCTTATTTCGAAGCTTTTTATGAGCAGAGTAAACTTAACAGCTACAGATCCACAGAAGTGACTGGCCGATCAGCAACTCCTTTCATAAATGAGTTCATCATTAAGTTCGTTTTTTAAGCAAAAATCGAAAATAATCCCTACCTTTAACTTCCTAATTGTCACAATTTTTACATTTCTTTGTTTTATATTCTTGTAATCTGAATATCTTTTGGATTTGGACCTTGAGGTCTGTGATGACAATTTTACAGTTTGTCCCACATTTTATACGCTAAAAAGTCTATTGAGAAAATTACTGGAAGAACAAGTGATAATGAAAACAATTTTTAGTTGGAGCCAACCGCTAACCACCGATGCAGAAGGGCCAAAAACTGCAGTTCATCATATGGCCACTTTTGATGAACAGCAGAAATAAACATGTTAAAAGCCTGGTATAAAAACTTCAACATCTGTGACAAGTTTATTGATGCATGTTTATACAACTCACCCGTTTACATTTTACTGAGGCACAAAGTTATGCATATTTAAGGGCGGGGCCTCATAATTGACAGGCTGTCTGTGAGGCGTCACTACAGTCTGTAAATCAGATCCACTCCTCCCTCCTCCACAGCTCCAACCTCTTGTCTGAATTTGCTCAATTCTTGCTCCAAAAAAACAAGATGACGATGGCTGAAATGCCAAACTCAGGCTCTTGGATACTGCAGTCCTCAAACCAACGGGTGATTTCACAGTAGCTGTGTCCGTTCTTTTATACAGTCTATGGTTGCAGTCCTGCTCTTGAAGAGATTAACACGAGTGTAAAATGTCAGTAAAGAAAGTTCAGGGGTGGTTTTGCCTAATAACAGCTTAATTCAAATTGCAAATACTTCATTTCTTGTGTATGCACGATCAGATATTTAAAACGCCTTAAGGCTTTTCTTGCAGAATAATTTTGTCACTATGATGGAGAAAGGACTAAAGTCCTGGACTCTTTTAATCTCAGTCACACAGGTCGCAGGAAGCCAAATCACACACACACACACACAGAGACAAGGCAAGGCGAGGCAAACCCCTGCAGGGTCTGTCATGAGGTGGATGCTGACACATATGATGCTCCCAGCGGGTCTGATATTTCACTGGCCTCTGATATCTCATGTAGAAAGAAAAGTCGGGATTATAAAAGAACAAGTTCATTCACGGGTTTCAGCAGTGTCTGAAAATACCCTCATTCACCTGTCCATCATCTTGAGTCGAAGGGTTTTAAAGATTAGTCAGCCTCAACTTCAGTTAAAGTCTTTGAAGGACATGAAGGTTATTGGAGAAAAGATAAACCACTCTAAAAAGAAAACTGCACTGTTTACTTCTTCTAATGCATTCTTTGTATTCTAGACATCCCAACGGGCCATTCAAAACCCACACCGGCACCCGGCGGGCTAGACCCCGCTCTGTTTTTAATGTTAGGTTATTTAATGGCAATTTGGAGTCATTTATCAAGGTACTGATTACCAGTCTGCCCGCTTGACATTGCTCCTCCTCCTATCTATTTTCTGTCTTGCTCTGGCTTTCTGGCCATTTCGGTGGGTTCCCCCAAAAGCATTTCAGCTTTGATTTATCTCTTACCAACAAAAAACAAACAACAACATAGCTGTTGGATTCTGGAAACCTTCCACATGAGTCAGTGAGCTCTGGCGGTCTGCGTCTGGGATGTATGGGCGGCTCTGATAGATTTGGAGGGCTGAAGGAGGAGAGGAATGACAGTTGGAGGGATAAGTGTTTGTCTCAGTCAGCTCCCCTGACACACTGCTGACCTGGCATCACTGAGCCGCTCTGGCAGAGATATTCCCTCCTCCTCCTCCTCCAGAGCGAGAGCAAAGGCCAGTGAAAACAGCAGGATAAATGGCGGTCAGGGAGCGGATGCCTGACTGATAAGGTGTGCTGCCTCCCTCCTCGGCCTCTTCACTGCCTCTCACCGGTGGCCGGTCCTGTCCACTTCCCATTGTTTCCTGTTGATACTAGCACAGATTGGAATGAGGGTGCGCTCTTAGTGAAAGCTTTGGTGGGCAGCTGCTGTGGTCTTAATCTGGGTCTTGCTTTTTTCTCTCTCTTTCTGTTTCTCTGCGACACTTCTCTGTAGCCGTGGACGACGGAACTCACACACTCGACATCAGGTAGACACCTTGAGGCATCTTGGGGGGCCCATGCTGCTTGCCTGCGCTCATTTCCTTAATCTGTCCTGTCCTTACAGGGAAATGTGTTTGTCTGTGTCTTGTGTTCGTTACCTAACTTCTGTGAGAAGACTGAGACACACTGAATCAATGGTTTTCGCCTTAAACAGAGATGTTTCGGCAAATTGTATCTTTGGTTTCAATTGTGTTTCCCGGCACGAAGCACTTCCCTGCTTCAAAATTGGTATTGAATTTATGTGATACAAAGCAGTCATCCCCAGTCTCACATATCCAAATAGATAATATTACATAATGCTGCTGCATCAGACTGTTGCCTCAACCCTTACGGCTCCACTCCAACAATAGATAGTCGATTTTGGCATGGCTGCCGTGTTTGGTCCGTGCGTATACCCCTGAGCGCTGTAAACAGCTCCACTGTATCATTAAAAGCATGTACTGAGTCCCTGTCCAGCACTGAGCCGCAGGAGCAGCTGGCACCGAGAGCAGAACAAGAGTGCAGTCCACATCTAAGTACGTGAGAGGAATGTGTTTTCTCTGAAGGAGATGGTGCTGCTTCTCTCATCTCACCACTTCTGCCCCGAGCTCCATATTGAGTGTGTGGCCCTTTAGATAAGCTCTCCTTAATTTAAACACAGGGTGCTCTTGATTGCCAGCATAACAAGACACAAAGTATATTTAGCAACACCGGAGGCCAATTGAAATGTGTTGACAACAGGTTTGTTTATGCTTGTCACTGTAGATTTTCAGTGATTTTTGTATATTTTCTGATATTTCATGAGTTATTACAGGAGACTGGGCATGATTAGTCAAATAGCATGAAAGTTGGTTCAGTCGGTCTCAGTAAGATCTCAAACAGGTAACCTTCACTTTGTATGTACACCAACTACACTAACACTGGGTGTGCATGCTTATATACATCTAACATCACGTTAACTAGTTTCTGTTAGAGCTCGACCGACACGTCAGCAGGCCGACATCATTGGTCTATTCATTAGATACAAGGATATTGACCTGTATGTTTTCAAATAAACAAAAAGGAATTGCAAAGAAATAAACTGCTGTACTAATTATATAATATCATAATATTATCTACACTTGATGCTGCACACTTACATTAAGTTTAGTTTCGCATGTCTCTATTTATAATTATTTAAATAAAGATAAATTTGAACTACATAGTCTTATATTTACTGGTCTTGTTTATGTTTGTTAAACAAGTTTATTGTAGAACTAATTTCCTACCTTGTATCTTTATTTTGACATTTCTTTATCACAGAATTACTATATTTTTTTATGCAGTGGTGGGAAGTAAATAATGTGTAATTAATGTTATTTTATACCTCTGCTACAGTTCAGAGAGAAATAGTGTACTTTTTACTCTACTACATTTATTTGATAACTTTAATTTCTAGCTACTTTACAGATTCATATTATTAATACAGAATATTATCAAAAAATTAAATATGAAATATTGTTACAGAGTAAACTTCTTGGCAGCATTCAAAGTAATTTACCCCACATATATATCAGATGAAACTTTCAAGAATAAGTAGTATCTATCAATAATTATAATCCAGTGATGTAATTTTTTTCTGAAATGGCTCATATATATATTGATATTAATATATATAAATATATTATTAGATTTGTTGTTTTAGTCTCAATTATCAATGTTTAGTGTTCTCTAAATTCCAGTATCTGTCGGGCTCTAATTCTTATATGTATAATAAAAACAGCAAATTATACATGATCTGACATTTGGGTGTTTTTGTTTACTTTGCTTTCTAAGGACTCTGGACAAGCTATTCCCCGTGTGGTTGAAAGCTGTATTCGCTACATAAATTTGTATGGTGAGTTGGTTATTTTTTGCGCACAGACATTTTGTCACATCGGTTGAGCAATCATAACTCAATGACTGTATTTATATTTTCTTTGTTGAATTCTCCTCATAAACAAACTGGAACCTGCTTCATCTCTGTGTCTATCTGACTTAGGTTAAAAGTTGCAGTGCTTTCCAGGCATTAATTGTTTTGGGTGTGTGCATAATTTTTCATGTTGGGGTTTCAGTCATGGGAAAATGCAGTTTCCATCCTGTTTACAGCGGTGCAGCTTTTTTTACACCCAGTTTCCCAAACATATCGTGACTCAAGTGATGAGTTACAATATCTGTTTTAAACCAGACTGAAAAAGACACTGAAAGAATGTAAACTCTGAAGCATTCAAGATGTGACAGAAGGGAGATGTAATGATTTGCAGGCTCGTCTACTGCAAGTTATCCAGCAGCTGATGACGGACAAATCTAAAAGAGACTAATCATGCTTCGTCCTGACCCTTGACCTCTCCCCTTATTAAGTCCTAATCCCATCTGGAAGACAATTTAGTAAAGCTTGATTGTGGCCTCCCTGACTCATTAATTATCTTTAATTAGAAAAGTGAAGGGGCTTAACGAACAGGATGTGCCTTTTAGGAATGAATAAAGTAGGCTTTATTTGCTGACTGAGGGAGTTTTGCTCTGTGACCATCAGAGTGGTCTTATGAGCATATTGAGAGTGTCTGTCCTTTACCCTCTGTTTCTCCTTTTTTCTCACCCTCTGTTTTTGTTCGTCTTTGTGCAGGCCTCCAACATCAAGGAATATTTCGTGTGTCTGGATCCCAGCTGGAAGTCAATGACATCAAGAACTCATTTGAAAGAGGTACATGATGTCTGTAATATTGGCCACAATTAACCAGCAGACTCTTTGAATTGTTATTTAGGTATATTTTACATAAAATCCTGTGCATTTTTAGTAATAATGATGTCCGACTGACCTGCTCGCTTGTCTGTGTCTTAGGAAACGACCCCCTGACGGACGAGGAGAACAATCATGACATCAACTCGGTGGCTGGCGTTCTAAAACTCTACTTCCGTGGTCTGGAGAACCCACTTTTCCCGAAAGAGAGGTTCAATGATCTGCTGTCCTGCATCAGTAAGAACAGACACATTTTGATTTAGTATCTGTAGTTTTATTTTATTTTGAGCACGTTTTCCAAAGTCATGAAATTCCTGGAAAAGTTATGAAAGGCCCACAGATAGTTTGGCATTGCCAGTCTTGGAAAAGTTTAAAAAATTTACATTATTTTGGCTATTGTTTAAAGTATGTTATGCATCAAACTCCCAAAACATGTCTATGTGAAATATGTTCCTTGTACTGCAAATGTAAAAACTAGTGCTGTGCTGTGGGACCATTCAAACATCACCAGTATCAAGTGATACACACAGATCAAGTACATCCTTGAGTGCCAAGGCCACGCCCCCTTTTGGAGGATAGAAAAACACTGTCATAAAAGGAGAGAAATTGGAGAATAATAAAAAGCTGCTGGGTAGCAGCTGAGCCGAGGCTTACATACGTAAATATTCACCGTCAGTGTGGTAAATTGCTAAATGATTCTGGTGACAGTTTCTACTGATGGATAGCCAACATTAGTTTGTGTGGGAGGCTGCTGCAGCACAGTCACAGTGTAGCAGCATTAGACTGTCTGCTTAAAACAAATCTCAGTCTGTAGATCAAACAGTTGGCTGTTAACCGGTTGGTTATTTAGAGACAACACCTAGTCCGTGGATATTTGATTAAATCACCAGATATCATGATCAGGACATCTATGCATGCATAGATGTCCTGATAAGCAATATTGGCCACTGCATTGTGTCACTGATCCACTTGGACGGTGACCATAATTACCATAACCATAATTTATTGAGCTCAGTTTCAGGCAAGGCCACAAAATAATAATTAGACATGACCATAAATAAATGTTTGTTTAACAAGAAATAAATGCATGCAAACTTTATACTCCAAATGCCTTGGAAATGCATGTTTGATAACGTGTGACTGTATTGCTGTATGGGCGTAACAACACAGTGTTTTCCGTTTAACCTTTCAGGTGTTGAAAGAATTTTGGAGGGAAGTTAGTCTCACTCAAATGGGATGCAGATCCTCATGACTTTTTACGTTTGTCAAATTAATATTATATTGTACAGCTCATATGAAAATACATTTACAGAAACTGTTTATGCTTTAAAAAAAAATCACTTAACTTGCATTGTTCTTCTCCCTTATATCATGTTTTATTTCCCAGATTACCTCTACATTAGAGCAGTTTTGATTTACTGGTCAGCAGCATGCTATGTAGGCTTTTTTTTAAAAGCTGGAAACTTTGTATAAACATTTAGAAAATTATAACAAAGAAAATGTTGCACTTTTAATAGTCAGCCTAAAGCATAAAACCCTACAACTACAGGACTACATTATACTGTGGTCAAAAAATTCAATGTGAGGCTGTAAAGATTAGTTTATATTGAAAATGTCTGATAATTGTTTACTTGTAAGTTTTTGCTATTGCTTTTCCTGGATATGTTTTATTATGTGACTGAAGCACTGGCTCAAGTCTCATTATTATTATTTGTCAGTTTCCACTATGATTTCAGGATCTATAGTAATAACTTTATTAGTTATCATAATTAGCAGCATTCACACAGTGTGTATTTTTCATCAAATATAGTCCTCAGATGAAACAGTTAAATTTACCGTTTTGTAATCAGAGTGGCTATGACTTGTCTCTGACACTTTGTGGTTGTGCTCCTCTCTGGTATTTGGTCAAGTACTGAGAAGGATATTATCTGTCGTAAATGGCACAGAGCTGGCCACCCTTACAAGATTGTAGTGGAATGTTAAATGTCCGCAGCACTGAGCAGCATTTGAATCCAGAACTGAATCTGCACTCAAGTCCTCATAAGAATAGTCACATTGTCATTTTGCAGTGAGTCAGTCTACAGATCAGTCAGCTCTTTGTGTGGCTTTTTCTGATCTTTTAAGACATTACATGGGGGTCTCTTAGCCTCTGTTGAAGCACAATTGAACATGCGCAGAGTCACATGCGCACAATGTGTGCTGTAATGCCTTGTGCAGCTTTGAGCGTGCCATTTGTGTGTGTTTTTATGTTTATGCAGGCTTTTGTGTGTACTTGCGAGTGTGTGAAGTGTGTCTGTGTGTGTTTCTTGGGTGTACTTTTACACATTTGTGCAGGATGAGTGATGGGGATTCCCTGTTTACATTCCCCAGCTCAACATGCCAGTGATTGCAGTGTGGGCTGAATGCCCAGCAGGCTCCATATTAAAAACCCTCTGCTTATTCCATATGGAGCAGCTCAGACCAGCTACAGGATCACTTTTCCAGTTAACTGCTCACAGTTGACAGTTTTTTTTCCTCACCACAGCGGCATACTGCGGCAACAGATTTCTTTCATTTTGGAATTTGCAGTAGGGATGTTTTGCGTGGGTGTTCTCATATGTGTGTTTGTAGGTGATGTGTAAGCGTGCATTGGAGTAGATCTCTGAATAGTAGCTTCTGAAGTGCTCGGGAACCTTGCAGAATCCTAGTTAGGTATTCATGAAAAATGAAATACATCACAAGTATCCCAGAAGCCCAAATCCCAGATGGCACAAAGTGGCTGGAGGGTGACAAGGCTATTTTTAGCAGCCAGCCGAGCCCCAGCTCAGCCAAATAAAATAGGCTGCTTCAAGTGCCACAGCGGAACAAATGAGATAGTAATGAAAGACACAAAGGTTGGCAGTCGAGCGTGTTGATAAAGCACAATAGGATTTTAATGCTTTGTTTTTGTTTAAAGTTAGGAAAATGTTCTCGTACTAAATACGTTTGAGACAAAGTTCCTCCTTTATCTGTAATGTCCTCAATTCTGCATAACAGAAGAAGAGAGTGACATAATAGATAATGCAATAAATTGGTCTTAGAAAGACGCTGTTTTCATTTAGGAAAGGAAAAACTACTGAGCGTGCTTGTCATCAGGTGCTAACGATGAGTGCTGACTTCCTTCTCTTCTGCCTCTCTGGTCAGCAGGACAAACACAGACTGAGGTGAAGGTCACCACCACGGAGCTGATACATTTCCCGTGGCCTCTATACACACACATTTTCCATATCACTGCATTAGTTAATTTTTGCTGGTCCTCCAGAGACTCACAGTAATTCTGATAAGTAATTGGCTCAGCTTAAATATGCTCAAATATTTATATGCTGGGATGTGGTGATGTGATAATCAATATGTGATTAGATAGATGAGGGGTTGCATTTGGCATGCAGCAGACATGAATGGACTGAAACAAAGCATTTTTTGTTAATTGAACCATACTTTTCTTTTTTTCTATATTAACATAATAATCTTTTTTTTTTTCTGCTCTAGGAATAGACAACCTGTATGAGAGAGCGCTGTACATCCGTAAGATCCTCCTGACCATTCCCAGATCAGTCCTCATCGTCATGCGCTACCTCTTTGCCTTCTTAAACCAGTAAGTTAATAGACACTAGCCAGTAAATGATTAAGATTGCCTCCTTTTTATGAAATGCCATTCTTAGTGAATGAGAGAATAGAGAATCCATTGCTGAAATACTTTCCTCAGTGCTGTGTCCTTTATCACTCAGCCTTAACTCCTTGTCCCCATCTCTCCTTTCCTTCCTCCCTCAAGCCTGTCCCAGTACAGTGATGAGAACATGATGGACCCGTACAACCTGGCCATATGCTTCGGCCCCACACTCATGCCCACACCAGACAGCCAGGACCAGGTCTCCTGCCAGGCCCATGTCAACGAGATTGTCAAGACCATCATCATCCACCATGAGATCATCTTTCCTGATGCCAAAGAACTGGATGGGCCCATCTATGAGAAGTGCATGGCTGGAGGAGACTATTGGTGAGGATAACGCATTTAGCTGCTGTCAGCCATCAGTCACTGGAGCCCATCATCCTGATTTAAAAGCACCCAGTCCTCCACCCACTGTCCAACCCTCATCTGTCCATCAACACCAATAAGAGGGAATGCATTGCTGTAGCGCTTAAAAGTGGTACAGTTTTAGTGGCCAAGTTTGTTGCTGCCATTGTGAAGGTTTTCCGCTATCACTGATTAGTGTCCACTTACATCTGCTCAGCAGACAGCTCTTTTATTCCTCCGTACCAGCAACGGCAGTGGTGGAAGCCACTACATTTTCAGGTGGTCCGTCTAAACGTCGGTATGTCCCATCCTCGTGAACACAATATCTCAAAAACGTCTTGGGGGGATTTCTTCAAATTTGGTACAAACATCAACTTGGACTTAAGAATCAGCTGATTAGAATTTGGTGGTCAAATATCAAGGTCACCTCACAAAATATGTTTTGTCATAAGTGGCACAAAGGCGAGGCGGTAATTCCATTTTTTTTCTTCTTTAAAATCAATACAGAAGTCAGGTCAAAAAGTGTCAAAACAGCATGAAGTTATGAATTACTTACATAAACATTGAGTGCAAAAATCAACCTTGTACCTTCCCTCTCTGTCACTCACACTCTCAAACACACACACTCACACACACACACACAGCAACACTCAGTCCTTTGTTCATTGGTGTTACTGTGTGGACATTGTTAAAATCCACTTCACTAGACATGGCCCAACCCTATTTGCTATGGATTACTTATCCATAGATTAAGCATACATTGAGTAATTCTTCAGGTCATGGTTCAGTTTCATGTTAAAAATGGGTTTGAGTTATGAGACTCACACTTGCTGCTTGGCCACTCTGTCGCTGGTGTCTGAACGTCAAGTTGTGGGTTATTCACGATAAAACAGGAAAATGGAAACCATTCTGATGAGATCACTTCATGCAGCTGCAAGGATTTCCTAAACGACATGTAGGTTTGAGAGTGGGACAGACACCGGTGGATTACTTCTCTTACCATGAATGGAAAGAGGCACGCAGCCAAATCTCTTTCATTAGGGACTCACTCAACATGCAGGTATGCGTGTGCTCTCAGTGCTGCAGCTGTGTCAGTAGTATGTCAGTGGAGTTGATTCGAATAATTACACTCACCAATTATGTGTCTGTGGTTAAGGAACATGACGAGGTAGCGCATGTTTCACTGCTGACTTTAAATGGTGGACTCTTTTCTAGGTGAGACAGGCTGAAACAATCACTTTAATAACCCTGATCACGGCAGAAGGAAAAAGAAAGGTCACCCGGCAGGGAAAGGATGATTAGGTGAATTGCAGCACAAACTGGAGTCAAATAGATCAAACCTGAAGCTGTTTGAAAGCTCCACATCTGTAAGCAGTGCTTATCACTTGTTTAGTCCTCTCTTTATCTGTCTCTATTTCTTCTTCTCTATGCCCTTACGTCACCACAGGCTGACAGGGATTTATCCCGGGCCAGAGCTAACCATCCATCTCAGCACGACCGTGTCCCCCACCAGCAACGCACATGAAGCCCTGGGGAGATTTGTTGTCTTGGCTGCCTCCCCTTCATGGAGAAGAGGAGGCGGCTGGTGACATGCTAGCATGGGGAGGAGTCACTCAGTTCCTGGCAGGGTTAATCTGTGTGTGGCATTACCACCAGCTCTCAGCATGATGCCAGAAGAAGACCATTTAGAAAAAGAGGCCCAACCACAGACAGAGGATTTAAGCCTCACACAGAATAATGGCCACTATTTGAACTTCCTCTTGGTCTTAATAATTATAAAAAAAAAACCTCTCTTCCTCCGTGTCATATTCACTGAAATGAAATGTGACTGTCGGGGTTAAAGCAAAAGTCTTATGTTTTCAAGCTGAATTAGGAGATAAACAAACAACTTAAATTTCTCAAAAGAAAAAAAGTGAAAGACAACATTCATGCTTTTTTTTCTATTCTGAAACAGTCCCTTGACTCCTGATCCTGCCGAAAGCTGTGCCAGTTTGCATGTTGTCCCCAAGCTGTAATTTAAAACCGTAACTTAAAAATGAAGCCAGCATGGAAGTGCAGTTCCTTGAATGGCCACTTGAGGCTGGCTGCAGAAGTGAGTCAATTTCCCTAGACATCCATGTTAAAATGCCCAACTTTACAACAGAAATAAACATGTAATTGTACAGGGGGTGAATTTTTAGATGACTCACCCGTTTACATTTTATTAAGGCTTAAGTTATATATAATTAAAGGCATGGCTGCTTTAAGTAGCTAGTTGGCTGCAAGGCATCACTACAGTCTATGATCAGATCCACCCTTTTTTCCTCCACAGCTCAAACCTCTGGACCCAATATGGTCACTTTTGGCACAAAATAAACAAGATGGCAATGGCCAAAATGCCAAACTCAAGGCTTTAAAACAGGAATCCAAAAACCAATGAATGATGTCACAATAACAACACCATATTTTATATAAATTATATATTTACACAGTCTTTGGTTGTCCCCCACAGTGAGAGCCCCTACAGTGAGCATGGAGCCCTGGAGGAAGTAGAAAACGAGGGAGGGACAGAGACACACACCAGTGAGGACGGTAAGTAACTATACAAACTGAATGTAAGAATGTAGTGCATAATAACACAAATGGGTTGTATTTGTGCATTGGTCCACTTTGCACTATATTTTACCAACTAAACACCATTTTTAAACAATACCATACACTGAACATTGAGTTAAACTTAACAATAACACCATAACACACACTCATTGGTAAAGCAAAATGCTGTACTCTCCTCTCCATACACTGTGCCTGTATTGAAGCTTTCCCTTGTGTCTGTGGTACTTTGAGGGTTGAGTCCAGCTCTCCACAGCTAATCCTGCCTTTCAGCCTGTTAAATGCAGTAACCTTGAAGGGCCAGGGATCTGGGCACACAGTGATGGACGGCTATTCATATTCTAATGATTTCCTTCTCCCTCAAGTCCTCGGGACACTTCCACATCCCCCTTTTACAAATTCCAGGGTGGTCCATACCAACTGGACCCCTTTGAGAGAGAAATCGTGTTTTCTAAAGCTCCCAGTCTTGGGTTTAAATGTTCAATTCCCTTCCTTTTTTATGTGTATGTATAATAATAGAAAATGTATAGAGGGAGTTTCAAAAGTGTCAAGTTTTAATAGCTTTCCAAATATTATATGGTCTGTGTTTTCTCAATATTAAACTACATTTCCATGTGTCCAAGAGAAATATGAAGTTTTTTTTTTTAAAAAAACCAACAGGCTCATGTAGACACTGGAGGATATAACAGACTTCTCTCAGACACGGTGGGATACTGTAGATTTGTGTGATCAAACACGTGGTCCTTTGTTCAAGTGAAATGAATACCAGTTGGTCTGGTCCAAATCAAATAGTGAGGGAGTTAGCTGAAACCAAAATATCAGCTGGGGTCAGACGTCGCTGTTAACGTCCAGTGAAAAAGCAGAAAAAGACAATAAAACTTCCAGGTCATTAAAAAGTGATAAATATCCGTGACAGAGAGCTGACCAGATGTAGACAGTTTGAGCCAGAAAGACTTTGTATCTTACCTTAGTAACAGTCTTCCCCAAACCTGTTTCCATGGTGACAACTGCCCCAATCCTGTCTCCTTTTCACACCCAGAGATGATTTTAGGAGCTCCCTGTCACCACTCGTCATCAGTCTCCGCAGAGAGACTATGGGGATGTGGAAGATCTCCTCGTCAGCTGTTAATCACCCTGCTTCTAAATGAAATTCGTCATCTGGATGTCCTTTATAAATAAAAAGGACATCTGATCATATAAGAAAACTTCCCTCTGTGAGGTTTCACACTGTAAAACACAGATGGCAGCTATCAACTCTTTGAGTAATTAATGGAAGATTATGTTTTCCAGAAATCCCTTGCTGCCATGGTTTTGTTCCAAAATCTGGGAGGATGTCCTCACTAACTTGAGTCCCTCCCTGCTGAGTCTTGAACTGTGGTCAAGTTATTGTCGTCAGTTATTTTTAAATCCCCATGACCTCATTTGGATTTCAGACATAAAAGCAAACCTATTTTCCTGTTTGCTTACACTTGATTCTGCAGACTGAAAATAGTTTATGTTTACTCTCTTCTCAAGGACTCAAAATGTGTTTGACCTCTTTGCCCTCAGAGTAAGTGAACACGAGACAGACGGGGAGAGGAGTGAAAGTCATTCCACATGTTGGCATAAGGCAACATTTCCACTGCATGGTTTGATTTAACTCATTTTTTGGTACAAGGTGCTTTTCTATATTTAGTTTTCCATTGTAGATAGTGCCCCCTCAGCACGACAAGCAGAGGAACGTCTGTACTTCATCACTTATAAGGTGCAGTGTACTGCCAAGTTTCGTGGCCTTCCATTTTTTTTTTAATCTCGGTCGAGTGACCCAAACCATCATAGTTCCCTAACCTTAACGAAGAAACCCCTTTACTGCAGAAAGCCCTCAAGGCAGTATTCTCCCAACAGCCAATTTACAATAGCGTGGCAATTTAAAGAATGGCCGGTTTGTATAGGATGTTTCATGTTACGCAATAGACAATCCTTGAGACGATTCTCTTTAACCAATCAGGGGTCTGCTGTGTTTTAACTCCGCCTTCTAGTATCGGCTAAGCTAGTTTAGAGGTGTTAAAAAATGACCAGGCACTATCCACATCTTTAATGAATGACAAACTTTGGAAGGAGAACCCTACCACACTATGCTAGCTGTGTTGTCTTGTCTCGTTGGTGCAGCCCCTTACCCCAGGGTGTTTTACGATGATTAGGACACATATATAGATGATCTGTCCAGATTTACACACAGAAAGTAAGGCCAAGTGATTGTTGCCTAAATCACACTAAACACTAAAAATGCAACCAATTAGTCAATATGTTTCAAAATAACATAAATGTTAGCTAACTCGCTCACATCACCGTTATGGAAAGGTGCCGTTCGATAGAAAACAAACAAACAAAAAAAAAAAGGTGCAGCAAATCGATTTGCTCATTATTATGCTTAAAGTTGTGCAATGTAAATTAAACAGGTTTTGTTAACGGGCCAGTTTATCTTCGCTAATAATATGTGAATATTATGGTATATATATGGTGAAACAAAACACTTAAAACTTCAATGAAATGATCAAGCAATAATTTGCCGCCACCCTCACCCCTGCAGTAACTCTTTAAGTTAAATAACTTAAATGTTAACTTATAAGTGTAAGTTAACCAACTTATTTTCTCTGGTTGTCTCATTCTTATAAGTTAACCAGTAGCCAGTAAAAACAGTTTAAGTATACTTTATAAATATCAGCATGTTGTCATTGCTCTCGCATGTTTCTGCTCTGGGCGGACACACTTGACGTGGCTGTCATGCCTGGAGATTAACGGCCTGATTTAGAGTGGCACTTCTCGCACATCATCAATACATTGATGTTCTATCTGCTGGTAAATCTGCTACAAGGTCAAAGGTGAACTAACTGCTACATTGATTGTATATCACTTTGCAGGAGTGTAGCAGGGTGGCCTTGTTGTCAAGGGCCTGAGGCATACTTTATATTGTAAAGGGTAGTGTATTTTACTGTGGACAGAGGGTCATCCATTTACCCATAAATAGTTGCATCTAACCCACTTTCATCCTTTCAAGTCCAGCATGAGTCTCCTGCTCTGTTTGTAGCCGCAAGTACCTGCTGTTAATATTATTCTTTAAGAAAAAGGGTAAATTGGAGAGAAAAAGGAAGAAAAAAGTGTTTTATACCCTCTCCTATTACACTGATCCTTACCATATTACACACAAGGCTCCTGCTCTCCTATTTCTATGTATGAACATGAATGTAGAGCAACATCCAGCCTGACTCCGCTCCACTGGCTTGTGTAAGACGTCTGACAGTTCGTATCTCTTACACCACAGGCCTCCAGCTCTCATGGTTCAACATTTCTTTAACTCCAGTCGCAGTGTGAGTGTGTGTGTGTAACCTCGGGTGGTTGGGTCTGAAGCGATTCTGAGTTATAATTGCACAACATGACAGAGGGGATCCTTTACCGCACCAAGATTTGTGCTTTCAGCAGCGGCCACGTCATTGCAGAGTTGGTGTGTGTGTGTGTGTGTGACTTGCATAAACATTTGCAGACCAGAGGAGAATGGGTGGACAGATGGATGGATAGGTCAAAGTGAGAGAAAGACTTGGAGAAAATGAAGAGGAAGAGAAATCCCCTGCACCGATAAAGGTCCTGTCAACTTTATTAACACCCTTGTCCGCTGCAGTGCAGCCCAA
The DNA here is from genome assembly GCF_008729295.1 of Plectropomus leopardus. Classification (NCBI taxonomy): domain Eukaryota; kingdom Metazoa; phylum Chordata; class Actinopteri; order Perciformes; family Serranidae; genus Plectropomus; species Plectropomus leopardus. The sequence goes on along the minus strand of NC_056473.1, from coordinate 21,227,031 downwards.
TTAATTCAGACAGTAAAGTCCTGCTTGTCACATTTTATTGGAGCCACGTCACATCCACCCTGTCAATCCTGACAACCAAGTGAAGCAAGGAAGGTGGCAAGTTAAAGGTTTGGAGAAAAATGGAATAGAAGTAGATGGAATAGGATGCTGAGAGAATTGAAGAAACCTCCTCTGTGTTTCCTCTCTCACGTGGCTTCTCTGCTCCTCCGGGAATTACTTTCAAGCCTCTGTGAAAGATATACCATGATGGCTTTTCACAGCTGATACAAGCTTTAGCCATTTACTCTGTTCCCGGTGTATAGAGCCTGTGTGAGGGTGAGGCTGTGTCTGTCCAGGGGGTCTGTCTGACTTAAAGTGAGATGGGAGCAGGGCAGAGGTAGCAGTGAGGGAGGAATAACAAAGCTATTTTTAGACCCGTGTTGCTGTAGTGCATGCATATTGGCTCCGAGACGTGTATCTTTCTGAATAGGAGAGATGAATGTAGCAGTTGTTCAGCACACAGATGTTTTCTTCGGGATAAACATAACTTTAAGACTGATGAAAAAATGCAGTGCAAATAAATCAAAATAAAGTACAATGTGACTGCTCTATCTACCCCCAGTTATAACTGTCTGTAATAACTTTTCCTGGTATTCCTCATGTTCATTGCCCACATCACTGATAAAGGACTGTACTTGTACAGTTATTGAATAGGTATCAACCCAGTCTAATGATCCATGCAGAGAGTGACATGCCCCTGAGTCATATAGATCTCCTCTCAACAGCTTCTATAAATATCCGACTAAAGCTCCTCAGGGCCTGTTGTTGCCCCGGCCTGGTGTTGTGGTGCCGGGTTACTATTGACTACAACCAAAATACCCAACTGGCTCAGCACACTTGAGCTCCATGTGCACAAACTGTTACACATGAGCATCCTCGTGCACAAGCATGCCAGTATTAAACCTGACTAGACTCTCCTGCATCAGAGCCAACATATTTTTAAGTTAAGATTTTTATTTCATAGGACCGCACCACTTGTATCAGTCATTACAAATGTCTGCACATGCGATAAAAGCTGTCTCTATTTAATGTCTTTTCCCTGTCTGACATACCTGACCTGTCTAATCCTTTCTCTGTTGACAGAGGGCGAGCCCATTGAAGCCATTGCCAAGTTTGACTACGTTGGGCGCTCTTCCCGAGAGTTGTCCTTCAAGAAGGGCGCCTCCCTGCTGCTGTATCAGCGGGCGTCAGAAGACTGGTGGGAGGGACGGCACAACGGCATCGATGGCCTGGTGCCGCACCAGTATATCGTGGTCCAAGACATGTGAGTTATTTTCAATGAGCATAATTTTAGATATGACCAACTCATGCATCAATGTACCAATTAATGTCAAACTTATGAGAGTAGATTATGGCTGAACGACATCAGATTATTCATACTGATAACAGAATTAAAAAGTGATAATTAATCTTGTTTTAAACTGCTCAGATCACGTTTAAAGAGGTAGTCTCTTTTTGAGGGAGGTTATGAATTTTTAGACTATACATTTTCGAGAAAAAAAATCCAGTGTGATACACACATGTACTAACATGCAGAGAAGCTTAGATTACAACACAGAGCTGTAGCCTGACTTTTTTCTCTTTTCAGGATGCCATTACTCCACTATCTTAATATAGCAAATAGTAGTTTGCTGTTGTATTAATGTTATGAATGTCGCATACAGAACCTTTAAAGCAAAACTTGTGTTTTTAGCCTCACTAGCAGCATGCCTCCATAGATAGCAATGTCTGTGTGTTGATTGGTCAAATAATTTGGCTAAAATATATCAGCAACTACTTCATAGATTGCCCGCTCTGTGGAGAATACTTCATTTTCATTCTCAGTCTTCAGGTTCCTCAACCAGCCCTTCTTTCACTGTCTCCCATACTCAGCACTAACAAGCACACACTCTTCCATGGTGACTATTGGTGCCTAATGGACTGGATTCACTGTCTCGTTAGGACAGAAAAGAATCACTCCAATCACTTAGTAGCTGGCCGACAAAATGGCTATTTAAAATGCCTTCCCCTCCTTCCTCTCCTGTTCTTTCCCCTGATGTTGTCCCGTCACTGTGCCTCTATCAATAATTCACAAGGAGGGGCACTGCTGATGGGGTGTCCTCTTAGTTAATGAAAGAGCAGGGGAATTTACAGCTGTACGGGTTGTCCCCAAGCGTAGTAACATCCTGCTCTCTGCTTAAACAGAGCAGGCTGAGGAGTGTAACAGCACACAGGGTTGTGATCTTCACTTCTCCCATAAAAGAGCCCAAAATAAAGCATTCAGAGAGGCGTCTGAGAGTCCACATCAGCACAGGATGTCTATCTCAAGGCTCGATTGTCCAGGTGTTCAAACTTTCTCGTGTCTGTCTGTAAATTTTGTTTACTGCTGCGTCTGCTGTGGAGAGGTGCTCGTCCTTGCTCTGTCTCTGTCTGTGTGCATTCATGTGGACACACTAAATAAGTGACAGTGTTTTATATCGGATAATACACATCATCAGAGGCAGCCGTGCAGCTCAGCAGCTCTGATTACTGCCACCTGACAGGCACCAACTGTAAGCAGTATCCAGTCACACACCTCACTGAAACCCATACAGCTGGTTTATGTGTGTGCGTGTCACCACCACAATACATCACGGAAATACAGAGAGGCCGAGGAATATGACTCATCTGACTCTCTGGACCTTGGGGGGGTGGGGTGTAGACATGCTGACTCACAGGAAACTGATATCAAATACTGTCATCGTAGAATGGTGCAAACATGAAAGATCGACTGATTTGCTGATTTCTCCTCTTTTTGTCTGTCTGTTTTTCTGTCACTTCCTCTTGCTCATTTCATGTCTCAATGTCACCCCGTCTCTGTGTCCCAGAGATGACAACTTCTCAGACACTCTGAGTCAGAAGGCTGACAGCGAGGCCAGCAGCGGCCACGCTGGAGATGATAAATGCTCAGGAAAAGACATCGGCTCGCCCTCTGACACTAGGATCTCTGAGGCCTATATTACCAGGTGAGTTCCCACACAGCTGTATGGCTGAACTATTGCACTGCTGTATCTCATGTACAGTTTCTATAAAGGATCTGGAAATTTAAAGTCTTTGCATTCTCCATACAGTTCACACAATTCAGTTGGAGTTTTTCCCAGAAAAAAAAATGCTCTAGTGTATTAAAATTTATGTGTGTCATGTGTTTGTGTGCACTGTACAGCTGTTCTAAAAAGGGAACATTAGCATGAGAAATTAAAGACAGTGCTGCTGACCAGATAACGAGCAACCTTTAGACACTTCATGAAATGGATATCCAAAAGAAAAGATGTTAAATGACAAAAAGATCTTTACCAAAGGCATAAAGGTTATTGCAGTATTCTACAATAACTGTGTTCATTATAAATATGGGTATTTATTGCACTCAACAGTGCAGGAGATATTTTAAGGCACGCTTTTTTTTTTTTTTTTTTTTCAATCAAGCGTCCCTCTGTGTTAATTAGTGCCGGTCCTCCTGACTCCACGGTGACCAATATATGACCACAACACATCTTGGACTTCACATCGGCTTTATCTAATGAAAGACGGCCAATCCAATAATGACCAACCGTCCAGCAGCATGTCTGGAACAACTTCAGTGTTGCATCATCTAAGATGCTTAAATAGCTCAGGGTGTGAATACTAACACGCACACACAAACTCCAGACACTTGGAAAATGAACAAACTCTTTTTTTCATCGAGAGACTGGGACTTGGACAATTGAAAATAATCGTCATTTTCAAGCTTATCCTTCAATGGAAGCTAACATTGCCAGATGTGTGAGAATTGTCATATTTGTGCAATCATTTTGCCCTTGTTGTGTTTTACTGTGGGCCTCTTATAATCCCCCCACAGTAAAAAATCAGAAATAAACCAATACAGGGTAGCCACCTTTTAAACCTATAAATAGATAGTCATTTAGAACCATAACTAATGTTGATTAGGCTATTTTAGAGTTAGAAGATAGTGTTTCTTTCATTATAAGTCCAAATATGTTTTGCACATTCTGATCAGGTAGTGATTGATTTGGACTGAGCCATGCTAGTTTTAAAAAACTGATAAACCAAACTGATGTGGTCAGATTTGTAGCCACGTCAAAAAGTCATTGAAACACACATTTTTACGCCTGTCCATTGTAATGGTTTTTCCTCAAAATACAATCATTTTAAGCCTCTGGTATGGTGGTTTAACATTTCCCATCTGGCAAAAAGCTCGCGTTGAGAACAATTTAACAGCATGAATCTGATTTGCCTGTTACACGAGCAAGACTGAATGAAGCAGGAGAGACCTGCAGTGTTACATATGCTGCTTCCTCCTGTCAGTCTGTATCCTCAGCTCACCTCTGTCAGCTTAGTGGCTGCTGGAGGAATCGATTTCTTCCACTCTCTTTTATTATGATATGATAGTATGAGTATTAAATACCTGCAGCCATCAGCTGGTCACCCAGGAACATACTGTATAAACACATGCACAGGGAGGGATGGCACACAGAGACGAGACACACACATATCCAGTCACACCTCAGACTTTTTGGCAGCGTCTGCTGGCTATGGGCCAGAATTTTAGTCACCCCGCTCTTCTCTCCAGTGCTGCATTTCTGGTGGTGGAGTAAGCGACCTTGAAGCGCCTGTTACTCGCTCTTGCCAAACACATGAACAAATGCGATTTTATTCAGAGCCACACTCGCTCCCCTCTACCTCACTGTTGAAATGTTGATTCATCCTAGAGGCAATATTTACACCTCTGCAGGTATTTGTATGCGAATGGAAAATATATTTGAATGAATCATCTTTTTCACATCAGCCGTAATGAAGCTCTGCTGCAACACTCTCTACCTGTCACCAGCCTCCCAGGTGACCGCCACCTCTCTATTCATCTTCTGTCTATCCCCACCACTCACTTTTCTACTCTTCCATTCTGACAATCCTCATATGTGTTGAATCATTTATATACTGAGCTTTATTTAGATATTTCTCCTCTCCTGGTGTTCTCAATCAACAACACACTCACCAGATGGGACCTCTAGTCGAGTCTGGCATCATGAGTGTCAGTAAACAACACAATTAAGTTGGTGTTTCTTTAAATAGAGAGGATGCACATTTACAGCATCATACTAAGTATCACAGCTGCTCCGTTTTCTGTTTTGAGGGTGACAAACTCCTGGAATGCTGTGTTATTTACATTATTATTATTAACTAAGGCCACATTAATAAGGGGTGACAGGTGTCAGTGTGGTGACAGCTTGCAGAGAAAGTTGCAGTGTCTGTTGTTGTAGACTCTTTGGTCCCAGAGGGTTGCTGGTGTTATGAATGTAGACTGCTCCCCCTGCAGGTTGTCAGTGGTTCTTGCACTTGTTTACTAATCCACATTTCTCACTGCAGTCAGAAAAAAAAAAAAATCTTTCCAGGCACACAAGCCCACACCGCTTCACCAATGAGTCTTAATTTTTCATTAATTGAATTATCATCAGCAGCTATTAATACTCTCAAGTTTGTTTGTTTTTGAGCGCATGGATTCATATTTATTTTGTTCACACCCCAGTGTTTTGCAGTGTGTGAGCAGGATTCACAGTCTTACATAAACACACATTTCCGTTCAGATTGAGACTTTCTAGTTTATCTAGACGAGTCTGCGATGAAATGATGCGATCAGGGAGATGAACTGCAATACAGTGGCTGTACGCGAAGAACTGCAATTACATTCTTTGAGACCCTCACGGTCCTTCATATCCGTCCTCATTATTGCTTTTTGTTTAGCGCAATGATGAAGCTGCCTGTAAATCTTAACGAAAATGGCTGAGACAGCCTTCATTAGGCAGACGTAAACTCTCAAATGAAGCTGTTTGCCTCTGAGAAGTGATTAAAGGATGAGTAATTCACTGTGTGTTCATTATCACAAAGAACCAATAATGCAGAATTAAAATGGTTAATCTGGCACCTATCAGCTTTCAGATGTTATTGATTTAATATTTCAAGTTGTTGCCGCTTCAGAAAATGTCTTACCAACTAAAAAAACTTTTTTTCTTTAAATGAGATGACATGCAATAAATATAAGGTAACTATAATATTGAATTCTTTAGATTAAATTCAAGTGCTTTGCCAGCAGTCACACTCAGATATCTTTTTTAGTCATCTAGCTGTGAGACTGAAAGTGATGATAACTGCTTTGATTAAACATTACAGCTCTTGACTCAGACTGGCTCTTGCTACTGTAGCGCTTATAGTCATAAATATGCAGAGCAGAGCCTATTAGAGGCACACTGAGCAGGATGTGCTGCTCTATTGGCCTTTTATGGAGCTAAAGAACCACTTCAAGGAAGGAGATGTTACTGTGGAGAAACATCATGCATAACTCAGCAAACACGCATCTCTGTGAAGGAGTGTGTGCCTGATTACACACGTGCATTCATGTCATGCTCCATCCCTCCATGTTTCAAATGTATGTGCCATGTCAGGTGTGTATGGTGCTGTGCTGGTCCAGGTTCAGACAGAGGACAGCTGTACTGCTGAGGCGGTAGCTTCTCCCAGGGAGCCAGTTTTGTTGCTCTGACAAAACACAGAACTCCCTCTTCTGGCTGCTCGCCAGGTCCACTCTACCTACTGTTAGGATTTCTCTTACACTAGAGAGGAACCGAATGCAATTTTCTTGACAGCTGATACTGATTTCTAATTTTTTAAAAGTCGGACCGTTAAGTTTTGGCCTGTTACAGTTTTCTGTCATTTTAAGAACTACATTTTTGTAGCTTTTTTGGGTTGAAAATTCAATACTGTATTCATAATAAAACACTGACTGTATATTGACTTACATTATCTCCCATATTGTAGGGAGTTACAGGACCTTCTCAAACTCAAAACAGAAAGTGCTCCATGTTACTAGACAGAACTTTTATGCACATGAAATCCAACTGTTGTTTATTTTGGTTTTCTAACTTAAACAACTCAAAAACATACAAGAAAAACACTAATAATAATAATACTTCATATAAATATACAATCTATTCATATACAGACAATGGGGCTCATAACTGAGTTTTATATTTCTTTATCATCTTATTTTTTATCTATATTTCTTTTGTATGTTTTGTATGTAATCATGAATCCATTAATTGCTATCTATTAACATGATTATAAAGGTGTGGGTACAGTAGGCTTTCTAACTCCCAGTGCTGCAGCGACACTGTGCACGACTCAAGAGGAGAAAGAAAGGAACAGAGAGACCCCCCGCGCTGCTGGCAGAGGAGCCGGTCTCTATGATTACTCTGAAGAGCCTGCATAGAATGGATTACGTCTTTAAAAGTTATTATCATGGCAGATCAAGTTAAAACATTTCCAATTCAGTGCATCTTTAACTTACACCACTGATGATGTATAGTTTTTTCCCACAGTGGCAAATGTTTGATGAGAATGCGTGCCCACATATTGGATTATAGAGAACTTGTGCATCCAGTTTGGAGGCTTTTCATGTCTGAAGGGTGACTGTGATAACAGAGTGAGACCCAAATGAAGCCCTTGAATAAATGCAATAATTTAAAGCTTTAATTGTTGAAGACAAAGCAGCTAATCCAAATAGACTTTGTTGTAATTTGCTTTGTTGTTTTCTCTCTCTGCCCCACTCTTTTGTTCCAGCAGGCATAAGAAAAGATCAGACCCACCATCTCGACGGCCGCCTGCCCGCCCGAGTGATGTTCACTGCATGGTGCATCCCTCCCAGCATGGGCATGGAGGACATGGAGGCACCCCGGAGATGGGCTCCCCAGTTCTTGGCCACTTCAGTCCACGAGACATGCTGCGGAGTCGCAACCACATGCCCATGGACAGCCCTGAACGCCGGCGCCGCACTGGCCACGGAAGTCTGACTAACATCAGCCGCCACGAGTCGCTGAAGAAGATGGAGAGCCCCCCGATCCGCCGCTCTACCTCTTCAGGCCAGTACACAGGCTTCACTGATGCCCACCACCACCACGGCGGCAAGTCCCTGGATCCGGAGACCATCGCACAGGTCAGCGCGGGACGAGCGGCGACCCGACCGCAGCTCCCTCCACCATCAAAGCCCTGCCCTGCCCTGTAAAAACATAGTCAGTCCCTGTCTTCTGCTTCCTCTGGCTGCAACTGTGTCTGTGTGCTAATTACACGCAAAAGACTAGCTTCACAGGCAGACAGCAGGGAGCATAGCTCGACACTGGGACTCATCGCGGTATTTCTACTGTAGTCTTGCTTGTGTGCAAAACAACGAAATATGAAACACTAATAAAAAAAATATCCTTGCCTTATATTTAAAAGCAGACATCCATTTTGTGTCACTGCTGATTGGAAGGCTGTGGCTCTAATTTGTTATCACATACATAGTTGAATAGTAAAGTAAGTCACAGAGAGCACTTTAAACTGTGCTGAGCTGTCTGTCTGCCTACTGGGAGCATGCTCAGACGAACATATCTTGTCATCTCTGCATCTCCTTCGCTACCAGAGACATTAGCATGCAGAGGGAGAGGTGCTGGTGCAAAGTAATACTCTAACTCTCTGCATGTATAATGCATGCTTGGTGTTTTCTCGAAAAACTGTCACTATGGTCCTCTGTTAACATCGGTTTTTAAGTTTCCTACCTAACTGTACTCTACTTTCTCAATCTCTAACATCTTTGCTGTTCATATCACCTCTTATTTCATTCTCACTTGTTTAAATTCTCCTTCTTATCTTCTCTTTTAGTTTCATTTTTAACTCAACCTTACTGTCTAATGCTCCTCTCTTTCTCCGGTGTTATAATCGTCCTTCAGTATCACCCCCCTCTTTGCTTACACTCCTCTCTCTGTCTCCTGCAGGACATAGAAGAAACTATGAACACTGCTCTGAACGAGCTGCGTGAGCTGGAGCGGCAGAGCTCAGCCAAGCACGCCCCTGACGTGGTGCTGGACACACTGGAGCAGCGGCAGACTTCTGCCGGCAGCGGTGGAGGTCCCACACCAGCCAGCTCCAGCGAGTCCCTCAGCCCCATCCACGGCGTCATGCTGCGGTCCACCGTCAACACCGAGCCACCCATCCGCCGCAGCACCAGCTCCTCCAGTGATACTATGAGCACCTTCAAGCCTCTGGTAGCGCCCCGCATGGGGGTGCAACTCAAACCCCCTGCCTTGAGGCCCAAGCCCATGGTGCTGCCCAAGTCCAGCCAGGCCTCGCAGCCTCCAGCTACAGCTGCTCAGGACCCCTTGGACAAGTCCTGCACCATGTAACTGACAGGGATGTAAAACAAAAACCCTCAATCAACTTCAAGGGGGCTGCAAGATGCCAGTGTGTAGTCTTCATAGACACAACAACAATTACTAGCTAAGAGCGTGTAATATATATGGACCTGTACAGGAAATTATGCTTCCTCGTGGAATGATGAAGCAAGATCATAAAGAGGACTTTGACAGGATCAGAGAAACTCATGTAGGAGTGTGACAGATTTGTCAGTTGTGCAGTCTCACTATGTGCACAGTTAAGTGTTAATATACCTAGGTTAATGTTATCTAAGAAATGTCTTTTTCTAAAAAAGAAACTCAAACAACAAATCACAAAGGCTTCCTTCAAGGTTTTAGAAAATGTGTACTAGTTAGTTTACAGACATTTATGAACAAAACACGCTGCATGTAGCTCCTCTGTTTACCACTGAACCTAAAATGGAGCTTGGTGAGAACTGTAGTGACCACAGTGGCATTCTCACACATAAACTTTTTATTTTGTTTTGCTATGAAGTAGGAGGGCCACTGAAGGTGACTGGTTGAAAGGCCTTATTGACTTTGAGATGTAAGAGATTTCACGTGTTAAATATTCTAAAGGTGCTGTGACTGCCTGGATGGAAACAGTTTGAAGGTTGGACTGATTACGGGCCTGAAGAGCCCTTAACAACTAACGGTACTTTTTTAAATAGATAATAGTGCTGATAGCATTGTGCTTTCTTTACTAGCGTGTAAAGTCTGCAACTTTTTTTTGGCAAGGCAAACCGTCTGTTGTGTCTCAGAAATGTACAAAGATCACCTCTGTGCTGGATTCACTCAAATTTATTAACACATTTCCATATTGCCTGGGATAAGATATGACTATTGGATAAAACCACTACTTTAATATGAACTCTGTTTGAATTTGATGCAGTGTTGAAATCTTGCATCAATAACTCATGATGCAGGCTTAAAATATGCCTAATAATAACTTATGCCTTTGCATCTGTATAATAAATAGAGAGCAGTGTTGAAAAAAATCATCTCCTGCCTACAGTATATATAACACATATGCTATTATACAGTGTGGAAGCTTCTTTATGCCTTGCTTGGCTTTATCTACCCAAAGACATGACTGTACAAGTTCAAAGCATGGATTCTGACCCTCCATATGATGTAGTAGGCATTCTTCATATTGACTCGTGTATAGACTCATGGCAGCGCCATGTGGGAGCGCTGCCGGTAGCCATGGACCTAATGACTGTTAGTGTGAAAGCCTCCTAAAATCCCGCTTTCCTGTGCTTCTGTAAGTACAGCAGCTTGCTTCGTGTCCCTACAGTCCGTTTTATTTTTGGTGAGAATGTCAGTAACGTGTTTTTGTATTGCTCTCTGACTGATTTTGGCACTCTCTTCTTTGATTCTACGCCTTTGAGGATAATGACACTCTAAATGCCAGGTGGAAAACAGGAAGAAGTCTCACACAATCAGTGATGAACAGCTTGTGTATGTCCAGATCGAGTAATAATTTCAAACGCAATACCCCCAAAAGCTGTATATTTGTCATGTCATTGTTTCATAATAACCTCAGCACTGTAGGAATAACAGAACTGGGTGCATGTCCTGGGAGTGTTTGGCTCACATAATAACACAAAGAAAAGACTTCGTTTTGAATAAGCAATGCGCTCTAACAGCAGGTTTACACTTGACTTGACAGATATTGTGTGTATAAATAATCAAAAAGATGATTAATTTCTGAATTACTAACTTTCATTATTTTTATAATCATTTTTGTTGCGTTTCTGGGTAGAAATGACTTAGAACAAATGATGTAGAATAAGATGTCCAGAGATACAGTATGAAGCCAGTTGTAAAAATATAAAGGTGTGCTTTTGTCACTATGTTAACATAAACAGTAGGACTCAGTGATGCTGTCTGTAGGCTTTAAGCTACTTTGTGGTGTTCTGTACATCTGTAGTATGTACTTGTGAAAGTGCCTTTGAAGATGTTTTAGAGGAACTTCAGACATTCTATACTGTTGCATTTTCATGTCAGGTGCTGTGTTTGTTTATTTTTTTCTTTTAAGAAAATGCAGTGCAGGAAGAAGACACATGAATAAGTAACAATGCCATTTTCCAAACAGTTATATGACAGAATGGATAATAAATAAACATCTTACCCATTGTGACATTGCACTTTGATGTAAATAACTGTATATATGACATGTAACATCATACCGTGTAGGGTTCTTTGAGGGCTTATACCTCGAGGAATTTCTTTCTAATAAAGGAAATAGTTTGTCGAGTCTGGGGTGGATTTTTTTTCCCCCTTCTTTTCATATTGAGTAACTTCAACTGCATTTATAATCAATGGTGGCAGAAGTATTCAGATCATTTTCCTTTGGTAAAAGTAGGAATACCACAGTGAAACACTCCATCCATCCATCCATCCATCCATCGCTGTCCACTTATATCAGCAGGCTGAGTAAAGCACTCTAGCAACACTTTCTAGCTTCTCCCAGGGGACCCCTTGCATTACCAAGCCAGATGAGATATATAATCTCCCCAGTGTGTTCGGGGTTGGCCACAGGGCCTCTCACCAGTTGGACGTGCCCAGAACACTGCTGGCATCCTGATCAGACGCCTAAACCACCTCAGCTGGCCCCTTCAACGTGAAGTAGCAGCGGCTCTACTCTGAGCTTCTCCCTGATATCTGAGCTCCTCACTCTATCTCTAAGGCTCAGCCCAGCTGCCCTCCGGAGGAAACTCATTTCAGCCACTTCTACCTGCAATCTCATTTTTCGGTCCCTACCCAGGGCTCATGACCATAGGTGAGGGTGGAAACGTAGACGGCCTGGTAAATTGAAAGCTGTGCCTTCCAGTTTAGCTCCTTCTTCGGCACAACAGTCAATGTGCAACTTGCACATCAGTGTAGATGTCGCATCAAACCGTCTGTCCATGTCACGCTTCATTCTAGCCTCACTCGTAAACAAGACCCCGAGATACTTGAACTCCTTCGCTTGGGGCAGCAACTCTCTTCCTACCCAGAAAGGGCAATCCACTGCATTTGGCCACAGAACCATGGCCCCATATTAGGAGGTTCTGACTCTCATCCTGACTGCTTCATACTTGGCAGCAAACCACCCCAGTGCATGCTGGAGGTCACGGTGTGATGAGGCCAACAGAGCCACATCATCTGCAAAGAGCAGAGATGTAATTCTGAGATCTGTAAACCGGGACCCTTCCTTCTGCCAGCTGCGCATCATAACAGGATCTGTGACAAGTGACACACCTTTAGCGGAGGCCAACACCCACCGGAAACTTGTTTGATTTTACACCGAGTACTTAGACACAGATCTAACTTTGGTTATATGGGGACTGGATGGCTCATAGCAACGACCCTGGCACCCCGTATTTCCTGAGTACACCCCACAGGACTCTTTGAGGGACACCATCATAAGCCTTCTCCAAGTCCACAAAACACTCGCAGACTGGATGGGTTAACTCCCACGACTGCTTCAGCAGCCTCGCAAGGGTATAGAAGTGGTCCACTGTTCCACAAACTGGACGGAACCCGCATTGTTCCTCCTGAATCCGAGGTTCGATGATTGGTCGGAGCATCCTTTCCAGCAACCTAGAGTAAACTTTCTCAGGGAGGCTGAGCAGTGTGATAACTGGAGCACACCCTCTGGTCCCCTTTTTTAAAAATGGGAACCACCACCCTGATTTGCCACTCCACAGGCACCTTACCCAACCTCCATGTGAAATTGTCCAAAAATGTCCAGAGCCTTCAGCATCTCAGCAAATCGAATCCACACCTGGCGCCTTGCCACAGAGGAGTTTTTTGACTACCTCAGCAACCTCTACCAAGGAAATGGAAGAGGGTTCACCAGAGTTTTCAGACTCTGCCTTCTCCATGGAGGACCTGATGGCCGGGTTCAGGGGTTCCTCAAAGTGTTACTTCCACCGCTCAACAGTCCAGATCAGTAGTTCTCCCCCTCTGATAATCACAGCCTGAGACAGGCCCTGCTTCCTCTTCTGGAGACGTCTCACGGTTTGCCAGAACTTGAGACTGAAAGAGATCTTTTGCCAATGAAGCTCTGGTACCAATCACACTTATGAACGTCCCAATGCTTAAACATGGTGTTCATTATGGATGATCCATGACAAGCACAGAAGTCCAGTAACAAAACATCACTCGGGTCGGATCCAGGTTTCTCCATCGTTGCCCCTGTGAGCATTTAAGTCCCCCAGAAGAACTATTGAGTCTGCGGCTGCCCCCCCCCTCCAGAACACCGGCCAGAGACTCCAAGAAGGCCAGGTACCGTCTATCAGTGGAGACCTCCTTTTAGCAACGTGCAGTCCCATCTACGTGACCTGCTTGCTCCCGGCAGAAAACTCCAATACAGTGGCGCACAGCAGGGGGTTTGTGAGTATGTGTAAACTGCTACATGCAAACGTACACCAACATAATCATCACAGTTAAAAATATGTTAATAAATATCAGGCACTCTATGGCTTAAGGGAAGTTAGTACTTAATGCTGCTAGGAATGAAATATAAGACCACTTTAACAATGACAAAAATTTAATTAAAAAAAAAAATCATGAACTGACATCAGTTACTTAGGATTAAGGCCAATCTTGCCCAAACGTTTATTGCAACATAAAACATGTTACATGATCAGGGTTCTTCAAATGTTGAAAAGAATTTAACATTTTCTGGAGTGGAACACATAGAAAACAATGACCCAGTGTATTATCATAAAAGTATCTTTTTGGTTTACCTTGAAAAAAGAATTTAAGTTGTCATTTGATTAGATGTAGATGTAGATGTACGAGTGATGTGCATGATATCAGTGAGAGAGGCATTCCTTAAGTTATTTTAAAAAATAGAAGATAATTATTTTGAGATTGTGCAATTCAACCTGAAAAAAAAAGCCTGATTCATAATATTCTATTCTCCTTATCTTGGCATTTTTAAGAGAAAGCTTTTATTACAAACACGAAGTTCAAATGCCTCAAGATTTTCTGGTTATTTAAAGAACTGTTAAAATAGCCAACATCAAGAGAGCATAAACTACATAATTTCTATGGCATAAGTACACCATAGTGATGGTTCAGCAGACAATTTAGTTTTATGAATCATATTATTTTTAATATATAAACAATCAGTTAACAGGGCTGGATGGAGCTAGGCTTAACATTTACTATAAATTTTATTCTTCATAATGCTGCATGGTAAAAATCTCCCAAGGACACAGTGAATGAGTGAAAAAAAAACTGAGACATGATAAGAATTCAAGCTTCAAGGCTACAGTACACTGTTTTCTCTCTACATTTCTCAACAAGCGTTACAAAGTATCGTATCGATTTGTGAAAAATCATTACTTGTTGGATGTATCTAACATGGACATGAATAAACTGTTCATGATTGGGTTTTTGGAGTATCTTGTTTATGTATTTGAGCAGGTGAACACTAGATTCCATTTATGGGAAACACAAATATGCTATCTGGTGTGATCTGAAAGAACTGGCATGTATATGCAGAATATGAATAACATGATTTGTCTGTGCTCATGTAAACGTATCTGAGAACATATCATAACTGTGGTAAGCCTCAGAAACAGGTTGTTCATGTGCGTGTAACAGCACTGACTGTGAAACTGGGCATTTGCAATCGTAGTTTAAGTTTCCTTTCCACTGCACATTATTGTTTTTGGTTGTTGTTTTTTTCTAAATCCAGTAGGCTTTTTGAGTCTGTCTCTCTATCTGCTGTGGTCTGCTATGTATGGGAGAGTTTTACTGGGACTTGATGCTCTCCAGATCGTGTTCCAGCCTCAGCTCTGCGTGCAGGGGCAAGAGTGGCTCTATGTGTGCTCCAGACTTTAGTGTGGGTCTTCAAGGCCATCTGGAAAACAGAGAGGGGAGAGTTTGTAGTTTTGGACACTGTCTTCAGCTGGATGCAGGCTTGTATTATATGATAAAAGTGGAGCTGGTTGTGTTTGGGGAACTAATGTGATTTACCGCAGTGATCCCGACCTTCCGCTCCCAAATGTGAATGCTCTGCTGCAGCTTCTTGTGTTTGTCCTTGGCACACATGTACTCAGTAACATCAGGAGCCTGATAATTTGTAATTTGACGGCGCAGATGTTGGTTGAGGGCCTCTGCCTTTAAATGCTCCTGAGGAGAGAGAAAAGGAAGTAGAAGGGATAAAGCACACAAAGGAATTAGTTTAAAGAGCAGGAGATAAGTATGCTTTAAAAAAGAAAGAGAGGAGGTGAAGTTGAGTGTTATCTGACTTTTGCAACCTCCATACTTTAATGCAAAATACTCTGCTACTCTTTGGCAAACATGAAATGACAAATCACTGGAGGAATTACTTAAAGTTGCGTCCTTAAAGTTGAAGTAATTTTTGGACTAATGACAAACCTCCTCAGCACGCTGTATCTCCTCCTCGATTTTTGCCAGCATCTGCTTCCTGTTGGAGATTTCGTTGCTCAGCTCCTTGGACTCTTGCGTCACACACTGCAGCTTCTCCTGTTGACACATATGTATACACACACATATATTTAAAAAGCTTAAACTGGGGTCAAGCTTTACAAGCAAAAGTGGTTTCATACATCTACTCTAAATTATATGGAGACAGTTCTCTTACATGCACATTTATAATGACTAACCTTCTGTGAACTGAGGACACGTTGAACTTTCAAATTGTGGACTTGAAGTTCCTCCAGGTTTTTGTCAATTCTCTGCTCGCTGTACTCCTGGAAAATATCCTAAAATAAATAATGCAAAAAGAGAGAGTTTTAAGGATTGGCTATGATTCTCTGTTCTCTTGCTTAACAGTCTAACTGACAAACTACACAGTCTACTTTCCCAACGTTCTTTGCAGTTCTGGATGTATACCCTCACACTTTCACTTACTACCTCGTGCTCTGCTTTTCCCATCTCTTTTTTCTGGTGAAGCTGCTGCTGGAGCTTCTTCATGTGGGCCTTCAGTGCCTGGTTTTTCAGATTATAATTCTCCAATTTGGTGGCCTGTTGGAGTTTTTGGACAGAGCAGATAATGTGGGCAAAGAGAGGAAGATGAAGATTGTGGGGCTGAGGTTGCATCAATACTGTAGATGACAAAAAACATACTTAAAAAACACCTTATATTACAGAAACCCTGTGGGGGAAGCGAGAATTCTTTTTTTTTCTGGTGGTCCATTTTAAGTCCAAAATTTGCAGCAGTAGTTACAGTGCACTGCGTTTGTGTTGTCTTATGTTTTATCTTCAAAATTCAAAATGCAAAATCTAACATCAACAGTAGTAGTTACCAGTAGTCTCCAGCAGGGGGAGCATTCAACTGTTTCAGCATTCAAAACACAGAATATTTTTTACTTAGAAAAAGGACCACCAGAAAATGAAATTTTCTCGCTTGCCCCTCAGGGCTTCCGTATTATATGAAAGCAAATTGTAAAACATGTTTGAACTATGAGAAGTTCATTAGAACCATTTAAATTTTGGTCATTTTTATTGCTACATTGCACCTGTTGATGTCATTAGACAGAACTATTTTTTACCATTGACTTGTCTTTGATGTACTGGAGCAACTTCTCTGGCTCCTTCATGTCCAACCTATTGTCCTTCATAGGTTTGAGAAATCTTCGTTCAAACTCGTTTTTAGCCTTTCTGATTTCTGCAAGACGAAATTCTGCTTCTTGCAGGGAGGCCTGGAAAGACAAGCAGAATCAAAGAGAAAAAAGTGGGTGGAGGCGAAGATCCATTGTATAAGTAAGTGTGCATGGGGGGGGGGGTGAAGAATGTGTTGTAACCTTGTAGTTGTCCTGAATTCTCTCATATCTTTGTTTGAGTTCATCCTGGTCCTGTCGTGTCTCTGCTACTTCTCTCTGTGCCAAACAAAGTTTTTGTCCCAAGGTCAGCTCCTGGAGGCGATCTGATATGTTGGATCTCCGCCTCCTCCCACAAACCTGACAAGGCACACAAACACAAACAAAAAGATGTGGAGCTTAAAGGAGTCGGGTGCAGAGACATCATCTGTCCGGGGAACTCAATTAGAATCAGAATTGTCTCTTAGATTGTGGTATATCACACAAAAGGTCATTAATATGCAGCATATGTTTGAGTTCATCCCTTTCAGATTGTGTTTGGCATTTTTTTCCCTGTATTGTCACTTTAAGCAAGAGGTGGATAGAGAGCACCCCATATGTAGAGGTAGTATCCTCGCCGCAGCAGCCGCAGGTTTGATTCTGGGCCTTGACCCTTCGCTGCACACTCAAACTGTCCTGTCGATTAAAGACAATAAAAGTCCCCCCAAAAAATTATTCAAAAAAGCATCATAGTATACAATTACAAAAAATAACAAAAATAAGTCTTTATTTAGCAAGTCGCAAATATGGTACAGTATATTTTATAAGAAACTAAATAAATAAATAAATGCAAATTATAGTATAATCTGTTCTAAAAAGGTCTAATAAAAATTGTCAAGAGTGTCATGTAAAATCATAAAAATGTCATGTTGTAGTATGTAAAAAAAATAGTATAACATCTAATAAAAAAGTCATAAAAACTTCAAAATACAGTATGTCATAAGAAGTCACAATGTAGACCGTTAAAAAAAAGGTCATGGTATAGGAAGTAATAAAAAATATACCATAGTATAGTCTATATGAAAAGAAAAATGTATTGTATTGTATTATGTCCTCCTAAAAATGATAAAAATGTCAAAGTAGAGATTAATTTCAAAAATGAATAAAAAGTCAGAGCACAGTATGTTGTTAAAAAAAATCTTAAAATGCCATAATAAAATATGTTGTGAAAGATATTGTTAAAGTATAGTAGATTGTAAAAAATCATAAGAATGTCTTTGTATAGATTGTGTTTTAAAGAATCATGATATTCTTATGGTGTTTTGGGCCAATTTGCGACATTCTATGCTATGGCGTGTCTCAGCATGCTATTTTATACAGTTTTCAGCTGTTTTAGGGACATGCCATATTTTGACGTTTTTTACCATACTATAGCACTGGTGTTTTCAGTGTTTTTTCGACATGCTATATCGTGGTGTTTTTGGCCATTTTTGCAACTTTCTCCGCTATGACATGTCTTTGCACACTAATGTAAGTGCTTTCCAGCGTTTTTTTGTGACGTCATATTTTGTCGCCATTCTATAGTATGCGATTTTTGGCCATTTCTTGGCCTTTGTTTCCACTTTGTATACTATGATGCGTCTCTACAAGCTATAGTATGTCATTTTCAGCCATGTTTGGGACAAAAACTCAGGTGAAGAAGAGAGGCAGCTGAGCTGTCAACCGATCACCACCTGGTGGTGAGTTAGCTCTGATGGTGGGGAAGGACGCCGGTCAGACCTGGCAGACCCAAACGCATTGTGAGGGTCTGCTGGGAACGTCTGGCAGAGTCTCCCGTCAGAAGGAGTTCAACTCCCACCTCCGAGAGAGCTACGACCATGTCCAGAGGGAGGTGGGGGACATTGAGTCCAAGAGGGCCATGTTCCGTGCCGTGTTGTTGAGGTGGCTGATCAGTGCTGTGGCCGTAAGGTGGTCGGTGCCTGTCGTGACGGCAACACCTGAACCTGTTGGTGTGGACACCAGTGGTGAGGGATGCCGACAAGCTGAAGAAGGAGTCCTATCGGGCCAAGCGGAGTGCAGCTAGAACGACTTCCGGACGGCTTTGAAGAGGTTCTGGACCACCATCTGGCGTCTCAGGAGGGGGAAGCAGTGCTCTGTCAACACTGTGTATAGTGGGGACGGTGCGCAGCTGACCTCGACTCAGGACTAATGGATCGGTGGAAGGAATACTTCTAAGACCTCCTCAATCCCATTGACATGCCCTCAGGTGAGGAAGCAGGGCCTGGGGACTCAGGAGTGGGCTCTCCCATCTCTGGGGCTGAGGTTGCCAAGGTGGTCAAAAAGCTCCTCTTGGTGGCAGGGCCCCGGGGGTGGATGAGATCTGCCCAGAGTTCCTTAAGGCCCTGGATGTTTTGGGGCTGTCATGGTTGACATGACTCTGCAGCATTGCATGGACATCGGGGGCAGTGCCTCTGGACTGGCAGACCGGGGTGGCGGTCGCTTTTTTCAAGAAGGGCGACCGAAGGATGTGTTCCAACTATAGGGGGATCGCACTCCTCAGCCTCCCTGGTAAGGTCTACTCAGGGGTTCTGGAGAGGAGGGTCCGCCGTTTTTACCAGTCGATCTTCGTTCCTACCCTCACCTATGGTCACGAGCTTTGAGGAGTGACTGAAAGAACAAGATTGTGGGTACAAGCGGCCGAAATGAGTTTCCTCATGTGAGAAGCTCGGTCATCCGGGAGGAGCTCGGAGTAGAGCCCCTGCTCCTCCGCGTTGAGTAGAGCCAGATGAGGTGGCTCGGGTATCTAATTAGGATGCCTCCAGGAAGCCTCCCTGGTGAGGTGTTTAGGGCATGTCCCACCAGTAGGAGACCCTGGGGAAGACCCAGGACACGCTGGAGAGACTGTGTCTCCCAGCTGACCTGGAAATGCCTCGGGATCCCCTGGGAAGAGCTGGATGAAGTGGCCAGAGAGAGGGAAGTCTGGGCTTCCCTTCTTAGGCTGCTGCCCCCATGACCCGACCCTGAATAAACAATAGAAAAGGGATGGATAGTATAGTATGCGATTTTTCGTCATTTTTTCAACATGCTTAATTATGAAGTTTTTGGCCTTCTTTGGCCTTTGTTTCCACTTGGTATACTGTGACGCGTCTTTACAAGCTATAATCTGTCATTTTTAACTATTTTGGGTACATGTCAAAATTTGACATTTTTGCCATAGTATAGTATGATTTTTTCGCCATTTTTTCAACATGCCAAAATATGACGTTTTTGGCCTTTTTTGGCCTTTGTTTCAACTTTGTATACTATAATGCGTATCTACAAACTATAACAAGTAGTTTTTAGCTATTTTTGGGACATGTCAAATTTTGACATTTTTGCCATTGTATAGTATGCGATTTTTCGCCATTTTTTCGACATGCCAAATTATGACTTTTTTGGCTTTGTTTCGACTTTGTATAATATGATGCACCTCTACAACCTATAATAGGTCGTTTTTAGCCTTTTTTGGGACATGAAAAAAATTTGATATTTTTAGTATAGTATAGTCTGCGATCGTCTTTCTGGCTGTGCTTCCTCTCTTCTTTCTGGCTTTGCTTCCACTCTCTGTCATTCTTTCTATTACTGCTCTCTGGCATTTGTATTTAAGTCGTAATTGCTGATTAGTGACTCTAGGATCCTCATTGAGTGCTTATCCTTTTTAGTGCTCACCACCTTGGTTCTGTTGAACTGCACTACGCTTATCCCATTGCCTCTCCGGAGCATTCGTGCTCTCTTGTTTTCTAGATTTCCTGGATTCTGGCCGCAACCCCGGCTGTACCTGATCGTGGTGATAACTGTGCTGGCGCTGTGTCCATACCTTTGGTTGTGCTTGTGTTGTGGCTGCACTGATACTATACCCCTGCTCACCCTGATCGTCGTCTTGGTCCTGGTTGCAGCTTGCTGTGATCATGCCTTTGGACAACTCCATATTAATATGCATGAGACTCTTCTCAACACCCACAATATCATCATAGAGTGCATTTGATAATTTCACACCTATCATTATTGTAATATGACATGCATCTGTTTCCACTATTGCTGTGCCTTCTCCCCCTCTCTCCCCCTCCCCCCTCTCTCTTTTTCTCTCCTTTTTGCCACAATTGTGTTTCATTTGTTATTTACAACATCTATTGCACATCATGTCCATCCTGGAAGAGGGATCCCTCATCATCCTCTGCCGCACCTCCTGAGGGTTTTTTTTTTTTTTTGTCCCTGTTACAGGACTTCTTTTTCGTGAGTTTTTCCTTGAGTGATGTGAGGGTCTCGGGGCAGAGGAATGTCGAACACTGTAAAGCCCTCTGAGGCAAACCATGTTTTGTGAAAATGGGCTCAAAAAATAAACTTGACTTGAATTGACTTGACTTGATTTTGGCCATTTTTTCAAAATGCAAAAATGATGACGTTTTTGGCCTTTTTTTTTTTCCACTTTGTATACTATGACGCACGCCTATACAAGCTACAATAAGTAGTTTTTAGCCATTTTTGGGAGATGTCAAAATTTGACATTTTTGCCATAGTATAGTATGCGATTTTTCGTCATTTTTTCAACATGCTAAAATATGACGTTTTTGTCTTTTTTTGACCTTTCTTTCCACTTTGTATACTATAACGTGTCTCCATGAGCTTTAATAAGTAGTTTTTAGCCATTTTTGGGAGATGTCAAAATTTGACATTTTTTGCCATAGTATAGTATGCGATTTTTCGCCATTTTTTCAACATGCCAAAATATGACGTTTTTGGCCTTTTTTTGGCCTTTGTTTCCACTTTGTATACTACGACGCGCCTCTAAGAGCTTTAATTAGTAGTTTTTAGCCATTTTTGGGAGATGTCAAAATTTGACATTTTTGCCATAGTATAGTATGCGATATTTCGTCATTTTTTCAACATGCTAAAATGTGACGTTTTTGTCCTTTTTTGACCTTTCTTTCCACTTTGTACACTATAACGCGTCTCCATGAGCTTTAATAAGTAGTTTTTAGCCATTTTTTGGGACATGTCAAAATTTGACATTTTTGCCATAGTATAGTATGCGATTTTTCGTCATTTTTTCAACATGCCAAAATATGACGTTTTTGGCCTTTTTTGGCCTTTGTTTCCACTTTGTATACTACGACGCGTCTCTAAGAGCTTTAATAAGTAGTTTTTAGCCGTTTTTGGGAGATGTCAAAATTTGACATTTTTGCCATAGTATAGTATGCGATTTTTCGTCCATTTTTTCAACATGCTAAAATGTGACGTTTTTTGTCCTTTTTTGACCTTTCTTTCCACTTTGTATACTATAACGCGTCTCCATGAGCTTTAATAAGTAGTTTTTTTAGCCATTTTTGGGACATGTCAAAATTTGACATTTTTGCCATAGTATAGTATGCGATTTTTCGCCATTTTTTCAACATGCCAAAATATGACGTTTTTGGCCTTTTTTGGCCTTTGTTTCCACTTTGTATACTACGACGCGCCTCTAAGAGCTTTAATTAGTAGTTTTTAGCCATTTTTGGGAGATGTCAAAATTTGACATTTTTGCCATAGTATAGTATGCGATTTTTTCGCCATTTTTTCGCCATTTTTTCAACATGCTAAAATGTGACGTTTTTGTCCTTTTTTGACCTTTCTTTCCACTTTGTATACTATAACGCGTCTCCATGAGCTTTAATAAGTAGTTTTTAGCCATTTTTGGGACATGTCAAAATTTGACATTTTTGCCATAGTATAGTATGCGATTTTTCGCCATTTTTTCAACATGCCAAAATATGACGTTTTTGGCCTTTTTTGGCCTTTCTTTCCACTTTGTATACTACGACGCGTCTCTAAGAGCTTTAATTAGTAGTTTTTAGCCATTTTTGGGAGATGTCAAAATTTGACATTTTTGCCATAGTATAGTATGCGATTTTTTCGCCATTTTTTCAACATGCTAAAATGTGACGTTTTTGTCCTTTTTTGACCTTTCTTTCCACTTTGTATACTATACGCGTCTCCATGAGCTTTAATTAGTAGTTTTTAGCCATTTTTGGGAGATGTCAAAATTTGACATTTTTGCCATAGTATAGTATGCGATTTTTTTCGCCATTTTTTCAACATGCTAAAATGTGACATTTTTGTCCTTTTTTGACCTTTCTTTCCACTTTGTATACTATAACGCGTCTCCATGAGCTTTAATAATAAGTATTTTTTAGCCATTTTTGGGAGATGTCAAAATTTGACATTTTTGCCATAGTATAGTATGCGATTTTTCGCCATTTTTTCAACATGCCAAAATATGACGTTTTTGGCCTTTTTTGGCCTTTGTTTCCACTTTGTATACTACGACGCGTCTCTAAGAGCTTTAATAAGTAGTTTTTAGCCATTTTTGGGACATGTCAAAATTTGACATTTTTGCCATAGTATAGTATGCGATTTTTTGCCATTTTTTCAACATGCCAAAATATGACGTTTTTGGCCTTTTTTGGCCTTTGTTTCCACTTTGTATACTACGACGTCTCCAAGAGCTTTAATAAGTAGTTTTTAGCCATTTTTGGGGGATGTCAAAATTTGACATTTTTGCCATAGTATAGTATGCGATTTTTCGCCATTTTTTCAACATGCCAAAATATGACGTTTTTGGCCTTTTTGGCCTTTGTTTCCACTTTGTATACTACGACGCGTCTCTAAGAGCTTTAATTAAGTAGTTTTTAGCCATTTTTGGGAGAGATGTCAAAATTTGACATTTTTGCCATAGTATAGTAAATGCGATTTTTTCGCCATTTTTTCAACATGCTAAAATGTGACGTTTTTGTCCTTTTTTGACCTTTCTTTCCACTTTGTATACTATAACGCGTCTCCATGAGCTTTAATAAGTAGTTTTTAGCCATTTTTGGGACATGTCAAAATTTGACATTTTTGCCATAGTATAGTATGCGATTTTTCGCCATTTTTTCAACGTGCCAAAATATGACGTTTTTGGCCTTTTTTGGCCTTTCTTTCCACTTTGTATACTACGACGCGTCTCTAAGAGCTTTAATTAGTAGTTTTTAGCCATTTTTGGGAGATGTCAAAATTTGACATTTTTGCCATAGTATAGTATGCGATTTTTCGCCATTTTTTCAACATGCTAAAATGTGACGTTTTTGTCCTTTTTTGACCTTTCTTTCCACTTTGTATACTATAACGCGTCTCCATGAGCTTTAATTAGTAGTTTTTAGCCATTTTTGGGAGATGTCAAAATTTGACATTTTTGCCATATAGTATAGTATGCGATTTTTCGCCATTTTTTCAACATGCTAAAATGTGACATTTTTGTCCTTTTTTGACCTTTCTTTCCACTTTGTATACTATAACGCGTCTCCATGAGCTTTAATAAGTATTTTTTAGCCATTTTTGGGAGATGTCAAAATTTGACATTTTTGCCATAGTATAGTATGCGATTTTTCGCCATTTTTTCAACATGCCAAAATATGACGTTTTTGGCCTTTTTTGGCCTTTGTTTCCACTTTGTATACTACGACGCGTCTCTAAGAGCTTTAATAAGTAGTTTTTAGCCATTTTTGGGAGATGTCAAAATTTGACATTTTTGCCATAGTATAGTATGCGATTTTTCGTCATTTTTTCAACATGCTAAAAATGTGACGTTTTTGTCCTTTTTTGACCTTTCTTTCCACTTTGTATACTATAACGCGTCTCCATGAGCTTAAATAAGTAGTTTTTAGCCATTTTTGGGACATGTCAAAATTTGACATTTTTGCCATAGTATAGTATGCGATTTTTCGCCATTTTTTCAACATGCCAAAATATGACGTTTTTGGCCTTTTTTGGTCTTTGTTTCCACTTTGTATACTACGACGCGCCTCTAAGAGCTTTAATTATAAGTAGTTTTTAGCCATTTTTGGGAGATGTCAAAATTTGACATTTTTGCCATAGTATAGTATGCGATTTTTTCGCCATTTTTTCAACATGCTAAAATGTGACGTTTTTGTCCTTTTTTGACCTTTCTTTCCACTTTGTATACTACGACGCGTCTCTAAGAGCTTTAATAAGTAGTTTTTAGCCATTTTTGGGAGATGTCAAAATTTGACATTTTTGCCATAGTATAGTATATGCGATTTTTTCGCCATTTTTTCAAACATGCTAAAATGTGACGTTTTTGTCCTTTTTTGACCTTTCTTTCCACTTTGTATACTATAACGCGTCTCCATGAGCTTTAATAAGTAGTTTTTAGCCATTTTGGGAGATGTCAAAATTTGACATTTTTGCCATAGTATAGTATGCGATTTTTCGCCATTTTTTCAACATGCCAAAATATGACGTTTTTGGCCTTTTTTGGCCTTTGTTTCCACTTTGTATACTACGACGCGTCTCTAAGAGCTTTAATAAGTAGTTTTTAGCCATTTTTGGGACATGTCAAAATTTGACATTTTTGCCATAGTATAGTATGCGATTTTTTTCGCCATTTTTTCAACACGCTAAAATGTGACGTTTTTGTCCTTTTTTGACCTTTCTTTCCACTTTGTATACTATAACGCGTCTCTAAGAGCTTTAATAAGTAGTTTTTAGCCATTTTTGGGAGATGTCAAAATTTGACATTTTTGCCATAGTATAGTATGCGATTTTTCGCCATTTTTTCAACATGCCAAAATATGACGTTTTTGGCCTTTTTTGGCCTTTGTTTCCACTTTGTATACTACGACGCGTCTCTAAGAGCTTTAATAAGTAGTTTTTAGCCATTTTTGGGGACATGTCAAAATTTGACATTTTTGCCATAGTATAGTATGCGATTTTTTCGCCATTTTTTCAACACGCTAAAATGTGACGTTTTTTGTCCTTTTTTGACCTTTGTTTCCACTTTGTATACTATAACGCGTCTCCATGAGCTTTAATAAGTAGTTTTTAGCCATTTTTGGGACATGTCAAAATTTGACATTTTTGCCATAGTATAGTATGCGATTTTTTCGCCATTTTTTCAACATGCTAAAATGTGACGTTTTTGTCCTTTTTTGACCTTTCTTTCCACTTTGTATACTATAACGCGTCTCCATGAGCTTTAATAAGTAGTTTTTAGCCATTTTTGGGACATGTCAAAATTTGACATTTTTGCCATAGTATAGTATGCGATTTTTCGCCATTTTTTCAACATGCCAAAATATGACGTTTTTGGCCTTTTTTGGCCTTTCTTTCCACTTTGTATACTACTACGACGCGTCTCTAAGAGCTTTAATTAGTAGTTTTTAGCCATTTTTGGGAGATGTCAAAATTTGACATTTTTGCCATAGTATAGTATGCGATTTTTTCGCCATTTTTTCAACATGCTAAAATGTGACGTTTTTGTCCTTTTTTGACCTTTCTTTCCACTTTGTATATACTATAACGCGTCTCCATGAGCTTTAATAAGTAGTTTTTAGCCATTTTTGGGAGATGTCAAAATTTGACATTTTTGCCATAGTATAGTATGCGATTTTTCGCCATTTTTTCAACATGCCAAAATATGACGTTTTTGGCCTTTTTTGGCCTTTCTTTCCACTTTGTATACTACGACGCGTCTCTAAGAGCTTTAATAAGTAGTTTTTAGCCATTTTTGGGAGATGTCAAAATTTGACATTTTTGCCATAGTATAGTATGCGATTTTTCGCCATTTTTTCAACATGCCAAAATATGACGTTTTTGTCCTTTTTTGGCCTTTGTTTCCACTTTGTATACTACGACGCGTCTCTAAGAGCTTTAATAAGTAGTTTTTAGCCATTTTTGGGGACATGTCAAAATTTGACATTTTTGCCATAGTATAGTATGCGATTTTTCGCCATTTTTTCAACATGCCAAAATATGACGTTTTTGGCCTTTTTTGGCCTTTGTTTCCACTTTGTATACTACGACGCGCCTCTAAGAGCTTTAATTAGTAGTTTTTAGCCATTTTTGGGAGATGTCAAAATTTGACATTTTTGCCATAGTATAGTATGCGATTTTTCGTCATTTTTTCAACATGCTAAAATATGACGTTTTTGTCCTTTTTTGACCTTTCTTTCCACTTTGTATACTATAATGCGTCTCCATGAGCTTTAATAAGTAGTTTTTAGCCATTTTTGGGACATGTCAAAATTTGACATTTTTGCCATAGTATAGTATGCGATTTTTCGTCATTTTTTCAACATGCTAAAATGTGACGTTTTTGTCCTTTTTTGACCTTTCTTTCCACTTTGTATACTATAACGCATCTCCATGAGCTTTAATAATAGTTTTTTAGCCATTTTTGGGACATGTCAAAATTTGACATTTTTGCCATAGTATAGTATGCGATTTTTCGTCATTTTTTCAACATGCCAAAATATGACGTTTTTGGCCTTTTTTGGCCTTTGTTTCCACTTTGTATACTACGACGCGCCTCTAAGAGCTTTAATTAGTAGTTTTTAGCCATTTTTGGGAGATGTCAAAATTTGACATTTTTGCCATAGTATAGTATGCGATTTTTTCGCCATTTTTTCAACATGCTAAAATGTGACGTTTTTGTCCTTTTTTGACCTTTCTTTCCACTTTGTATACTATAACGCGTCTCCATGAGCTTTAATAAGTAGTTTTTAGCCATTTTTGGGACATGTCAAAATTTGACATTTTTGCCATAGTATAGTATGCGATTTTTCGCCATTTTTTCAACATGCCAAAATATGACGTTTTTGGCCTTTTTTGGCCTTTCTTTCCACTTTGTATACTACGACGCGTCTCTAAGAGCTTTAATTAGTAGTTTTTAGCCATTTTTGGGAGATGTCAAAATTTGACATTTTTGCCATAGTATAGTATGCGATTTTTTCGCCATTTTTTCAACATGCTAAAATGTGACGTTTTTGTCCTTTTTTGACCTTTCTTTCCACTTTGTATACTATAACGCGTCTCCATGAGCTTTATTAGTAGTTTTTTTAGCCATTTTTGGGAGATGTCACAATTTGACATTTTTGCCATAGTATAGTATAGTATGCGATTTTTTCGCCATTTTTTCAACATGCTAAAATGTGACGTTTTTGTCCTTTTTTGACCTTTCTTTCCACTTTGTATACTATAACGCGTCTCCATGAGCTTTAATAAGTAGTTTTTAGCCATTTTTGGGACATGTCAAAATTTGACATTTTTGCCATAGTATAGTATGCGATTTTTCGCCATTTTTTCAACATGCCAAAATATGACGTTTTTGGCCTTTTTTGGCCTTTGTTTCCACTTTGTATACTACGACGCGTCTCTAAGAGCTTTAATAAGTAGTTTTTAGCCATTTTTGGGAGATGTCAAAATTTGACATTTTTGCCATAGTATAGTATGCGATTTTTCGTCATTTTTTCAACATGCCAAAATATGACGTTTTTGGCCTTTTTTGGCCTTTGTTTCCACTTTGTATACTACGACGCGCCTCTAAGAGCTTTAATTAGTAGTTTTTAGCCATTTTTGGGAGATGTCAAAATTTGACATTTTTGCCATAGTATAGTATGCGATTTTTTCGCCATTTTTTCAACATGCTAAAATGTGATGTTTTTGTCCTTTTTTGACCTTTCTTTCCACTTTGTATACTATAACGCGTCTCCATGAGCTTTAATAAGTAGTTTTTAGCCATTTTTGGGACATGTCAAAATTTGACATTTTTGCCATAGTATAGTATGCGATTTTTCGCCATTTTTTCAACATGCCAAAATATGACGTTTTTGGCCTTTTTTGGCCTTTCTTTCCACTTTGTATACTACACGCGTCTCTAAGAGCTTTAATTAGTAGTTTTTAGCCATTTTTGGGAGATGTCAAAATTTGACATTTTTGCCATAGTATAGTATGCGATTTTTTCGCCATTTTTTCAACATGCTAAAATGTGACGTTTTTGTCCTTTTTTGACCTTTCTTTCCACTTTGTATACTATAACGCGTCTCCATGAGCTTTAATTAGTAGTTTTTAGCCATTTTTGGGAGATGTCAAAATTTGACATTTTTGCCATAGTATAGTATGCGATTTTTTCGCCATTTTTTCAACATGCTAAAATGTGACATTTTTGTCCTTTTTTGACCTTTCTTTCCACTTTGTATACTATAACGCGTCTCCATGAGCTTTAATAAGTATTTTTTAGCCATTTTTGGGAGATGTCAAAATTTGACATTTTTGCCATAGTATAGTATGCGATTTTTCGCCATTTTTTCAACATGCCAAAATATGACGTTTTTGGCCTTTTTTGGCCTTTGTTTCCACTTTGTATACTACGACGCGTCTCTAAGAGCTTTAATAAGTAGTTTTTAGCCATTTTTGGGACATGTCAAAATTTGACATTTTTGCCATAGTATAGTATGCGATTTTTTGCCATTTTTTCAACATGCCAAAATATGACGTTTTTGGCCTTTTTTGGCCTTTGTTTCCACTTTGTATACTACGACGCGTCTCCAAGAGCTTTAATAAGTAGTTTTTAGCCATTTTTGGGGGATGTCAAAATTTGACATTTTTGCCATAGTATAGTATGCGATTTTTCGCCATTTTTTCAACATGCCAAAATATGACGTTTTTGGCCTTTTTTGGCCTTTGTTTCCACTTTGTATACTACGACGCGTTTTTAAGAGCTTTAATTAGTAGTTTTTAGCCATTTTTGGGAGATGTCAAAATTTGACATTTTTGCCATAGTATAGTATGCGATTTTTTCGCCATTTTTTCAACATGCTAAAATGTGATGTTTTTGTCCTTTTTTGACCTTTCTTTCCACTTTGTATACTACGACGCGCCTCCATGAGCTTTAATAAGTAGTTTTTAGCCATTTTTGGGACATGTCAAAATTTGACATTTTTGCCATAGTATAGTATGCGATTTTTTCGCCATTTTTTCAACATGCCAAAATATGACGTTTTTGGCCTTTTTTGGCCTTTGTTTCCACTTTGTATACTACGACGCGCCTCTAAGAGCTTTAATAGTAGTTTTTAGCCATTTTTGGGAGATGTCAAAATTTGACATTTTTGCCATAGTATAGTATGCGATTTTTCGTCATTTTTTCAACATGCTAAAATATGACGTTTTTGTCCTTTTTTGACCTTTCTTTCCACTTTGTATACTATAACGTGTCTCCATGAGCTTTAATAAGTAGTTTTTAGCCATTTTTGGGAGATGTCAAAATTTGACATTTTTGCCATAGTATAGTATGCGATTTTTCGCCATTTTTTCAACATGCCAAAATATGACGTTTTTGGCCTTTTTTGGCCTTTGTTTCCACACTTTGTATACTACGACGCGCCTCTAAGAGCTTTAATTAGTAGTTTTTAGCCATTTTTGGGAGATGTCAAAATTTGACATTTTTGCCATAGTATAGTATGCGATTTTTTCGCCATTTTTTCAACATGCTAAAATGTGACGTTTTTGTCCTTTTTTGACCTTTCTTTCCACTTTGTATACTACGACGCACGTCTCTAAGAGCTTTAATAAGTAGTTTTTAGCCATTTTTGGGAGATGTCAAAATTTGACATTTTTGCCATAGTATAGTATGCGATTTTTCGTCATTTTTTCAACATGCCAAAATATGACATTTTTGGCCTTTTTTGGCCTTTGTTTCCACTTTGTATATACGACGACGTCTCTAAGAGCTTTAATTAGTAGTTTTTAGCCATTTTTGGGAGATGTCAAAATTTGACATTTTTGCCATAGTATAGTATGCGATTTTTCGTCATTTTTTCAACATGCTAAAATATGACGTTTTTGTCCTTTTTTGACCTTGTTTCCACTTTGTATACTATAACGCGTCTCCATGAGCTTTAATAAGTAGTTTTTAGCCATTTTTGGGACATGTCAAAATTTGACATTTTTGCCATAGTATAGTATGCGATTTTTCGTCATTTTTTCAACATGCTAAATTATGACGTTTTTGTCCTTTTTTGACCTTTCTTTCCACTTTGTATACTATAACGCGTCTCCATGAGCTTTAATAAGTAGTTTTTAGCCATTTTTGGGACATGTCAAAATTTGACATTTTTGCCATAGTATAGTATGCGATTTTTCGCCATTTTTTCAACATGCCAAAATATGACGTTTTTGGCCTTTTTTGGCCTTTGTTTCCACTTTGTATACTACGACGCGTCTCTAAGAGCTTTAATAAGTAGTTTTTAGCCATTTTTGGGACATGTCAAAATTTGACATTTTTGCCATAGTATAGTATGCGATTTTTCGTCATTTTTTCAACATGCTAAAATATGATGTTTTTGTCCTTTTTTGACTTTTCTTTCCACTTTGTATACTACATGAGAACACGTCTCCATGAGCTTTTTAATAAGTAGTTTTTTAGCCATTTTTGGGAGATGTCAAAATTTGACATTTTTGCCATAGTATAGTATGCGATTTTTCGCCATTTTTTCAACATGCCAAAATATGACCTTTTTTGGCCTTTTTTGGCCTTTGTTTCCACTTTGTATACTACGACGCGTCTCTAAGAGCTTTAATAAGTAGTTTTTAGCCATTTTTGGGAGATGTCAAAATTTGACATTTTTGCCATAGTATAGTATGCGATTTTTTCGCCATTTTTTCAACATGCTAAAATGTGACGTTTTTGTCCTTTTTTGACTTTTTCTTTCCACTTTGTATACTATAACGCGTCTCCATGAGCTTTAAATAGTAGTTTTTAGCCAGCCATTTTTGGGACATGTCAAAATTTGACATTTTTGCCATAGTATAGTATGCGATTTTTTTCGCCATTTTTTCAACATGCTAAAATGTGACGTTTTTGTCCTTTTTGACCTTTCTTTCCACTTTGTATACTATAACGCGTCTCCATGAGCTTTAATAAGTAGTTTTTAGCCATTTTTGGGACATGTCAAAATTTGACATTTTTGCCATAGTGTAGTATGCGATTTTTCGCCATTTTTTCAACATGCCAAAATATGACGTTTTTGGCCTTTTTTGGCCTTTGTTTCCACTTTGTATACTACGACGCGTCTCTAAGAGCTTTAATAAGTAGTTTTTAGCCATTTTTGGGAGATGTCAAAATTTGACATTTTTGCCATAGTATAGTATGCGATTTTTCGTCATTTTTTCAACATGCTAAAATATGACGTTTTTGTCCTTTTTTGACCTTTGTTTCCACTTTGTATACTATAACGCGTCTCCATGAGCTTTAATAAGTAGTTTTTAGCCATTTTTGGGACATGTCAAAATTTGACATTTTTGCCATAGTATAGTATGCGATTTTTTCGCCATTTTTTTCAACATGCTAAAATGTGATGTTTTTGTCCTTTTTTGACCTTTCTTTCCACTTTGTATACTATAACGCGTCTCTAAGAGCTTTAATAAGTAGTTTTTAGCCATTTTTGGGACATGTCAAAATTTGACATTTTTGCCATAGTATAGTATGCGATTTTTCGTCATTTTTTTTCAACATGCCAAAATGTGACGTTTTTGTCCTTTTTTGACCTTTCTTTCCACTTTGTATACTATAACACGTCTCCATGAGCTTTAATAAGTAGTTTTTAGCCATTTTTGGGAGATGTCAAAATTTGACATTTTTGCCATAGTATAGTATGCGATTTTTCGCCATTTTTTCAACATGCAAAATATGACGTTTTTGGCCTTTTTTGGCCTTTGTTTCCACGTTGTATACTACGACGCGCGCCTCTAAGAGCTTTAATTAGTAGTTTTTAGCCATTTTTGGGAGATGTCAAAATTTGACATTTTTGCCATAGTATAGTATGCGATTTTTCGTCATTTTTTCACATGCCAAAAATATGACGTTTTTGGCCTTTTTTGGCCTTTGTTTCCACTTTGTATACTACGACGCGTCTCTAAGAGCTTTAATAAGTAGTTTTTAGCCATTTTTGGGAGATGTCAAAATTTGACATTTTTGCCATAGTATAGTATGCGATTTTTCGTCATTTTTTCAACATGCTAAAATGTGACGTTTTTGTCCTTTTTTGACCTTTCTTTCCACTTTGTATACTATAAACGTCTCTAAGAGCTTTAATAAGTAGTTTTTAGCCATTTTTGGGAGATGTCAAAATTTGACATTTTTGCCATAGTATAGTATGCGATTTTTCGCCATTTTTTCAACATGCTAAAATGTGACGTTTTTGTCCTTTTTTGACCTTTCTTTCCACTTTGTATACTATAACGCGTCTCCATGAGCTTTAATAAGTAGTTTTTAGCCATTTTTGGGACATGTCAAAATTTGACATTTTTGCCATAGTATAGTATGCGATTTTTCGCCATTTTTTCAACATGCCAAAATATGACCTTTTTTGGCCTTTTTTGGCCTTTGTTTCCACTTTGTATACTACGACGCGTCTCTAAGAGCTTTAATAAGTAGTTTTTAGCCATTTTTGGGAGATGTCAAAATTTGACATTTTTGCCATAGTATAGTATGCGATTTTTTCGCCATTTTTTCAACATGCTAAAATGTGACGTTTTTGTCCTTTTTTGACCTTTCTTTCCACTTTGTATACTATAACGCGTCTCCATGAGCTTTAATAAGTAGTTTTTAGCCATTTTTGGGACATGTCAAAATTTGACATTTTTGCCATAGTATAGTATGCGATTTTTTCGCCATTTTTTCAACATGCTAAAATGTGACGTTTTTGTCCTTTTTTGACCTTTCTTTCCACTTTGTATACTATAACGCGTCTCCATGAGCTTTAATAAGTAGTTTTTAGCCATTTTTGGGACATGTCAAAATTTGACATTTTTGCCATAGTATAGTATGCGATTTTTCGCCATTTTTTCAACATGCCAAAATATGACGTTTTTGGCCTTTTTTGGCCTTTGTTTCCACTTTGTATACTACGACGCGTCTCTAAGAGCTTTAATAAGTAGTTTTTAGCCATTTTTGGGAGATGTCAAAATTTGACATTTTTGCCATAGTATAGTATGCGATTTTTCGTCATTTTTTCAACATGCTAAAATGTGACGTTTTTGTCCTTTTTTGACCTTTCTTTCCACTTTGTATACTATAACGCGTCTCTAAGAGCTTTAATAAGTAGTTTTTAGCCATTTTTGGGACATGTCAAAATTTGACATTTTTGCCATAGTATAGTATGCGATTTTTTCGCCATTTTTTCAACATGCTAAAATGTGACGTTTTTGTCCTTTTTTGACCTTTCTTTCCACTTTGTATACTATAACGCGTCTCCATGAGCTTTAATAAGTAGTTTTTAGCCATTTTTGGGACATGTCAAAATTTGACATTTTTGCCATAGTATAGTATGCGATTTTTCGCCATTTTTTCAACATGCCAAAATATGACGTTTTTGGCCTTTTTTGGCCTTTCTTTCCACTTTGTATACTACGACGCGTCTCTAAGAGCTTTAATTAGTAGTTTTTAGCCATTTTTGGGAGATGTCAAAATTTGACATTTTTGCCATAGTATAGTATGCGATTTTTCGTCATTTTTTCAACATGCCAAAATATGACATTTTTGGCCTTTTTTGGCCTTTGTTTCCACTTTGTATACTACGACGCGCCTCTAAGAGCTTTAATAAGTAGTAGTTTTTAGCCATTTTTGGGAGATGTCAAAATTTGACATTTTTGCCATAGTATAGTATGCGA
This sequence comes from Plectropomus leopardus, assembly GCF_008729295.1. Taxonomy (NCBI): domain Eukaryota; kingdom Metazoa; phylum Chordata; class Actinopteri; order Perciformes; family Serranidae; genus Plectropomus; species Plectropomus leopardus. Next base: position 21,192,695 of record NC_056473.1, on the reverse strand, counting down.
TTTTTCGTCATTTTTTCAACATGCTAAAATATGACGTTTTTGTCCTTTTTTGACCTTTGTTTCCACTTTGTATACTATAACGCGTCTCCATGAGCTTTAAAGTAGTTTTTAGCCATTTTTGGGAGATGTCAAAATTTGACATTTTTGCCATAGTATAGTATGCGATTTTTTCGCCATTTTTTCAACATGCTAAAATGTGATGTTTTTGTCCTTTTTTGACCTTTCTTTCCACTTTGTATACTATAACGCGTCTCTAAGAGCTTTAATAAGTAGTTTTTAGCCATTTTTGGGACATGTCAAAATTTGACATTTTTGCCATAGTATAGTATGCGATTTTTCGTCATTTTTTCAACATGCTAAAATGTGACGTTTTTCCTTTTTTGACCTTTCTTTCCACTTTGTATACTATAACACGTCTCCATGAGCTTTAATAAGTAGTTTTTAGCCATTTTTGGGAGATGTCAAAATTTGACATTTTTGCCATAGTATAGTATGCGATTTTTCGCCATTTTTTCAACATGCCAAAATATGACGTTTTTGGCCTTTTTTGGCCTTTGTTTCCACGTTGTATACTACGACGCGCCTCTAAGAGCTTTAATTAGTAGTTTTTAGCCATTTTTGGGAGATGTCAAAATTTGACATTTTTGCCATAGTATAGTATGCGATTTTTCGTCATTTTTTCAACATGCCAAAATATGACGTTTTTGGCCTTTTTTGGCCTTTGTTTCCACTTTGTATACTACGACGCGTCTCTAAGAGCTTTAATAAGTAGTTTTTAGCCATTTTTGGGAGATGTCAAAATTTGACATTTTTGCCATAGTATAGTATGCGATTTTTCGTCATTTTTTCAACATGCTAAAATATGACGTTTTTGTCCTTTTTTGACCTTTCTTTCCACTTTGTATACTATAACGCGTCTCCATGAGCTTTAATAAGTAGTTTTTAGCCATTTTTGGGAGATGTCAAAATTTGACATTTTTGCCATAGTATAGTATGCGATATTTCGTCATTTTTTCAACATGCTAAAATGTGACGTTTTTGTCCTTTTTTGACCTTTCTTTCCACTTTGTATACTATAACGCGTCTCCATGAGCTTTAATAAGTAGTTTTTAGCCATTTTTGGGACATGTCAAAATTTGACATTTTTGCCATAGTATAGTATGCGATTTTTTCGCCATTTTTTCAACATGCTAAAATGTGACGTTTTTGTCCTTTTTTGGCCTTTGTTTCCACGTTGTATACTATAACGCGTCTCTAAGAGCTTTAATAAGTAGTTTTTAGCCATTTTTGGGAGATGTCAAAATTTGACATTTTTGCCATAGTATAGTATGCGATTTTTCGTCATTTTTTCAACATGCCAAAATATGACATTTTTGGCCTTTTTTGGCCTTTGTTTCCACTTTGTATACTACGACGCGTCTCTAAGAGCTTTAATAAGTAGTTTTTAGCCATTTTTGGGAGATGTCAAAATTTGACATTTTTGCCATAGTATAGTATGCGATTTTTCGTCATTTTTTCAACATGCTAAAATGTGACGTTTTTGTCCTTTTTTGACCTTTCTTTCCACGTTGTATACTACGACGACGTCTCCATGAGCTTTAATAAGTAGTTTTTAGCCATTTTTGGGACATGTCAAAATTTGCCATTTTTGCCATAGTATAGTATGCGATTTTTCGCCATTTTTTCAACATGCCAAAATATGACGTTTTTGGCCTTTTTTGTCCTTTTTGCCTTTTTCTACTTTGTATACTACGACGCGTCTCTACAAGCTATATCAAGTGGTTTTCTAGCCATGTTTGGGACAAATTTGACATTTTTGCCATAGTATAGTATGCGATTTTTTTGACCATTTTTTTAACATGTTAAATGATGTATTACATATTTTGGCATTTTCTGTCTTTTTTTCGACATGCTATATTACGGTGTTTTGGGCTGTTTTTGCAACATTTTATACTATGCCGATGTTTTCACATTATTTCATGTGGTCTTAAGCTGTTTTTGGGCCAAGAGAATTCAATGCATGGAAGTGGCAAAAAAACAACCAAAAACACCCTCAAATAGTATTTCAAAAAACATTACTCAAAATGGCATACTATAGTATCGCGAAAAAAGAGATAACGTCCAAAAAACAGCTCAAAACAAATAAAATAGCCTGCCGAGACAAGTCATAGCATGGAATGTCTCAAAAATCGCCAAAAACACAATATTATAGCATGTAAAAAAAATGACCTATTAACATTGTAGTAACATAGTATCTTGTAAAAAAAACATCATAGCATAGTGTGGCGACTATCAGGCTTTCAGAAGTTAGCTGCTGAGAGGCTGAGCAGAGGAACACTAACCTGCTGGACGCTCTGGCTGCCACTGAATGAGTGAGACGACTCAGATGACTGTGTTTCTCTGGATTTATTGTAGAAAACAGTTGCATCAAACATTCCAGAGCAAGTTCCACTTCAAAAAAGTGACAAAATGTATCAAGCAAAATGCGCTCAGCAAAAAATTAGGGCTTCCTCTGTCACCCCCTCTCCTCCATTCATTCACAAAAACTGACTGACTGCCAGCAGTGATATCTGTGTTCCAGCACTATGTGACCCAATCACCTGATGTGACGACATAAGGTGTATAATTACAATACAAATATAATCTGGCACCTACATTCCGGCTGCTAATTATTACAGTCACAACACAGTAATAATTACAAATATATTACACATAGGTGAAAGCATAATAAGGGTTAGTATAGTCCATATGGAGTTTATGTTGACATCTTTCTTCTCAAGGTCAGAGGTTACTAGCACATGACCTTTAGGAGAGAGTGATCTTTACCACCACTCTTAACCAACGTCAGCACAAAAAACATCCAAAACATTGCGATCCAAACCGCAATCAGGATTCTGGTGACTCTTGCAGAAGGCAGATCTTGGGTACAGGCCTGTAGATACTGCCGGTCTGAGACTTGATCTGGATTTCTCGTACCAGTTCCCTTCTTTCTGGAATTGCTTCGATGATCCTGCCAATGATCCAGCCGATGATCCAGGATTCTATGAGAACGACATCTATGTGGTTAGCATTCTTTCATCCACCTTTTCCAGAATAGATCTGACATATTTTGAACGTGCTTCGAATGTTGGCGTGCATAGATGTCCTCCCTCTGAAACAGACAAGGTGGTAAACTTGGGTTGGTTCTGAGAAGTAGAAGGTGGTTGGGTGTAAAGCCTCCAAGTCGTTTGGATCTATGGATTCCTTGGTGATGGGTCTGCTGTTGAAGATTGATTCCACCTCACAGAAAACAGTGTGGAGTCCTTCCTCATCCCGATTTTGTGTCCTCAGAGTCGAGTTGAGAGCCTTTCTGATGGAGTGAATCAACCTCTCTCATACTCCTTTGTGATGTGATCCAGTGGGAGAATTGAGGGTCCACTTGATTCCCTTCACCGAAAGTGCATCATTGATCTTTTCCAGATTCCATCCTTCAATAGCTCGTTTCAGCTCACGTTCTGCAACAATAAAGTTGGTGCCATTGTCTCAGCATAGCCCCCGTACTTATCCTCCTTTTGCAATGAAGCATTGTGAGGCATTAATAAAGGAATCTGTGTCCAGCAATAGAGCCCTCAAGATGTATAGCCCTTATCGCTTAACATGTGAAGATTACTCCATACCTCTTGACATGGCTCCTCCCACACTTGATATCAAATGGGCCGATATAGTCCACTCCAACATAACTGAAGGGAGGTTATTCTGAAGAAACTCTATCTGCAGGCAAGTCCGCCATTTGCTGTTGACCTGTAGCTCCATGAAGCTAACGACAGGTGACACATCTTCCATATAGAACCACTGGCGCCAAGGATCCAGTATTTTTGGCGTGGTCTTGACAGCACATGATTTCTGTCACCAATCCTACCTCTTGAATCTGTTGTAGGATGAGGTCAGAGATGTGAAGATCTTTGGCTAGTATGGTAGGATGCTTGGATTCTTGAGGCATGGCAGCCTTACTAACTTGCCCTCCAACTCTCAACACACTATCCTCCAACTTCAGATTGAGTCTGTTTCCCCTTTGGAGAAAACTCCTATGAGAATCTTTTCCTGTGGCAGAATCTGATTATCTCTATTTCAGCTTCCTTTATCTCTCGCAATGAAGGATAACCACAACACAACTCATTATTGGGAGTATGCATGTCCTTCTTTCTTCTGAGATGCGAAAGCAAACTCTTGAGTCTTAGAATCTAGGCCAGCACCCTCGTGAGGCATGTCCAGGATGCAGTACCGTTGATCAAGGACATTGCAGCATCATCAACATATGTTGCTGCTGACGCTGCAATTGCTGCTGATACCTTGACCTCCGGGTCTCCAGGTGGAAGCTCTTGTGAGTGATCTGGGTTAACAGGCCACTCTTCTACTGGCGCAGCTGATATTGCCCTGAACAAACAAACAAGAATTCTGTACTTGCTTACACACTGACTGAAATCTCCACTGTGCCACCACAGAAATCGCAACAGGTCTGCATCTTTCTCTGGCACTCGAACCTGATGAAACATGGCATTTATGTCAGACATCAGGACCACAGGCTCTTTCCTGAATCTGATCAGGACTCCAGTCAATGTACTTGTAAAGTCAGGTCCATTCAGTGTGAGGTCATCGTACTCTAATGTAGAAAACACGTGACTGCCAATCCAAACTCTCTGGGGTCTGCATGTGAGGAAGTCCAGTATCTAGTTGCAGAGTGTTGTACTCTGTAGCCCAGAGAGTTAAGTTTTCCAATCAGCTTTATGGGAGAGATTGTGTCGAATGCTGAGCTGAAGTCAACAAACAACATCTTGATGTTGCTGTTCTTATTCTCCAGGTGAGTGAAGACTAAGTGAAGAGCAGTAGATATGGCATCGTCTGTGGATCTGTTGCTTCTTAAAGCATACTGGTGAGGGTCCAGGCTGGCAGGGATGTTGTCTTTAATGTACTGGAGAACCAGTTTCCCAAAGCACTTCATCAGGATGGGGCTAAGAGCCACAGGGTGGTAGTCATTAAGACTAGACACAGCAGACCTTTTAGGTACAGGAGCAATGATGGCTGTCTTGAGGCCGGATTGAACAGTCACTCTGTGAGAGTGAGATGTTAAAAATGTCAGTTATAACATTAACAAGCTGATCAGCACAAGTTTTTAGTACATGTCCAGGAATGTTGTCGGGGCCGGCGGACTTGTTTCTATTCACCCTCAGCACGAGTTTTCTCACATCTGTTGTGGTCACAGAGAGTGGCCGGTCCTCTGGAGGTGGAGTAGACTTCATAGCTGAGTCCCTAATGAGGAGGTCAAAGCGAGCGTGTGTTCAGCTCGTCCAGCAGCGTGGCTTCACATATGATGGGGGCACTCCTGCTTTTGTAGCCTGTGACATTTTGAATCACCTGCCACATATCTTTAGTGCTGTTGCTGTTGAAGTCTCTCTCCAGTCTCTGCTGATGTTTCCTCTTAGCCTTGATGCCAGCTCTCAGTCGTGCTCTGGCGATGATGTATGCCTCCTTGTCCCCTGACTGAAAGGCAGCTTTTGCTCCAAGAAGAGTCTTCACCTCCCCATTCATCCAGGCTTTCTGGTTGCGGAATGATCCCACAGTCTTTGTGATCACCACGTCATCAACACATTTGATGATATATGATATAAGATGTCACAGAAGATGAATATTCTTCAAGATTGATCTCATTATCTTGAGTGGCAGCATCTTTGAACATTTGCCAATCTGTGCACTCAAAACAGTCCTGTAGAGCTGCTGTGGCTTCATCTGTCCACACTTTAACAGTTTTAATGGTTGGTTTGAGAAGGAGCAGAGAGATATGATCTGACAGGCCAAAGTCAGGGTATGGGAGGGCTTTGTAGCCATCAAGAATATTTGTTTACACCTGATCCAGGAAACTTCTTCCTCTGGTGGGGATCTGGACATGCTGATGGAATTTAGGTAAGACACATTTGACTTTATGGCATATGGCCCGTCGTCCCCCATCCGGATGACTTCCAATGGTTCCAAAGCTTAAGGCACATTCAGGCCTAACAACACATTTGCATCTATCTCGTAATGGTCCACGTTTCAAATGAGGCCATTTTTGCGGATTTTGTTGACGTGGGATGTTACTCCTACTAATGGGCATTCTACATTGCAAGAAGACATCCGACATGTCGCACCACCAATCGCTGTCCCGTCCAGCCACCTCTAAGTTTGACACAACAAATCCATCAACAAATTTTTCTTGGCCCATGGTATGTAAAATAATCTGTGTTTCTCCCAGAAAGATTCAGTCTATCCATCAGACCTGTAGTGCAGAAAGATGCTGAGCTTCGTTGGTTCAAAAAGGTGTAGGTTTCCACTGTCCTTTGACCTTTCTTTGATTTTACCTTCACTGGTACGATGGCGAGCTTGCAGTCTCGTTCAAATACATCTGGCCCCAGTGAGACCACTGGTTTGAAATGCAACCAGAGAACTGTCCACTACACCCTCTGAGTTGCTCTTGCCTTATCTGCATCTGCTCTCTTGTCCTTGATGTGAAGCATGTTAGGGTGTTTTAAACCACACATTTTGCAAGCGAGACATTTCCTGCACTCCTTACTGATGTGCCCTGTGCACACAAACAGCCAAAGCAAACTTGTTCTTTTTCAATAGAGGGCACCACTCAAGCATGTGTCCACCCTTGCAGTAGAAGCAAACCTCTTCCAATGACTGACCGTCTTCGAGATTGTTTTCAGTTTAAGTCTTTCCTTCCACCAAAGTAACAGTAGTGGCAAAACTACTTCCTTTTGCTCTTGAGCGAGAAAGGCAGTTTCTTAATTATCATGAGCATACTAACAGGTATATTCAATTTACACAGACCTTCAATCTCCTCCATCACATTGCAACATCCACGCAGGAACAGAATATATGCCTGTAAAGCCTTTCCATACTCTGATTTGACTGAGGGCCACGAAGTGACTTCTCCAAATATGCAGATGTGTGTTTGTGCAGTAAAGCCTTTGCCTTCAGATATCCAGTGCCATCAGTCATGTGTTGACAGTTTTGAATCAGTTCTTTGGGCTGCCCCCTGGTGTACTGCTCCAGGAAGTGCAGGCAATCTTCAGGATTATCAGTTTTGGTCTCAATTATTTGTTCAAATGTCAGCATGAAGGTGGTGAACTGTAGGGGATTACCATCAAATATTTGGATCTCTCTCATTCGCAATGACGCAAGACACTGTTGATGTACCAGCATTGTGGTAATTTTACTTTGTTTTTCCATTATGGACAGTATGTTACTCTGGTCACTACTGCTGTTCATAGAAAAGGGTGTGTGGACATCTCTGTGATGAGCTGCAGGAGGCGCTGTTGCATGGGAAACTGTGCTCTGTCTTATGGGCTCTGAGGGCCCCTGGTGGAGATGCATGATAGTGTGTGTTTCCCTTTGTGTTGAGCTCCTCAAATGTGACTCAGTATTTCCAGTTACTGTTTTACTTTCCTTTAGGTGTTTATGAGGGACAAAAGTCTCATTGTCAACATTCAGAGGTTCAGCAGTTTTGCCACTTTTCTCAAAATATGACTCCATGTCGTTGGTTCATCGGGAAGCAGCACTGCCAACACGAGATCTCGAGGCTCTTAAAACCTTCACTTTCGCTTCAGATGCGGCTATACCAGACTCCAGCTGAAGCTGTTCCTTCCGTTTTCTTAATCATTCTTCCCCCTCTTCAAGAGCATGTTTTTCTCTCAGTAGTTTTTGACGGGCAAGCAAGGCAGCCATTTCAGCTTCTGCTCTGATACTTGCAGATGAGGTTGAGCAAAACTCTTCATTTTGACCCCTGCTTTCTGCTGCTTATGTTTGATATGCTGTTACATGACAATATGTCATCCTGTTCATCCTATTTAAATGTTTGAGGCTCCTTTTCCTCAGTCATATCCACTTGAGCTCTGTCTCCCTCCACTGGCAGAGGCTTGTATTGCGATTTCCCAGTTTCTGTAAGCCACACTTTAACATCCTCAATAAATCCTTGGTTGTACCCAGTGATGCTCAGTAACCATGTGTTTTGTCTTTCCTGTTCATCAGGTGGAAATAAAGGCAACAGAGATTTGTGCAATGCAGTGGCATTTTCAAGCTGCAGCAAAACATCCAACCGTGCTTTAACGTGTGAAACGTTGTCATAATCTTTTATGAGCTCTTTGAGAGACAATATTTGACTCTTTATTTTGTTCACTTTCCTTTTTCCGTTCCTTTTGTAATTACGTGATTTTGATTTCAGAGCCTTTTCAGTCAGAGTGATTGTTCTTTTTTCCTTTCCAGGTTTTCCACCAGTTGAATCCACATGTGATCCACTCATTTTGAACACACACAGAAATGACTGTCACAGAAAGAATCCAATATGAAGCCAGCAACAACAAAAGCCACAGCGTGCAGAGCAAGCACGCAATCCACATACACGCGCACAGAGCCCAAACCACACACAAAAACCTAGACCTTCCACTGCTGTCAAGCCAGCCCCCACGACATTTTGCGTTGTACGAGTAGAGAAGACATTATGATAAGAGTGTGAAACAACTGATTTGCAAATGAAAGCCTGCTGCTGGCGTAACTGTCATTGATGAAGTGTAGGCTGGTTTAACAGCAAGTCAATAACTGGATACTGGAATGTAACATTTCAAAATAAAAGCCATTTGAAATATCAGAAATAATAAATGGTTGCAACTAAAAGAGGATTTATACTAAAACTTTGTTTCCACAGACTCGACTGAACATGAGGTTCAGACTCATAGGAGACCACCCCACAACATGACCGACCCAATATCAGGGCAATATGATGTGGAATTTCAAAATAAAAGCAATCTCAAATATGAAAAGTCAACTAGACTTGAGGCCTATTTTAATCTGAGATTAAATATAAACTCCCTATTTCCACAGATTAATTTTGGTTTAGCCTCATAGGAGACCACCCCACAATCTGACTGACCCGATATCAGGGCAATTTGATTTTGAATTTCAAAATAAAAGCCATCTCAAATATGAAAAAATGAGCTGTATTTCTGGCATATTTTAATTTGGAGACTAAAAATAAACTCCTTATTTCCACAGACTCATTTTGGTTTAGACTCATAGGAGACCACTCCACAATGTGACTGACCCAATGTCAGGGCAATAAATAATCAATAAGCAATAAACAGAAACCTGCGCGTCACCATGGTAAGTTTAAAATATGTCAGCATAACCATATACATGTATGTTGTACAAACATCACTCATATCTATTCTATGTAATTATAAATTTTACATATAAAATTATATATATATATTATAGATTTAATATATTTTGTACATTAATCCTCAGATATTAGCAAGTTTTACAATAAAAAACAATATAGTAATTAAACTACATATGATGCGCTCCATCGATATTGTAAATCAATGCAGTTATTGACTGCTATTTCGCAAAAATCCGAGTTTTGTCTCTCTTTATTATGTATTTAAATGGCCCGCCAGAAACTTCCGGATCTAAAGGAAGCCTCCATTAGTCATGTGACGCCCGAGCATTTTGAACTTCCCTTGTCTATTATAGTGCACTACATCCTCGCCCTGATATAGGGTCAGTCATGTTGTGGGGTGGTTTCCCATGAGTCTGAGTAACAATGAGTCTATGGAAACAGGGAGTTTCTTTTTAAACTCAAATTAAAATAGGCCAGAAATCTTGCTGATTTTCAAATTTGAAATGGCTTTTTAATTTTTTTTAATTCCACATCAGATTGTCCTCATATTTGGTCCAGTCTGTGGAAACAAAGTTTTTGTATGAATCCTCATTTAGCTGCAACCATTAATTACTTCTGATATTTCAAATGGCTTTTATTTTGAAATGTTACGTCCCAGTATACGGTCATTGACTTGCTGTTAAATCAGTTACGCCAGCAGCGGGCTTTCATTTGCAAATCAGTGTTCCACGCTATAACCGTGTGCAACGCAAAATGTCCTGGGTGCTGGCTTGACCGCAGTGGCCCTCCGCCTCTCAGACACATGACAAGACGCTCAGCGGCGACCCGACGCCCCGACAACTACACACACCTCTCAGGCTTTAAAAGTGAGCCGCCGAGAGGCTGAGCAGAGGAACACTAACCTGCCGGAGACGCTGGATGTCACTGAATGAGTGAGACGACCCCGATTACTGCGTTTCTCTGGATTTATAGTAAAAAACAGTTGCAGGAACAGGTGCAGGAACAGGTGTGCAACAACGTAGCAAACAGCGATCAAAAAAGTGACAAAATGTATAAAGCAAAATGTGGTCAGCAAAAAATTAGAACTTCCCCTGTCAACCCCTCTCCTCCATTCATTCACAAAAACTGACTGTCAGCGGTGTTCCAGCACCACGTGACACAATCACCTGACGTGACGACATAAGGTGTATAATAACAATAATAATAATAATAATCTGGCACCTACACATAGTATGCCCCTCAAAAAACAACAAAACATCATACTGTATTACGTTTCTTAAAAAAACAGAGTAAAACTTAATAATCTAGTATGTCCTTCTAAAAAAATCACAAAACGTCACAGTACAGTATTTGGTTCAAAAACATTTACGTCATAATGCAGAATGATCTTACCGTCAAAAAAATGTCATAGTATTGTATATCTCTAAAAAGTAGAGACAGTAGGCTACATCATAAAAAGTCATAAAAAAAACGTCATATGGTCATGTATAAAATCCTAAACAGTCATGTTTAGATTTAGTATGTCAGGAAAAACGACCAAAGTATAGTATGTAATAAAACGTTTTAATATATGTCATAGTTTAGTAGGTCTACATTAAAAAAAAATGCCATGTACTCACCCCACTCTCCAGCTGGTGGGCTCCTGCCTGATACAGACCGTCTCCCCCAGCCTGGGTCACCAAGTCCTGAGGGTCCATGCGTCCGATGAAACGCTCAAACATGTCGATCTCTGCCAGGAGTACTGCATTGGAGCATCTTGGGTGGAAATGAATATCAACAACTTTAATGCAGAAAATGTTTGAAGCTAAAAGTTTGTTTTCTTACGTTTGAATGGTGAACCCAACACCTGTGAAATTTAATCTCACCTCTGATAATTTCTTTGGGAAAACATATGGTTATTATGAAAACAGGTTACTGAGGGGTATGGTTACAGAGGTGATATTAAAATGCAAACGACCTCAACAAATATTTTAATATAACACTTGAGTCTTAATGTAAATTAACTGAGTTTAGAGTATGTAGTAATACTTCTTTTCTCTACTCATATGGCTCGCGGATAGAAACAGAACGAAAATCTATTCCTAGAAGACATACAAATAGAGTAAAATTATGTTTCTATGGGTTAAATCATAGGCTTTAGGGTACTTATTTTTTAGCAACAATCATTTTAGTGATATGATTATGTAGGCTAATATTTAATTGCTAAACAACGGCTAGTGTAAGCTATAGCTTTAATGGCTAACGTTAGCAAGTTGCACAAAAAAGTGGGCTAATAAAGCCATCTTTATGTACACAAACTTCACGGGTGAGCTAGAATATTGTGGAATATTTATTTCCATTACCTAAGTTCCTGGACTTGCTTGTAGAGAAGCTCTTTTTGTTCTTGTGTGACCTCTTTTCCCTTTTCTTCCACCAAAGAAGACTCATCCTCCATGGTTGCTAAGGTACACTGAACCTCTACAGTGGTTGCTAGGGCTAGTGTTGCCTTCACGTGCCCGCGTAAATCTCTAAATTCTGCAAAGAAGAAAGGCAGCAAAGAAAAAGTGATTAATGATTATGACATCCATTATATAATTCATTTGAAGACTATATAGTGGTTATGAGATTTAACGTATAACAATCTTATGAAACCACCAACTATCAGGGCCGTGGGAAGACCTTTCTAGTTGGGAGTGCTGTGATAAGAGCAGCATTTTGTGCGTGAATATAATCAATAGGTGACGATTTTAACGAGTTTTTTCTAAAGGCATATCTTGTGAAAAATCCCTTTATACTGTCACATTCTACTATAATATGCGCTACTGCAATATGGATCAAACATATGTCACCACACCCCGCTGCACATAGTGAACGAGAACAAACAGATTACTCATAATTTTACAAGTCCAGTCAATCAGAGCACTGCACACATATCCAACATATTTAAACCATCAGCCGCGCACGCAGAGACAAACAAACAAACAAACAAACACACAAATCATCAATGGCATATTCACTGAAACCAGAAAAAAGTGTGCCAGTCTATTATGAGCCTGCTTAGGAAAATGCGCTTTTTCAAGCAATCCAAAAGAACAACTTGCACAGCACAAAACAACATACCAACAGGCAATTAAAAAAAAAAATCTTTATTTTTAAATTTTCAAGAGCGTTGGGATTTTTGGCCTTTTCCAGCAGGGGTGCACCCCTACTTCCCACTGCCATGCCAACTATAGAAAAACAAACAAACAAACAAACAAACAAACAAACAAACAGACACTGTTGTGTGCTCCAGTTGTTCCGCTGATCCTAAAAACCAGTACCACAAACTCAGCGTCTGAAATATGAATAGTATGGAGAAAGATTTGCCTAACTGGTATTTGCATAAAGAGACTGACGATATGGAGTCTGTAAACACAGCCTAAAAACGTCAACAAATGCAAATGCAAATGCAAATGCAAAAAAAAAAAACCATAAAAAAAATACCCCGACATATCAAAGACCTTGCACTTCGCTTTCGTTTGTTTTGTTTTCTGGGGTTTCAGTTTCATTTCCCTATAACCAGGCCATAAAAACTGACTCCGCCCAGCTCTAACATCAGTGCAGAGTTCTTTTCGAAAGTGGACTCAGGATGACTTCAGTCATCTCTAAATTTGTCACCTCGACCCTGTGCGACCACCAGGGATGTTTGGACTTCAAGCGCCTGGAAGAGACGCTCGCACAGCATTTCACTGTAGAGGAATCTCTCCTGCGGAGGGTCCTGTTGGACCACGATAAAATAGCCATTCAAGAAGGCAGACAGAAGGTCGTCGGTAAAGTAATCAGCCCGGACAGTCTGGTGGTGGCTAAAACCGGTCTGCGGATCTGTCAGAAAAAGCCAGGAGAGTGTCTACAGTGCGATGGGTTACATCTGTGCAGGTTCTATGTCTGCGGAAACTGTACGTTCGGGTAAGTTGTCTTCCGGAGAATTGCACTGCAAGGCTAAACGATCAAAAATTGGCAAAGCAATCGGTTACTGTTGAAATTTAAAGGCTACACGCTTTAATCAGTGAAAGTAGGTTAAAGATTTTTTTTTAACTTTAAAGCAGTACACAGAGAGATAAGACAGATAGAGAGAGAGTGTGTGTTTTCATTTTTGATTCCTATTAGACCTGTTTGTCCGGGCTATCTGGGCGTGTTTCCTGATAGTTTTGTGTTTATTACATAAGGACAACTCATCTCTTCATCACGTTGCCGCAGATGACCTCACTTAACTCCTATTAAAGCTCCACACAACTTCAGCCTTAACACAGATCCAATAGAGAAAATGAAAACACCTACTGAGTGACTTGCTGTGACAACAGTAGAGTACCCTATGGCCTGTGAAAACAGGACCTTTGACCTTTGTATGTCTGTGGTCATATAACTATTTAAGTGTGTGTTTTCATTTTTGATTCCTATTAGACCTGTTTGTCCGGGCTATCTGGGCGTGTTTCCTGATAGTTTTGTGTTTATTACATAAGGACAACTCATCTCTTCATCACGTTGCCGCAGATGACCTCACTTAACTCCTATTAAAGCTCCACACAACTTCAGCCTTAACACAGATCCAATAGAGAAAATGAAAACACCTACTGAGTGACTTGCTGTGACAACAGTAGAGTACCCTATGGCCTGTGAAAACAGGACCTTTGACCTTTGTATGTCTGTGGTCATATAACTATTTAATTTTGCTTAAAATAAACAAATAAATAAACATTATAAGAAAGAAATGAATCCAATCATAAAATGGTAATTTTATGTCACCATTTTATGAAGCATTATACAGCTCGACAGTCTGTTTGGGCCTCTATGGACAACAAAATGAACTTGAAAATGAATATGTGCTCTCCTGCAAGATCAGCAGAAATTGCATAATTGCAATGATTAGTTGTAGGTCCTTTATTGGACCAGAAGATGGCAGTAATGTACATCATATTATGACCCCGAATCACCCACATAAATAGTGTACTGTAGACACTCTTGGTAAACAATTACAAAGTACTGATGAGTGCAGTTGTTCACAATCAAAGTGTATGTGTGCACTACATGGGTAGGTGCATACATACACTGTACGTAAACATATCAGCCACAACATAAAAACCACTGACAGGTAAAATAACATTGATCACAATGTTACAATGCAATGTTCTGCTAGGAAACTTTGGTTCCAAGCATTTGTGTGGATGCAACCCACCTACCCAAATATCTTGCAGACTAAGTACATCACTTCATGGGAACAGCAGAACCCGATTGCAGTGACCGTCCCAGCAGGACCAAGTGTCAAGCCACATCGCAAAAATGCTTAGAAATGGTCTGAGGTGGTCTCTAATCAAGCATCTGTGGGATGTGCTTGTACCCCCAGAGCCAAGTCCAATCCACAGTGGTGCCTCCGTGGATTGGACATGGCTCTGACCTGTAAAGGCATGGACACAGGACCTCTGGGGGTGATCTGTGGTCTCTGGTACCAGGGCATTTGCAGCAGATCCTTTCAGTCCTGTGCAATGCAAGGTGGGGTACTAGCACATACACACAGATGTGTGATCAAATTTCATTCCCTTCACCTTAAGTGGTTTTTATGTTATGGATGGTCCATGTGACTGTAGACTGAAGCCACATTTCACATGTGAGGAAAAGTTTGTTTTTAAAACTAGGTCGCTACGAGTAGGAAACACTCATAAGATGTGTTAGATTGCAACCTAAATCTAATATTATTACAACACATGAGAAAGACCTCAAATGTGTACATTTTTACATATCTCGAGAACTGTATATTGACAGAAATCGTAGTGGATATTTTAAATTCTTTTTCAGCGGCTGATTCTGTAAAACTGAAAAGACTCACTGAAGTAATATTTCGGTCATTTTGTTATTTTTCAGACACAAATGTAAAAACCCCCATAGCCTGACATCTCCATACAATGCTGAGCATTTGAAAAGATACGGTCTGCACGATTT
Organism: Plectropomus leopardus; assembly: GCF_008729295.1. Taxonomy (NCBI): domain Eukaryota; kingdom Metazoa; phylum Chordata; class Actinopteri; order Perciformes; family Serranidae; genus Plectropomus; species Plectropomus leopardus. Next base: position 21,177,553 of record NC_056473.1, on the reverse strand, counting down.
GACGGAGAAACAGCTTTTCCAGCTGTTGCTGCAGAATGATCCGTATCTGCTTCCTGAGGTAGGTCACACTGGTAACGGTAGGACACTGAGGTGGAAATTCAGAATCTTGTGCTATTGGGTAGAAAATTCTGTTCATTTTTGAATGAATGACTGTCCTACGTTTATGTTGAGCAGATCTGCCCACATTACAATAAGGGCACTGGTGTGCATGGTTCTTGCAAGTTCACCACTTCCTGCCACAAGCTTCACGTCTGCCAGCACTATCTGCAGGGTGACTGCAAGTTTGGCTTTTCGTGTAAGAGAACCCATAATGTTGACGCTCAGGGAACGAAGATCCTCCAAGGATTCAGTCAGGACAATATCAGGAACCTTCTTGAGATCTACAGAAATAAATTCATCATCACGGGTCAAAAGGAGAGAAGAGCTCCTGCTGTTCCTGGTAAAGAACAAAGAGAAGAGAAGAATTAACTCTTAAAGAGAAAACATTTTGAACTTCGTTATAAACGAGTGGCACTCTGCACTAAACATTAGATATATGTATGCGTGTCTCTTGCAGTTCTGCCAGAGGTGAGCGGCCCCACACAAAAGCCTCTCCCTGGATCCCCTGCTGGTTCTGCGTGTCCATCTAAACCCGTGAGCGATGCGGAGAAGAATGAAATCTGCCTCTTCTTCATTCGCAGACACTGCAGCTTCAAAGGTAACACAGAAACTAGTCATCTTCTTAATACGTGAAGTGAAGAGGATATCTACTACTGTTAAAGTGCCTCTGTTGTATTGCTTTTTTTCCCAGATAAGTGCGCCCGCGTCCATTGGCACCTGCCTTACAGATGGCAGGTGTTAGGCAGCGATGGTGTGACCTGGAAGGACCTGCCAAATATGGAGGACATTGAGAAGGCCTACTGTGACCCAGAACATGACACAAGCTGCACTGATCTACCATCGTCCTACTTGGGGATTTTCAAATATCTGGCTCTTCAAAGGTGACTGGGATGAATTAAGAAACAGGCCACAGAGGCGCTCAAACACTTCTCTGATTTATAAAAGTATTCTAGAGCAACAAATGGGTTCTTTTTAAAAATATTTACATTAGTTTAAGTCTCTAGAAATTTACACTCTGCTTGACTTACTTTTACTGCTTTGGTTTCAGCTCTGCATCTCCTGCCGTGCAGTCAGTTGACTTCATGACAATGACGCAGGGAGGGTCTCAAGTTCGCCGCCTGTCCACATCCTCATCCATCTTAAAGCCCCCTCACTTCATTCTTACAACACAGTGGCTGTGGTACTGGAAGGATGAAAGCGGGAAATGGCTGGAGTTTGGACAGGTAAGACAAACATGTACAATAAAGCAGCTATATGTATCCTTTGTTGTACCTGTTTGAGGGAATAAGAAGATTTTGATTTGCTAAATACCTCTTTTCACTCTTAACTCATGAACATCTGCTCTGTTTTTGGTTTTATTTTCTGTAGGGTGATAGTGACACGGCATCTGTCACTTCTCAAACTCTGGAGAATGTGTACCTGGCAGACAGAGAGACAGAGATTCCTTTTAGTGCAGGCAAACAGCAGTATGTCCTCTACTTCAAAGGTGCAGCAGGAACACAGCAGATGTATCAGCAGAATGTAAAATACAAAACCAAGAGAGAGGTCAGGAGGAGGCCTCGCTTTGTTTCTGCTCAGGATGTGGAGGTGAAGTTAAAGAGGTAATTCTATTTAGGTATAGATGGAGATTTCTTTTATAGATAATCCTTGCAATTTTGACATTGTTGTTTTGGGTTTCTCTGTGTCTCAAGTGACTTCACTTAGCATACAGTTTCTCTGTTTGTCTCCTCTGTAGTGCAACATCACACAGCTCAAGCTCCTCCACAGCTGAAAGTTGCCCATCTCACTGGGACAAGAATGCCCTGCCGGATTTTGGATACAGGGTATGTGTCTAATTTCAATTTATTTGATGAATTATTATCAATCAAGTAATAGAAATAAAACAAGCTTATTTGATGTGGTTGTTTTATCATGTTTTCAAGGGTTTATGATCTGTTAAACGGGATTTGTCCTGTTGTTTGTATGCAGTGTCTTTGTTGTTGTTTTGCATGACATATTGGTAGATCATCTGTTCAAACAGGCTTGATGATAATCGTCTTTTAGCAGAAAAGGGGTGAGTCCTGTAAGATGTAACATAAAGGCTAAGACTGTTCTGCAGTAAATGATATTCTGTTACATTTGGTGTGCTCATTGGTATGCAAGACTGCCCATAGATGATGTCAGCAGTAAATCAGTATTACATTAAAGAGTTACTTCTGTAAGTTTCTAGATGTAACCTATTTCACCTTGTTTTTATGTCTAATTGACAAACGAAAACAACAATTTTTGAAACTTGAGTACTGAGTGAGAGCGCTGCAGCCGGCAACTGAAAAAACATGCTGCAATGTAAAGATTAGGGACATTTGTGCTCCCTCACTGTTCGTCCAATAAAAGTTCTTGTTTTTGTCACTGACAGGCTCAAATTATTACAAGTGTCTGACAACATTATGGAAAGGATAATTAGTTTAACTTGGGACAGCCCTGCAATAACTATTACCAGAATCACCAGACTACATTTAAATACACTGTTAGCATGTACAGAGCCTACATACTTTCACACCTAACTGAGTGAATTAAGGATTTATTTCAACCCAACCAGAGATTGTAATTGTTGGAAAAGTGGAAAGACAAACCAAGACATTCTGTGTACATTTAACTTTGTTCCTGTCGACTGTAAATAAAGTGTGTTTTAAGATGATTAAATTACAGATTATTTAAATTGAGTCTGGTGGCTGTGGCAACAGCAATTTTGGCAGAATCTGGTTAAACAAAAATTATCTTACAAAAATATAAATCTCTGCAGAAATCCTTTCCATAATGCTGTCAGGAAATAACACGAACAGTCTTAGCCTGCTAGAGGCAAAAATAACCAACGTTAAAGGATGTAAACTGACAGAGTGCATCTGAACCGAGTAGCTACATCGCTGTCTGTTCCATGGCTGGAGCTCATGTGCTTAATACTTGACCAATAAAAAAAAAAAATTCTCAAATTTCTCTTTTATGGGTTGTTAGTGGTTTTGTTTTGATGTGGATGCTTGCTCCCGGTTTAGCTCACCCTGTACATTGGGCAACAGCTTACTTTGAATCTACATTGGTTTTGCTTCAGCCTAATTTCCATTTTTTGTTCATTCACCTTTTTTTATTTACGTCTCCTTGTTGACATGCTTCCTCAACATCTCTTTAAAAGTTTTCCAGTGCCAAGCAACTTTATCTGCCTTTATTTGGGATGGTGGGGGTGTTTAATGTTTCTTTTTTTTCTTGTTTTAATTATAATATATATTTAAACCTACCATTAATGACCTGTTAAACTGCAATGCACTCTTATCTTTCAGATGGTACTTCTCTCCAAATCTGCTAAGGAGTATAATATGATAGAGAAGCTGTTTAAAAACACCATGCCCCAGAGTACAATTAACAGCATCAAGAGGATCCAGAACCTGTCTCTGTGGAAAGTCTTTCAGTGGTAAATAATAGATTGGACTTTTTGGTTTAAAGCAGCAATAATTGCTATTTAAAAAAAAACAATGTATCAAGTGACAATATGAAGGCAATGTGAATGGGGTCGCTCATTTGTAGGGATACATTTGCAGAGAATTATCACGCGATTCGGAGCTGTCATCACATTTATGGTTTTTGTGTTGTGCGTTCAGGCAGAAAGAGCAGATGAAGGTGAGGAATGGAGGGAATTCTGTGAATGAGCAGTACTTGTTTCATGGGACAGATGAGTCCTTGATTGAAGCCATCTGTGAGCAAAACTTTGATTGGAGGATGTGTGGAGTCCATGGCACGGCCTACGGCAAAGGTACAGTATAGCTGCTTCAGCAGCCATTACAGTATTTTTGATGAATATAAGCTACAGTATGCAATATAGACAAGCCACAAAAGAAATATCCTCCAATTTACTGTGTTGTTATACTTTTCTATGATTTGGAGCCATAAACTCTGTAATTCCAGTTTTATCAGGTATTTAGAAGTGAAAAAAAGCAGCATAGTTTTTGATAGCAATAGAAAAGAAACAAACACACTTTAGTCTTTTGGACTGTTTTAGTTATAACGCTCTGTTATCTTTTATCTTTTAGGGAGTTACTTTGCCAGAGACGCATCCTACTCAGACAGATATGCCAAGATCAAAGGGAGCTTGAGCAAGATTATGTTTGTTGCTCTGGTGTTGGTGGGGGACTACACCAGGGGAAGCAGTGCCTACGTCCGGCCCCCACCAAAGAGTAACAGCAAAACCCTCTACGACAGTTGTGTTGACTGCGAGAGTAACCCCAGCATTTATGTTATCTTTGAGAAACAACAGATTTATCCAGAGTATGTTATCAACTACTCATAAGTCACAATGCTGTTTCCTGTGCTGAAGACTCTGGTCAGGGGTGAAACACTATAATGTGGTGCTCTTTACTTTGACTGGAGGCACATAGTAGCTTTGTTAAAGGTTTGTGGGGTTTCAATAGTGGTGGAAGAAGTATTCAGATCTTTTACTTTGGTAAATGTGGTAATACCACAATGAAAGTCCTTCATACAAAATCTTAAGATAAAACATCATTTTATAAACTGGAAAATGTTAATAAAAAAATAAATATTTTCCTCTGAAGTGTGAAAAAATAGAAAATGGAATGCTTGGTGGATTTTTTTCCTCTACAGTTAAAACAGTGCATCTTTGTTGATTCATAAATTGTCAGAAAATACTTTTTGTAGAAAGCATTCCAATAGAAAATGCTTGTCTTGTGATTGGTGTCTATGTTGTTGTGATAAGACTGTCTGCTACAGGTCATTAATGCAAGCCGAAAAGAAAGATGCAGAGGCCGACATCATCAGGTGTTCAGATGTAGAATGAAATTGACTGTTGTATAATAAACACATTACAAACTGCAAATAAAGAAGTTGGTGTAATTTATATAACAAATAAACCAGAAAAAGAGCAATCTCATCATGTGTTCAAATTTAATTTCACACAAGTGGCATTTGACCCATTTTAGTGCACATCAAACAGGCACATTTAGTCCTCTGCCTGTAGTCACAGCAGCTGAAATCTATGTTCTTTCATAGACACATTTGAATGAATCATCAATAAATCACTCTCATTGTATTCAGGGCTGCAATTGTCAAGCATCTCTGAAAAACTCAAACGCTATTAAAATTCAGAGTCACTTATTTACCTAATATAACATTTTCATTTTAATAAGGTGTAAATGTTCTTTGTAAAGACTAATGAATGATATTCTCAAGGGAAAAGCGATTAAATGCTTTTACTCCTAGGGCTAGTAAGGAACATTTTTTTATACTGAGATATTGATAAAAGCTGACTATATAAGGTAATCAGAAACAAGATACAATAGAAACAACGATGATTTCTTTCCACAAACCACTTCTTTCACTCTAAAAATGGCCGGTTTCTGCTCAAATTTTCGGAGGCAGAAACATGGCTGCACTGTATCGGGAATCATGAAGCAAAGTCTTCATTCAAATATAATCAGTAAAATGTTGCCAGAAATTGACCTCTGTGACTGCGTGACAGTAAAATATTAATCAATATTCATGGGCAAAAAACAACCGCAAAGGGAACGGCTCAGTTAAACAACAGGCTGTCCAATTGGTGAAGGAATGTGCAAACTTTCAGGTTTAGCTGGCAGTTTTGTCATCAGCATCATCATCATCATTATTATTATTATTCTTTTTTAAAACACACTATACAATATTCAATTTCTGTTCACTGAATTAACAGTAGTAACTTGTCAAAATCATAGAAGTTTAAATAATTAAATGCACTTTCAAATTAATAAAAGAATCCTAATTCTACAGTACAATGGATAAAGAAATGGTAAAGTGAAATGAAAACTGTTCAAATTAATGAAACAATACTTTCCCTAAATAACGTTTATGACCTTCAGCAACGTTGTAGCATGTTCAAAATGTATTTGAAAAAAAAAAAAAAATAGATTGCTATATACTGAAAGGTTCCTCATTTCTAGTTCACTCCCTAAAGCAGCACGGTAACTGAGGTAGACAGCGTATTGTAACTTATAATATACTTGATCATGTTTACCTATGGAAGTATTGACAGTATATGACACTGTGCATCATGTCATAATGTGTCAACAATCTATAGGATTTTTTTTACCATTCATGATGAGCTTCTAACTGTACGATGGAGAATTTACTTGACCTTCTCCCATGTCTCTTCTTTTAATTTTCACAAATATGCCGTTTTTAGGTCCGAGGGTGCTCGACGACTTCAACTCAAGAGGAACCTAAGCAAAGAAAAGAAGATGTAACACGAACATCTTCCATCAGTTTTGCTTGTATATTAAATGTAGGATTACATTCATAACTATACATGTAAATAGCTGACAGATGTGTCTTGAATTCTGACCTTTATATGATTATTCACTGATTAATTCGAGCAAATTACAGCAATGTTTGCTGACAAGAAAAAAAAATTAAATTAATATTGTCGCTGAGAATATTAACGCTGAGAGTGAAACGGTTACACATTCACTTTCTGTACAGGCAGTGCTTTGACTTTTTGGATTGTCATGTTGCTAAAACCCGAAAGCAGCTACAATAAGTGAACAGAACATGTGTGACTAAACTCTCTCTGATCCTTTATTTCTTGTTGGAATTAGCCTATTTACACAGATGGTTTAATATTTTCATTTATTTTGAGTGGTAGGGTACACGGCTACTTCGGTTTTTCTTTTCAGTGAACATGCGTAGTGTTTAAATGTGTCCTCTGTGTGTGCAAATCATTTCTAAGACTATAACTTTGAACAACATAATGTTGTTTTTAGTGTTTAAACTGTCAGACATACCTTGGTCTCAGAGCAGGCCACAATGCTGAACCTGTGGAACAGACGCACCAGAGCCATTTTGATTTCCAGTTGGGCAAGCCTCATTCCCACACAGTTTCGGGGACCGGCCCCAAACGGCAGGTATACAAATGGATGTCGACTGGCTTTGGCCTCTGGTGTGAATCTGGAGAACAACCACAAGTCATATTACTGGATGAATTAGGAGCAGAGGGAGTACATGAGAAAATGAGTCAGTTATTATTAAAATAGTGTTTCATTTAGTTTCAGGAGGATGTATAATGTACATGTTAATGCTGAAGACTTCGACTGGTGTAACAAGACGGAAAAATAAAATAACTGGATGCACAGGTACACTGAATGTTGCATAAGGTTAATTATTTTCATGGTACATAAAAGTGAAATTAATTTTGTCAGCCATTCATGTCAACACCAGTTTAGACAACACCAGCTATAGGTTTTCAGTATGTCATTACTATTTACCGCAATGACATCATATTGATCCACAAATATAAGCTTTTTTTTCAGCAGCAGACATGTCTTGACTTGTAAAAGTAGGGAGAGCTCAGGTGTTAATAAAAACATTAAGGATAGCAATACTCTATTCAATGGTCCCTGTAAGCTGCGACAGAGAGCCAGCATGCACAACGCCAGGACCTGAAACAGAAGCAGCTAAACTGAATTCAGTCGTCATTCATTTCATTATTTACACCTGTACTTTTCCAACTGCAACATGTTAAAATGTCTCTGTGAAAAAGGACTATTTAATCACAATCTGTGTTTTTTGGGGGTCCAAACACTACAGTGTTTTTAGTTTTAAGGTATTTGAGTAATATATGTCTGTAACTTATGTGACATAATATCAATATTTTGTTTAGCTGCTGCATTCTTCCTTTCAGCTAATTGCAGGTAGTGACAGATTGTGCAATTTTAATGACATTAGTTTACAATGGCATAAATTTGTCAGTTAATACAAATAAGAAATCTACTATTCAGATGGTAATAAAAGACAAGCTACAGGCACTATGGTTTTGTTTATTTACTATAAAAACAGCATCCTACCGCTCAGGGATAAACCTCTCAGGCTCTGGCCAATGCTCGGGGTCGTAGTGGAGGAATCCTGCTGGAATCTCCAGCGTTGCTCCTTTAGGAAGGAACTGGCCGTTCAACACACAGTCCTGGTCGATGTCTCTTGCAAACCTTTAAGGGGGCAAAATGCGATGGATGCATGTTTCGTGCAACTTTTTGTTTCTTTATTCTATGTGATTCCTGCACAATTTTGATTAGTATAAATATAACTAAATATGAACTGTATGTATGTCCAGAAAAAAGGGAACTTTCTCCACGTGACAGCACAAAATACAAGAAAAATGGATCTTTTATCCTCATTTCATGTTCTTAATTTACCTGAATCCAGGGGGGTAGAGGCGCAGTGCTTCACATATAACCATGTCTAAATACTTCAGCTCCTGGACATTTGTGTAATTTGGTGACTCCTACAGCAAAAGAAAAAATAAGCTAAATTCAGCATAATTCAGTAAAAAAAAACAACAACCAAAAAAACAAGTCTGTGAGCACCGAATTTGTCTCGTTGCCTGTCCACTGCTAAAATTGTATGTCCTAACTAGCTAAAGAAAATGAGATCGGATCAAACTGTAACTCAACACACTCACATGTCTGGTGAAGAAATCATCCACCTCTTCCTGTACTTTGCACTGACATTCAGGGTGAATAGCCAGGAGGTAGCAGGTGAAGGCCAACGTGTTGCTGCTGGTTTCGTAGCCTGCCAGTAAAAAGACAAAAGCCTGACCCACAATCTCATCCTCAGTTATCATCTTTTTCTGCAGACGCCTGGTGGGGGGCTCCTGTGAGTGAAGACGGTCCTCCTGATCAGAGGCCGACTGCTGCGTCTGTTGGTTTCTGTCATCCAGCTCGCCAGCAGCGTTTGCTGTGTCAAAGTGCTCTAAGGACACACTCTCTTTACTGGTGCGTGCATCCAACATCAGCTGAAGGAAGTCTCTACGCCTCTACATGCCAAAAAACAACAAGCAAACAATAAATGCAGTTAAAAATGATGTAAAAAACTATATAAGAAATCAGTGTTTTTTTAAGGTTATCAAACGGGCATCAGATTCACCTGCTCAGGAGGCTGCTCCTCTCTTTGCTTGATGATCTTCTGGATGCTGTTGATGAAGAACCCATTCATCTGGTCTCGTCTTTTGTTGGGGATGAGTTTTGCCAGAGGAGCCATGATGAACGGAAAAGAAACTGGACACACAAACCAAATTTGTTGATGTAATTCAAGATGCAAGGCCAACTTCACACACTGCACATTAATTGTGCGTTTGTTTGAGTTTTTTTTCAGATCTTTTTATGCTTAATTGTCTTCAAATTTATTGTGTAATTCAGAAATTACCTGGTGATGTGATCTACATAACAGACGATAGTAAACCCTCCCGTTTCAGGTTCATGTTCTAATAATATTTTAACCTTCAGCCATCATTCCTTTATAAATGTCCTATGTAAATGTCTTAAATGTACTATTTCAAATGCATTAATAACAATACAAATAGATTTGTACTGACTGAAAAACAGCATGATGGGCCTGAAGAAAGAAAAGGAGAAGAACATCTGTGCATGGCGGACAAATGGGTCATCTGGGTTGTTCTGAGAGTCCACCTGAGTTGCAAATGCAACACTTGCAATAACATCCATAGTGAAGCAACCAAAACACCTGCAAAACACACACAAACAAGAATATGAGGACAGAAAATGACACCATGATACTGAAAACCTGTGTTCATTGTGTGTGATTACTTGTGGATGTCAAAGGCCTCTCCTGACTCAGCAGAGATGTTCAAGTTGCTCATCAGGGCATCAATGGCTGTGTTGATGAGTGGAACCATCTGCAGGAAAATATAAAAGACAGTGATACTTGTCAGAGCTGCTGAGACTTTTGGGAAAAGGAAAGGAAACCCTGAAAAACCTGTCCCTTAATAGAAAACAAATTAAGAAAACAAAAACAAAAAGTTAAAAAAATGTCAATGTCACCCTGCATGTTCCACTGAGCCCCATTCAAACTCTCAAACTTTATGGGAAAAAAAGAACAAGTTAAATATTCACATTGACCAGCCAAAATCTGATTTGACTGACATAATTTTGAGTCAGATACAAACCTAGTGTTTTCACAGAAAAGGGACTTTGAACTTAAACAATGGATATAAACTCAATGTGCTTTGGAAAAATCCCCTTTTTCAATAAAAAAAGTCCTTCAAGTCCTCTGGACTGAGCAGCTGTCTCTAAAGTGATGCAGAGTTCATATTTACTGCAGCTGAAAGCAGCAGCGCTGTGCTGCCATAAATTCATTAAAGCTGTATATTAGCAGTACCAGCCAGGCCACTTTGGGGGAGTTTTTCCTTAGACGATGTGAGGGTCTAAGGGCAGAGGGATGTTGTATGCTGTAAAGCCCTCTTAGGCAAACTGTGTTTTGTGATAATTGGCTTTAGAAATAAAACTGACTTGACTTGACTTGACTTGACCTGTGGCAGACAGTAACTTACTGGGCAAAATAAAGTTCCCTCAGATTTCTGTGAGCTTTATCACGCAGACATTTATAATCAGCTTTTCTAATTGGCAAATCAAGGCCATAAATTACATTCCTTATAATGAATTGTTTCTGATTCTAACTGGCACCCACTTGATGAGCACATTCATATCTCACCTCTTTCATCTTGGCTGCACTGAAGGATGGGGTCAAGATGCTCCGCACTCTCTTCCAGCGTTCATTCCTGAGCATGAGCAGACAGTCAGTCATGGGTTTGGTGGCAAAGCGAACAGTCTGCACAGAGAGACGGCACAGACTCAATCATCTGTTATTGTTACATCAATGAAGCTTACGTTACAATCATGATCATCATCATCATCATACAGTGTGCATGCTTTGGTTCATGTCCTCACCATTCTGTTTGGGAAGCTGCTGAAGTCCCTGACCATCACTTGTCTGAGCATGTCAGGATCAGCAATGACCACCACCGCTCTCCGGCCCAAATAGTACCTGAAATATACCAAGAGTCTCGGTAAAAAAAGTCAAACAACAATCTTAATGCTGCCAATACAGGATTTTACCAAGCAAGTGTTTTTTAATTTTATTTTAGGATGTGGAGGAATTCAAATCAACACAATGATCAGACAATCATTTTTATCAGATGCTGATGTAGAAAGTATTTCTTCTACTTGCCCACAAACTCTGCCATGTGTCTTTATGAGATCATTGATCGGGTTGAAAAAACCCTAAAAAGAAAATAAAAACCAACAGATTAAAAAAGTAGCCTTCAGATAGATTAGACAAAACAATCTGCACTGGAGAGATTCAAGGATGGATTTTGTTATTTAGCATGTTTATTCAACACTGGGCTGTCATGTGAGAAGGAAAATTGACAATGATGTAATATAACTAATTAATTATACTCAGTTACAGTACTAGTTACAGTAACTACAGTTTATATTTTTCTGTCAACTTTCACTTTTACTCGACTACATTTCCTAAATAAAATATATGCTTTTACTTCACTACATTTCCCCAAAATTACAAAATACAGGAGGAAGGGAGGAGAGAGGAAAGGAAGGACAGACAAAGAAAGAAATGGGAGGGAAGGAAAACCTGGATTTTGTTTTCTAAATGCTTTAAGTTGTAAAAAATTATTTGTTTTTCTTCAAGTGTAATGTGGGCACCATTATTTAGGTGGTCTACATGTTTCAACGAAATAAATGTCATAATTCTCAAAATTCAGACCGCATGCCATGGAATTACTCTTGATACTTTAGTACAGTAAATATCAGATACTTAAAGACTTTTACTCAAGTAATATTCTATTACTTTAAGTTTTACCAGAGTCGTTTTCTGGAAAGAAATCTGCATGTTTATTTAATTATGGCTTTCATGTACTTCAGCCAACACTGCAAAAATGATTATGGATGTGCAATTCATAACAATAAGTGCATCTATTGAGACAGTGGTAATCAATACTCTGCCAAGCCAGTAGAGGTCACTAGTTAGTCAAGCCAGTGATGGTAGACAAGAGAACAGCCCACACTATTTGTACAGAGCAAATGCACTATCTTAAAATCAGTGATACGTTTGCTAGAATTTTTACTTCAACAGCCAGTAGCATATATATATATATACTGTAAACAGACAAATAATCATGAACACAATCTGTCACAGCCTGAGCTCTCCACGGTGCCACTTTGTATTTTAGTTTATTCTTTAGTTCACTTTATATTTTGCCACTTTTTTGCAGCAATAAGTAAGAGACCATGCTTAAAATAATTCTGCAAAACAAAACTTGCTCAGTTAGCCAAGCACAAGTGGCACATCTTCACAATATATATATATATACACTGTATATATAGTGCATCTTGTGATGGGATCACCTTAGCTGCGATACAACCAGCCAGTCCCCATGCTCAGACATCCGACAGACTAATGTACTTTTTAATCAGAAAACTGACAGGCATCTTTGTCAGAACTGTTCTACTGTCTGCCATCGTCTGTTTAATTTGATTCGGTGTCTTCGATGTAGTGAGTAAACACAAGATAAGAACTCTCATCTCCTTTGGCCTGTTATTGTCAATCCTTGTTAAGTGAGAATGCAAAATATAACTGGAGTAAATCTCCTCATTTCAAGATGATGAAACTTGTTTTAAAAAAAGTCCACAGTGGGAGCTACAGGGGCCCTGGCAACCTTGTCTGAAAACCGTATTTATAACTAACCACAGGACCTGCTGTGCAGAGAGGAGACACATCTGTATACCATAAATCCTGTTAATATTATGTAAAAACAGAGTGCATATCCACCTTAACTAAGGAGTGTTTCTCTTTCAGCTTTCTTTTTTTAGCAAAGAAGTGATAACAGCACAGATATTTTTCATCCAAAGCCGGATATATTAATCAAGTAGCAACATTACAATCCCCTGCAGTAATGCACAGTACCAAGCAATCCTGATAACCTTGTCACTAAAGAGATTCAAAGGCTGAGATGAAAAAGAAAAAGAAAAAAAATGAAATAATAAATCAACCAGTTTGGGGGTTACACAGTACATAAAATATTGTTGCTTTTCAGTATTCCTCAGTGCAGAAATCTGACAAAGTGCAGTCATATGTTTGAAGAAAGATTTTCTTACATGAGTAATTGTTTCACAGATTGTAACAGAGATTAAAGAAAAAAAAAACAACAAAAAAACAATGTATCTCAGTTTGAAAACTGCATTTCTTACCTGGCGAAACAGGAATATGTTGCCAAAAAAAGGTACTGGCTTTGGATGTTTGATGCCACATCGAGAAAGGACTGAAAAGGGGTAAACTGAGTACCTAAAAGACAAAGCACGAGAGTGATGAGGATGACTAATAAATCAAAATAATAAAAGCAAACGCAGTGAAGATTAAAGACCAACTTTCCCCCAAATAACCAGCCCACTGATTTGTTACTACAGTCTTTCGCCCTGTCAGCTGTGCAACTCCTGCCTAAAGTGTGCATGTCTTAGTCGATGTTTTTGTTGGAGCATGATCAACCCTCTGTTATTTCATCTTATGACTGGTTTACTTTATTTTGAGGGGTTCCTTTAAGAGCTTCTATATGAATGAGCAATCAGAAAACTTGCAAACATCAGAGCTGATTAATGAGGAGGAGTATGAATATCTAAAAAGCTGTAGAGTTTTAAGTGTGTGCTTTATGTTACTACTAGGTTACTAACCTGACTTTCCACATCATCACAAGCAGACAGAGGTTTGAAGCATTCACTTACCAGTACAGAAGGCCAAGAAAAATAAGAAAGAGGCTGAGTGTCACCGACAATCCACTGGCCTCGATGTGGAATACATTCAGGAAGTTAACTACAGCCTCCATGGTGGAAAAACTCTTCTCACTTATCTACTGTCGACATTACATCAAGGTTCCTGAGAAAAACATAAGGAAAACAGTAAAAGATTAGGTCAGTGTAAAAGCTGATTACTAGAAGATTATAACACTGCTCATCAGTGCAAGCTATAAGTTAACCCTTTGAAACCTGGACTGACATCGGTTTTCTTGTGCCGCGTCCAGACATCTTTCATATAAATTCAAACCTTTTGAAACCTGAAATTGTTTTCTTTTGAAAACATGGCTAAAGAGGCAATGAGGAGCCTGGCAAGAGATGTCCCACAAATTAGGAGAAGGTAATGAGAAAATGTCCTGAAATAAGGTTATAAGTTAATACTAATAAAAATAGAAAGACTGTCCACAAAATATATATGCTTTACTTTTCTTTGAAATTTTCTTACAATATGTAATTTTCTTCTAATATTAATATCGACATAACTATTTTATCCATTATTTATACGTTTTATCGTTTGCTTGTTTCACCATTTCAACCTTTATTATTACTAGTGCTATTAGTACCTTTATAATGATTATTAATTTACCTTTTTAACTTTCTTGCAATTCATTAATTGTAAGTTGTTCCTGTGTTTTTGAAAGAAATCAAGTCAATTTACCAAGGTTTTAAAGGGTTACGCGTAAGCCTTTTCCGTCTGAAGACATTGTGCCATTTCTCTAAGTCTTGACTGTGCTGAGTGCAGCACATCTTAAAAGTCATATACTTCTACAAAAGAAGAAAAGCACATGACACAGTGTCAGCGCATTTCTTTGTGCACTTTGCTCTGGTTCCTTTCCCAGACAACTAGTTAATTATTTGTTTGAGCTGCTTTGTCTGAAGCCCTGAATGTGCTCACCTTTTCGTCTATATTTTTAACAATAGGTGCATGTCTGAGCCTCCCTAGCTCACCTCTGTTTGGCAAAAAATGCTGCGTTTGAAACCTCTTAACACGCCACAGTTTAATGGAAAATAAACTACAAATATCAGTTATTCCTATAGAGCATCCCCTTTAGGCTAACCACACGACCTAGCTTTGTTTAAGTTGAATTACAGCGTTTTAAACCCCGACGTCACACTGTTTGTCGTTTGTGATGCTAGGCTACATACCTCATAAATCTCTCTGCTGCGCGTCGTGTGACATTTCCATGTACCACGTGAGCACTATAACTATATCTAGAGAGTCCGCGCTCTTATGTTCAAATTTTGGCAAAAACGGACGCGTGTATATTATGGTCCAAACTCACCTGATATTCCTCCATGGATGTCACTCGTCAATATTATGAAAGTCCTCTTCGTCCTGCCAATAGGTCGCAACTCAACACGCAGCAGAGGTGCATACCGCCCCCCACTGTCCGGGAGCATATAGCATTCAACACGAGTTTATTATAAGAAATCAAAAATCATGCAGAAAGAAGACGAAACAAAGGAAAATAAATAACTAAACAACGCTACTACAAAATAAACCAAAAGGCCTACTCGATATCCCACTGAAGGTGCTTCTTTTGTTTCCTTGGGACTATAATAACAAAAATCAATGTTTATTTTTTAACAGACGCCATAGTTTTTTGGTTTTTTTTGTTTTTTTATATAGGCCTCCATCAAACGATTGAGATTCAGCCATTCATGGTAATGGTAAAGTAGAGATATAAAAAAAAAAATCCAAATTACAAATTATTTACTGATATAATGCTTGTAATATGTTAGTTTACCAACATATATCAATTTGTGACCATGGAATGAGTAATATTACCAGTACCAGGAAGTATTGTAAAGCCTATTTACCATGAAAGTACTTCAAAAATGTCTCAAAAGTTGTGAAAAAAAAATACACTGATAGAATTTCTTTCATCAAATATACAATGAACTAACATAAATTATATGATATTAACAACAGTGAAATTATATCCTTTTTTAGCATCACTACTTTTAAAGGCCAATTCAACAATTTAGTTAAACATGGTTTTAGACGGCAAAAAAAAAAAAAAAAAAAGAAAACAAAAATAAAATTTTTTCAATGTATATCTAACAGATAACATTAATTGTATCATTTAACAAAATGAATAATCAGAAGTTCATTTATATCATAGTAAGTAGTCAATTTTAACTTCTTTACCATAGCTTTACCACCTTTACCATTAAAGGCCATATCAGCTGCTTGGTAGAGCACGTTTTCATTAAATTACTTCAACCCTTTGAAGGAGGCAAACTTGAAAGGCAGACTATTTCAAGACACAGCAACATCTAGGGGATTTTTTTATGCATAATAACCTTAACCGAGTGGTAGAGGTAGATCAGTCAGGTTGAGTTGAATTAAACACATTTTTCATTAAGATGTAGTGACTCAAAATGTGTTCTACCAAATGGTTGTTAAAGGGATATGCAGCATGAGTCATTCCAGAATAACATATTTCCAGTTATATACCTAGTGAATTTTCCATCCCGCTCAGTAAAGTCGTATTATAACTTATAATATTACATCTTCATTTGCTGATTATATTTTGTATGTTAATCTGAATGTGCAGAGTAACTAGTAACTAAAGTTGTCAAATAAATGTAGTTGGTGGAGTAAAAAGTAAAACATTTGCCTTTGGGTACATTAACATGTTAATTCTAAGACAAAAGCAACAGTGTGGCTTCAAATAATAAATGTCTGCATACAGAACTTCCCCAAATATATTCATTTTATTTTTATTATAGAAAAGGCAAAATTTAATACAAAAATATGTTTTTCTATTGTAAGTGATAAACGCAAGGCAGTCTGTTGTAGTTCCTCTAAGTGCCTCTAGAGTGCATTCACACACTGTATTATTAATATACTGATAATCACCCAATTGACAAACATGGGCAATGATATCGGCTACAGTGTTTACAAAGGGTCCCTTATTATACTAAAGATCACATATAAACACATCAATTAAAACTATGGTAACAAGCCAATTCCAACATAAATCTTCGCAATTTTTAAACAGATAGTTGAAACTTTCTGCCACTGATTAAAAACGAAACGCTCCTGTCTGCAGGAGCAAAACATCTTTATTTTTGCATTGGTGCATGACACAAACTTTCATTCTCACTGACTGTGTAACATACTCATAACAGGCCACATGAAACTCACTTTATCAATCATTTTTGTTGACTGAGTTGTAAACATCGTCATCTGGATCAGTTTTATCAGGAAAGAGGAAAACAAAGATTGCATGTCACTTGCAGTCAGTGTGGCCTTTATGTCTCCCCACTCAACCACTCAAAAAATGGAGAAAAATGTGAAGGCTTTTTGTATATACTCTGCATTACAGCTGCTAGGATTAATTGACTAGTTGTGAATTAATTAAATTAATTAAATTAATTGCCAACTAATTTGATTATCAACTAACTGGTTTCAGTATAAGGTAGAAAAGACCTCAAAATTGAAACTGAATATCTTTGGGTTGTGTTAAAACACAACATTTGACTTTAGGGACACATAAGGACATGCCCCCTTAACCATTTGCAACATGTGCATTTGTCCCCCGCCCCCAATAAAATTATGAAAGCAAAGGACTTTTATTTTGGTGAAACAAAAAAAATCCACTATGACTTGGTGTGGAAAAGGCAAAAAAAAAATGCATAAAAATTAACCAGACTGCATGAAATACAGTGTTTGACACTCAAAATTTCATGGGGGAGGATCCCAACCCGCCCTTTGCATATGTGTCCTCTTTAAATGTTGAAATGAAACCTACGCCCTTGCACTTGAGGATGTCATCTTGGGCTTTGGAACAGGCCCTTTGATGGACAGTTTGTAGACTGAACAATTGTTAACCAAAAAATGAGTCAACGTGTTAATGCGATGAAAATAATCCTCAGTTGCAGCCTTACAACACAGACTGTCAATGGGAAAAAGCTAATCTACTCATTAAGTGTCGACAGTGTTAGAACAACAGAATATTTATTTACAGGAACGTTTCATCTATCTATTTTTTCACATTTGAAGAAAAATGTTTTCAAGGCAAAACAAAGTTAGCAAACAGTGCTCCTCTTTCTGTGACTTACTACTGATGTGCACAGTTGATATTCTCCTGAGTGTGGCTTTTAGGGAAAACGACAGATCACCAGGGCAACTGGGCTATTTGAATTCAGATGACGTATTGTCCTAATTATGCAGACTCAATGACAGTTACTTATCCAAATCCTTAAAGGTGTTAAACAAAGCTGAGTCTACAAGTTTATAGTGTGTATGTGCATTTGATGAAGTAAATCGATCAGCACCTCTATGCATGGAAAGGCATGTCATGGCGTACATGGTGTGCAAAGATTTCTGTGTGAATTTTTGCATGTTGGCTGTTTAACTAAACAAATTAATACACACACACCAATTCTTTCCAAACTCTACCTTTGGCCTCAATAATAAAGCTTCTGCACAGAGATCATAGAGGGCCAGAGAAAAGGTCAAAGTGAGCTACAAAGATAAACAAAGTTATAGAATTTAAGAGGATTGAGAGGAGGTTTTCTCTCAAAGTTCATTCTCCCAAAGCAGAGATGCACAATATTTCTGGTCTGATAAACATGTGACATCCTTTGCGCAGCATGCAGCCAGGCAAGAATAACAATGGGAGCTGGAGCGGCACTAAGCTATTAATAGAGAGACTAGCTGAGGAAGAAATAAGGAGTTGGGTATCGCCTGCTCTGAAGACCGCCAGAGGGCACTGGGAGCCTAAAATGAAACATGATGAAGACCCTTCTCCCCCTTTTCTGCCAGTCTATACCACTCGGTGCCTAAAGCCAGTGGGAGTCAAAGTTTGACATATGGCTGAATGCAGTCTGAGAGCAATATTGCAGAGATGATGCCCAGTTAGTGGTGCAAATAGGCAATTATGTGCGGTATACCAGTTTCTCTTTCAGCAAGTGTTGACTTACGTCTCTTCCCTCCCTCCCCTCCCTCCTCACCTGTGGAAATGTGGACCTTTTCAGAGACCTTCAGACCCTTTTAAACCATTCAGCCCATCTTTGCAGACTCCATCAGGGCTCAGTCTGTAGGATAACCTTTAAAAGGGCAAAACACCTGCATCATACACAAAATCATAGCCTGCTGTTATATCACTCAGTTATTTTATTGCCAGTTTTTGTTCAGATAAGAAAGAATTCAATTAGTTCATTTGCAATTCAGACAAAACATGTCTAACAAGACAGTCAAATAATCTCTCAAGACTAGAAATTTCATAGTTTCATCGCTCATTTTAAAAAAAACATAAGAGAAAATGTTTATGCAGCGCAGCACTTCAGCGGATTCTATATAAAATCTGTATGCCCAAGCTCGTATAAGACACAGACGCTCAAATTTATAATTCATGAGAAAGACCTATTTGTGTGTTTTTAGCATACTCACACGGCTGTTCAGGTTCATAAATACTGACTGATTCAAGACCTCAAGTAGTACATCTGGATTCTAATTCAAGGCAGAATTTCCTTGCAGGAAGAAAAGAGAAGAAAAATAAAGAATTTACACACTTTGAGCCCTTTACATCTCTATTAAAGAGGTCCAAAAGAAATTCTTAATAGGTTTCAATTTAAGCTCTTGGGCGAGAAATACATTACTTTCACCCTTTGACTTTGCTGCACATTTCTGCACAAAGCAAGAGAAGCCACCTTTTTTTTTTTTTTTGCTGGGACTAAATACTCAGTTTAAGACAAATGTGCACAATCAAAAGAAGAGGATTTTTAGGGCACAAGAATGAATCTCTCAGCTTTGGAGGTTATTCAGAGAGGGCAGACCTTGGCATAGTAATAGCCTGAACGCTGGCAGAACAGTCCCTCTGATGTGTCATGTCTGATTCTTAATGAGTGCAGGTAAAATGTTTGCTGTGAGACAGGGGCAAGGGAGCTAATGAAATCCGTACCACCCTGCGTTCAAAAGCAATTACCTCAAAATAAACATTAACCACCGGATGACGTGTCAAATAAAGTCTAACAGCTCAAACCGCAAATGCGACATTGCAGCAAAAATTCACAGAAATCCCATGAATATTTCTGTATTCATAGGAGCATCCCAAAAACTTCAAGGGGACATTCCAGCATTGCCAAGCAAGCCTCTGTATGCTTATATTAGCCTCTCTTCTGTGAAATGAGGTTAAGTAATGAAGGCATTTTAAAAAAGAAGAAGAAGCTTGGGATGCAGTGCAATCTCTTATCAGTGGTCTGCCTCCTAAAGAGCCAAAGTGTCCGTATTTCTATTTTATTTCCATTCATTAACAGGCCCCATTTGATGGAAACAAAAACAACCAATTACTGAGCAAATAATGTCAGCTATGGTGGCCCTCCCTTTGATGCCTGATTTGTCTTTGTGTTCGGGCCTCCGTGTTCCTTTGTCTCGCCTCCCGTTCCAGTCAGTGCCTGCCTGGCTTCCTGGCCCTGGCTGCTCTCACCCTGGCTTATTTACATTATATTACACCCTATTTGAATGAGGTCTGCTGAGAGATGAGTAGAGACGTAGACAGACACGGGACACACGCAGTGCAGAGAAAAGCAAAGCGATCTCACAGGATCAATTTAGCTTTGTCACCATCGCATTCATGTATGGTCACCATGGAAACCAGGTTATTGATGAAGATGTGTACAGTACAGGTTGAAACAATGAGCTGTGGGAAATGCAAATAAATTGCAGATGCAGAGGGGAAGACACTTTCACTGGAAATATGGATGTTAATGTAGGATCCTACACAACAAGAAGGGACTGTGAAAACAAACCTGATTACTATGACCAGCTGTGTTGGTTATTTCAAAAAACTTTAAGCATCTTTAATCAATATTAGCGGTTAAAATGGAGAATACTGTGAAAGTTGTTTGCTTATAGTTATAAACCTACTGACAACACCAAGAATCAACCAATTTTGCCTTTTTACTCCCTGTGAAACACTTTTGGCATGTTTTAGCTCATTTGTTTTTGTGGTTCCATTTTTATGTTTTTATTTCAGTTTTTTGATGCTATCCTCATCAAGCTAGTTTCCAACCACAGCATACATTTGCAGGAAAAACAAGCTCAAAAAACTCACCTTCCCTGCTAAGCACCAAATGGCATAGAGACAAAGCTACTGACTAGCTGGTAAACACAGTGGTATATCTAGCACCTAAAGAACCAAATATTTATCCTAGGAGTGGGAAGAGACCAAGCTTCTAGTCTGAAAAGTGAAGCCAAGACGGAAGTGCCTTAAACCTGCATTATTTCTACCTGTCAGAAGGGGGCGACTCCAGTGGTTTCAAAAAGAAGGCTGATTATGTTCAAGTCTATAGCCCTTTATGCACTGCTTGTTCATTGCGGGAATATTAGATCGAGGCCTATGTAAAAGGACAGCTGGCAGGAGGGGACCATTGATATATGTTTGACATTTTGACAACATCTTGTGTTTGCAACCCACTGTGAAAGATGTAAAAAGCAGCTGGTAACAGTTAGCGGCCAACTTAAAAATGAAGAACAGCAATTGTAAATGCACACAAAGTGCGAAAACAAAGATCTCCAGGAGCTTCTTACCCTCCAAGCAGAATTTGAGATCAAATAGCAGGGATGGTTACAACAATGTTATGCAATTGTTATTATTTAGAAAAGGCTGCCAATACGTATGCTATATGTCACACTAGAGGCAGATGCTGTTGTGCTAAAAGTCACACCTCTTTTACTTCCATGATGCCGACATGCTATCTAAAATCACACACTGGAGCGACATGATGCCACTGTTGTTTTGTGGTAAGATGCAAAGGCAGCGAAAAAAAGGAGGGACTTTATACTGTCCTTATAGCAGAAACTCTGTGTAAAACGGTTTATGAGAAAACGCCCCTTCTTCTTAGTTGATTTATTAGCTCAGAAAACATTTTGATGGTGAGTTTACAGTTTCAAGTGCTTGTTTCAAGTCTTCTTCAATACAACATGATATTCATTTTGTAAATTATGGTTATAGTAAAATACAAAATAAAGCAGGGTCTGCTTTAGGGTGTAGCTACCTTGTGATCGTGCTGTTACCACGGCAGTGAGCTCAGGTTATTAGTCAGATCCACCCCACGTTCCTACACAGCTCCACCCTCTCATCCAAATATAGTCACCTCTGTCCACCACCAAGACAGGAAAAGCCAACATGCCAAACCAGAGGCTTTAAAACTGAAGTATCCATACCAATTGGCTACATCCCCTTCCTTTTTTACACCCTATAGCAGAGTCCAAAAAAAGATGAAGATAAAGAATGTATCTTTGACTTTCATTTGCCAGATTGCATGACTAGTAAATGAATTCTATTTTTTGCTGAATATCTTCTGGATTTGCAAATATGCAATTGCTTGCTTTCCCCCAAGTTCCTAATATCAATGTAATAGATAATAATATGTCAGTGTTATGTGTTTACAGCTTGTTTCCGCCACCCCAAGTGGCCACAAAGCAGTTAAAGGTGCAGGTTTAATGAAGAGTTAGAACTCCTGCAGTGTTGAGGAGGAGGATAAATCTACATCTATCTGATGATCAAATACTAACGAAAAAATGTAAGGGAGCAAGAATAACGACAAAACTAAACACTCAAGTGTGCCTTTCTGCTTTACTAGAGGTAATTATTCCAATGGCCAAACTGTTAATTAGTTTGAGTAATTGCTTAAGGTGTGTGTTGGGAGCAAGGGAGGGGGGTTGATTGTATTATTGTCTGGCAAGAGACCAGAAAGAGGAAGAAGCAGTGAAAAAAGAGCTGGTCACTGTGAGTTGGTTGTTCAGGTTCACTTGCCAGCCACCCTTAAGCCATCAAAGCAATGCAAAGCAATTAAGATAATGATTTGGATGACAAAAACACAAAGCTACCTGTCTGGCATACAGTACAAATAACACCACATTTGCCTATCAGGCCTTATGCCAAACAGAAGCAGAGGGAAACAAAGAACAGACGATGAGAGCTGCTCTGGGAAAATAAATTAATTCAATTTAATTTTTTTTTTTTTTTTTTTAGAAAGACGAAGTTCCAGTGAAACTCATTTATGCAAACACTTATTCATAGACATTCACTGCTACACATGTACACCTACACTCACCCACACACTGTCCTCATAATGGTAAAATAGTGAAGAGCTATTGAAGGCGTACACACTGAATCTAAGGAAAGAATTTTCACAATCTATTAGCATATCAGAGCTAAGCCTTTACTGATGTGGACTGAAAACTAAGAGGACTGGAGAGAGGGAAGATGCAGAACTACACTCAGACTGAAAGAACGTACACACTCCACATTATCTGTGCACAGAAACCAAACTTACTCTCCTACGACTGAATTGTGAATGATTCAGCCAATGACTTCTGATGGGACGATTTTCTCCCTGTTCATTATCCAATAAGGCCTGGGATCTTTGGTTGAGCACAGGTCATCATCCTGTATCAGAAAATTACCATTTCAATTACCGTGTAAGTGGAGGCAGCTGATGGCTGCGGTATACATCCATCAGATGCCTTTCTTCTCAACCCCACATTTATATACAATAAGTCGAGGATCATGGGAAGGGATGGGGGCAGAAATGACACGGATAATGAATAACCATTACCCGAAGGTGATAAAAAATGAGCCCTTTGTGTTCTGCTTCAAGACTCGGACAAAATTGTAACCGTAGCGCCAGAAATCAGAAATATATTTACTGAAAAAATAAGCATCAGCGTGAATAAATATTGCTGTTTATGGTAATGATGGTATGGATAATATTTACATGTGATCACATGGTATAGCTCTGGAAAGCATCGTCTTCATTATATCAACAAAAACATATGGGTAATTGGTACAAAAAAAAAAAAAAGAGCCTGATCTATTGACAGCAATGAGAAACTCCCGTTGTGAGTGACATGAAACTGTGTAGGAGCCCCGAAACAGTTGGGTTTCCCTGCCAGACCAGCAGGGGGTCTTGTTGTGAGCAGTACACATACAGGTAGCTGGACAGTCATTAAACATCTAAACAAGAGTTCAGTTTATAATGCACATGAATAAAAAATACCAAGAGTACTGAGGAGTCAGAGACCTATTATACACATGGAAGTGGAAGACTAAAAGTGGGTGCAAAAAAGATAGAAATGAGACTAAAATCGCACTTTTTGAAGCTGCTATAACAAACATTTGTACATCAATAACGGATCAGACTACACATATTGTGGGATTTATCAACCAACTCTGCAACTCCCCTCAGCTCTATGGATTGTTTTAGCGTCTGTCACTATCTTAAGCTTCTTGTTTTGTTTTATGGACTGCAATTCAACTGTTTTGATTCACTCTAATTGCTCTCAGCAGCGTCATTTTCAGACGCAGCGGGAAGACGTCTTAAGTTAAGAAGCTCTAAAAAGAGAAAAAGTTAGTGAACATTGTGAAGAATTTAGCAGCTAAAGAGACCACTATTCTTTGAGAATTTGCAAAGAGAAAAAACAGAGCTAATAAATATACAAAGCGAATATTGGTCTTAAATTCGTCAGGTGGCCAAAAATGCCACAAACTCCAAATGAATGCTCATGCGGCTCTGTTTCGATTGTGTGTGTTCCTTTAGCAACAGCCAAACGGTAAGATACCAAAAATATTGATACGTTTTTGTTTTGAAGAACAATTCTTACTCCTGTAGGATTGATACTAAAATAGGGATCAGTTTTTCTTTTCTGCGTTGTACATATTTGTATTAGTGAGTAAAAGTGTTTTTGTAAATAATGCTCTGTTCTCAAACAAATATCCTGGACTATTGTAGTGAAATTAATATTTTTGTCAAAATTGGTTACTGTTACATTTTTCCCTACATTTAAGCCACTAATAATAATAAAAAACATCAGGATTGGTATCAATATTGGTGATTCTGGCACTGTATTTCTTGTTATCCCATCAAAACCAACTTTTTGGTATCACCCACCCCACTATAGTGGTAACAGTGAGAGTTCTGTACTGTCCAGTATTTACAGCCTGTCACTTCTGGTGACATTAAGAAGGTAGTGTCCATGCTCATGAAATTCATCTGGACTGCCATACTTCAGAAGAGGAACACACATAACGTCAACTGGGAGAGGCTGTCAAGACACTGACTTTTTTTTGCCTTAGTGCTTTGGCTATAAGCTGCTAAAAAGCATTTTGCATGTCTGTCTTCCAGCTGCTCAATCCACAGCAAAATCTGATGCTCATGATGATGATTTCTCTGGTCTTGTGAGATGAATTACATCCTTGCATCGCAAGATCGTTTTTTGGGAGACACTACAGAGGTGGAACTGTAGTCTGGTAGGCACTTTTGGCTTTCTCGTTACTGTCTAAATTGTTTCAAAGACAGAAAACAATCTACGCTTGACACTGACGTAAAATTTAAATGAGTTCAATTAGAGGTATCATGGATCTCCTCACCATGAAATCACCAAATGTCAGCTATTTTGACCTGGTGAAGATCGAAATCAGTCTAGAATAGTTGCTTTTATGGAACAATAATCAAGGTGTGACAGCAGAGCTAATGTATCATCCACTGCTACACCTGAGATCTACTGGTTTTGAGAAAGGAAAGAAATATCTGGGATTTGCTGCTGATCAAACACGATTGATCTCCTTGCTTCAGAAAACAAAACTGTCTTCATTTAATTTCTTCTATAGATAAAAACGGCAGGTTTGGACTACCAGGAAAATCTACTATAGATCACACAAATATGTTTTTTATTTGTTTTAGAGTTCTGTATCCCTGCTCATATTCAAATAAATACAAATAATAGGGGGTCCAAATGATTACCTTTGTCGTGAAAGAACAAATCAACACTTTAGCTTCAAGAAACTGACATGCATTTATACAATTCATGTAATCTTTGTTTTGTTTTTGTAAATCATTGAAGGCTGGAATAGCTAAAACTTCAGATCAAAGGCAAAACTGAGATGAGCCAATTTCATCTAACTTATATTGAGCTCGCCCTCTGTGAGCGGATCACAGAGGACCCCTAAGGGGTAATCTCTGCCGTGTTTGGGAAGGAAGAGCAACATTTACTCCAAATAGCTGAATCCGATACACAAAGAGAAAGCGGCCTTTGCTCTTGTTCTCTCCACATCTCAAGATCCAGCTGGAATGTAAATCACGGCTACACCAACATATAAACATGGATCAAAGCCCTACATGAATTTAGATACTGAAATAAAAGCATGTGTTTTGTTGTGTTGTGTTAAAACCCCCAAAATGTGGAGATGACAGCATGTGTAGTAAAAAAAAAAAATTATATGTGTTTTGCATTTGTGTTTACATATGAGATTATACAGACAAAAACCTTAATTGTGAATATAGAGGCCCAATTTAGGTGGAAGGTAGTCACAGTCTCGCGAGATCAAGAGTTAAGCGTTATAGATGGTGATCATAGATACAATAAATGTGGCTTCGTGCAAAATTAAATTCAACCACCTAATTCAAAATTCAGTCCAGCTTGGAACTGGAGGAAAGACAAGTTGTCATGGGTTTACAGGGAATATGGTGTGACTGTCAGCGTAACCCTGAAGCACTTTCCATACCAAGATCCGTGGTTATCTGGTGAGTTCAGCCTTATACCTGTGACAGTTTTTAACACTGATTTGCGTTTTGGCTATATGAAAATCTGTACGGCAAAACTAGTGGAGTCGGCAGTAGTGATTTAACTTGGGTTTAGGAGTTACATTGTGGCATTTTGGTAGAATTAATCTGTTTTTGAACTCCATGCAATGCGAAGATGCAATTTGCCTCCAGAAGCAAATGTTTTATTAGCCCATCTGCTCGCACTGAATTAAAGTGAACCGCAGGCAAATATTCACCGCTGCTAATTTAACCGTACATGTGATTGCACTATTATGGTTGGAGATTGTATAAGCATTTTTATGATGTTTTTTTGTGTGTTTTTGTGATCTGTTGTTGTATCATAAGACAGGTTGTTAAGCACAATCTTGTATTAGCAATTCTTCTTATCAAGTATTGGCATTTTTACCACGTTTCCAACAATGTTTAAAGTATGGATGCCCTGTAAAAAATTTAAGGCGTCATTCATACTTTTCTTAAGTTCACTTTTTGTTAAAGCAATTAGGGAATATTTCATTAAGAGCTTATTTTTATTCTAATATTTTTGCACTCCTTTCCTGCACTGAAATGGCAGGCATCAGCAACATATGAATCATCCACACGGCTTTATGGGAGTGGGTCTATTGTCTTTGGAAACTGTTGTGATGAAGAGAACAAATAGCCTTATAGTTGAGAATGACCGCTCACTATCACAGTCATCAGGGACAGGGAGAAGAACTTCAGCACAATAAACCATGCATGAGCAAAAATGTAAACTGAGAGACAAGGGATCTCTCTCATTTATACCCTAAATGAGTATTGCATTTAAGGATAGAGAGAATGTGTTTTATTCTATATTCAATAAGTGTGTGTGTGTGTGTGTGTGTGTGTGGTTCAGCTTCCCAAGGGCTCAGTCAAAAAAAGACAGCTTATCTGAAAATGTGCGCTGCATGACAGCTGTTGACATTCAAAACATCAGTCTGAAATCCACCACTGAATAACTCCACATTATGTTTAGGAACATTCAAGACACACATACTGAAGCCTTCGCAAGAAAGACCCCTCTTCATCTCTGTTGTCCGTTATTTGATTCCATAATTCAACATTTAATACAGAATGCCACAAAAAAATAAAGTAAATACTAGGGCTGTTAGAGTTAATGTGTTAATCACAATACAATTAAGGTCCATACATAACATGTTTTGTTTTTTTTCAACTGCGTTCATTAGTGGCTGAAATTAAGAGGCTGTAACCAGGTTGAATTTTAAAGCAACCACGCCATCCTAGCTTCTCAGGAGGGCTCAGGCTTAATAACGCTTCAAAGTTAGGATAAATTTTGGTGATGGAAAACAGCATGGTAGATCCACAGGAGTCCCTTGACCTCTGACCTCATGATATCTGAATGAAAATGGGTTATATGGTAGTATCATGGTAGTGCCATGCAGATTTTTCTGTTATCTTTAATCTGGTAGGAATTGCTTCCCCTTGTCAATATGGTCTTCAAAACTGTTTTGAATAGCAAAAATAATGGAACTGAAAACGTGATTAAAAAAATGCCATTAATAGTAATTAACTATTGAAATTCTGTGATTAATCACGATTTTAAAAAAATCTCATTTGACAGCCCTAGTAAGATACTCAGTTTTGCATCTGTATGCAAAACTGAATAAAACTGTTTATAGATATTTCAAAATAGTAACACATCAGGACAAACAAGTCACCATGCAATCCAAATCAGCAGTGTTAATCAAAAAGGGTGAAGCCACAGCTTTTGTATGCTTTTCGAGTTTATTCATCCACTGAGGCAGGGGTGATAGTGGCTTTGCCCTGCTGAGATAAGATCTGTCTCGGTTGATGCTGCTTGTGTGAATAATGCATTAGACATGATGACCCCTCTCTGACCAAGAGATGGACAGAAATAACACTGACGTCAGCCCACGAGCCTCGTGGTACCAGGCAGCACAGAGAGAGGATATAGTGGGGGATATTAAGCCTGCAGTGCTTCTCAGGGATCAGCTACACCTCTCAATCTGCCTGTCTCTCCGTCAGGGGGGATGCATCTGTGTCAGGCTCTCCCTCTCCCTTGTCTTTTCACAGTGACGTGACAGGCATCTGTGAACAGCAGGGAGCAGAGAGGAGAGGCCACTCGCCGGGATGAAATGGGACTGCAGAGGGATATATATGCCACGTCTACATGCATTCCCTTTCAATAATTCTTTTGCATTCACAAGCCCATCATATTTCAATTGTATGTGTAAGTTTTTAGGCAATTATAAAATAAAGAGCTCAGAAAATGTATCCAACAGATTAGTTTTCCTCCAACTCCATCTGTTGCCTCAACAGATTCCCTTCTTTAGAACATGCTTTTTCACCTTTTACCCCCATCTGTTCCCTCTATCAGGGTAAGGTTTTGTTGTGCTCTGGGGTCATGGGCTGTCAGCGTTGGAGGTCTACAATTAGACGTTCACTAATTCAACCTCCTGTGCAGATTTCCACAAGAGCCTCGGCTTCTAAGAGATTTCTGCAGGAAACCCCTCAGGGAGTTCTGTGCTCCACTGCCCTCTGTACCAACCTCTGCACTCCTTCATACACAGCGCTGTAAGTCTACAGTCACATTGCACGCTCACTCAGCCAGTCACATATCAACAGACAATACCAGCATACTAAACCAGCTGGTCAGCCCACAAATCTCCCCGTACAGCCTCCCACCAGTGTAACCAGTCAGCCAACTGGCTTTCATCTCATTCAAACAAGGAGACAAAAAATCAAATATTTATTCATGAATTATCGAATGACAGAAGAAAATTCCCATTTTAGAGGGATTATTTGTAAACCTAGCTACAGCCTGGCCATGGTCACAACTAATACAGTTTGATTGTCAGATATTCTCAGATTTCATCCAAAAGATAAGCTCACAATAATATCAAACACACAACAAAACATGGGGACATCTAGTTTACATTTTCCAGTTAATCTTGCCTATCTTTTCACATTTCGCAAGTTAATTTTGGAAAAGTAGAGCTGTACCCAACTCAAATTATGTTAGTAAAATCAGATTTGGTTAGTCAATACATATATGACTATTTCTTCCCTTTTTGTTCCTTTTTGTTTGTACAGCGTGTCTCCACTGTTCGAAACTGAAGCCAAAAATACAGCCTGCTATCATCATGTGCTGGTGATATGATTTGGAGCCAGAGTCTACTAATCACAAGCAATGCTATTGATAGCAAGCACAACTCATGACCTTTATTTCCCTTTTATCTAAAAATGTAATTACCAGTTGTAACCAAACTTACCAGAAAAACAAACACTTGAACAAACATCAATGTCATGACAGAAACTATCTTTGGGAAAAATCTATTCATCTTGTAATTTGAGCTTTTATTTTGGAGGGGGCGGGCTATATGACATGCAGTATAGCCAGCCACCAGGGGGCAATCGTGATGTGTTGGCTTCACTTTAGGGGGGTTTTCATGTTGTCCATCTTTAAATACAGTCTATAGCAAGAACATTTTCTCTGACACTAGATATGAAAAAAAGGCTGGGAACTGTTTCATATTAAGTTTCTGTGAGCTGCAAATTCACCACTTCTAAGCAAAAGTCAGAGGGTATCGTCCTCTCAGAGCCGGACCGGGCAAACTATCTCCTGCTCCAGGCAGCTGCCTAAATGTACGCGGCTTCCAGTACCAAAGAGAAGGAAACTCAGTCAGCTGCGGGGTCTCTGACTGATAATTTGAACCTTCAACTTTTAGGGTGCAGCCCTACAGAAAAGAAGATTAAAACGACCTTCAACAAGCATCTTTTCAAACTCAGAGCATAGTTATGGGTCAAAGGTCAAGGACTG
Source organism: Plectropomus leopardus (assembly GCF_008729295.1). Taxonomy (NCBI): domain Eukaryota; kingdom Metazoa; phylum Chordata; class Actinopteri; order Perciformes; family Serranidae; genus Plectropomus; species Plectropomus leopardus. Next base: position 21,147,409 of record NC_056473.1, on the reverse strand, counting down.
CTGCTGAAAGGTGCTCAACATCCTGCAAGATTCAGTGGAGGCTTTCTGAATTTCATTACAGAAAAGAGTTGTCATATTTGTGTTCAAGAGATATCAGCGAGAGTCCCAAGTCTCTCCTCTCCTCTAGCTCGTTAAAGTGTGAATAAATATTTTTAAAAAGAGCAGGTAAGATGCGTGGCTATGTAGTTTCATAGCCAGAAATGTGTTCTCTCTGTCTCTCTGTCTATCTACTGTATCATTTATTCTTTCATTACCCTTGCCAAGTTTCACTTGCTGAAAGAGGCTTTTCCTATTTCTTTGTTAATGAGAATATTCAAATTTTACACATCTTCTTCTAGGCTGCTAATTCAACATAATTAAATCATGCACGTCTGCAGATTTGGAATAGTGGGTTCAGACTGAATTTACTCAAGGCAATGTGATATCAGGGACTAAACTTGCCTTGTTAGTCCAATGTAAAGTGATATGATGTACAGTATATTAATGGTATGCATCCTACTGAGTAGCATTCAGGTTTTCACATGAATCTGTGCAGTGGGCCACCTCTGAAGGTCTAATTTACTGACTTGGGTGTTCGGACTTCTGTAAAATGAGTTTTTTAATCCATGGTTCTTCTACTCTGCAAACACTCTGCAAAGCCGTGAAATCTATTCCCATTAAAGTGAAAATAAAAACACATATTTACTATTTCCTACACCAGGGAAAAGGGATGCATATAAAATTGAAGCACGTAACTAAACTTATCTTGATCTGTATTTCCATCAGGCATGAATCAGTTAAAGCAGAATTGAAAAAGAGAGAGACACAGAGAGAGTTCACTCGGAAAGCTCTCTTTGTGGAGACTCCCTCCCCTGTGCGTGGGGGAAAATGAAGCATTAGAGTGTGCGCTGGCATGGCAGAGAAGAGATGAAAGAGCGTCTGACTCCAGTCACTGAGATCTCCTCCTCCTGCGTTTGATCCTGTCTTCCGGTCGGCTGGCTGCCCGAGAACAGCGCAGAGAGCCAAGGCCATGGTCAGGGCATTAGCATGGAGAAGAGGACAGAATGGCTTTCATAAGCTACAAACTTATCCCCAAAGGTGCACACGCATGCAGAAACACACAATCACTCAGACATACAAGGGCAGTAGTGGTACATGTACTCAGTCCAAACCAGTCGGTGCAGGACGTTCAGTTCAGTACATCCAGTGAACCAGATAATTACAGACTTTTAATCTAATACAGTCTAATTACAGTGAACAACTGACACATGCAAAACATAAATTCAACTAGTTCACCAAGAGCTTTCAAAGGCTGTGCCCAAAATTAACCCTTGTTTACTGTCTGCCATTCTCTTTCATTATTTGAATGCTTTGTGTAGTCCCCTTAAAAATGTTACACAGTTTTTATTTTTTATTTTGTCTTTTATAATTTTTCAGTGAAACAGACCTACACCGCTGTAAAAAAAATTCTTAAAAAATATTCTGGTAATTCAAAAGCAAAATCTATCATTTAATGACCACTTAGCTATTCATCTGAACATCAAATGAATGGACAACGACAGAAAATGAGAGCCCCTGTTGATAAAACAATGAGCGAAAGAAATACAGTACTACTGCTGGCACAAATTGAATTCTAAGACTAGGATGCTGGCACACACACACACACACACACACACACACACAAAACTCTGTAACCCACTTCACCTCCATGGTCAGCAGGGTGATGAGAGCAGGGGCGCACAGCAGAGAGGAGGTTATTACAGTGCAGCTGCAGTGGTAATGTACTTTATTTATGACAGGCACTGGAACATTGCTAGCTATCTACACTCCGAAGCTTATCAGCGGAGGCGCCTGGACTAATGACACATGGACAACAACCACAAAACTGTCACAGGCAATTATAAAGGAAAGAGCTGCTGGTATAATGAGGAGATGAGCTTTCCATTTCAGGTGAATCTGGGTGCTTACAGCTTATTTACTGTCACAGCACATCAACAGAAATTCAGGATTTAACAATAAATGCACAAATGGTCAAATATATGAGATATTGGATGTGTCTTTGACCTATCTTGCCAGGTAGTTCCGCAACACTGAATCTGAGTGTTGCTTTTGTTTTTTAGTGGAAAAATATATTAATCTGCTGTCTTGCTAAAGGCGTCTAATTGGATGAACAAACTGATGTAGATCCACCAAAGAGATGTACTACGTTTTTAAATTCTTTAAAGGAACAGTGTGTAAAATTTAGGAAAATTTAGTGCCGTCGCAATGAGGATTGCAGATGGCAACCAGTTAAAACTCTTCTGGTTTGAATTCCTTCAATGATGATTGTTCAGGTGGTTTCTACCAAATAATCCTTAAGAGGTCTTTGTCCCTCCAGGTGATTTAAACAGGTAAAAACACAAAATAACACAGTTTCACATTACAAAAAAGTAATTTTTCTATGCTGTTTGGCATGTTGCAGACAGGCCGCTTGTGAACGCCTGCTTCATGCTGACCTTTTTTCTTTGAGAACTTAATTTGTGCACAACTTTTTTTCTGATCCAAACATTCAGGAGGTTTTCATCATGAGCCGAATATCTGAACCAGGTGATTTTAAATGGTAAAAACAAAGAATTTGGTTTCCACAGGGAACAAAATTAACCACAGATGAGTTCATCTTCTCCAAATAAAACAGACCAGCTGATTGAAACCAGTAAAAACACAGAATAAAGCAGTTTAATGTTACTACGGTGGCCAACGCGAAAAAGTGAATCACCGCATCTTGAGCCACAGTTTAGTTTGTCCATTCTGGAGCACTGTAGAAAGATGAAGGGTGCATGGCGTTCTCAAAATATGAGGACCTGCTCCCTATGTAGATATAAACAGGTCATTTTACGGTAAAGAAAACAGTCCATGCCTATTAGAATCAATTTCTGCAAAAAAATCCCCTCAAATCTGACACACTGGACATATAACTTGGTGAAAAAGTTGTTGGTCCAGTATGTGAATAATGTAATCAGTAATCACTTTAATTCAAGTACATTTGCACTAACCTCTTACATACTCTCTTAGAGAAATTTGAGAGAAGTTTTCTCATGTTTTATTTTTCCAGTTTTTGAATTATACATTAATGGGCATGATGCACATAGTACGAAATCTAACTATCATAGTGCAGCGCGGTACGAAATGTTACTTTAATAGGTCCCATTCCAGGATTTTTTGTCTCTTTGAGACTGTGCTCCTGTTGCATGTCTCATAAATGATCTATTTCTTCTCACAGTAACAAAGAGTAAGGTGAAGGAATTAACAAGTAAACAATAAATAATAAATGCAGGTGTTTTAGTTTTATAATAGCCTTTGAGATCCTGCTCTTGGTTTCCAAATCCCTTAGTGGATTTCTGGCTGAATACCTGTGTGATTATCCCTTCATTACTATTACACTGGCCTGTAATAAGACCTTTAGAGAGGCAGGTTACGAGTTTCTCGTCCACAGCTCTGGAGCAGCCTGCCAGAGGACCTGAAGGCATCAGATATGTGAACAGTTTCAAATAAAACCTCATGAAATGTCTTTACAATTTATAGAGTCAATCATTGCTACTTTGCGATGCAATTTTGTTGAATGGAGGTATAAAAATGTTGGTTTGATTTGATTCGATTTGATGTTTTACAGTTTAGAACCATGTTGGAAAAAGAGGACATGACAGAAAATGTTTTGAGCAGTTAAGGATCAGCTCATCTGCTCACCTCTGTCTGACGAGCGCAGGATACAAACACGCCAGAAATCTAAAGCAGCTAAATCAATTAAAATCCCATTAAAGTCAGCACCATTATTGAGGTCATTACCAAGGGGGAGAGACGGCTGATGATGATGGTGGATCAAACAAGATCTAATTAATTCATTTATTCATTAACGCGCAGCACTCATGCAAGCATGGTTACTGCAATGTAATGAATGTGGAAGGAGAGAGTCAGACATCAAGTGCAGCGTCTCTGCAGAAACATCAAATCTGACATGAGACGGAAAATATGAATATGAAACGTGAACGCAACATCAAAGGCAACTTATTGCCAGTGTAGGGTATTGGCTGCTTTTCAAAGGACACTAAAACACATGAACATTTTTTTGGCGCTACAAAGGACAGCTGCTTTCAGCTGGGTTATGCACACACACTAGGTGTCAGTCTGGTTGCGGAAAGAGGCGAGTAGTGGAAGTAAGAATGAGAGTAAGACAGAGGAAAGGAGGCAAAAAAAGAGGGGAAGCTTCACAGTCTGTTTCTCTGCTTCATCTCCCACCAGTGGGGCTGTGATTGTGGAGCAGCAGACATTAACGTTTGGTATTGATCCCTTCTCAGATGGCTCAGGGACCAGAGGCCAAGGAAATGACAGAAACATGCTATGTTGCTTCCTCAGCGTGGACATGTTGGGCTGGTGGAGGGATGTGTACATATAAGCGTGGTGTTTGAGCAAAAAGGAGACAAAAATAAGAAGAAAGGAGAAGATGGGAGACAGAGAGAGTTTGCATATGTGTTTGCAGGTATATTGCTTTGCTTTTTTGCACACAGGAGGACATTTGCACAGCTCAGCCCTGTCTACCCTCACCATCTTTCGCAATCTCCTCTACCTCTCCACTTTGGCACATCCCATTGCATGACAATCAATACATGCTGGATCAAATGAAAGATGAGATTTTTACATAGGGGGCCAAGTTAGGATACCGTGTTTAGTTCAGGAGTCTGTGATACAGGCCAGAGTCGTCTCCTCAAAAGAATGACTTTTATCACTGTGATCTGAAACAATACCATGACGTTACCCAGGATTGCACTTAAAGTTACGCAGAGATGTGGGGGTTTAAGTGCAGCTGGGCAGAGGGTGGACGCCAGGTCAGTGACAGAGGCAAACAGAAGGGGGTTAGATGAAGAAGAACAGGCGAGCTGATTGGACGTGACAGGAGCAGTGTCCTCCTCTGCAGCGCAGAGTGCCTCAAATGAAAATCTATAAGGCATGACGCTGCAACAGACCTTCACGGGCTACAAGAGGCCACTGGTCAGTCCAACACTGGTGGAACATACTGCACACATGCCCACACATAATGACACATGAACACATCATTGCATGTGCACACGTATACACATAGTTACCAACACGTTCTCATCCCAAGTCATCACATGTTAACACTTTGCAGTGGACTTCTGCATCTATTATATTTTTGGTATCCTCCTGCGTTTGCTATTGATGTCTTGAGGAGGCGCTACCGTAATGTCAGTGATGCACATGCAACAGTTTCCATCTGGTGAGGTTCTCAAGTGACGCCGCCCGTCAACGTATCAGGCTGATGCAGCAGGTGCCATCCAGCCATTTGGCAGTGTATAATAACGCATCTGCATTCTCAGCTGATGTCTTATAGAGGCATATCATACAGATGCAAAGGGTGCCTTTTGGCATTTGGACTGTGCGCTGAAAGCACTGTCAACCGCAATATTTCATGACTTTGGAATGAGAACACGCTGTTATAATAGTTACGATATTCTAGTAGAAATAGGGCTGTTTTAAGAAGACAACAAAAGGCAGAAGAAAGTCCTGCTTTTTACTAATTCTATCTATAATCATAAATACTGAACTGATCCCCGGGTGGAAATTGTGGTTCGTAACAGTCGCTCTGATGCCAGCATAGAGCATTATCACAAGTAGAAATAAGTACCAGCACATGTATATAAAATAGGAATACAGTAAGAGTAAGAAAACATGGTATGTAAATATTTAAATATATAACATAAAGTATTTAGAATATGCTGAGTATGTAAGTGTGTAAAAATATAAATGTAGAACATATAGTAATAGACCATTAGCACTAATCTGTGTATATTCAAATTATAATATGGGAAATGTGCTGAGTGTGTAAAGTGTGTCAAATATAAAACTGTGCCTTACGTTACAATCCAATGTAAAAAAAAAACTAGTGTGTAAGTGAAAAATATAAAATATAGATATGTGTACAAAGCTACAGCAATGAACAATCTGAGGGGGTCTGTCAAGAAGACTTCTATCTGAAAATGAATTTAAGGAAGGGCCAAGTACCAAAAGTGAGTTGAGCCAAGTTGATTCTAACCATGGAGTTACTTTCTCTGCCTGCTGATCACTGGGGTTACTCTGGAGTTCAGGTCATCTAGAGTTTGATTTGAATAAGCCTGAGAAAAGACTCCAAAAAGAAGTCGATACAAAATATTTGATTTGTTCCTTTGAATCTTTGCCTTTTGCTGTCTTGTGTTTGCATCTTGAAAGACAAAAGGCCTCATTCTCTCAAACTATTTTTTTCTACTGATGTTCACCAGAAGATAGCACAGTGCATCGGATCAAAGTTGGAGGTCAGAGCACAAGCTGATGCGTCAGATGCTTTTACAGCTTTCCCATTCATATTTGTCAGAGGTCTTTGCATGAGGGGAATTATGCATTTAGTGGTCAGATTTACTTTAGGGTGCTGCAACCGGTTCAAGCCTTTACCAAAGATGCTGTGTTGTGTTGGGTTTCATGATATTCAGAGCAGGTGGACCAGAATTCAGGAGACAGCAGACAACAGGAATTCAGACAGAGTATGGAAACAGCAAACAGAAAACCACATTACCAAAACAAGGATGCACAAAGACTAAACTGAAAACCACAACTTAAATACAAACTGGACTGATGAGGGGATGAAGTGCAGGTGGAGAGAAAGGCCGGAGAAGCTCAGGTGAGGACAATTAGGTGATGAGGCAGAAGGACAGGCAGGGAGCTGATTGGCTGGGAAAAACTGAGGAGCAGGAAAAGACTAATGAGGCTGAAGTAGGACAGGTGTGTAGCTGGAAATGATTTAAAGGGAAGCACAAGAAGACAGAAGGGGAAAAACACAGTTAACTGCAACCCAAAAAAACAAAGAAATCCTAATAAGTTTACCAAGTAAAAACAAATACAGACTAACCAATGAAGGCGACTCAAATGAGTCTTAAACACACACTTAGTCCACTCTTGCCAAAAGTCTGAAAGAATCAGGACACAGCAGACTGTGACTTTGAGATTCTGGATTCAGAACTTAAACAATGCAAGGAGTAAAATAGCCCTTTTTTGGAGGAAGTTGTCCAACTGAAGTTAGGAACTTCTATTATTATGCACAATAGCTACAGGTTTAAAGACCCAAATATCAAGTTCATCGGTCAAAGTAAAATGATATATGATTTTATATAATGTAGGCTTCAAATTGTTTTCTAGTCAAATTATATGCAGTTTCCTTCTTTTGCAAATACTGTTTCTGGGGCAGACTTTTATATCCAAGGTTTTTTAATTTTATTTATTTATTTTGCTTAGATTCACACACTGTAATCCTACTGTGACCCCAACCTTATCACAGGGGCAGTGTTCCCTGCGAGTGGGAGAACTGTTTCCAACAAGGCTGGCATAGACAATCATAGTTAAAGCCAATTGGCAAACAAAATTGAAGAGTCTGAAAACCTAGACCCAGACCTAAAACTGAAAACAAAAGTAAGCATGAAAAATAAAAGAAAATGTGGGTGAACGTTAGTGTGGCCTCTCTGAAGATGGACAAAGGACTTTCTCATGAAGCCAATCTTGTGTATTTTTCAGGTTGCATTTAAAAGATAAATCATTTCATTAACAATGATGCTGACAAGTGGTGCAACAGGAAGAACCTGTCGTGAAAAGAAAATTAACTTTTTGAAGGATCCATTCTTCTTTTGTAGTAGTTTTATGCAGATTTCAAGTGTGGATTATCTAGAGACTTTTTTGTGCTCTCTGCCTCAATTTCAATGTTCAACGCATTTAACTTCTATCTCCATAATATGAACTATGTACTGTATGTATAAGCCAGTTGAATTAAACACATTACATATGCAGTATACTGTGGAAATTAAAAAGTCACTTACTCCTTTTAAATATAGTGTTTTTGTACTGTGACTCTGCCCAGCAATGTATCAGTATGTTTATTCTGTGTCCTACACAGCCTCTTTTGTTTCTGTGTTTGCTTTGTAGTTGCTGTTTACCCATTAACCCTTTCTCTGCTCGTTTACCAATCTTATCAAACTTGCATCTCACAATGAGATCTTGATTTCCCCTTTGTTTCAAACTGGTCCTTGAAAATCTCTCCACTGAGGAATATTTGCGATGTTAATTTGGGATCAACACAAAAAGCTCCTTCCATCTGGTTTCAGGAAAGTGAGACACTGGTTCTCTTCTCTTATTCCACTGGTCCCTCAGCAATAATGTGTGCCCAATATTGCCTTCTACAGCAGTGAAGTACATAGCATGGTGTTTACAATAAATTCTGCTTAACTTCCCATTTTTATTTATTATTAAGGGAGATACACTTTGTCTTCTAGCTACCGCTTATTGACCTTCATCTAACAGCACTAATTATTGGGGAGCTGTTTTTTTTTTCAGGGCCTAGTTGTTTACTTTCCAACCACAATGCAAAATCACACGCATGATTAACTATCCAATCACTTGAGGTTTAAAGGGATAAAATAAGCAAATATTAGTATGCTGTATTAGTTTGATGCTCTTCCTCTAATAGCTGCCCTGGTAGCTGTTTGTTAGCTGACCTGCATTCACTGGCACACGTTTAGATTACAGTGGGCCCTCATTTTGTTCTGTCAGGAAAACTTCCATCTTCCAGTTCATAATATCCAGCAAACCAAGGGGACCATCTTAAGCCCAGTTCAGAACAAACATTTGCAACAAGATGAACTGAAACTTGCAACTACTTGCAATGCCTGCAACTTTTGGAAAACCTGCCTGTTTATACCAACGCAACTACATAAGATGGTGTATTGTTTCCATAGCAGTAACTCTGATTTTCATCTTTTTCAGGCTATGAAGGCGTATTTTGCAGATAATAGAATTTGTAAATTCTTAAATCGGTCAAGGGCTGCAGGAATGTAAATAAGACAGACTCCAACTTGGTGGGGATGTTATCAGAGAAGGCCATAGAGAACATGCAGTCCGCTGACAGTTTGTAAGCAACTTGGCCAGCAATTGTAAAATGGTCTCATCTCGAGAATATTTGGTCAGAGCTGGGCTTTACGTTTCATTCATCAACTCTGTTGCCTATTGCCTATAGATATCTGAGAAGCCAGTTCACTAAATATTTTTAAAATAAAACTAAAAACATATCTCTTTACTTTAGCCTTTAACCAGCTCATTCTGCTTTGCTCTTGCGTACTGGGGCACATTTTTAAGATGTTGCATTTATGCATTTTATATACTCTATTTGTATGCTTATTTTATTAATAATGTCAGTGGGTTATATTTCATTTATTTTATTTTCCATTTTACGTTATGCTCTCTGTGCACTAAATTTTTATCCTTATTTTATCTTACTTTTACTAGTGTTATCAAGTGGATTTTATCCATTTGAAGATGCATTCTATGCATTCTTTTCTGATTCTATCTTATTTTTCCATGCAGGTTTTATTATGTCTTTGTCTTTTATGTGTTTTGATGTGAAGCACTTGTATGAAAGGTGCTATACAAATAAAGTTTATTATTATTATTATTATTATTGTTGTTGGAATAATGAGTAGGCGAAGTAATTGATTCAAACAAGGATCTAAGTTGAGCTTTCCAGTTTTTGAACTTTATACAGTTTAAAGGCAAATCAAACATTTGAGTTCAATTTGCCTTTTAACGTAGACCCACAGACTGTATAAATAATGGATGTCACTGATGTGACATCACCAATTGGTTTGTGTACTCAAGTTTGGCATCTTGACTGTTGCCATCTGTGTTTTTTGGAGCCAGAGATGACCACATTTGGGTGAGAGGATGGTACCATGGAGGAGCGAGGGGTGGATCTGACTCAGACTGTAGCGATGCCTCGCAGACAGCCTGGCACTGAAGCTGCCCCGCCCTTAAGACATTTAACCATAAGCCTTAATAAAACGTAAATGGGCGAATTATATAAAAATACAAACCCGTACAGTTGTCATCAATGTTGAAAATTAGTTAACGAGACCAAAACAGTTTTGTTTTTGGAGCAGGCTGTGATCATGTTTATTCCAACTGTAAAGTTGGGCATGTTAACCTGGAGATTTACACACTTTGCCAGCCAGTGGCCATTCAAGGAAATGCAGTTTTTGGCGTTTTCGCGTTGGCTCCATTTATCATGCATGGAGGTTGCCGCTTGCTCTGATTTCACATGTATTATTGTTTACAGATACGTTGGCAAAGAGTCACAGCACAAAATATTTAGCTAGAGCCAAAGGCCAGCTCACAAAGCTAATTTGTGCCACTGGAAACCTTAATGACTGGACTATCCAGTGTACACTAGAGCTGCACACAGTCACACTGGCTGCTCCATGTCACAACTGCAAACACAGCAAACAGGCATGAAGCGGTAAGCAGAAACTGTGCTGGGCAAGGAGATAACATTTGTGAGAATCAATTACGTTTGTTCGGCTGGGTTTTTGAGGTCCATTTAAGAAGCTTTTTATAAACACACCAGATCATTGCCACTGAAATCAGTCTCCCATGCTAAAACTTGGATCAGTGTTTGCTGTGTGTGCGTGGGAGAGAAAGACAGACACAGACATGAGTGTTTGTGTGCGTGTGACTCAGAGTCTGATGTCATAGACCGAGTTGTAATTGGTGGTCTCATTAATCTGCTGGACTGAGTGTAAAGTGAACAAAGATAACTCAGTCTCCCAATAAGGCATTACAGCAGCACACAAATGCATGCACTCACCCACGACCGTTAACACTGGCCCCAGAAAAACCTGTTTGTGCAAAGAAAAAAGGCAATATCCTTAATGGAAACCAAAATCAGTAAATAATGATTAACTCTTACTTGATTGACCACACTCCTGGTGTTGGGCCAAGCTCCCAGCATGCCTTGTTTCCTTCATGAGCTATTTTTTGCATGGCATGAATCACAGGTACAGTTCAGATCTCGCCCTCTCCCCCCAGGATCTAAACACACACACATACACACACAGCTCTCTGGAAAATAGAAGAGCCTTTGGTTGATATGCCGTAAACAGAAACCAAGTAAGTACACTCTGTCCATGAACTACTTGCGTATGATTAACGACTGACATGAGAGGAGGAAGCAGCGCAGCAGAAAGCAAAACATAGGGTCAGCGTGGATGAGGGAGCTTCCATGGTAGGAAAAAGCAAGAAACGGATGTGAGGAGGAGGTTAAGGAGCTTCATGAGTAAAAGAGGAGAAGGTCTGAGATAAAAGCGTAAGAGGAGGGTGAAAAAAGTAACAGGTGAAGGACAGAAGACATGAGAGATGGAGGAGTAAAAGAGGGATGCTCTGGACACCTTCGCTGACTTTGTCACACACTCATACACACAGCGTCTTCATGGTCAGGCCGAGGCCAGCGGTGGCTAAGGTTGCCATGGCGACATCCCACCAGAACGGTAATTACAATTAACATCCCTTCTAAATGACCACCTCTCCCTCCTCTCCTCCTGCATCTCTTGGGTAATTATAGACTTCAGCTCAGCTCACCCGAGCACTGTGGTTGGCCTCCTTTTTTATTTTACAGCTAAATAATCCTGTCTGGAAACAATAGAATAAAAAAATACATTATTTCAAGGCTAAAAGGCTGTTTGCTGTTTCATTACATTAGTGTTCCTGTGTTATCATTAACATTAAAATCAATATGCGGCGTACATTTGTGCAGTGAACTAGTCATGAAAACAACTTCCCTATTCATACAAGCAGGGACTGCTGAAAGGATATTGCTCTATGATCAGGTGTTACATTATATTAAAGTGAGCTGCCGCTGCATAAATATTCACAGAAAAGATGCAGTGTATTGTACAAAATGAAAGAGCAGTTAGGGCTGAGTTACAAAGGTGTCAGCGCCACTTATCTCTCTATCGCACAAGGGCAAAGAAAGAGGAGAAAGGAGTGAAGAGGGAAGACTTTAAGTGCTACAAAAGCACAGAGAGCAACTCACTGTAATGTTCCAGGCTGAAAAGAAGCCTCGTGAAATGGCACTCTGTCAATGGTGTCACAACACATGCAGCGGTCAAGGAGACAAGGAGACACGGGGAGCCAGAGTGATATAGTGGCAATGAGAAGAGAGGGTTAGACACAGTGGAGTGGCAAAGGAAATTAAGTGAGTTTTTGTTCACCTGAGCTCCAGTTGAAAAAGCATCAACTAAGATACAAATGAAAAGTGACAAGGTATCATTTTTGGCACATTTGCAACCTGTGAATAGTGTTTAGTTCGGGTCCACTCACTCACTGTTTTGTGGATAAACATCAAAAATCTAGCATGCTTTGGTTTTTGTTCAACATGGAACAAGGGAGTGCAGTTGTTTCACACACACTCACACACACACACACACACACACACACACACACACACACACACAGAGTCCGCTGGGAGTACGTTTGCAAGATTGCTCCGCTTGTCTCATAGCAGCAATGCAGATCCAGACCCTGAGTGACGGAGACTTGTGGGTTGACGACCTCCACGCTGCTAAAATTTGGGATTCAGAATCAGGACGCAGTACATCAAGTGGGATACAATGAAACCACAAGCGGAGAAGAGAAACAGCTGCTGCAAATGTAAATGGTCATGAAAGATGAGCATGTGATGAGCATGTGAACGTGGACATGCATATAAGAATCACATTACTAAAATAAATACTGGATGGATGAATATTTATGGGTGTCAGAGCCAAAGCAGATGGGAGAAATGAAAACAGAGGATTCAGGGGAAAATAATGGCTTGAGAAAAAAAGAACACAAATCAAAAAAGGAAAAAGGTAGAGAAAAGGTGAAAGTTATATGGAAAGAAAAAAAGGAGCATTGCTGGCTGAGGAAGGCAGAAGTCACTCTCATCTCTTTCATCCCAGAGGAGGGTGGGATGCTGCTGCCCCGGGACACTCTTCCTCTTCCTAATTGCGTCCACATTACACGAGGGAATCAGATGTCTGGGAAATAGGAAAATGGCCATCCTGTCTTCACCTCCACCCACCCATCACACCTCTGCTGCCCCCACTGTCATCCCCATCCTCCCATCGGCAATTCTCCGGGTCATTATTTCATTCCACAGCCCCAGCACCCCCAGACGGTCAAATCATCTCGACAATAGATGGAGGAGTCAGAGAGCCTGTCCTGTTGTGTTATTCCTGTCCAGTCCAGTGAGTTTGATCATCGCTAAATCCTCAATCCCTCCATCGCCAGGCCTCAGAGACAGAAATACGACAAGAGAGCAGAACTCTGGAGGAATACAAACTAAACTGCTGCCTGACCGTGTTTTAGCAGCTTTTTGACTTCAATATGGATCCATAAAATATTACAAGGATAAGTGTGTTTACACTCTCCTATCCTGGCTATGATCGATTTTATTGATTAAACCAGTTCCAATCACGAGCCTGCATGTTATGTCGTGACAGGGTATTCATTCATCAGGCTCCACCCACTGCACTCATAGAGTCCAACAGAGGACAGAGCCTGTGTGAGAAAGAACGAAGGTTACGATATTGTAACCTTTGTTCTATTAGCAAAGATGGAGGTGTTCAATGTGACCCCATGGGAGCTATGGGGTATGACACATGCGCAGCGCAGATCGCACAAATAAATGGATGGTGTCCGCTCAGGTGATCTTTGGGGACGCTCTTTATAGCCTCCTTGGGTGTGCTCCGCCTGACAGAACTTTTGGGTATGCTCAATTGGATGGCTGCCGATATAAAACAGAACTTTTGCAAAGAGAAAGCCTTTGAAGTCTTTTGTTGACACGGTGACTTCTCCTCTGTTTAACCCTTCAAAACCTGAGCAATTTAGCTTGATTTCTTTCAAAAACATGGGAAGAAGGCGATGAGCGACATAACAAGAAATGACCCAAAAATTGGCAAGAAACTATGAAAAAGTTACAAGAAAATAAAAGAAAACCAAAACATCAACAAAAAAAGAAAAGTAAAAGAATAAAAAGCAGGAAATGACCTGATAAAAAGTGCTGAAATAAAAAATAATAAGTGTAAATAATAAATATATAATTCCAATGAATATAAATATGGATGTCTTAATATTTCTATTTCTTGCAACTTATGGGATATTTCATGCCCAGTTACTGATTGCTTTTTTCCCCCCTTATGTTTTCGAAAGAAATTAAGCCAAATTTACTTGTGTTTCAGAGGTTGAAATGCTTGTGAAAGGCATTTGAAAGAAGCACAAGAAAACTGATGTTGATTCAGTGTTTAAAGGGTTAACCTCCTTGGTAAAACCCTCTACTTAGGGGCCCTGTTCCTACTTCACTGCACGCTGAAGAGGGTGTAGGATGTCTGACAGCGTCACATGCCTTCACTATAGGCGCTACTCGTCCTGAGTGGCCGGCTACGTTTATGATGCAAGTGGGCAAAGATGTGTTCTTGGAGTGGAGTATTGCCCCAACGCTGCAGAATGCTGGCGTCCCATTTACTGTTAAGATGATGCTTGCAATCGAACCAAATGTCAATCAACATATCAACAGCTCTGGTCCATATAGGTAAAACGAGCTCGCTTGTGACCCCTCTTTGTGTGTTATTATGACAATCCAATCTACCCACATCAACATTTAGTTCTGTCTGTAAATAATTCACATTCTAGGTGCTGATACTCTTGTACGACACTCAGAACCATAGGTGGTTCTGTAATAACTTCTCTTAGAAACACAGAGTGAATACACAGGAGAGGCTATCAACAGCACAATATCAAATAAAGCTGTCTGTCAGCTACATTCTTGGGCCGTGTAACTCGACTTGACATTGACAGCTGCAGAAGTGAAGCACAGACAAGGTGTGTATTATTTCCACAGTACAGTGAATCCACTCACTTGACTTAAGTAAATCAATGTTATTCAGCTCAGAGTGCCTGTGTACACAACAGTCAGTGGGGAATTTCATATTTTTAGTAATTATTATACAGACTCTGTTCTGCACTTTACATGAAATTTCACCCCTGCAGATCCCATCTCCTGGAGCGTTTCATTTTACAGGAAACTGATAAAGCAAATTAAAGCAGATGTCTCCCACCTTACAGACTGAAAGCACAGTTCAGAGCAATTTATTTCAGGTAAAATGTCAAAACAGGTCTGCGTCATGCTTTTGTGTGAGCTGAAAACAAAGCGCAGGAGCCAAGCAGTGTTTCCAAAGTGCATTGATTTTTCCTCCAGCCAGCTTCATCCCCCTTTGACATTTCACAGACACTGTACAACCCAGAGCCAATATACAGGATGATGAAAGCCATGGTGGCCTTGTGACCTCTCAACCCTGTCTGATGCCTGTCTCAGCCTGTCGTCAGCTGTGACTGCAGCATCATGGGATACTGCTATATACAGATTCATCCTGATCTCGCCTCTGCTCTGCCTAGATCTTCTCTAATTTGCATTTTCATAGTCATTACTGCCCCAATAATGTGTAATCAACTCTGTTCTCCACTACAGTGATGCATATAGAGGATTACCCATCATCAGTCTTTTTAGTTCCTCTATTGATTCAGTTCTGCTCAAACTCTCGTGTTCTTCTGTCCCGCTCTCCTCAGCCCCTGCTTTGCTCCTTCACGCTCTGTTCCCTGCCCTCTTCCCTCCATACGCTGCTCCCCTGTATTAGGTTCAGCTGCGGGATCTGAGGATGAGGACACCAAAGCCCCAAAGACTGTTCTGAAATCACAGAGCGTGAACTTGTACAGAAAACACACATCATCCTTTCACAATACAGGGTCACACACACACACACACACACACACACAAGGCTGAACCCTCCCAGGCACTAATAGAAAAAGTTGGAGAAGGTTTCATTTTGGGATTGTATGAGAAAAGTAAGGTAGTGATACTTGTTTGCTTTAAGGCTTTTGTATAAAAATCATTTCAGAGAGAAATACATTTATTGAGCTTTGGAATCAGATGGCTTTATGTGGTTTAGGATCCTGTTAAATGAGATGTTTCTTCATGGATCATTTAAAGACTATCACTAAATATCTACTCAGAAATTGCAAGAGAGAAACTCTGAAATTGGTTTGTGGTGATACTAGTTTATTTTTTGTTGTTGTTTTCACACCACTGTGCCTAAATACAGCTTCACAGAGCCGCTATCTTGGCTTTAGACTCTTGATATTATTAAAGGCTACTGTTCATACTAAAAGCATTGTGCTCACATGCTGTTGTCTTTTGTTTGTATTAGTGAGTGTATGTGTGTTTAATTTGATAGGAAAACCACTGAACTTCTTGACCTTTCTGAAACATAAATAATGAGTGGAGTCTGAGGACATCATAAAGCCACACTGGTTTGACCTGTGTGGTGCCTTAGAATAAATCTTTTTATACGGAAACTGCTGAGGGCAAACATTTTGTGCTGATATTCACTTTCTGTAACTCAGACAATTTTGTGACCAAGAAATTTCACACCTTCAACCGTTTCTGGTCAGGGTGACAAGTTTCTGAAACAGCATTTTGACCTTGGCTGGACTCTCCAGTGGAAGACAAGAATCTGAAATCATTATAGACAAGCCACTCTTTATGGCAGGACATACATAAATCAGTATTTTTACCTTCATAACATAACACTCAAACCAGAATTTGAAGCCAAATCTCAGTCCCTGAGGTATTGATCTGATCCACAGGAAAATACTGAAAGATACAGATACATATGTAGGTGCTCATACACAGAGAAACCTGCACAAACATGAATGAATCGCAAAAAGTAGATATTTAAAGCTCTGCAGCTGAATCTGAGCAGTGATAAGGATTGTGCTAAATGAGCTTATCTCCCTTATTAAAAACATACAGGAACATTAAATCTGAGTTACATCAAGAACCTGAAATACCAAAGAGAAGGTAGGGGTGTGACAGCAAATGGTGCTGGCATGCATGGGCGTCTGTTCTTCATTTAGTGTGGTTAGTCTGATAATAACTCACTCTCAGCTCCAACATGAGGAATCCTGGGATTCTGCATGCTTAGACATAAAGTTGTAAACTAGAACAATGTATAGTGAATTTGTCATGTAGAAATATAATGTTTACAACACAAACTAGCCCATGAGTCTGAAATTCCTCTGTATTTTTTTTTACTTAAATACATTTATTTTGGCTATAAAGTATGAAATAAGGTTTGATATCTGCGATATCGCACATTTGGTTCCAGCTGAAATGGATATTATAACATTTATTGTGAGTATTGAGTGTAAGTATAAAAATGGAGATTGAAAGGTAATACAATCTTGTCTTTATTCTCAGGGGCCTTTAAATGAGAATCAATCTCACATGGAACATTGATTTGGAAGTATGAACAAAAAAATGTGTTGGAAATTTAAACCCTTTTATTGCTTAAGTGATAATTGACCATAAGAATCTTCTAGGCAAATTGGGAGAAAAAAATCAATCGAGCACAATGGTGTTAAAAAGCTTAATTTCCATAGTCAAGGTGTGAAGGCACCCTGGGATTATTCTCCAGAGACTTAAGAAAATGTTTGGAGGAGTTGCTCAGAAATGGATACATCGAAGAATCCTTCACAGGCTAAGCTGATCTTCAGCTGTCTGAGCACGGTTTGTATTCACATTTACAGAAGAGCAGCGAGGCTGTCAGTACTGATTTAGACAACCATGCTCATCCACGGGCCCCCTGCAGACGCTGCCCTCTAACTGCTAGTGGGCCACACACACTCACACCCACACAAATTATGAATCAGAAGCTGCACTTCTGCAAAGAACTGGCAGTTCTCAGAGTATCGTGCTCATGTTATAGTCACAGGTTATTCTTTTGGGTCTCATGGACACAGACACATGATGGATGCACAAAAAGTTGCCTTGAAATATGAATCAGCAGCTCAGGAACAGTATTGGTCTAATAGTTTCCATAGGGAATTGAGCCTTTATTGAATGCCATACAAGGTTATTAACATTGTATGCCTTCATTTATGAGTACAAGTAATATTTCACACCTTTTTGCTTATGTTGCAAAAGCTAATGATATATACTGTAATTGCAGGGACAAGTGTCAAGGAGAATTACACTTGGCTACTCTAGAGCTTCTTATTCAGTGGTTCGCTGCTTGGGGGGTTGTAATAGTTGAAACTGCCCGTAGCAATGTGTTTGAATCAAAGCAAATTTCACCTTTGCACTTATAAATTACAAGTCCCTCAGAGAGAAACACAAACTATTTTAACCTGACTTTTTAAAAAAAAAAACGGCTTCACGTTTTGACAGCTGATACTGTACACAACAGAAGTTCAATAAAGATGCCTGAGCTCCTCTTGCCATGAAAAGAAAAGGAAACACACACTGAAGTGGTGGATTACGCTCACTGAAAGCTGTAGTAATTTCTTTTGGCGTATATCCCTGAATTCTGACTTAGTTCGTCCGGCCTTGGCATCAAATCCAGCCATGGCAAACCCAATTTGCTGCGCCTATTCCTCCCAACCTTGCTTTCTTCCTTGTTTTCTTTCTTCAGCCTCGGCAGAGTGTGGAAGGAGTGAAGTGAGCGGGCCCGGTCTCTTTGATGTGTTCTTAAGAAAGAAATCTGCCTTTTATAAGCGCCCCCCGTCTTATCAACCCAGACTGATCAGGCGAGGCATCGGAGAGTGTGGCACTTTAATACCGGTGTCCCCACTGGGAGGCTGTCATGGTGGGGTGCTAGTCATGATACATCCTGCTACCTGACAAGTATTCTGAAAGCAAACAGAAGATTGTGTGTACACGCATTAAAGCTCTCTCTCTCGCCTTCAAATCATTCAGAACGCTGCAGCAAAAATCTTGACTAAAACTAGAAAATTGGAGCATATTGCACCAGTTTTGGCCTCCCCTTATTGGCTCCCATCAGACTTTAAAATACTCCATCCACAAAATGACCTTTTGTAAATCAATTAGAAGAAAACTTTCTCAAATGCCTGCATGGAAAACAGTCAACATATTGATTCATAACAGAATCAAAAGCCAGTAATTAGCGTATAATCAATGTATTTGGGAAGGCTGCAGTCACATGACCAATGCTTAATCCTGACCAAATGGTCTGTGTTGGTTGCCACGTGCTCATGTTGTGTAAACTTAAAGACGTACGGCTTCATCCCACCATGTGCATTTACTGACATCATGGTAGCAGCATCCTGGAGTGTAAACAGCTGATGCAGCAGGATACCTAAAACATCTTAGGAGACGCAGCATCGTGTGAAAAGTTGGAAAGAGACTGTGTTGGAGGTACTGATATGACTGGATAAAAGAGGCTTGGATTATACTCTCATAGATGTGTGACATTTTGCCAGTGGGTCCCCAACATATCAATAAATTGGTCTGTACATTATGTTTGTTTTGTGTTTATGTTAGCTGTTTAGCGACAACAGGAAGACACTTGAGATCCTCCTGGATTCATCTTTTTCATATGTTTAAATTCTGCGAATCACTTTGTCATATGAATTGTAAATATTGTAAGGTAGCTGCTATTTTTTTCTCTTTTAAAGGTTTTTAAGGGGAATTTTTCCTTTTTCCTTATCCACTGCAAGGGCTGAAGAGGACAGAGGGTCTTGTATGTTGTACAAAATGTAAAGCCCCCAGCAGCAAATTTGTGTGCTGTATGGCAAAAGACAGATTTAGTCATGTTTTTTTAAATAGATTAGGTGAGATTTTCACCTGACATGATTGGAGATAAAAATCTCACTATTTTTTCTCTCCCAAAAGTGTTTATATAATTCTATATACTGACAACATACAAACGTTCCACACCTTGCATATCTTTATCTAACTGCATACTGTGACAAAAATACAATCACTGCGGTGCCATGTTTGGCAGCATGTTGACAGATATTATATAGAGATCTGATTTGGTTACACACACACATTCTGCCACGTGTCTTTTAAGTGTTGAAAAAAACAACAACATGAAAATATGGTTAATGAGCAACAACTGCAAGACCTTGAAAAAAACCCAAAACAAAACAAAAAAAACACGAGATCAAACAGAAACCTGAGAATAGAATGTGTGAGTCACAGTGTTTTTCAAAGAATTAAATCATTTCCTGTAAGAGATAGATTCATCATTAGGCAAAGCCCATTGTCCTAATGTAAAAATACAGAGCACAAAACAAGGCGGAAGCTGAAACGATCAGAAATAAATGTCTTTGTGGGTCCAGCCTCTTTTCCTTATCTCTATGAGAGCTGCATCTAACAAGCAGCTGACAGTATCATATTACTAGAAGCAGCACTGAAACTCCACTATGATCTCTGACCAAACCTGAAACCACAGAAAGAAATGAAGAGTATGTTTGTTTATTTGTTCTGTGAATACTCACAGATATGCATAGTACACATTCATGACTGCTTGTTTTGGTTTCTGGTGATATGATTCATGGTGTGTTTGTTTGGGAGGATGCACCACTGAAGCACAATATCAATAGGCATGATAAGGGCCTTAAGGCGGGTCTTACTTTATTATTATTGTTTTGCGTTTATTCAAATTATAACACAACAAACTTGAGACGGCACATAATACTACAGTATTTATCACTCTGGTGCAACAATAGGCACTGGGTCACGCTGAGGGGCGAGAAAGTGAATATCACATGAACAAATCAAGGACGCGTCAAAGACTGAACTGAAAGCTGGGACTTGAATACAAACTTGACTGAGCGGTTGATGAAGTGCAGGTGGAGAAAAAGGCCGGAGAAGCTCAGGTGAGGAGAATAAGGTGATGAGGCAGAGGAACAGGCAGGGAGCTGATTGGCTGAGAGAAACTGAGGAGCAGGGAAGGACTAACAAGGCTGATGCAGGACAGGTGTGTAGATGGGAAATGAGGGAGAGCAGCACAGGAACACAGGAGGGAAGAATCCACAATAAACTGTAAACCCAAAACCATGAAAACACAATCTTCTTAAAGAATAAGCTGACCAAAAGAAAACAAAGTGACTGACCATGATAAACTGTATAACAAAATGTTTATTCTACTTAAACCATAAAAGCTATAAATACTATAAACTATTTAAAAAAGTAAATGAATCATTTCT
Source organism: Plectropomus leopardus (assembly GCF_008729295.1). NCBI lineage: Eukaryota > Metazoa > Chordata > Actinopteri > Perciformes > Serranidae > Plectropomus > Plectropomus leopardus. The sequence continues at coordinate 21,126,484 of NC_056473.1, read as the reverse complement.
CATTTTCTTGTGCACATTTGTCAGAAATGCAATAATGATTGCTGGGTTATATGTGTGCTTAATGTCAAGCCTCATTTTCACAAAGACATGATTTTCATCCTAACTGAATCAAATGAAAGTGTCATTTCATTTTCTTCCATCCTTCCTTTTCATCACAGCCTCAAATAACTTGTGTAAAAAATAGATAAACTAACAAAGATCAAATGAAAACACTACACTCAAGCAAATGCCACTCAGAGGAGTTTTAGGCTTTAGCTTGATAAAACAGCATTTTCCTTTTTCACACATTCAGTAAAAACTGAATCGGTTCAGTGTTACAGGTCACACGTCTCTAGTTAATGTTTTAATTAAATTTTTCTAATCATTTTCTCATGATTTGTTTGATAGGAAAGGATATATACAACTTGCACACTGGCAAACTGCATATGCAATGAAGACTTTAAAAGTCTTGAGTTAAAAAAACATACACATGTACATAATGTCATTCAGTATAAATGAACCACTGAGCCTGCAGGGCTCTATGTGAGATATGTTTGATAAAATAAGATATAACTGAACAAAAGACTGGTTCATCCATCTGCACAGTTGACACGTGCGGTGCTCTGCAGGGCGATAAAAGTGTGTTTGCGATAGCAGATGTGTGTGAAGAGTTAGCTTTGTAACTAGCTCTGCCAGGGAATTGATGGCGTTATGAAACATACAGCAGAATGTCTTCTACACAGCCAGCCAGCCAGAGAGCTCGTCAGTCAGTCAGTCAACTACCAACAAACCAGAAGCTCAACAATGAGCCTCCCAATCAGTCAGTCAGTGAAAAAGTAACAAAACAGGCAGCCGGCCAGACCTCCCTGCAGACCTGCACGTAGTCAATAAGTCTGCTGACTGGCCAACCACCACAAACCCAGTCCGTCATCATGCTAGCCGCCAGCGACTCAAGGTCAGCCAGCCAACAGGCCTGAAGGAGCCAGCAGGTCCAAATTTAATAATCCCACTTGCTCTCATCACAGATCATGCTGAGCTCTCAGCAGAATATATCAGGCCTGACCTCTGCACTGCAGCTCTATGAAAGGTGTGTGTTTTTAAATGATTGTGTGCATGTGTTTGTGTGCAGTGCATCATATAATATCTCATCACTGATCAGCACATAGCCCTGAGATATGTATGCAAACAACAGAGGGAGAAAAGACAAAACTACTTACTGTAGCCAAGTGTGATGCTTTTGCTTATTAAAATTAAAAATGAATGCTGAAGTATGTGAATTTTGTATGCAAGGTAAATTAAATGATAGCGTGGCACTTTTATCCTTAAAAGGCAAACTAGAGTCACCTTGACCATCACCGTCATTTTCATCTTAATTAGAAAAGGCTTAATTAATTTAAGACCAGTGATTAATCCCATCCTAGGCCACTAGAGGTCAGTGGCTAGTTGAGCTGCTGCTAGTGTTGAATTGCTGCACTTTAGAACATAAAGCTTTGTCTGAGGAGGCACAGGTTTGACCTTCTCTCAGATAAGTACAGATCGCCATAGAAATGATCATACTCAAACAAACTGCAAACACTCAGATTCAGCTTTAATCTGATGTTGTCCTGATTACATAAAAAAAAATCTAAAACCTCAAGATTTGACAACTAGAAGCAAATAGTTTTATTGCACACATAACCAAAAACAATGAAGTCTTTATGTCAGTTTTTGTGCTACAAACAGACCCACTAAAAGAGATTCTCTCTTGCGTTTTGACACAAAAAACCTCAGCTCTCAGCAGACTCGAACCTCAGCTCCATTCAAATGTTTATGTGAGCAAAAAACCCCAAGCATACCCATCACACGAAGGAGAGAAAGGAGAGGAGCTCCTTTGGCTCCGCCGGCCCCGACTGAATAGACTCCTCCGGCTCACAAAGGAGGGCCTGTCTGCTAAGGTGCTTAGAAAGCGCTCAGGTCGTTGATATGCAAGGCGACGGGGCAGCCCGCAGCTCGCCTGCTTTAGAGTTAATTAAGCTGCAGACCCAGTTGGCAGAATGCCCCCCATCCACCCCCACCACCACGTCCTCTCTCTCTGCACTGTTGAGCTCTGACACTGGCATTCCTACAGGCTGAACCCCTCAACCACCTCACCCACAATTCATAACCCTAACATCCTCAAAAATCATCGTTTTTTCCTATTTTTCCTCCACTCTTGGCATTCTTCTCTATCTTCACCCTCTCTTTCTCCTCCTTTCCCCAAGTGGTGTGCACCCACTGCCCAAATCCCCTCACACTTAGGTGGGTTTCCATTACAGATTTGCACAAAAATGAAGAGATATTTTTGAAATGTCGATAAAACACAATTGAGAGACGACTGTGTTTCCACTGAGTGATGTTACGCGACTTCTCTCGGGTAACATTCCAAGAAGCACGGCAATGGATGTTCAGTTATTAGCAGGTTTATTTCTATTGCGGTCAGCGCACTAGCCATCATTATTTCCAACTGAAGGCAACGTAGGCGTGTGATGTGAGCGATAATGGAAAGTAAAGCCCCTTATACGTGAGAGCAGCCATGTATGAGGGATTTCTGGGAGGTGATTGTCCGCGATTTCACAGAGGGATTGTGGATTCAAAACTTCGGATGATCCGCTCAACTTTTGAAGAGTTATGCGATGCAATAACACCTCTTAGCGCTGTAGCGCCTGCTGCATTTTGTCCAAGGGAGCCAGTTCCTTCTGAAAAGCACATAGCCATAGCGTAATGTAATCTATAAAAGCCAAAATAAGTGTTTCCATTGCACTTTTACGAAATATGTCGAATCACCTGAAATACGACCTCAGGAGTCAGGAGTTTTTTCAAAACTAATGTGTTTTCAGTAGGTAGTAGGTATTTTATATTTGCAATTTCAATTTACGCAATTTGAGGGTTAATGGAAACCCGCCTACTGTAGCACCACATCAGCCACAAGGAATGTCTCCTTGTCCATTTCCTCCTTGTCTGTAATGTCAGTGACCATAATGACAGTCTATCGCCTCCATCATCTCTTCTTTTCCTTCCTTGCTTCTTTGCTGCTGTCATGCCAGAAATCGCTCCTGCCTGCTACAGCTGTCACACAAACACAAACACGCACACATGCACTTCCAACTCCCTCCGTCCTGCTTAATGTTTCATCAACATACTGTATATCTGTGAAGGCAACGAGGGCAGGCTCAATCAAACAGAGGACAGACTCCCCGGTGGCCTGCCATGCCTCTAATTGTGGATTCATCACAGACAGAGCAGATCAATACGGCACTCTTGACTCCATGCAACACAGAATGATCTGAAGTTTGTCCTATTGGAATTTCTTTTACCGAGGGGGATTAGACACTTCCATTTGTGTTTGAGCATGGCGAGACCTCAGCAGCGTCTGAGGTGAGAGAAGAAGCAGGAGCGAGCTGGGGAGAGAGAGAGAGAAAACCTCACCCCTTTTTTGCTGTTTCCCTGCTAATGACTAACTCCTTTGCCTTTGTAGTCAGTGGCACACACACACATGCGCTAACACACACGTGGAAGCTGCTGTGTCCTCCATTTTAATGTGACCTTGGTGCTCCTGGAGAGAGCTGGCTATGAACTGGCGAGGTGGTGAGAGAAGTCCGTGCTATTCAACCTGTGGGGGCTTACTGTAACACTCAGCTCTCCGTAGCTGCTCTCTGGAACTGTAATAGTAGCTCTTTGGCTAATGTACTGCAGGGTATTCAGGGACCAGAGGGGTTGGTAGCCGGGTAGAGGCTGAGTGAACCTACACTATGAAAGAAAAAGTCTATCTTGACAAGTCATTTCGTCCTGTAATGAGTCTGAACCTGTGATTACTCTGCTAAATGCGGTGACATGCTGTAAATCTGCTTGTTTTTGATGCCTGAAACTACATGAAACAATATCATGTCGTGGTATAAAGATGATGTTGCTTTATTTGCGTTGGAAACAAGTCCAACCTCAGTCAGATGTTTTGTTGCCCTCTGTCAGCCCTGTTTTGTTTGACAAACATAAAGAATCACAGAAAGGCAGTCAGAGATGATTCAAGATTAGTCAAATTGAATCACATTTCATAAAGGCCAGATGGATGGGTTGTATTTTCGTCCTCTGAGTGATAGACTTAGAAATTGCAGAGGAGCAGCAGTAACACCTTCTCAGTCTGTCACAGCCGCAGCTTTTCCTGCCATCACACAGCGAGAGGGCTCCGCTGCTGCGTTTTTTGCCAAACCCACTGCCAACACAACTCTTCCATTCATCGCTTTTTCCCCCAGTTTGTTCTGCAGGTCATAGCTTCTTATTTAGGTTTTCTATTTGCATGCACCCATGCAGGGCCATGTCGCTGAGACAAAAGCAAACAGCTTCCGTGTGTTTGCAAGTGCAGGTTGAGATGGAATCTGAACCTATGTTTGGAAATACTGGATTTATTCAGGTTGACTTAGTATGAACACTGTTATCAGAAAATGAACTTTTAAGAAATTAATTAAAGAAGAGGATCTGTAGATGAATAAAAGTTAAAGCGGCAGTACAAAAGAGAAATAATGGGGCACCCTGGTGGCCTTGTTATTCAGGGGCTGGCCATAAACTGCGTGCACAATTGGCTATTTTATGTCTTGTGATTTTTTAAAGCAAGTTGGCAAGTATGTAAGCAACCCTTGAATTTGGTTTATTATATCTCAGTCAAAAATTGCCAATGTTCTGACCTTTGAAACCACCCACTACACTCCAGATTCGTCTGGCATATCGGACATTATACAGCAGTTTCTCTGCTGAAATGAAAAACAACCAATCGGCACCACTGCCAGGACTACTGCCATTTTCAGGCTGTTGTCAAGCATTGTCTAGTGGTGCAACGGAGCCAATGAGGACATTGCTATCAAGGATGTTCGAAATTGATATGTCTTCTCAATATCGCCCAACATGTTAGTTTGTTTTAACTTTTCTCTGCTCCACTCTTAAACCCTGGCAAAAAGGCAAATTGGCACAGCTATGCATCAGAGCAGACTTAAAATGACATTTTATTCAGGTGGATAAATCAGTCTCTAGTGATTGGTAAGGGAAATTCAAATCCTTGTCCCCAAGTGACATCATTTGGGTTGGCTGCAATGTCTATGGGGCGCCGATTGTAAAGTTGTGCACTCTGAAAGAAACAGCAACATTTCTCCACATTTAGCTCTAAAACATAATTAAAAAGAGGTGTGAAATTTTAAAAGTCAATTTTTAATCACATTTAGAGCAACATTTGTGAACTTGGTCAGATCTATTATTTCATGAAAAAATATGTTCAAGACAATGTCACTGATGAATAAAAATGTTAAATTAAATTAAAATTGAATCTAAATGTTAGATGTTAAATCTAAATATAGATATATGGATAGATAGATAAATATACATTTTTTGATAATGTAGGTGCAGATGTTTTTTTGTCTCTTGGTGGTTCTTTTTGTTGTTGGGTTTGGACGGTGGTGGCGTGTGGCTGCCTCATTGGATTGATGAAATCAACTCGCCAGCCTGTAAAATCTCCTTCTGCTGACTCCTAGCTAGAAAGCTGTTAGCTAGCCAGGTCAAGGCTTTCAGATGTAAACATCAGAAAATATCGAGGAAAAAAACTGAGAAGAACGTACACCAGCTGAACTAGCATCCTGCTGGGCACTGGAAAAAATAAACTGGAAGACCTCTGCGCAATATCAGTTTCCAACGGGACATTAGGATCTGTAATATCTTTTCATCAAAATATATAAAATGAACACATCGTGCTTCTGATATAAATGAATCTGTACAGTCAAACTGATTTAACAAATGACACATAAAGACAAGGTACACGTGATCCTTAAATAACCAGTTTGCACCTCATATATTTCATTACTCTGGATGATTGATGTAAAGAGATGGAAGCAAAGCGAGACGTGGTGAAAGGCTGAGGGTGAAGGGAAAATTCATGTGTCATGACAAAGCAGGATAAAAATGTCTACAGTGGAGCTCAAGGAGCACCATGTCCACTCTGGCCTGGTGAGAATTGATCCCTGAATCACCTTATGGATTTGCTCTGCAGGGACACTTCACCATCAAATCTCGTGGCATATATGTAAGAGTGTACATCTTTCTTATTTGTTTATCTTTCTCTGTTATTTCCTTCTCTCATAACTGCGTTGATAACAGCCTGAATATTATTCATCCAGCAGAGACATAGTTCCTGATAATCTCTTCAGTAGATATGTATGTATATATATATATATATATATTGGTGCTTTCGTCAGCATGGAGAAATTGAGGCTGAGATGAAATAAAATGTTATTAATTCTGCGATATTAAACACGCCCACTCTCCCTTTCCACTTTTTACATATTCATCATAAAACTAATGCAATTATCAATACGGTAATCTATTTGGCAGTCACATGGTGCAAAAAAGTCATTACTTGTGAGCCTTCTTTAATGAACAAATCTAATGAAGTGCAGTAATATGTTAGAAGCAAGATTTCTCTCACCTTAGGGGGTGATATGCCCATGTGTGTGTGTGTGTGTGTGTGTGTGTGTGTTAGTGTGTGGGTGGGTGGGTGGCTTTGACTCAAGGATTTAAGTAGTTTTGACATGGGTAAATGCTTTGCTAAAGACAAAAGAAAAGACAGCCAGAGGAAAAAGTTGGATGAAAATGTGCAGCAGATGTTCGAGATTATATCAAGCCTTCCTCGGTCTAATCCTACCTGCCGAAACATGGATGTGTTGCCAGGAAAGGCGACGGCTTTAGGTTTTTAATTCCATATCAAGAAAGGAGTGGGGAAAAAAAGAGGGAATACCTGGAAGAAAGAGTGCAGAGGTGTCCCGATGACTGATGCATAAAGCCAATAAAGGGAGAAATCCCAACTAACATTACCGCATCTAATCTCCCAGATACTGCATAAGCATCTCCTCACATAAACACACAACATCATGACACTTGACTGATTTATTTGCTCAGGGGAATGTAAACGCCCCCCCTACACACATACACAAGACTCCTAAAACCTCTGCTATGTATTATTCATGTACATCGGCACAGCTTTTGCTGACGTGCAAGTCCTTGGATGTGCGCAAAGGACTTCTGTACGGGACTTTGTTTGAGGGGCATTATGGGATGTGGCAGGACGTTATTCAGTCATGTAATGGGCCTCATCTGTCTGGTGTCTGCTCTGCCGCTTTCTTATGAATTCCACAGTGAGAGAGAAAGACTGAAAGAAACAAAGCAGCGGCAGTGGATGGCTTGACCAATGAAAGGCCAATTACTGGATGGGTTTCCACGCTGTGTGCTGGGAGGACCGGCACGCCGATGGCATTTACAGACAGCAAATAAAGCTGTTAGACTGAGACACCAGGTTGTACACACGAGCACATAAAAAGGCACTTACAACAAAAGCAAAAATGTTGTATCTGATTATATTCATAACAAAGAGTGTACTTTCACATATCAGAAAAAACCCCACAAAAAAAGAGCACAGCAGCCATGAAAAAAGCCACTCTACATTTAACGACGGTACTCATCTGCAGTAGCAGCAGCAGCCCTCTCTGATTCTAAAATCTAAAATAGCTTTTACTGTCACCACCGACCACTCCATCCCTTAATCTCTTCAAGGAGATCCATTACCATATTAATAATGAGATGTGAACCGGTCATAGATTAAACTCAGCAATAAAGCAGCCTGCCAGGCACTCACACTGAGTCATTTTAATGACAGTGGGATAATTATAACTGCATGTGTCAGAATTGACAGACAGGGCTCCCTGCATACATCATACACACACACCCTCGCACACACACTCTGTGTCCTCTTCCATGTGTTAAACATAGGCTTTGGACTTAATCAACTTGCCTGCATTATAAATAGGCTTGAATATGACAAATTGGCTTATTCACCTGCTAACTGGCACTGAAACAAGGGCCAGTGTGTCAGAACAAGCAGAGAGGGGGTGATGTAGATGCTATTGGTAGCAGATTACAATTGTTCAGAACACTGTTGGACACTGAAGCAGCATTTCCCTCTCATGATCAGTGGCGGGGCAGCTGCCTAGCACCCCCAAATCCCCAAAAAAACACTTGTCTGATGAGACAATACTCATGATATGAGCTCAACATTCTGTTTCGCTCTCTTGGTGCTACCCCAAACACTTTTTCAGGGGGCTGGAGTGCTCGTCTTGATAGACAAACTCCCTCAGCCAATCCCCGTTACAAAACACATTGCCAACAGAGCTAGTTGATGAGTCAGAATTTTTGCCAAATCCAGTTGGAAAAATGTCCTAATTGTCTTTACCTTCATGAAACTCAGAGAGTGCACACTCTTGTTCTTGTTTAACCCTTTGAAACCTGAGCAACATGACTTGATTTCTTTCAAAAACAGAATGAACACTGTGAGCAATTACAGATGAAATTACCAAACCCACTGATTTGATTACCTGTGCAGTTGCTGTTCATTCTCAAACTCACGGGAACTCACTTTGGGTGATAAAATATTGTTTGACCCACATTTGACCCAAGTAGACATCTGTCAGCAGTAGTCCCAATTTGTGGTGACATCATTTGCTTCATTTTGAGGCTTGAAAAGAAGTCTTGTGTGTTGTGTATTCGGAGCACCATTGTTCCAGATTTTAGTCCCTTTGGATTAGTCTACCTGCTCAGAAATACTGGTGTTTTTCTGAGTCTTGTGGTATAAGGGCTTTTGATCTGTTTTACCTAAACATCAGGCCTTAGTGAGAAGCACTCATTTATTCATTCAGTTAAGTGTATTTCAATTCAGTGAATAAATAGTACTTGTCACTGTGTGGTGGAAACAACCTATTTGTCTGTTGTTTTAAGGGTGAGGGTGTTACAGCTGTATGTATGCTTTGCTGTTGTCCCTTTTCCCTCTGTAGATCTGCCCAGGTGTGCTGCATCACCTAATGAGGTGCACTGCACGTGTCTGGGGAAGCAGGTGCTTGAAAAGCTTCTTTGATAGCAGCGGAGGAAAGATACCTCTGATGTTGGGACTGCCCATCCTGCTGCCTCTCTGCCTGGGACTTTTATTGTCTTGTTTGCATGTTTTTGTTAATATATCCCATGAATTTTATTGTTTTGAAGGTGTCTGAAGTGGTTATTTTGGGTCAGTGGTGTACTGTTGTTGTTCAGGGGAACCTTGCCCAAGATGCAGAATCTGCTAGGTCTGGTACTTCTCATGCTCCTGTCTTGGTGGCAAAAATATTTGTCAAAATCACAAAATAAACACATTAAAATTGTGAAGTCTCTATTGTTTTTTTTATACCAGAGTGTTACAAATAACCCCAAGCCATCTAAGAATTAGTAAAAAAAAAAAAAAAAAGGCCTGAATAATGTATTTTAAAAAAATCTGTAGAATGATGTGTTGATATAAACAGCATTTGATGTGGGACAATCTCAGCAGGAGTGCTCATTATTAAGCTGTAAAAAAACCCCCACATATTATATTGCATACACAGTTTACTGTTGCTCTGTGTCTGACACTAAGCTGCTATTGTGTTCAATAGATTGTATTCTGTGGCTTTGAGTGACACAGCAGTTGGCGTCTAATGTGAGTGTAAGCGCTAAAGACTGGGTGAGAAACAATGTTTGTTTCCCTTGTTGCTGCGGCGGAGAAGTGTGTGTTTGTGTGAGTGTATGGGAGAGATGCTTTGTTTTCTTGATTTCAACTGTACACATGTGACATGCTTGACTCACATTTGAGAAAATCAACAAATGTGAGGCCATACAAACAGCTTCAGTTAAAAAAAAAACAACTCGAGATTATATGTGACATTAAAATATCAGTTGTAGAAGTGGAAAAACAAGCAGTGTTCACATGCTAGACCACATTATTTAATACACATGGCAAGTTCAAGTCAGATTAGGTCAAAACACACATTATGGTTCCCCCAGTGACAAACGCACACTCACAGACTCAGCAGACATGAGGTAATGAAAAGAGCCCTGTGAGGTAGTGTTTGTATGTGCTTGACTGCGTCTCAGGCTGATTAGAGCAGATGGTAGTGTTGTAGTCAAGGCTGTCTACGTGGAGGCCTCTGCGTGCAGCATGTGGTTGAGACCAGCACTGCAAGGGTTTGAATGACAAGACTAGTGAGTGTAAATATGCATATAGATTTATGATTGTTTTTTCATTTTGCATAATGTCACCCAAATCATAAATATATCATTCTAACACAGAAACTATGAATATTTATCTTCACTATCAGCGGAAGTGAAGAGAAGGTAAAGGAAATAAGAGACAAAAATCTTTAAAAAAAAAACAAAAAAACAAACAAAACAAAAACAAACAAACATTTAGGATAATAAGTATGGAAAATATGCCGAAAGACATTAAATTTGAAATGCATAATTGAGAGTTTTAATGCTGATGTGAGGAATTCATGTAACAATTGTGTTTGCAAGAGTATCTCCAAGAGTTGAACTGGATTGCATGAAATCCAGCGAATCATAGAATCGACAAGATTTATTGATCAGATTTGGCAAAACTCTCCCATTTACCAGTTTCTAAACCATAACTAATGAGCAACTCTAACAAACAGGACTTTATGCTCACTGGCCAACTGAACTGGAATCACAAGCAGTCTTCATGAAAAAAATCACACAACATCACAAACCGCAGTCCTCCCTGATCACTGAATTCAGCAGTTAAAAATATTTTTAAGGCTGGAGTGTGAGTCTTTTACACATAAAACAACTTCATTCAAATCATTGCCAAGCAAGTTCACACACATGCTGATTAAACCTGTCCTGATCAGGGGAAGATCGCTGGTTCATGTCTGGTCAAGTTACCCAGTTTATATTGCTCATAGTTTTCTTTGCTCAGTTTCATTTCCTTTTCTATTTTGTTACTCATCCCTCCTCTTGTTTCAGATCCCCACTTACTGCCCTCGTGTGTTTCCCACTTTTGTGATTGCCCCACCCTAATGTGTTTCACCTGTGCCTCATTATTCCCATCTCCCTTGTGCATTTAGTCTGTGTGCTTCCAGCATTCCTCCTTGGATTAGTTTTTCAGTTTTTTTTAGATCTCTGCTTGTGTTTTTTGAGTTGTTAATTTGAGTCCTTTTCTCTGTGACGTTGTCTTGTCGCTGTATGTTGTGCTATACCAGAGGTGTCATCTCTCTGTGGCAACTTTCCCATGCTGGTGTACTGGAAGTGATGCATTTTATGTCAACCCGCCAGGAGAAGTCATGGTCTCCAATGACATCACACAACTGGGGTGCAGTTTCTGCGCTGTGAAATCTGGTCTGTAGTTGCCCAGCCTTATTAGATGGTGGGCAGGGATGGGAGGGGGGCTAATACACTCCCATTCACCCAGTTGTGCTGCCTCTTGATCCACAGCACCTCCCTGACCCCCTACACACACACAAAGTAGTTGGTTGGTCAGATAGTGGTGACAGGGCGGTGACAGCGGTTTCAGTTGTTGATGAAAACAGGCTTCTGCTACCAGGATCAGCCAGCAGCATAATTCGGTTGCAATTGCCAGGTTTTAACTTTTAGAGGGAAGTCGCTCTACATATTTATACACAATATGTAGAATTTTAATACTTTGCACTCAAATGTCACAAGTCTGACCTGAAACAACCAACAACACAACTAAACACCCATATATTTTGCTTTTCAACAAAAAAAAATTTAGTTACTCTTTAAAGGTATAATGTTTGTTCTATTTCCTCAAACTTGTGTTGAGGTCAAGCCCTCTCAGACATGCAAAACACAACCACAGTGTACTCTGAGGCCACAGTTTGCTTTAATTTGCTGACCAAATTGAGCTCTTGTCATTTTTTAACTATATTTCTATTGAAAATGTAAATTTGGAAGTGATTTATTTATGGCTAATTATACATTTTGAAATTCAGCAATTCAGCATGAGCATTAGTAATTCAAATTCATGCTGGACAAATGCAATCTCTGCTGATCTTTTTTTAAATATAGAATATCAGGTTGGGGAGTTCAGAGTTTAAAAAAGGGACACAAAGTCGAGAAATTAAAAAACTAAAAACGAATCCAAGGTGTCTAGTTATGGCAACAGGCCATCTCAAGAACACAATTATGCCTGTAGCACTGCAAAAGTCTCTTACCTGTACATTATCTCCTGAAATGTCAAGACAATACAGTGCTACTGTCTCATTATAAGCAGTGGAAATTACCATTAGCCATGGCACTGCCCTCTATTAACCTGTGTATGAGTGTGTGTATCTGTATTTAACTTTAACAGCCTTTATTGGTGATTTTGATGTTTGGTGTGTGAGTCATTGTTAGACTCTGAGCTGTTTACTGCTGAACAGAGGCAGGAAGGCAGGCAGGTAAGCCAGTCTGTGCTGTGCTCTCATTAACCGCCTGTGGATGCACAGTGAGTGAGGGGGAAAGATGGGGAGAAAGCTGCTGTAAGAGAGAGAGGGAGGGAGAGAGATAGAGAGACAGAGAGAGAGAGAGAGAGAGAGAGAGAGAGAGAGAGAGAGAGAGAGAGAGAGAAGGGGAAAGGGAAGAAAACAATACGGGAGATTTTAGCTCCAAATTCTGTAAATAAGGAACAACCTGCGAAAGAGCTTTGCTGGTTGATCAGGATGTTATTGTGTGTGTGTGTGTGTGTGTGTGTGTGTGTGTGTGTGTGTGTGTGTGTGTGTGTGTGTGTGTGTGTGTGTGTGTGTGTGTGTGTGCGCGTGTGTGCGCGCGTGCATTGATTCACATGTGTGCGCAGACAGATATGCGCTTTTCTGACTACGTGCACTGAAAAATGTTTGTAAATTGGCATGGTTACGTGCACGGGTTTGTGTGTGTGAGAGTCTTGTGTGAGTGAGTGTGTGTGCGCGTGCATGTATGCATCCCAGCCCATCTGTACGTCTTTATGGAGGGGAGTAATTGAGTGGTGGAGGACAGGGCTCAGCACCGCAGGGAGCCAGCTGGAGTTATTGAGGGATGAGCAGTCTGCCTCTGGGAACCAGCATCTCTCTCTCTCTCCCTCAAAACAAGGCAACAGGAGTGGGGGTGGAGCGACTGAAGAATATTGGGAGGGACGGAGGGGAAGAGAGAGAGAGAGAGACAGAGTGAGTTAGAGAGAGACGAGAGAGGGGGAGATGAGCAACAAACCTCTCCGGGAGATGCATCTCCTGCACTTGCACAAAGAAAGGAGTGGGGGTGGAAGGACGAAGGGAGGGATGGAGAACGAGCCTCAGAGAGTTGCATCTTCTCCTTTAGCACAGTACACTTGGACTGGGATGGGGAGAAAGAGGGGGGATGGAGTTGCTAGCATAGAAACCCATAACCTGAGGTTAATCACCTTGTTTTTTTTAGAGTAGAGTTTGGACACAGTTGTATTTCTAGAATTGCTGGTCATAGGTATTCATAATCAAAAATGTATTGAAAAATTCAAACTGATGATGTTAAAGTTTAAATGCAGAGATACAATTAAATGTAATGACATTTGAATTGTACAGTCTATAAGCGTAGATCATTTCAAGTAGGTTGCTTCATGATCCAACTATCCACATATGCGTGCCCTATTGACCTATTTGTTATCTAGGCAAATAAATAAAAATGTAGGAGGAAACCAGCAAGAAGAGCTGCAAAGAAGCAGTGAGTAGAAGTATTGGTTCACACTATACATGGCAAAATTGCCAAAACAATAGGACTGTGGTCATCATTGTAAAAAGCAGCTGCTTTAGGCTTCATTTATGCTTGATGTATCACAAGGCTTGCAGGTGTCGGCCAGCCGAAGTGCGGTTACACTATCAGACATGCCCCTTAATTGGAGCTGAAGGGGTTTTTTTTCTGGGATATCGAAGGTGTGGCCCACTCTACGGTGCCTCAGATTGGCTTACTCTGATATTCTTCACCTAACTCTTACCAATCTCACTCCTCATGCCTTAAGCTAACCAACCCAACCAATGAAGGCAAAAGACTGGCCAATCAACGTTTAGACAAAGGCAGGTCTTACATTTGTCATCCTAGGAAATGAAATTTGGCATTCTGTGTGGCATGTTTTTGCCTGTCTGTGCATATCAAACATTTTCTGATGATGTAAATGGGAAGAAAAAACACAGAAAAAGATGTAGATGTAGATTTGAGTTCTAGTTACACTGCCCCCTGCAGTTTAGAAAAATATAGGTTTGCAGCAAGAGAAAACCTGCATAGAGTATGAAAGATCCAGAAGTTTCCTTGTCAGGATTCCACATCAGCCTGTGTCCCTGTGACTGTCCAACCTGCACTCATCCCAGGTTGTCACATTTTGCCACTTTGTCAGCGGAGCATAACCAAGGCTTTGAGCCTGGTATACACAGTGCAATTTTGGGCTGTCTGAGACAAAACATGACAAACGTGAAAGAAATGTAGCATTGTCGTGGCTCTACAACGGTGGGCCTACATTACCCAGGGAGAGAAGTTGAAGGATGATCATGGTCTTGTGATCAAAGACAGCCTCGGATAAAATTCAACATGCCAAGTTTGCCTCTTTTCCTCAGCCATGACTAGTCCACATTCTCCTCCTCCTCCTCCTCTTCTACAGGCTTTATTTTATACATATAAATGATACATATAGTTACCACTATGCATGCTGAGGATGTTTTGCTCTTGCACATTGATATGGATTGATGCGCATCATAGCGTGTGATTCTGTAGATGTCATCGTACAGTCTGCATACATCAAACTTGATGTCATACCCAAGTTTAATGGGTCCATGTCGCACTGTGTAGCTTGCACTAAACTTACAAGATTGCTAAAATCTCACAGTCTGTAGGAGGCTTTACTCTACAAGAACAACAAATCTGAGGACTCATCGGCTGGCTGCAACACAAGTGAGGCAGCAGCAGATCTAGAAACGACTGGAGCGTCTACCCTGTTTGACCACTTGCTTACTGTTTGTGCAGTAGAATTACACCACACAGGTAAATATTAAGGCTATGCTGAAGACACTCTTCCTGAACACTGACAGATTAGTATTATGGCTGTATGTGTTCTGTGATGTTGTCCCTTTTCTTTCCTGCAGCTCTGACCAGGTGTGCTGCATACCTAACGAGGTGCTTTGCTTGGCGAGGTGCACCTGGCTGCTTGAGTGTTTCTGCTCCAGCAACGGAGGAGAGACGCTTCTAGTGTTGGGACTGCTGGTTGTACTGTTCTCTGCCTGATTGTTTTTGTCTTGTTTGCTTATCTTATGTTTATAAATCCCCTGGATTTGATTGTTTTAAAGGTTTCTTATGATGTTATTTTGGGTCAGAGGCGAGTGTGGTTTGCCCCATAGAGCTACCAATTGTGCAGAATAACAATGGACATTGCTGTCCACACATTCTTTTGTGACAGCTCAGCTCAGTGTATCAATACACTATCCTATATGGGTTGTGTTTGAATGAGTAAAAATAAACTTAATGTTAGTTTGAATTAGTTTGAACCTGACTTTGAAAAAGTGACAGTCCTTATCACAAGACATTGTGCACATAATATCATGTAATACCTAATAAATAAACCCACTAATGCTTTAAGATGACGCTCCATCAGTTCCAAGTTGCGCCGGTTGATTGGACTCCAGTATACTGGAGAAAAGACTTTAGACAAAGTTGTATGTCCGCAAATGTCTTGAGTTTTTAAATTTATAGAGAATAAAGGTCACAAGTCATATTTTGCCCTTCAATAAGACTGCAATGTTCCTTATGTTTAAGGACAACATCAGTGAAGGGTAAGATAACATATGGGAGGTGTGTGAAGGTCGGGGCAGCTGTACTATGGATATGCACACAAAAGCAGAGTAAAGATTGAGAACAAATGTGAGGAATGGAGGACAGTGGAGTGAGGAAGAAAGTTTGGAGGGCAGCTGTCTCATGAAGAGACAGAGGAGACAGGGGATAGATAGGGTTAGTGGAGGAGGGAGGGAAAGAAAGATGAGGAGGTGTGGCTGCATGCTGCGTGAGGACAGGCTGTGTGACGTCAGTGGTTCATCCACAGACGTCACGTTACATCCACACATTTAGATACAAACGCTCAAACTAAAAGTGAGCTGAGAGAGACAGATGTGGGTGAGAGGCGATCAAAGTTAATTTAGTGGTCAGCCATACCTAGTAAGTGTTTCTTTTATCAGACTGCATCTGAGGTCTGATCAGTCTGGGATCAGGATGCAGGGTCTATTATAAGCGTAGCAGGTCCAGACATGCCAGCTATTGGTAATACTGTGTCATGAATTCTGACAGAAAGAGAGTGCTCTTAATATATTTTTGCCTGAGAAGATGTAACACTTAGAGAAAAAATGTAGGGTATCCACAAACTGAACTAAAGCTCCCCAAAACTGTGCTTTACCAGATGATACCTTTTAGAACCACAAACTTGCATATTTTGATAAGGCATGAAAATCCACTTTTATTTCTTCAGCTTAATGCAGGTTTGAGAGTTTTTTTAGTCACAGTGCATTAAGTTGTAATCACAATAATCATCACAGTGGTTTAATTAAATCAAGATCTTGCATATGAGATGCTTAGCATATACATTGCAGTAATCATGCAGTGTCCTTTTGATGAGGGAGCTCAGACTGTGTGAAGGGCTCTAAGATTAGATCGTGACAGACGGGTTACTCTTGGATTCAAAGATAACATTAGCACAGACAGAAGATTTAGCAGTTCAAATGTGTCTTTGCAGTTCGCTGGTGTCTTATGCTGCAAATGAACCACGCTGTTGCTCAAACTGCAGGCAATGAGTTACAGTCAGTGGCAAGAGGCTCTGTTATACCACACACTGTAGGGCGTGCAACATTATTAAAGCCAAAGTGAGTCAGACAATGCATTAAGTTTGCTGAGCTCTGAAAGGTACCTAAGTATATTTGACACACTAGACTGCGTGCACGTCCAGATAAATACTCCTCAACACAGAATGTGTGACACACCTGCACAGTGCTGCACGACACTGAACAATGGCATATGACATGTGAGAGAACCTGTGGAGAAAAGGCTTTGCACGCCTGGGGTAAGAAGTGCACAGGGATGGGACCGGATTTTCTCCCCAAAAGGCAGCCAGTAAATTGGGATCACATTTCGATCACTAATGATAATTAACGGAGTTCTGAGTACACTGCTCGTCATCATCATAAATCATCACTTTCTCCTGGGATGGATGGTTGAGCTGCTGTTAGAGTTCATGCAGTGCATTTGAACAAGTGAAAAAACAACAATATGACAACCATGTTGATAGGTATTTACCATACTTAAATATTTTTAAGAACTGAAAATATATAATGATATTTTTCTTTAAAGCCTTATATATATATATATATATATATATGTACACAGAATAATTCCCAATAATTCCCTAAATATTGCACAAACCGTTGTATGGGTATTCTTGTAACTAGGATACACTGAACCAATCAATAGTGGCAGTGCACCATATTTTGGTAAAACCAGCTTTTTCCAGGTTTATTTGGAAATTATCTTACCACATCCATATATGGCTATATATTACAATATATTGGATTTATGTAACAGTTCACAAGATAAATTCAGGTTTTAAAGAGAAAACAGACACTTTTTAACTTCCCCCAGTATTTCCAGATGGTGATATTATTGGCACCACTGTCGCAAAGACTACGGGATCACTATGTTTTCCGAACTTTCTTTGTGCAACAGAGCCTTCATTTTCTTGCAAGATCATACCCTGTGGCGGGCAGAATTGCATGGTGAAAGCTTGACTTATAGGGAACCAATCTTAACACTGATGGTGTCATTATGGCACGAGGTCTAGCTCAGGAAGTTTAACAATGTGCAAACCTCCTTTGTGCCCTGCGGTGAAGTATTTTTTGTTGCACACCTGTTCCTTCTTAAGTCATTCTGTAGCTAATACATTGTGCAATCGACATTTCCAATGTAATTTATCATTAAAATAAAATTGATCTGAGGATCTATGAGAAACACACCTACATACAAGACAATAAATAAAACAAAATGAAGACTGACAGTATGCTGTGATCAAAACGGATGACCTCGCGAACGCTGTGTCAACAAAAGTTTTAATCAAACGGAGTTTTGTTGCTGTCATGTGAGTTTTGTATCTCAGTCGCCCACATAAGGCTGATTTGAGGTGCTGTATAATTACACTCAGTTCACAGTAATTCTCTGCAGTTTCACTTCATGAATAATCCGGCATTATGATCGGCGGGTAGGCAAGCTGTGGCAAATCCACAAACAATATTATCAACCCACACACAATCATGCAATCACCGGGTTTTAGAATATTAGTAGTGAACATACAGGATATGTGCTTTGATGGACTGTGAAGAGTGATATGTGACAATTTAAAAACACCTACACACCCAGCGGCAGAGTGTAATGCACTTCAGGCTCCAGGGAGAAGCAAAGTCACTCCATTTATTAATGATATCACTTCAGCTCCATATCAGTTAAAACCCTGAAAATGGATACGAGGTAGTGCGGGATGAGCGAGGCAAACACTTCTATAAATCCTCCTTTCACTTCCTGGAAATGTTGTTGGTATCAAAGAGCTTTTTAAGACTGCAGGCATGTCTGTAAATCACACAGAGAGGAGCAGAGCTGTTATAATTGCTTTGCAATGCCTGTGATGCCCCACCGCATTATCCATGTCATAGCTTATTGCTTTTTTATTGTTAAGTGCCTCATAAAAACGGCATCGATACATGACCATTGATTTGTGCACGGCCGGGTAAGCTCCCCAGATGGTGAGCATACATGATCTGCAAGCATACACACACACACACAGTCACATGGACAAGAGGATGCCAGCATCAGATCTGCCTGCCTGAGACCTCCACACTGGCCCACTGAGACACAAGGCTGAATAAATGGATGTGTCCAGATGGGTAGGAGAGAAGGAAGACTACAGGGGGAGAGGGACAAACCCCTCTGTACTGCTCTTGCTCACTTTGAAACGTAGCTTCTTGTCACAAGTGTGTGCGTGAGTGTGTATGTGTCAGTGTTTGCACGGTGGAGCATTGTCTGTGTTAGCTCAGGCCCAGTTCCCACATCCTGGCTGGTGGTCACACAGTTGCACCACACACACATACAATACGCAGGCTTATCAGAGAGAGCAGAACACTCCTCTGATTAATAAGCTATGGCACTGCAGAGTCACAAGCCAAAAAGAATTCGCTCTAACCAAATCTGGTTCGCTCCAGGCTGCAATCCTTCCCCAAAAATGAACAAAAACTACACAGAACATTGATCTTGTGCCTCGGAAATTGAAGATGATTTAAGTCCTGATAAGCTTTTAGGAAACTGGGACCAGAACAGACCAGCCTACTCTGGCAAATCTAGTCTGTAGAGGTTGCATTCCAAAATCAGCTCACCCAGAAACCCCTCTGCTGCTCCCAATCCTTTATCATCGAAACCTACTGGGGCTCAAGCGCAAATCTCGGCTATTATTCAATCGGCAGCCAAGCATTAATATTAATTGTTTTGTCTCGAGCAAGGGCCAATCTCCTCAGCATAAAGGACTAGATGTTGTTCATTACTGTCACAGAGCTGTCTTCATTACAGAGACATGTTCTTACAGTATGTGCACGAGTGTGTGTGTGTGCACTCAGTGGGGGTTTATCTCCGACGATAGCTCATAGTTCTACATGTCTGCCGTTCCTCTGTGTCACATCATCGGCCGTCTAGCGCAATCAATCAAGAGAGCCCATTGTGCCTCACAAAAAGCCAATGAGCTGCATCAATAACTGAGCCTGTACTCCCCACCCATGAATATTCCCCTAATGAAACAATCTCTTACCGCAACACAGGCCTGGAAGTCAGAGGAAAGAAAAAAAAAATGAGAGAGGCTGCACGGTGACAGGAATGTCCGTACTTTGGCTCCTTCTGTCTTTCAATTATCACAATGAGGAGCACACAGTGGAGAAAGAAAATGGAAAATTTGAAAGAAAGAAAGGAACACATGCACACATTGATCAATGTGCTCCTTTTTGTTCCTTTGCATGTAAGTTAATGCTATTAACAAAAGGGCACTAGCTGACTGTAACCCATTCACTCTAATACCCATCCCCCAAAGATGCAACAAGAGAAAGGGATGGGAGGAAATAATGGCCACATTCACTTCTTCAAAACATCACACATGGAAGAATCACAGTAATGTCCTCCCTCTAGCAGCCTTCATTTCCATTAAAACAACATATCGCTCCCTGGTCCCTATTAACCCGGGGACCCGGGCCATCCTGAGCTTGCACTAGCTGGAACACTTTGCACCGAAAACAGTGTGTTCATCACTTGGCCTCCCACTACTGCCATTAACTCTGTGCTAAGACCATTATTTAAACACTGAAAGCAGAGCGAGTAATTTGGAGAGACGCAGTGCCAGCTCTAACGTCTATTCTATAGCCGCAGCTGCAGTGTGTAGTCTGGAATCTGTCGAGGGGCCAGTAAGTGACGCTCCATTGAGCCTCCACAAACAACACAAGACAGAAATGAACCACTGAGGCAGGAGAAAAAGGGCAAATGTTTTCCCTGTAACAGAAAGAAGATGGATGACAAAGTATAGGAGAGAGAGGAGCGGACAGAGATGGAGACAATGGAAAAGAGATGGAAAGGAAAAATTAGTGATGATTTATTAAGTCATGTGTCAGACATAGATACCAAGGAGGCAATTGCATAATCAGCCAGGTGTTATGAGTGAGGAAACAGAAAGACATGCCATACCTGCCTTTCTATCTTCCTATAGCTGCACATAACATGCATGTGACCCTTAATCCATAGTGTCTACGCTCGCTGTGAGTCACATGGATACCCCCTACCTGTGCCATCTCTAATGCTCTTGCCCACAAGCACACACACAAATACACATGTACACAGCACTGTGCATTCCCTCCCCACAGAGCACATCATCCACCTCAACAACAACAGCGATATTTACAGCCAGGCCCCCCTGAGGGAGGCCGGGTTTCTTGTCACGAAGCCGGCCCTTTCAGCACATACAGAACTGTAGGTGGCTTCAACGAACACCACCAGTCTGGGAGAGAGGACGGCTATTCTAGACTGTGACAGGAAGCACGACGCTGGTGTGAATCCCGCGTCTGAGGCACTTCAATCCTCGAGAAACAATAACAGAGCCCTGGCCTTTGACGTCAGCGTGGTTGTAAAGGCAGAGACTAGGGTAGAGATTAACAGGAGCTATTGGGGGGGGGTCAAACCCTCTTCCTGTTGCTAGGAAGCACTGAGTGCCTCATCTTTTGATGCCTAAATGTCTTTAAAGGAGAGAAATATTTAGAGGGAGGGGTAGAGACGGACAGAAATAGAGTGAACTGATAATGGATTGTTCTCTGTCAGGTCAGATTGTTCTTTACAAGTTGACTTTAACAGGACCCATTGTTCATTCTACAATATCAGGTGTGACTGTTGCTACAAGTGGCTATCTATCTACACCACTATAGATGTAAATTCTTAATCATCCTCATCATCATCCTCATCATCATCATCATCATCATCATCATCATCAAAAATGTGTTTTCGCTGCAAAAAAAATGTTTGGATTACTGTCTGCAACATACAGCATAATTCCTCCCACTTTGCAGTGTAAATGACGTACTCTAAAATATTAGAATACACTAAATATTGAAAAAAAGAGAAAGGTGCTAACTTGAACCATACAGGATTCTTCAGCTTGTCCCCATGGCTGAACCAGAAACCACCCAGGGAGGCTTTAAAAATAGTACATAACTAAATTACCTGTCTATCTCTCCTCCACTAATCATGGTTTAACAGGTCAGCAACTATAAAATGCCAAAGGGATACCTTTAAAAGAGAATTTTGGCAGTCCTTGTGGTATTGTATGGCATGAACTTATGGTAAACATATCAACTACAGCAGGACACCAGTAAAATGAATTGTTTAAGTATATTCCAGATACATCTACACTGAAAAATACAATTTGAAACATAATTAAACTTTTAATATTTTAGGATGAAGATCCTTTTACCATCAATTCTTTTAACAATCTTTGAAGAACTTGTCACAGGGGTGAGGTTGGATGAAGACCCAAATGCAGAACAAAAAAGTAGAAAGGTGTGCAAACAAAAAGCGAGCTTTTAATGCTGATGATGAAGTCCAGATAAACAAACAGGTTACCAAAACCACAAAGTACAAATAAAATACAAATAAAAACACTAAACTGAAACAAATGAGAATATTAACAAAGAACTCGGGTGAATGCGGCAGCAGCAACAGAACAGGGTAGAATCACAGGGCAGGATAACAGAAAGGGTTACAGACAAACTGACAAAGACCTAAGGGGAACACTCAGGTATATATACACAGTGGTTACTAATCAAGACAACGACACACAGCTGGGGTAGGTGGACACAGTGAACAGGAGGGAAACACAGGGACTGGCTAACAAATGAAGATGTGGCAGGGAACAAAAGGGTGGAGCAAACGAGACTAACACAGAACAGGTGTGCAGGGAAGACTCTATCGGTGCATGCCCACTGTACCTGACACGTGACCAGAAATCTGCTCTCATTCTTTATGTGTTGGAAGCGACTGGTTCCCTGTACAAAGCATGCTGGAATACCTGCAATGCGGACCAAGCTGGTGGCATGGGGAGAGGGAGCGCCAATTTCAAAAATTCAAATGGTGCTTACATCAACACAGCCACTCAAGCTACAGCTCCAGTGAATATCAAAACAATTCTGTATAAATACAGGAAATACTAGAGTTAAACTTTGTCTGGTCGAGAAGGGGGCAGGGGATTGTGGACGGATACAAGTGACCAGTGGGGCAGAGCGGGCGTGAATTGAGGCCAATTGGTCGCATATAGTGGGCATGCACCGTTAACAAGGGAGGACAAAAGAGACTGATACAAGACAGGTGAAACTAATCAGGGAAACACAAAGACGGGAAGTAAAACCACACATGACACATTAGGATAGATACTACAAATGTAAAACTGGAAACACGAGTAGAGTGAAAACATAACAAAACACAAAAATGAAGTCCACACTATAACTCAAAACCTATAATCATGACAGAACTCTGTCTTTCAAACAGGGTTATTGATGAGACCCTTAGTCTGAAAGGCACCCTTGAGACCTTCAAAAAAGGTTTCCTCTGAAGTAAATGGTTCTGCTCAGGCCGAAGGGGAATCCCTTGTGGAATCCTTATTTCTAAGAGTGAAGGTACCCAGTATTTAAAATACACTTGGTTTGCGTTTCATCCCAAATACCAAATATTTCACAACAGGTCATACTGTGCTCTGTAATAACAAGAACAAACACCTACAGTACAGGATCAACAACTGTTCCCACATTGTTACTTCACATCTTGTTCCCCAGTACCTATGTATGAATCTACATGTGTTGCATAGTCCCAGTAGTTTATAAGGCCGCTGTAGATTTAGATATCATCTATAAAACTCTACAAAACTACAGTCACACTGTGGCATCAATCGGATCAATGGTGAACAAAACCTAAAATGTCAAAAGAAAGCAGTGGATGTGCTTCTACCTTGACTGTGCTAGGAAATAATCTTTGATATTATTGGAAGATCTGTTCCTCTGGTAGTTGAGTCTCAAATTTACCGATAGTATTTGTACATGTTATTTATTCTTTAAGGAAAAAGCAAACTGTGAATGAGTTGTGTGACATGATTAGATGCTGTGATAAATGGGAGCCATCTAATGAGCCCCTATTTAACAGTAAGCACTCACCAGGTCGGCCAATGACAACACAAGTCAAACTGCATGTTGAGAGTGGAAGGTCACTGGGGCTGCCTAGTCAGCAGACCTGTCTAATGTCCACCGTCTCAGTGATCCACACAAGTGTCTTTCTGTGTGAGTGTGTGCGTGTGTGTGTAGAGGGTGGAAGCAGTGGGTTGCTTTATGATGCACGCAGTCTTTTGACACCTTAGCAGAAGCTGCTGACTCCCTAGTCAGGGCTTCACCCTTTGTGAGCAAAAAGAAATCCTGATTGTAAAAGAGGCTGTTAAGACCAGCAGTTTCTCCTCTTTGGCACACTTACTGAACAAACAGATGCAAAAATGAACTCATGTGTGTATGCAGGGGCGAAGGTATTATTACACACATGAAGCGGACAGACTTGGTACAAAGCGCAGCTCTACAAGATTATCTTGCTTAATTAGATTTTCAAATGTGTCTTGAAACAAGATAAAAATAGACGCTTTTATGCTATAAGCTTAGCAGAAGTAACATGTAGGCCCGTGTAGATTTCTTCCTGTCTTTGAACTGCACCGGAAAACCATGCTGCAAATGCAATGTAAAGGGAATAAGTGGCAGAAATACTCAAGGTTTCCCTATTATTCTAAAAGGATTTCTTGATTATCTGTGGGCTGATTGTATGAAGCCTGTCTGTTCTTATAAACTACACAGCAAGATATTTGATGCTGCTGTTCAGTAGCAACCGTGTCTACTATAATTACTGCTCTGCATTAGTGATTTATGTTCAGTGGCAACTTTCAGCGCCGATGCAGAATCTGCTGTGGTTGCTCGCCTTTGGCACTGCAAGCCCTTACAGTCTCATTTTTATTAGTAAACCATGACTTTTATGTTAAACTTAAACACGTGACAAGTGATTTAAAAGCCCACTTTACTACCTTACTAATATTCACTTCAAAAACGTTGGAATTTCAAAACTCCAGTGTTTTCTGCCATTTTCGCCAATACCTAGAGCCTTTGAATGTTTTATCTGATACACTCTGACAGAAATCCTAATTTTGAAAAAACTGCTTTTCCCGGAAACATATTTTGCTAATATGAGGTGATAATTTATTTATAGAAGATAAAGTGGACTGATAATCCTTGCTCTTTCTGTTGACAGCAGACCTAATCATGAAGTGCAGTTTGGAGACATTTAGATTTAATGTTATTACACTGTAAATATCAAACAGGATTTTGGTTGTGGCCAGTTGGGTAGGCCTATTCCTTACTTATATAAAATCACGAGATGCTTCCAGGGGCTCCACCCATTGACAGGGAAGGAAAAAAAGTGAAGCAAAGGTCAAATTAATTCAGAATAGGTCAAAGTTAACGGTCTAGTGTGTAAGATTTTCTCGCATCTAGCAATGAAGTTGCAGACTGCAACCAGCTGAAACTCCTCCTGCATGCCAACGATGTAGGAGAACTACAGTGGCTGACGCAAAAACGTGAATGGCCCTATAGCGCCAGTGTTTGGTTTGTCCATAATAGACTTCTGTAGAACAACATGACGGACTCCATGGAAGAGGACCCACTCTGGATGTAGATATTAACCTTTCATTCTAAGGTAATAAAAAACACCACAATTCATATTTCAAGTGATTATAAACTAATGAAAACCTAGTAATGAACCCACCTAAATCCTACACACTGGACCTTTAAGGCATTAACATTGTGCTGATCAACAATTTAGGGGCATCTCACAGTAAGGTTGCAGAACTGAAACTTCTTCCATGTGCCAAACGTGCAAGAGAACTATAGAGGCAAAAACGAGCACAGCCAATTTTCTGGCTCTAGATAGGACCTTATTATCCTCTACTAGATTGCATTGTGAAAACCATGGGAAATCTGCTTTGTATTCCTATAAAGGTGCCTCATTGTACCCCCTTTTCCCTAATGTCCATTCTGTGTTTAACACACAAGCACATGCACGCGCGCACGCACACACACGCACACGCGCGCAGACACGCAGACACACACACACACACACACACACACACACACACACACACACACACACACACACAAATGAAAACATACATCGCCTAACAAACTGCTGTCCCCATTGATGAGACCCTCCTGCAGACTGGTGGACAACAAAACCATACAACCACTCACATCAGCAATCAGTCGATTCAGATTTGCAGGGGAATATCTCTGCACAAGCCCGCTGCTGATTTCAATAAGTAACTCAGCTGTGATTTATAGACCTAATCCCCCACAGGCAGCATGTACAGCCAGCTCTAATGAAACACATTGGTTTGGATGTGATCTGAAGAGTCTTGATAGCTATGCCATGTGGAAAAGAACATATGGATCACTGAGCTCCTCTCTAACATTCCTGAACAATCTGGACAGGACATTGGGCGTTTTATCACCACCAAGGACTCAGCAGTTGCACTGCGGAGGCATCCAGCTGCTTGTTCCCAGCAGGATAAGCATCCTATCTGTCCTCGGGAAAAACAGGAAAAGACCTCTTGCACGCTGCTACCATGAGGTCATGTTTTGTAACTTTATCTAAATCATAGCTGGGGCTTCTTCATATAGTTTGAAGAGAATTCTATGATCTGATTTAAACTCTAGAAACTCTGGTGGTTTGTTCTGCCAAAACACAACTTTGTGACAGCATTGAATCTTATTGCCTCTCTTTAATAGCTCTAGTGATAACTAATTCAATAAAGTGAAAAAAAAAAGATAAACTTAAATAAGATCAGCATCATCTCTGTCTTCCTGACCCATGAGTCACTCTGTCCATAAGCAAAAGGAGCCATTTGGATTAGCAAAACTGTTTAAAGCTCACTCGTGAGATCATCCGAGAATATGTCATCAGTTCCACTCGCAACCACGAGACCCTGAATGGACCCTGCTTTAGTTACACAACATACTGTGGAGCTTAAGTGATTAGCTACCATTAGATCATTTTATAGGAGAGGAGAGGAAAGGAAACAAGAGGAGAGGAAACAAGAGGAGAGAAGGATTACAGTTATCATCACTGTGCCATGAGGCATTGTTTTTCCTACAACATTCATCATGCTATCAGCTTCCTTATTATGAGGAGTCACTGTGGGCACATTTGACATGCTGGCCAAACCATACACTGCCCTGACCTGTAAAAGCTACCTCCCTTTTCTAATTTCAGAGCATCAAATGCCCCTCTATTTAGCAGTAGCTTATTATAGACTGTCTGTTTAAGGTGACAATGTTGTGCCGTTATGCTGCTTGCCACTCTGTAAAAAAAGTACGAAGGCGGGATGGGGGATAAAATTGTCTCATCTTTAAGCTGCCAAGGGATATAGTAACAGCGCAGAAACAGTGTTTGTATGAAAGGGACAACCCGCAGTATGGGTGTGACATTTTGACTATGTTTTCTGCATGCAACCCGCTGTGGGAAATTGAAAATGCAGCCAGTAGCAGTTTGCAGCTAATTAAAAACGGAGGCCATAAATGTCCACAAAATGGGAAAACAATGAAGTCCTCCACGAGATGATTGATTATACTTACCATGTTATGCCATTGTTATCATTGTTAGAGCACTGCTGATGCTTATGTTACATGTCACATTAATTGCCAATGCTGATGTGTTAAACATCACACCTGTCACGCCTCTTTTGCTTCTGTGATGCCGGCATGCTGTCTTAAATCCCACACTGCAGCGGCAAGATGCCACCGTCATTTGATTCTATGTAAAAATGTATAGGCGAAATAAAGACGGTACTTCGTAGCATGATCTTTGTCTAAAGGAGGTATTTAAATAGGATATGTAGTTGTACATAAGGTTTTCTGGGGCGTAGTAGAAAGCAAGAGCTCTCTGAACATTCAGGTGTCTCAGTTACTAAAAAAAATGATTTAAAACATTCCAAACCCCTTCTGGTTATTCAGCATTCAATATGTGTGCTGGTGAGGCTTCAGGAACCATAAATCATAAAGCCATTATTTTGGAGGAAGATTGCCCAATCATTTTTTCTGCACACTCCAGCAGGTGTCACTCTAACCTGTGATCTCCAATACACACTTAAGAGCTGCAGCCACCAACCAAACCTGACTCAGGGCTGCAAGAGGTGGGGTCAGTCAATCAGTCATTCAGTCATTGCTCTTCCTTCACCAGGAGAGAGTTCACAAGAGGTTCAACCCTGCCCAGCACAGCAGCGTGAAACCCAGTCTGCCTGCCACACTCTGGAACACACTCTGCTGAACCCACGGCCCCAGGGGGAGGAAATGTTTTTTTCTTGCTGCCGAAAAACGCCTCTACCTCTTCTGTTTGTGCTAAACTGCTTTAGCTTAAGCTGTTCCAAGATAACGATCATTAACGCTCTTTGGCGTGTAGACCGTGAGAGCATTCGTCTCAAGGAAATGGAAGAGGAGAGGCATACTTTTTGTTAAAAAAGGGACTTTTTTTTTATTTCCCAGGGCATGCACTGCTTGTGCTGTTCAGCATGTCAGACAGGAAAGAAATGGTAGTTCATAGGCCTACAGCACTTGAGAAAAACACTGACAGGCTGCATTTCAAGGACACAACCTTTAGTTTGTTTTGCCAAGGAGCAAAGTTAAGAGTGTGGGCGTAATTCTCTATTTGTCTCTGGACTTTGACTTCCCTGAACCCTGTCATTTCTAATCTTGGGGGCACAGCTGCTTTCATACATGGTGGTTTCACACAATACAAGCTCATATCTTCAGTGTTCTATAGTATGTAAATCTTCATTTACATTGATGGAGGGTTACATAACTCGCACAGCAGCTGCAGCTTCACAAACAGACAGGAATTTACATGTTCTGGACACAGCTTCTCTTTTTGCTGCCTGCCCGCATATGTGTGCATTTGTTCTGTGTCCATGTGGATATATATAAGCATACATAATAGCAGTGCAAAAGGGAAATAAAAACAGCAACTTCAGCACTTGTGTGATCAATCGTGTAAAGCTGGGTTTCATGCTAATTCTGGCTAATGTGTGTAGAGGCCTAGTTAACTTTGCAAAGACTTTTCTCAGATGCAGTGCTATTGGTTTTGGTCAGTCCATACTGATTAGACTTCAGACTTAAAGCCCCGAATTCCCCTTGAAGGCTTTATCTGACATTTGAAACCCCTGCTGGTATGCAGGTTCAATTTCATTTGGGGGGGCAAAACTAGATCAGTAAAAAAAGAAAACCAACATAGTGTTGACAGTGAATATACTGTGTGCTGTGCGCTGGCACAGAGGCCAACGAGCAGCACAGATGGCATGTCCATATGTGTTGTCTGCACTTTTTGCTGGCCCATGTTAAACATGGTGGACAGGGGCTGTGATGGGACAGTGAGGTGATGTTCTTTGGGTGTCATCTCACAGCTGACAGACGTTCCCTGAGGTAATAGCTGTAGAACTTTATTCTTTCATGATTTAGTATGCTATTTTGGACATTTTAAATTCAATAGCTTAAAGGAGTACTCTAGTAATTTAGTCTTGCTCGTCTATAAATTTGGGGGATTTGTGGGACAGATTAAAAAAAGAAATATTAGGCAGTGAAACTGTGCTGCTCTTGGTCCCTTGTACTTAAAACTTCAAAATGCTGAAACCTACAGTTCCCATAATGCAGCATGCACATCTTTCATTACCCCTTCCCTGCCCTGCAGTGTTGCCAGATTGGAAATATCAAACTATGGTACCAGAGGCTCAAAATGATCCTATTTTGAGAAAACGCGATTGGCTGTAAGGAGATCAAGTGAGAAATGATGCGTAAACACAGATGTAGGAGCCAGGAAATGAGGTAAAATGAGAAATGTAAACTAAACTAAGTGCTTATTTAAAGTGTCACAATGGTCACTTTCAGTGGCGAACCGTGAGTATGACAAAATAAAAAATAAATAAAACGAGAAATGGTGCAAGAAATTGAGAGGGACAAGCGACGTCCATCCTCTATTTAACAATGGTGTAAGGATGTCAACAATGGACTATAATATCAATTACATCCTCAGTAACAAGCAACCTGCTCAATGTAAACTACTCAGGAGAATTGGAGATAATTTAGGCTACACAGCTGAAATAAAATAACCACCATATAAAGCAAACATCTGGAAATATATAACTAGATAACCCAGAATATAACCCTGTCATACTGTCATCCCTATTCTGACAGGGTCACCGGTAGGCCCACCACACTACCATGGACAGCGCCATGGAATCACAGCGCATCACAAATCACACATTTACCGAGTCACATAAATCCATGAGAACCGTCACAGTAAAATCACATTTCACGTGCAAAACACTCAAATCGTTGCACCACAATACTGATACCAAGAACTCTTGGTAAGAACTCTTTTAAAGTTGAAATTAAGAGTCATGATATTCAGACTTAAGTGCAATTTACATGGGATGAGCATTACTTGAAGACCTCTAGTCATTTAGAAACTACAGTTTAATTTCTACGTTAGAAATTAACCCCCACGGCTGTTTTTTTTTTTTATGAATACAAATTACTGAAGGTCCCCAGGTAATATTAATCCCGTGTAAATGTAAAACAAGCCGGCTTTGGCAACATACCTTAAAGTACGATGAAGTCCATCCGTCTATCCTTCTTTGTGAAATAGAGGATGGCAGCGCCACAAAGTTTGACCTTTGACTTAAGTTCCAAAAGAAGTTTCTCAATGGACATCAGTGCCAAAGCTCCCACGCGATCCTGCCCTGTGGTATTCCTGGCATGCGTCTAGATGCACTTCAGGGTAGAGGGTCCAGAAGGGCAAAGAACATCAATTTTTCATGATCCTTGAACCTGCTCCTCAGCTGAGTGAAAATGTTGTCCAAGATCTCACTGTGCAGCTGCTGGTCCGCTGCGCGCACATCTCCAACTATCCGCCTCTTGTGCCCGCTAGCTGTTTCATTTTAGCAGCACCTTGGGACATGAGGAGGTTCAGAAAGTGCGCATTACAGTGGATAAGGGGGCTGCGTGGTATTTTTCCTTGATTTTTGCTTGTACTCAATTTTGGCCGGAGGCCATGACCGCGGCTTTATCATAACACTGGGCAACGACTTTGGCGGTGCATTCACAGTCCTCGAGAAAATCCAGAACCTGGCCTGCTATTGCCTCTGCGCGCCTGTCCCACTGACGTCACCAAACTTGAAAAACCTCTCCTTCACACCACCGTCAGAGGTGTAAGGCGGACATAAGACATCTGTCAGCCATCACGGAGACAAAAGGCGTTGTCTTCACCTCTGTCCTCATGGCTTCGGTCATTACGTCTGCCACCGTCTGTATCAGGTCGTTCAGAGTTTTGCAGATGGTGCCCACGAACACCGTGGCCAAGATGTCAGTGTAGCGGGCTGTCATAACTCTGCCAAAAAACTCCAGCAACTCCAACTAGTTCCCTTTGTTTTCAGAATCTTTTCTCTGGTCGTGTCCTCGAAATGCCAGCTCTTGCTTTCTCAGAAATACAACTACATTACTGAGACGCTTCAGAATCTCTCTGTTCTGCCTGGCCTTGTTTTGGGCCACAATTTGATTACGGCGCTGCTCATTTAACTGAAGGTAAATTCTAGTGTCCCCAAAAGTGTTTAAACTCACCCTTGCTAGCAGGTTTGCTTTTGGTGACGGCTGACTTTGTTAGGTCAGTGAAGCTAACAAATCCTCCACTAACCCAGGTGGACGACTTATCGGTCGTAAAAAACAAACAACTCCGGCAGTGCAGCCTGTTTGTTTTCGTACAGCCTGTCATCCAAGGGTAGTTCACAATTTTCGGTCTTGAAATGCCTTTCTACACTCTTATCCTTTTCTGTTAATTTCAGAGCTGGAGTTGGCCGTCCGTTTTTTTATTTTATTACTTGTTGTTTCTCCGTGAAAGGCCGCCAGAAAAAAGGCGAAACTGTTAAGCTAGCCGCAATGTTACTATCGTCAACCGCCATCTTACTCTCTCCTGCCGCTCGCTCGTCACTACTAGCCTCCTGGAAAACCTACAGCGATTTTTTTTAGGTCCCACCCACTTAAAATCAAACTGTGATTGGTCAATTCATCCCTCACTCTGCTGTAAACCAACACAAGCAGCGACGGCCTTCTCTAATGAAGTCCTAACCAATGAATGAGCCAGCTAACCGGGTTCTGGCTGGAGACAACCAATTCTGATTGGATAACAAATTTCCAAGACAGTAACCCTTTTATTTCTGATGTAAACTTGACCGGATGATTACATTTAAAATGTTGATGGGAGATTGTACAGAAGGCAAGATTATCATACAGATACAATAATCATCGTACAAATGGCAACTGCTGCTCTATAAATGTGCTAATTTTCCTACTGTTTACAACAACCACTTTATGTCAAATAGTTGAAGCATACCTCCCAGCGAGTCTCCTGTTTTTTACCCTGTCTCCTGCCCTGCTCCCGATTTTTAATTTCTCCAGCTAATCTCGTGATTTCATAGTGATTTGATTTAAATGGGTCTTTCGTAGTTTCTGTGATGTGTCCATATTGTAGGATATGTGTCCTGTTACCTGGCAACCCAACCCAAATGACCCCCGCCTGACGTACCGTGCGTCTTGCGTCACTGCGCACGTTCATGCTCACCTTTGAGAAGGCGGCAGTATAGTGAGGCTACGCTCCGCTAGCTTTGCGACTGAAAATGGATAAAACAGTTCCCAAAAAGAGGAAATGTACTCGTGAATACCACGCGGTTTGCAAGATGTGTCGGGCTGACTTCAGCAGAACAACGTTAGCAAACATGCTAACCATAAACACAAACCCGCCTCGGAAGCAAAGACTGCTAACATCGGCTCGTTCCTCGTGAAAGGTGTGTCGCAGGCTGATAAAGTCACGAAGGCAGAGGTACACACACGCACACACACACACACACATCCTCTGACTCAAGTGTTGGATTGTGAGCTTTAAAGACTTTGGCCTGTGTGTTTGGACTGAATTAGTTGAATCTGTTGATAGCACTGCTTTGTTGTAATTACTGTAAAACACATTTGCCTCCTGTCCTGTCTCACTTGCTTCCAAGTGGATTGTAGCCTGCAGAGTACAGTCAGTCCTGCATCATTTTATCCTTCCTGTTATTCTGTTGAAGGTGTTTTTGGCAATGATGAAATTTCAGTACATTTACTGTGAGCAATGGATTTAAGGCCCACTAAAAGTCATTGAGTTTACATCCTTGTATTTATTGTATTGGTGGTGTAGGGTTATATGGGGGCAGGGATGTTGCGAGTGGGCCATACCATCCCATACCCCAAAAATCTCCCTCTTTTTCACAGCCTAGTGTTGGCAGGTGTGATTGAAAGACACAAGTCCAACTCCAATGACATCATCTGGGGTATGTTTTTTTTCAAATGTTTGAGAGCTTCCTTCTGAGCCACAGGACAAGATACAACTGTTTTAACAGCCTGAGTCAGGCCCGCCATAAGAAGTTATGGACAGGAGGAAAAATTTTTCCAAACTGGGACCCTGATCCTCACCCACTCAAATGCACTTTTTCATTGATTGCATGGTTAGCACTTCTATCTTGGAAATTGCTCAGAGTTTCCTCTCAATATACCAAGAAAAGCCGTAAATTTTCACAAGGATCTGATAATCCCAGAGGTCACAACAGGCCATTTGATACAAAAAGATCAAGTTTAAAAAAATAACAACAAAAACTACTATGGGTTCTAGCATCATCTGACATTAATTGGGACTATTGGATCCACAGAAGTGCTCGGCTTTTCAGTAATACCAGATTCATGCAATTACACGGGTATTTAGAGACCCCAGTATGAAGAAAAAATGCCATATTTCTCCTTGCCAAAAATGTAGCCGATTTTTTAAGCGTTACACTAAAATGATGCTTTAGGGCATCCAGTTGTGTATGATACTAGTTTCTTCACTCTAGCTTTAAAAATTGGCCTGCTACAGTGGGTTTTATTTGTCAGTCTACCTAGCTCCTCACTTTGCCACAATCAGCTTCGCCTTTCATACCTGATGCTTCTTTTGGCTTTTTTTGGAAGAGAAATGTGCCCATTGCCTGTCTGCTCCTTTCATTTTCTTGTTTTCTCTGCTCTGATTTTCTTTTTGGAGCTCCTGATTTTTGGTTTGTTGTTTTGACTTACTTAGCCAGGCTCCAGTACTCTCTACATCTTTACAATAGAGGCATTTATAATCTGCACATCGGACCCCCACTGTGAAAATAGTTAGGTTAAAAGTGAATTGTACTATTTTCAAAGTAGCTGCGGAGGATGAGGTAGCAAATGACAAGATGAAATGTGTGAAAACATATAACTTCAATTGTTAGTGATATACTGTAAGTCAGTATGAATTCAGTCAATGAATGTACTTGCTCCTAATTAAGGGCCAACCATAGAATGAGAAAACTGAGTTTCATTCAACATACACCTGCTCTATACAGTGTGTCTGACCACTTCGCATTTTCTACATTAATCACATCAACCCTCTGACTACTTAATAGTCTGTCAGATTTTGTATTTGGCTTACATCAGTATGTCTGTTAACATTTATTCCTCCTGTAGCTCAAACACAGAGTAGCTGTTGATTTCCACTGTGATGCCTGTATTTCATCACTGAATGAGACTTCCACACATGTCTACAACATCATTCATGATGTCATGAAGTCACATCTGCTTACGAAGCTGGACCATTTTGACAAGCAAATGATGGTTAAGCTGTTTTTGTCTGGTCTTCCCAGCATCAGCGATCTGATTTAAACAGCATCGGACCACCAGTGCCTATTAAAATCTTACTCAGACCATCAAAAAGCAGTAAACACCTTTAGCTGGTCTTGGCTGGATTTTTGTCAGAGAGCTCAAGGACGAACTTATTTACTTTGCGGTAGAAAGAGCCAGAAAGATGAGGAAGAGTTTGATTGACGTGGACAACCCACTGGCCTCGACGCGGAATACATTTAGAAATCAATTACAGCCTCGGTAATGGAGGAAACACCCCTTTGTGGCACACAACCAGCACTTGATCGAAGCTCAGAGAGAGAAAGAAGCAGAAAAGGATCACTGTGGAAGCACATACATAAGAATGACACTACATGTAACTGGAGATAGATGGCATCTGGATGAAAAAGAAGAAACACAGAGTTTAAAGTAACGACATCAGAAAAAACAAACAGAAAGATCTCTTTGTACTTGATGTGTCAACATTGAAGGATGACTCTGTAATGATTATATGATGACTCGTATATTTGAAGAGTATTAGTCATAGCGCGTGCCATATCTAGGGGACAACCTTTCACTACTTGAAATGAAGACAGTAAATTCTACTTTCTTCTACATCTCTTTGGACTATGCCACGATGCAGACTTGTCTCATGCAGATTACGTAGTTGGTTTCCAAGGCAACCTGTCAATTATTTGTTCGAGAAGCTTTGTCTAAAGCCCGGTAGAGCTCTCACCCTTCCCCTCTGTTGTGACCCAGGAGGCCGCGTCCGTCCCGTCCTCAGTAACATTGTGTCAATGATAAACCTCTTAGGAACATTCAAAGACCAGCGCAGGCTGAACGGCGGAGAGAACAAGTAGCGCCAGCGAGGCACAGAGAGAACTAACAGAAAAACAACATTTTGAAAAACAATGCTGAACACTCAAAAAAAAAAAAATCAACGAAAAAAAGAAGCTATTCAGTGTGCTCTTTACTTTATAGGGCATGACAAATTGCTTGATTGTTGAAAAAAGAACTGCACGCATTGGTGCATGTGAAGCATATGGGATAATCATTTACAGCTTTGGGTTGTAATTCACGCATCTTGTTTGTTGTTAAAGAAATACCGTAGCTCAATCAAAAAGGTAGTCATTGCCAAAATCATTGTCAGGCGGATCTAAATTCTGTTTACTCTGCTGAGACGCCTGGTAAACCACCATCTCTCACACACAGGAAAAAGATTGCACTTGTACATACCAGCAAAAACCACAAAAGAAAACAGAGCTTTTGCATAGGAGAGTTATCGTTGATTGAACAACTCATGTTCTTAGTGTCAACTGTTATATTTTCTCTCTTATATTTCCTCGTAAGTGTTTATTAAGTGTTGTAGATATGTAGATGAATACTGTGGCATATAAGTGGCTACCTTCTTACTGAGTCCATTATGAAGCTTAATTATCGTAGAGAGGGAATTCCTCAAAGTATTAATGTGAAACATGTAACAACTATTCTAACATCAAATAACTTGGATGTTTATAAGGCTAATAGCATGCAGACATCTCCGAATATTTCTAAAGGCTCTCATCTTAGGGCTTCAATTGTAATTACCTATGAAAGTGATAAACGCTTTGATACCCGAGCATATTGGCTTAATTTCATTCAAAAACACGGGAGGAGGGGAATGAGCAACATGACAAGAAATGGCCCAAAAAAACTAGTAAAAAGTTCAAAGACATTTACTTGGAAATAAGCATGAAAAGTAACCAAAAAAACAAAAAAAAAAACAAAAGCAAATGCACTGAAGAAGGGACTTAAAAATGTTAGTATTTTTTCTAACATTTTAAGATATCTAATGAAGATAATGATAAATATCGTTTTCTCGACATTTTTCCCATTCCTCCCAAGCTAGTTTTTGGATCATTTCCCTGTCAGCTTTTACCATTTTTTTTTTTTTTGCATTTTATGGGACATTTCTTGGCAAGTTGCTCATTTTGTTTTTTCCTGAGTTTTTGATCAAATTGATGTTGATCCAAGTGTTAAAAAGGTTATCTCACAAATGTTACTCATGCATTTCAGGTCTTTTCTTGTTTGTTTGGTTTTTTTTGTGAGTAATATATGACTGTTTCCTATTTTTACTATTTTTTTCACTTATTTTTCTATACAACAGTTTTCATGATAATTGGAAGATTTATGTAATTTATGATATATATATTTGACTAAACATTTGATGTGTTGAATTAAATTTGTAGGCATTGTACATATTTTTCTATGTAGACGTTTTTATGATAAGAAGTTTTTTTTCTGGATGATTTGTGATGTAAGAAAATATTTGACTGATGTGTTGCATTCAATATATAACTGCATAATATTGATTTTAATGTTTCTAACTCCTTTCATTCAGTTCTGCTCTGACTTGGAGAGTAGACTGACTCTCAATCATGCAGATCCCAATCACCAGAATGATGAATGTGTTTTTGTCTATATATTGCTTGCTCTGCTTTATGATGGTGATTTAACAGCCCCTGATAAAGGTCTCTGTTAGATCAAAACAGTGCGTAATTAGAATTGTTGGGAGCTTTTAATACAGTGTGCGGATCTCTCTGATTCTTGCCTTAGTTGGATTTTTTGACGAAGCACCTGTAAAACTCCACCCTGCTTATTTTTTTAAATGTTACCAAAAAACAAACAAATAAAACAGCAGCAGATTTCTTAGTCCACTCTACCAAACAGGAATTCTCATGTTGTTATTCAGGCACGTTTTTCTCTCTTATACAAACAAGCTGGGAAAAACTGATTTTCCCATGGAAATGTCAATTTAAAAGTCAATGATGTCATCCATGTCAGCCAGCCAAAAAACAACGATTGTAACATGTATGAGGTAATAATTGGACCTGTGGGACTTAACAGCAGAGTACAGCAGTTAGAGGTCTTAATCAGCACGGAGGCTATTTCAGTGTTATACAAGAGGTTAGAGGTCAACTGAGCACAGGAGGTGCAGAGGGAAAACAGAAGATGTTTAGGTTCCTTAAGTTCCCTTAAAATTAATTTTCAAGGGAGTACACATGCAGCCCAAATGAACATAATGAGATGGGAAGATGTATATATTTATACAGGACCACCTACGTAACTGAGTTTTGCAAGAAACACCTGAAGAAGTATGAGGCAGGAGAAGATAATGAAAGAGTGGTGGCAAACAGTATATGAAGCAAAAGTATAGGCAGTTACTGTGTAATAATAGAGCTGAAATATTTATTTTCATATTGTGTTTGAAGTCTCATGAAAGTCCAGGCAGTTTTTTCGTGTACCCTCGGCACAACCACACTCTTACCAGACTTAACTTCTGTTTAAACTCAGGCCATGTGGTAAAATGTGTGTGTCCTCTGACTCCGCAGGCTGCACTCCGTCCTGTGTCAACACAAACACGAGCATCCAACACTCAGTCAGAAGGCAGTAGTGAGTAAATACACTCTGTAAGTCCCTATAATTACAGTGGTTTTAATTCTATCTGCCGCATATGTTCCATATTTTCGCACTTAATAACAGTTTGTAGTTGTTACTCACCCAGAGAAGGTGGTATCATGTAACAGACTGAAAACAAACAGGTGACCTGGGAAGACGTGTTACAAAAAACATTTAACAGGTACAGGCGCAGACTTGAATTCAGCCAAAATTCCCATTATACAGTGGAAACTGAATAATTTACAGTAAAAACAAATTGCACTATTTTATTGTGTGGTATTTGGTAAATGAAAAAATTACATAAATGTCAGTGACAAATGACAGTTTTATTATTAATCCAATTTCACACTGTTACCCATCTGGCTCTGATATTATGTTTATATGCTGTACACAGTTATATATCCATGTTTTTATCAAATTCATTTGTGTTAAATTATTCAATTAAAACCCTTATATTGAAAGTAGTACTGAAAGTATAAACTATGCAGATTCTTTTGATAACAGCAAAATAAAAATGTAAATGTATTTTAAACTTGTAAGTACAACACATGGTATGGATAAGGTATGGAAAACAAAGAGAGACATTTTGGTCCTTAAATTTGTTGTGTATGAAGTGGAGAAAATCAAATATCACAATATTTTTTAACCAAATACTTACCTTGATATAGATATTGTGATAATATAATAAGACTGGCTATTGATGCTTTCACAAAATATTTACATAATGAGATATTTGCTAAATAATAATCAGTAATGTGGCTATATAGTCATTAAGGTAATTAATTGCATCACTTTACTGTAATGCAGCCTTCAAAACCAGGAAAAGACATTTAGGATATTACAGTACTAATATAGTATCAGTTTATTGCCCAACCCAATGTGTGTGCTATGGTTGGTTAGTATTTGTGGGGGGCATATTATAATTGCACTACTGATGAAACCATAACTGTGTATTTATTCCTAAAATTAATAAAACATCAACAACTTTGTAACTTTTGTGAACGTTTAGCTGGTAGAAATTCCTCATAATCTCTGGGTAGCTTTTCACAGTCAACCTCCCACCCTTTATTAATGATTAATCTGCCTTATTTTTTGTTGATACATCCACATGGACCACATCAGCCTGTGTTATCGTCAATCACTGGGATTTCTGCCTTGTGACTCATATCTGTCCTACATGATGAACCTGGGGGAAGGGGGATGCATTAATCCGCCATAATTGCCCCAGACCATCTGCCTGTCTGTCTTTCTGTCTGTTTGCTCAACATGTCATCATCTGTTGGTCTGTCACGCGTAATGTCTTCAGCACCCCTGACTTTATTTTAATGAAACTTCAGGGCGTGATTGCTGCATTTGGACATTGTGAAAATTACACTGATTGGCCTGAGCGTTGGTTTAATTACCTGTTGCACACCCTGTTGACGAAATCGTTCTTTTCTAGTAAAATATGAGAGTTAAAAACTTTTTTTGTGTTGAGAAAGAGGTAATCCGTTTGGGAAAGCAGCACAAGCAGTCAGAGAGATTTTATAGGAGTGTCAAGTTTCACATAAAACACTTGCTGGGAAGTGAAAGGTGAAATTGAACTTTTAAGTTATTTTCCAAGCAGTTGGGAAATGCCTTTTGCAGAGCTACATCCTTGGCCTAGTAGTTAAGAGTAAACATAGTTTAGCAATAAATTACTGTAATGAACTTTTGTGTGTGTGTGTGTGTGTGTTTGTGTGTGTGTCTTCGCATCTTTTTTTTAAATCTCCAAATAAGTTCAAATAGTTTGATTAAAAACGAGCAAAGCTGTGTCATCACATTTACAATTCTGACAATTAATCAGATGAGTAAATACGATAATGTAGTAAATTTAAACAATCATAGACCTTTAAAAGAATGACTTATTTGATTTTTGGGAAACATAAGACAAGAGGTGCAGCTTGTGTCTCACTGCTCCATATTGCCCTTTTTTTAGAACTTGACTAGAAGGCCTAAGGGAAGCACAACAGCTACAACATTTATTTAGTCATACACAATAAATCAGATGTTCCTGGTCAGATTTGCAGGAAACTGGAGAATGATTTGTATCACTTCTCTATTTCAGGGTTTTCAAACCTGCTGATTGCCCTGAGGAGGAGCCCGTAGTGTTTAGGAGCTTTTATGCCAAACACACTTCCTTGTGAAAAAGACTGAGACCTGCTCTTTCCCTGAACCAGCTACTGAGAAGCACAAGTAAGCAGTTTCCCTTATTGCCACAATCCACACGCAGCCCTCCACAACCTGTTGGTGCGTTTATGCTCAAGCGTCAATGCAACTACAAAAATGTGTGTCAATTTACACCTATGAAATTATGATGATGCACCTATAAAATATTTAGAAGTATAAAAAGACCCTATCATACTGTATAGTAACAGTTTTTGAATAATTATAGAATAGAGTATTATATTCCGTATTCTCAATCTTCAATAGGCATCCACATTGTTCCCCTATGTCTTATATACTCAGCGTATTGAGCCGTTCACCGCAGAATGGAACCCAGTGGGTCCCCTTAGGAACATTCTCGTGTTTTTTTTTTTGTTTTGTTTTTTTCTTGAGTAGCATGAATAAACAATGTACTGCTGATGGGAGAATTGCATTACTTGGGTGTTTTAATGCCAAACAAATACAGGTCTGCACACCCCTGTGGGCCTGTAAGACCTCATTTTATGTCCCGTCCTGCAGTTACATCACCACTTGGACGTGCAGTGGTCAGCTCTATATGATGTGTTTGCAGGCTGAGGGCCATGTGACATACTTAAACTGAATGAGTAATTGCATAAGTCGTTGCAAAGCTGCATGATTTAGAACATGCACGGGATGTGTTATAGATAGGTCATCACTCATTGGTTTTCACAGTGAGAGACAATGTAACTTTATAATGAAGTGTGTGATTATTTTGTATGAGAACAGTGAGATGAAAGCTCTTATATATAGCTTTCACATGTATTTTCGGCTTAGTGCACTTTGGCTATAGGGTAAAACAGCTCCTCTCTAAAGCGCTGCTGTATTAACAGCCGCCCACATGTCTGAATCGACATGTTTAATTTAGAGGTTTGGTGCGCATATTGCTGTGAGTGCATTTTTAGGGTCGCTGCTAAATGACAGATTACTCACATTTGTGTGAGCCTATGTAATCCGATTCCGCTCCAGTTCATTCTGTGCAGACCTCATGTCGTCATACTGTAGCCTACTGTAGGAGCGCTTCAGCCTCGCAGGCATGACCAAACACGCGCAGAGTCATCCGACCCAGATGCACTTGCACGGCTTTAAATAATGTCGACAGCTGTTTGACGACAGTCCCACTATGTCCACATAATTACATCATTAAACACCGAGAAGCAATTTTAATGAATTTACATAATTTTTTAAAATAAATAATTATTATAAGTGTTGTTATAAGTAGATGATCACATCTTTTCAAACAGTGTAGACTACACGTCCAATTCAAAATATAGATTATAAGGTAAAAAATATACAATTAAAATGTACAGGAAGAAGAAAATCCCGAATAACCCTCTCAAAATGAATAAATGACTTAACATACTTCTTAAGCATGGGCGAATTATGAGACAGTGGGTCTTTGGGCATAGTTATACAAAGGGCCCCACCACGTCTCCTATGACACACAGACTTTGTGCTGATTTTGCATTTCTTTTGTGGTTTTGTGTCTGTCTGTGTCTTTGCAGTTTCTTTGCTTCTTTTTGTGGTCATTTTGAGTCTCTTGCTAGTCTGTAAATATTAATTTGAGTGGCATTATGCAAGTGAAGTCCAAGGGGGGTCTTGACTCTTTTTAATAATAAGAATTTTGATGATGATGATGATGATAACTTTATTTATTCAGGACCTTTAAAAACAGTTGTTCATAAAGTGCTTTGACAGACAAAGCAAAGCCAGGAACTCGGGTAATAATAAAAATAAATATCAACTCTAATGATCTCTAATACTGTCTTTATTTTCCATTTTTTCCAATTTTAAAGGCTACAAATTCAGTTATTATTATTTTTGTTATTTTTTATTTATTTTTTCTGTTATGATACAATAATGAATATATGAAGATGTGATTCCTATCATAATATTTGTTTTTGAGTTCAGAGTGATGCGTCTGCTCGTCGCCTCCATCGATTCGCTCGACGCTCGACTCTCTCACTGTACACCAAACTCGCTGCGCTCTGACCACTGCAACTTTTGCAGAGACTCCTCACTCCACAGACATGTCGCACAATAGCTGAAGTAAACCTGTCACCGCGGCTCATCATCCGAGCCTCCAGAAATACACCGCAGCTCAGGTGGGATTTGAATCGCACGGCTGTCTCCTCCGTCGCTTCAACCTCGCGTCGGACCCTCCGTTTGGAAACGCCTGGATATGAATTATGAGCATTTTCCTCACTAATGAACTGGGCCAGTAATGCAGGAGACCGCGGCGACTCTCTCACCAGTGTTTCAAAATGGCAGATTTTCATTGAGTTTTGAACAGAAATCTCGCTTTATTTTTTGCCATGAATAACAGAAATCCTTGCACCGATGGCCCCTGTATACGAAGGTAAGATGCTTTTTAAAAATGTGCTGTTTTTCCCCTCTGTGCGGAGCTCTGTCACTGAGCCTACTGTATCAATTGTGATACAACTGAATTGCGGCTGATACGGGGAGAGAGATGCGTTGCACCCTCTGCTCTTTTAGTCAGAATCATTTAACATATATCCACATTTTATGATCTAAACCTACCACAAGTAGTCTGTCAAATGGCCCTGCAGCTATGTGCGTTATGCTGTTGGTCACAGTTAAAGAATAAGAGTAAATAGTCAGATTGAGCTGCCAGTCTGAGCCGTGTCCGTTAAAATAGCGCTGATAAGGCAGCAAACCCTCCTGAAAAAGGTCAAAGACAAACATGTGTGAAACATACAGTAGTCTGCATATTGAAAATGTTTGTTCCTGGTGGAAATTAACAGCTTATGCTTCATAAAGAAGGAATGAAACAAGGTCGGACGCCGATCGAGTCTCGCCTCTATTCACTCTCCTTCTTCCATCTCCCAATTATTTCACAGCGATCTTTAACACCGACTGACTTTAGATCTTTCAGCGCCTTGTGGGAATTGATTCAAATGTCTTTATTTTTCTTCCGGAAACCAAAGGCAAGCTTAAATACAGCGTATATTCGCTATCGCCGCAGCATTGTAGCTGTGACTAATCCGATTGAGAGAATGCTACCCCGCATGCTTCTCCAATTTGTTTGCTGTCATACAGTTTTTTAAATTGTTATTCTGAGAGAGTATTTCACACGCATACAATGTGTTTGTTTTGCAATGTCGTTGCAAGGTGGGTTATAGATGTTAAACAGTGCAGGCGGCCCATTATAATCTGTGCACGGTCCGGAATCTATGGGCTGCAAGTACAAAAATAAAACCAACAGATTAAATAGATTTGGAAAAACAGGGGCATTATTATGATAAGATTGCATGTAATTTAATGCTAGATTTTGCTTCAATTCTGCTGTAGTAATGTATCATTCAGAAGTAGCCTTGCATACTCACTGCAGCCTGCAGAGATGCTTTTCTGAATACAGAAATAGCCTTTAACAGTAATTACAAAGGAAACAAAGGCTTACATGTAGATCAGAAGCTTATGCAAACTGAATAGTAGCACAAAGCAAATGATGACCCTTGATGTTTCCAATATTTATTTTTGAGCAGCCTCATGTTTGATATCTTTTTTTACTCTATAGTCCCTCTGCTGGTGTTAAAGGGAACCCTTTCTTTTCTGTTCAAAACTACCATTGAGAAAAAAAAAACTATTGAAAAGTAATAGTACAATTTTAAAGTGCCATTATAGAAATATCACTGACAATAGTTGGTTCTAATAGGAATATTTAGGGTATTTAATAGGCTGCTGTAGAAGACACAGTTTGATGAACGACAATAACGTTGCTACAAACTCCTCCTCAGTGCTGTTATGTCACTATGGGAATATTGTAGTGATTTTTCATTAGGGGTGTTGAAGCTTACAGGCAAAGCCAGAGACGACGGCGTTCCAACATGAAAAGGAAAGTTGAAAATGAGACTCCTATGCAAAAGGTAATTAGTGTAAATTACATTCCCCGGCTTTTCCCTTCACTACGGAGAGGAGGAGAAGGGAAGAGAAAGAGGCGGCAGGGGGAATTAATTACCTTGCCTGTCCCCCTCAGTGTTGGAGAGGCCTGTTATGTAGTGCAGTCATGGAAATGACCAAAGTCTCCGGTGGAAAATAGGTTTTGGGGGGCCCTTTCATACAGACTGGGGCCGGCTATTATGGTGATTGCTAACCCTCGGCTACAGGGCAACTAATAACTTAAATCTATATGATGAACGTCTTCCTTTAAAGTTGAGCTTGTGAAGGAAAAACACTTTAGACATTTGTTTGTCATTTACGTATGAGGGGCTATTTGTATAAACACAGTTTAGATCAGGAGATAGTGATAGTGGTTTTTGTGCTTGTTTGAATTTGCGTCCATGTCTCTGTCTGTGCTTTTTTCCCTCATTTTTTTTTACATGTTTGCCTTTGGTCCTTCTTGGCCCAGACAGAAGGCTGTCAGGCGGTCCTGCTGGCAGGCAGGGCAGTGGTCTGATCACCCTGGGAGCCTGCTCTCATAACCCAAACTGACACCTTGATGGATGTCTGATGAACAGAACAGGTCCAGCAGCCCCCAGCTGTGGAAAAAGCTAATATTCACACACCGCCAAACCCCGTCTGCCCTCTTCCCTGGCTAGATATTGTGGCATGCTCATGCCTGCATGTGCATTTGTCTCTATCTGCGTATGTGTCAGCACACATGTGCCATCACCCATTTGTAGGGCAGGCCTGCAAGAGAATTAAAGCAGCTGCAGAGCTGGGCACCATGCAAGGAGGCAACTTCATGTGCCTCTCATAGGTCAACCAGTACTATTCCAGAGTGCATTCATTCATCCACGCCTGGAAAAATGGACAGAGTATGACTCAGAGGCTGATGATGATGATAGTGGTGACAGGCGCTGCAGCATCATAGGCAGATTAATGTTTTATCCATCCACACGGCCATTATGTGTTAATA
The DNA here is from genome assembly GCF_008729295.1 of Plectropomus leopardus. Lineage (NCBI taxonomy): Eukaryota > Metazoa > Chordata > Actinopteri > Perciformes > Serranidae > Plectropomus > Plectropomus leopardus. Next base: position 21,081,730 of record NC_056473.1, on the reverse strand, counting down.
CCACTTTGAATTTCCAGGTATGGGGAATGCACTCTGCCCTCGATGAGGGGAAGTTCCTCTTCTGAGGACAGAATTTCTCAGAGACTGCCCTCAACTCTGTCTGTCTCCCTCGCTTTTCCCCTCACCCTTGTTTGGACCTGCTTGATTGATATCTTCCTCACAGGCCACGACCCAGGCTGAGACTCCAAGGTTGCAGCATTTTAAACTTTGATTAGAATTGCAGGAAGGACCCTGGGGGTCTTTGGGGGCCATGGCAGGGCCGCACCCCGTGGTAGAGTCAGGGGGAACCAAGGAGGGTCTCTCTTCCTAACTGTTATGACAAGCAGGGTGGTGTTTTTAGCTCTTCACCGTCCACAGTGGAGAAAGGCCCGGGGAGGGAGGATAGCTAAACAGATGATAGTTTAATGGCAGGAAAGAACAGTCATCACTCTGCAGATCCTTATAGGTGGCATTGTGAATGTTTATCTCGTTTTTCACTGTCACTCAGTGGGCCATTTTGATCTGTTTGTTGACCTGATGCATCACCTCGTGACTTGTTTGGAAGGCGGTTTGCTCAGAAAGGGTTATGAAAATGGATAAGCTGTCTTTACAAGTATCGCTTTTGCATTATTCAAAGCTTCCTATCTGAGAAAAGGAAGAGAAATCCAGTGTTCGGGGATTCTTTGTGCTATTGATTTGTTGAAGCATTTAGTAGAAGGAGCTGAGGCTTTGGAGGGAGATAGAATGTGAGTTTTGTGTGCGATGAGGTGTGTGTGTGTGTGTAGCTCTCAGTTGAAGACAAGGGAATATGTGAGCTCTCTGATGTGCTGAAATAGTTCACAGGTGTGATCTGAGGGTTTTTTGGAAACAGATGAGGGGTGGTGGGGGTGGGGGGTATGGTGGGGCATCAGCCTGAACTGAAATGACAGGTTAGTAGAGGCCAGTCTGACACAGGAGGCCCAGTCTTGAATATGAGCAGAATACTTCTGGCTATTTCAACAAGCTCAACTCTTCATATACTCTTTTCAGCAAAATTTCTCTGGAGTAAAACTGCCTCCAGTGCTCCGGCACATCATTCTTCTGGCTCTTTCTTTTTTTTTTTTTTTTTTGGAGGAAATTCAATTGAGATGCAAGGGGACTTTGCGATTCTCATTTTCTCCTCAGTCAGTAAGCCTCCTGTTTTAGTGCTTCTGCCATATGTTTCAGACCTCTCTCGGAAACGACTCTGAAAGCCGGGCTCCGAGGTCCTTGAAGCGGGAGACCACATCAATTGCTGACATTAGTTGGTTTTTATCGAAGGGGAAGGGGGGGAGGCTGCCTGGGATGGAGCCTCAACCCTGTCGACTGCTTACACAAGGCATTTCCGTGTTGGTTGTCATGCATGTGTGAAGGCCCTTTTTTTCCCCCTGCACTGTTGTTTCACACTGTGTATGGTGTCAGCTTGTGTGGAACAGCTGCCTCTGGCTCTGACTAGCAGCGGAACGACTCTGGGCTCTGTTAAAGAGAAAACTATTGCAACAGGCATCTTAGAGTTGCTTTCTGGCCTGTAATTAAAAAAAAAGTTTACATGGATTTGAATTGCAAATATTTGCATTTAAAAGCTTTAAAACACATCACAGCACCCTTGATTGCTGGCATTAAAGGGGGACACCACCTTAATTAAGAATACCAACATGTTATTTCCATTTAGTCAATATGTGAGCATGAGAGAAGTAAGTCTTAAACTCGTGATGTCAGTGGCTGTAAAGTCTGGAGGTGCTCCAGAGAGAATGAATGGGAGCCTGATTTTTTTGGATCCACTGAATGTTTGTTTTCTTCTTTAAACCCAAATGAGCTTTATTCTTTTGTAGCATTCTCAAGTCTGAAACAGAGAATGTACCCATATACTCAGAGCATTCCCCTTGTTGCTTTCACTGTCATCTATAACATCTTTCACCATTCATTATCTATGAAGCAGCTCCAGACTTTTTACCCAATACATCACAAGTTGAAGTTTTTGCACTCTAGTGTTTGGATTTGTTTGAGTTGTTCATGTTTACTAATATTTTTGGACTGTCTTAGACCATAGGAATAACGTATACATTTTGAAAATGGGCATATTACCCCTTTAACATAGTAACTCTTTCAGTGCATTTACTGTCTAACAAACCTACCATACCTTAAAAACTCGTTCTCCTCCGTCTATTTGAAGATCAGCATGAGAGAAAAAAACTGATGAACGTCCCTCTTAAATCTCAATAACCTCCTCTTCCTAAAAAAAAAAAATGTAATAAGCGCTCTTACAGCAAAGACGAGAGTAGGATCTGTTCTGAAGGTGCTGAGAGCCTCTGCACCTTACGACACATCCATTGCTTTGATCTGCTGCAAGAGCCACGGTTCAAACAAAGGTTCACATTTTACTGCTTCTCAACACAGTGCAGAGAGTGAATGAGGCCTTTTGTTAACTTGGGACGCTAAGCAGTAATTACACAAGGATTCCTGGAGCATAAAGGGCACTTCATTTTATGCTGAAGGTGTCAAATCGTTTTAAAATACATATATTTAAGTGAATAATACTGCATGGTGCAGCATGATCTGTATTTTTCTCACATGCCACATATTGCATGCTCACTTTGCAATCATCATTCGCCAATGACCCCTCCAATTCCCACCCCGCGCATCCCCACCCCACCCCCACATCTATCTCTTATCTGTCCTTCCATCCCGCTCTGTTTGTTGATAAGCCGAGAGGCCATTGGCCAGCACACATGGTGCCCATGTGACACTTCAGCAACAGCCTGATGGCCAGATTGGAAGCTCCCGTGTGTGTGTGTGTGTGTGTGTGTGTGTGTGTGTGTGTGTAAGTGGAGGCGGGTTTGAGAAGTTCATAGTTCTGTAGCTTTTTTGTTCTCCTTAATTATGACCCCCCTCCCCCCCACACCTACCCATGACTCCCCATCACTTCCCGCCTCACCCCCTCTGGCTTGTCTTATTGCCATCACTCACCCCCCAAACCACCCCACCAGCTTGTTTGTGGCGCGCATTGTCCCAGGTCTTAATCCTATTGTTTGTGATAATGTCCCCCCCTCTATAGCAGTCCACTTGACATCGCACTCTCTGGAAGAGCTAGCTGATTTGGCCTTTCAACTTGACACATCACATTGCACATACACATGTGGAGCTGTTAAAAAAAAAGTTGTACAAAGCCTCAAATGTGTGGTGCGAAGACAGCAGATGATGTCAGGTACTATACAGTTGGATGGTGAGGGCAACTACCAACACTCACAGCCACTTCATTTAAACAAAAGATTCTAACCGTCTCTTCATATTACTCGAAGCGCGGAGTGAAAAATGGCTTGCAGTTTTTAATCAAGCCTTTCATAACCCTACACATTTTTCCTCGTCTTCCAAGTGGAGGAGACGGGGATAGAGAGGGGGAGTGTTTACAGGCAGATATTGAAATGAGCAGCAAAGGATTGGACTACACAGTAAGATAAGGGCACTAAGTTTGCCATCTTTTATGACACTGTAGACACGCTATAGAAACAACTATGGACTCTACCATGTCCAGCCAATGTGGTCTAGATGCCAACCCCATCTCCACTGCTGGCTCCGGCCCCTCTCGGTCATGGAAGGGAAGTGGAGCGATGGGTGGCTGCTGGCGGCCCCTTCACAGATGGCTGCAGGTACAGCGCTACGCTTGGCTGATAACCAAAGGACTTCAAAGCTCAGACGAGCGCTCAAGCCCATTTCTGTCCAGAGCCAGGAGGCAAAAAGGCACAGAACAGAGAAAGGAGACGGCAATAGATGAGCACCAGGGTAGTCAAAAGAGTCAACAGGCATAGAAATGAGCAGCTTTTGCCCTTTCCTTTTTTCCTTTGCTTGCTTTTTGTGCAATATTTGCTCCCATGTTCTGTCTCACATACATTGAAAGATTATCTTCTTACTCCGTCTTATTTTTTCTCTTTCTACAAGCCTTGTAATTTTCATTATTCTATTACCAGTTATGATGACAAATCCCAGCCAGATATGGAAATAATATGTGGTGGTCACTGTTACAGAGGTTCATCCCTCCCTCTCAAGTCTTCTTTTCTTAATTTGGTTTAGACCAAATATTCTCTTAGGAATCCTGTATTCCCTGTGAATTTCACCAGTAAACTAGCAAGTCACACATCAAAAAGGAGCAGGAGGAGGAAGAGACAACACTGATAGAAATCACTCGGACGTTTTAAAAACGATAGTCCTGAAATATAGTAAAATTGTCTCTATATCTGTTTGATATTCACATATACAGAGAAAACGATTTCTTCGTTACCGCTGAAGGCTGGAAACTGAGCTTTTATTAGCTTTTAGGGATAATGTAGAGAGAGAGATGTTAAAAAGTAATTTATTCAATTAGACTATCCCGTGGCTCCTCTAATACCACTCCAGCACTGACATGAGAAAACGCTGAATGTCCTAACTGTAAGAAATATCTCCTCACAGCTGCACGCACATCTCTGAAGACATTTAGTAACATTCAGCTACAGCGTAAGTGAATGATTATGTTTGTTTAACAGCAGTTTGAGCCTTTTTGTTAAAAATGCAGTTTTTAGGATCGCCGGAGAGGTTTGAAGGAATGGTTACGCTTTTGGTATTCCTATTATTTTACTCTGAAAATGCTTTTTTCAGCCCTTTTATTTTAGTAGATTCATAGGATCATGCACTGTTTGCTTTGCTTTAACAAAACAGAAACAGTAGTGACATTTATGAGCGAAAATGTTCCTCATGCACTTCCTGATGTAAATATGGCCTATTATTCTAAAGTTCAAACGTGATAAAGTTGACAGGTTTCAGGAAGAGCAATAGCAGTACCTGTGTATGTTTCTTGGACCAAGTGTGTTGCAGCATAAAAAAACAGGCTGTACACCTTTTAGATCCACTCCTCACTTCAAAGCCTCAGGCACCATCATGGCCAGCCAGCAGCTCTGCCTGGCAGCCTTTTGAACTGACCCCTCCATTCAGCCTGAGAGACAGAGAGGGAGAGGGAGAATGGCAGAGAGACGGGGAGTGACAGAGATTGAAAAAAGTAAGGCAGAAAAAATGGAGGGAGGGAGGCAGTGAAGTTGGGGTGGAGCGATGAATACCCTCTTGTAGGGGGCCCATGGGCCTCAGGGGCACTTCCAGAGGTCAGGGTAGCTTGGGGGTGTGGGGGTCAGTGGTCTGAGAGGGATTTCGGTGGTGATGGTGTTGGGGGTCGTAGATCTCACCCCTTGTCTCCGTTAACCTGTCTCCCACTTGCATCTGGGATTAGTGTCATCCAGTGAGGCGCCCCTGATGGAGCCCAGCAGCTGCAAACACGCTCCCATCCCGCCGTCACTTTTAGAGAAGCTGGTCCAGAAAAAGGCCAAAAATTGACCTTTTAGCTTGTGGACCTGTTCTGTGCAAGTTTTTTTTTCCTCATTAGGTGAGACAGAGACATCATCTAAGGAGTTTCATAAGCATTCAACTTTAAGACATTTGGACATAAACATGGCAGCGTTAAGTTGCATCCATCTCAGTTAAATTAACCCATTGAAAACTGGGGCAAATTGACTTTATGTTTTTTTCAAAAACATGGGAAGAAGGCAATGAGCAATTTAAAAAAAGTTGACCAATTAATATGCAAGAAATTACTAAAAAGTACAAGAAAATTACCTGAACCAAAACAAACAAACAAAGCGGAAAAGTTTAAAAAAAAAAATAAATAAATAAAAAAGGAAATGGCCTGGACTGCCTAAAAGTTGTAATAATGCTCTAAAATAATTCTCAAAATATAATCATGATAATTCTGAATTTCTCTGGGCTTTTTACCTGACTTTTTTTTGTTTGTTTGTTTTGTTTTGGTTTTTTTCAAGTATAAGTCTAGTTTGTTGTTGTTTTTTTTTTCAATTTGCAGGACATTTCTTGCCAAGTTTCTCATTGTCTTTTCCTCCATGTTTTTGAAAGAAATCAAACCAATTTTCCCAAGGGTCAGAGGTTTAAATGCTTGTGAAAGGCACCTGAATGCAGCACAAGAAAACGACTTTCTGTCCAGGTTTAAAAGGTTTACCCTCATTCAGATCCGTTTAACATTTGAATAGCCCTGACAGAAAATACCTCAGTTAGGCTAACGCACTGCATTCTGTCTTTATTCACAGTAAATCATCTTACAGTATGATGAATCATTATTTACTGGCTTCCCACAGGTCATCTTTTCCATCTGTTAAAATCCCTCTCAGCTACTACTCAGCTGGGAGTTCAGAAGTAGCTCAGACCGCAGGAACAAACCCAAACTGGCAAATTCTTACAGTAGATGGATCTTGTTTCCTGTAATTTACTAAACAAAGTTTGTCATCATGCTTATAATTGCTAAAACCAACAACTCTTCTTCTTTTTGAACATGTTTACTTTTTATGCAAGCCAATTCAAATATGTGCTTCTCATACACTCAGTGTGTGGGTGTTAAACTGACGGTCAGAATAGCCATTTCCTGCCCATGGTTTTGGCTGCTATTTGCGACTGCGAGGACACTGTAAATATAATCGGCTAAAGCCATGATTTTCACGCTGAATCAGACACAGAGGGGCTGAGTTGGCTCACCGTATTTATTACCTCAGCTCTGTGGCCAAAAAGACTCAACAGCCATGTTTACGACACCCTGTCAGTTGGATTAAGGACACATATGCCATGCTAAATTGGTATGTGAGCATGTGTTTGTGTGCGTGTTGTAATCTTTTAAAAGCTGTTTGAATATATAGCACGGTTGGCCCTCCTTACATTGTCAAAGAAAAGACGAGACATAATAGGAGAAGCTACAGAAGGAGAGAGGGTTAAAGAGAAGACGACGAAGAGAGATTAGGAGATTAGGACAGTTTATCAAGCATGTATATGGATGAGTCACCTGCAGAATGATAGCTGGAGTGCATGTTGAGGCATTTTTGAAGGAGAAAAAAGGCATCTGTAGTCTAAATGAGTGATCTGTGGCCTTAATAGGCCCTGAGCACAGCTTCACACACACCGCTGAAATACCACACACTCTTGTCGCCTGGGGAGGCATGTGCACCATCTTCAGCTTGTATTTGATAGCACTGGGAGGTGGAGTGTACTGGGGAAGACGGGGGAGCAGAAGGCCAACTGCATGGGGGGGGGTTATTAAGAGCTCAGATGTGAAATGGATAGAAGTTGCCCTGTTTCAGCCTCTGTCTGCCATCTTTCAGGCGAGAAGTGGGCTTCATGTACCAGCATCAGCACTTAGGGGCCGTGTTCACCAAAGCTTTTTTTTCTGAGGCCAGCATATTTTTAAAAATTATTTTCAATGGGAGCACCACATATTTATGTCACACTAGTAACACCAGCAGCCTGGCGAGGTGCTAAGTGTTAATTCTGCATAAGTGCTGCTGGTTAGGCATTTTTTTTGTTTTTTTTCAGAGTGCAGAGAGTTGATAAATGTTGAACTTTGGGTAAAAACACCAAACTCGTCACTGTCACTTCAGCCATCCAGTCACAATGAAGGAGAGACAAATAGGTTACTGCAAACACAAATTGTCAAATCTGACATGAACAGGTGCTAAACAACAACAATGGAGGAGAAATCTGTTTATAAAGTATGTAGCCCATACTATGTTTCCTGAACACACACAGACCTCTGTCCTCTCTTCCTGCATGCTTTAGCCTTCCCTTTATCCAGAGCAGGTACTCTACCTTTTGCCGATTTGTTTACTTCCATGGATATTCCGTATCATAGCAACTAGACGCAATCAAAGCGTCTCAGCTGAAAAAAATACTTTGCCTCCAAAGGGCTCTCAAACACTCCCAGCTGCTCCTAGTGTTTTTGACTAGGGAAAAAAAATGCTTTTGGTGGACACAGCCCCTAAAGCACCCTGTGCCCTCATTTGAGCTACTGATCCTGGGGGTTTTTACTGACCTTTTGCTGATTTTCCCAGCAGCGTTTAAGCCACGAACCTGGGTGATTTTCACTGACATGGTCCTGCGTTTCCAGCGGCTCTTGTGCTACAAAATGTGGTTGTTTTTAGCCAAAACATGATCTTTTCTGAATCTGATTGGGATGTCTAACTGGAGAAATGGGACTTTAGAGTAATGAGTGTTTGTTTTTGTGATAACTGGATATTGGAGAGATAGGCCTTGAGTTCAGTGAGCTTTGAATTTTGGGGCATTTTGTGACAATGGGCACTCCCCATGCTATCCTGGTTACAAGCTATGAACTCGTAAGTAACTGAGAGCTGAAAGTAACAGCCAGTCATTGTATTTATTTTTTTTTGACCAGCTATACAGAAAATAAATGAGAAAAAATAAGAGTCTGCAAAGCATTTTTGATCCATGAATATCTTTTCCAAGCAACCCAATCCTCTTTTTATTTTAACCAGACATCCCTAACAGTTTGCTGTTTGAACACAGCTGTGTTTTGGAAATACAGGAAGTGGTGGCACTGCCTGTGTGTGATTGGTCCCCAGGTGCCTAGTCAGGTTGGACTGGTTCCTCTGTTATCGAGGTTCATCACAGGGTTTCGAAGGGGTAGGGCATCAAATTAATCCCTCTGGGTGTGTATGTGTGTGTTTTGGGGTGGTGGTTTAATGCATGTTGTTACTACAGAGCTTAGATTTAAGAGCTTTGACAAATAGGTGAGGAAGTCCTAAAAAAACATCAATAGTCACAAAGTGTCACTAATACAGACATGCATGGTTATAGGCACATGCCTACTGACACTTGCATGCACACATGCAGAGAGTTGTGTGAGCAGTGTTGGATGCCTCCTTGGTGGAGCAGGGCAGACATTTTTCGGCTGTCTCTGTTGGATGTTAATGCACATGCAGACTTTGACCCCTCAGTTCATGAACATACCCAAAACCAATTGTTATTAGTCCCTCGCATGGGACAGGGTAGGGTGGCAGGGTGGGACAATGATGCTGTCTCCTCAAAACACTGTCCAAGGTAGCGCTCACTCCAATGATGGATGTATTAGGAGGCGGGCCTGCTAGGCACAGGCCTAGGGGCCCAAGGGCTCAGAACACCCCTAAGCCAGAACATATGTGTGAAGGTGCTGTTATTAAAGGTGATATGCTTATAGGGAATGTATTTGGTGGTGTCTAGCTGTGAATTTCAGATAGCAACCAGCTAAAAGTTCTCCTGGCTTGAATTCCTTAATTTTTCATTATTCAGGAGGTTTTTATCTAGAGCAGATTTATCTGCAGAGGTCTCTTCCCCTCTGACCCCTAAAACATTCACTCAGAGGATGTCACAAAAACTAAACCATCATGACATATTTTAAGTGAGTGTTCCAATCTGCAAACCCCTCAGTTTGTCTGGAGGTATGCTGAGAACACTTTGCAACTCTTGCCCTTTACTCTGTGGGGAGAAACAACAGCATGTTGTACCTGCTCTAGGGAGGATGGGGGGCCTTTAAAACATCTGGGCCCAGGGGCCCATTGAGTCATAAACCACCTATGCCACAACTCACATGTTTTGTGCAACTGTCTGTCTTTGCCTTTAGGTTTTACCATCTACTGCTCTTTAGCTTTTCTTATTTTGAACTCCAAATAAATAGTTTACCAAATGCAAATAGACAGCACTCCAAAAATGTATTTAAGAGTAAAGACGATTAACTCACATATCACTTTAGATGTCATATTAGTTTGGTTAACACAAAGTCGAACCTAACAAAGTGCATTCATGGCTGGAATATATTAAGCAACCCAGGCATATGTAAATAACAAGGGATCACACAAAATCATGGAAATGTTTGGGTTTTTTTCAACATTTTGAAAAAAAAATGTTTAGTGATCATTTTTTTGTTTGAGAATGTAATTATATTTGTGTGTCCAGGAAGAGGTTAGACCTTTAAAAATAAAATTAAGGTCTCCATCTCTGAAAGGTTCCTTTCCAAGCCTCATTCTGATCCTGCTGCTAAAAGGAACCCAGCTCCTTGTGTGTGCATGTGTGTCTGTGCAGGCATGTAGCTGTGCGAACATCAGCATCATTGTATTTCATTTTGTGTTTGCATATTACCGCCTTTTGTCCTTCACTTACTGAGGCGCCATCCTTTCAAAACCTCAGGTTGCGGTATGTTGCAAGGACAGCAAACAAGGCCGCCATTCACATTCACACTAAAATCCTCATACTTTGTCTGTAGATTACAGCGCGGCACGGTCGGCACGCAACAAAATCCATACTGCGCTGGCCCCTCTCGAATCAATTTGCCATTGTCCGATGTTTTCTTCCCATATTGTACTCATCTGTGTGTCCCATCCCCATTGTTGTCTGTGTTGGGTTACTGTTTCTTGCCTGCAGTTCTCGTATGTTGATCTCATTACAGTACATTGTGTCCAGCTGTCATTGTTGATCCTAATGACATAAGAGGAAGTGTGGTGTGTTGGGGCGTTTCTAACTGTGTGTACATGATAAGCATTCTGGAGAACAGCTGCTTATCAGGTGTATGTCCCTGTGTGTCCCTGCAGTGTGCAACTGTAGTCAGAGAAGCATGATGCATTTAGTGGATTTCAATTATACACTGTTAAATCTAACAAGTTTGTTTTACTTAAAAGGAAAGTTAATTGCCCTGGAAAATGTAAGTGAATATAACTATTAATCTTAATTTACGTTTATTTTATATGTTAAGTTAACTTAATATTTAGTTATATATTTACTTCATTTTGTGACTTAAAACTTAAAAATGACAAGTTTAATTAAATCAATGTAAGTTTTAGCAACTTCAGTGAACCAAGTTTACTGTGCTATATATCTGTATTCTGCCAGTTGCATTTATTAATGTATTCTTAAACATTTTTTTCTTTGTCATGATCAAGTTAAGTCAGACTAACTTGGTTTTCTGAAGCTGCTAAGACTTATAAAAGAACAAGGTAATTTCACTTGTCACTTTTAAGTTGCAACAACTTAACAAATTAAGTAAATATAGCTGAATTTTAAGTTAACTTAACAATTAGATATAAAGTAAACATAAACTTAAACTTACTTTCTTTTTTCAAGATGATCAGTTTCCAGTGTTATTTTAAGAAAGATCAGTTCATCAGATCTTACAGTAATAGTGCAGTTACTGAAGCAACTCCCTTATGGTTGATCACGTTTTTTAGCCCCCCTCTTCTCGTTTTATGTAGCCACACACGAGACTTCTGCAAAAACAAATAGTCTTTCTGTTCCACATTCAACATTTTATGGGCATTTATTACTAGAGCTCTTTCTTTCTTTCTTTCTTTCTCTCTCTCTCTCTTTCTCTCTGTCTCTGTCTCTGTCTCTCTCGGTGGGAGGAAGTTGGGTGCTGTGCTTTGTACACTTGCTACACTCGTGATTTGATTAATAAGAAATCCAGCTCAAGCAGAGCCACTCTGCCCCCCCTCGCGCTCCCTCCTCGTCTCCCGCTCCTCTCCTCCACCCCGAGCCTCGGTTCAGCGCCTAGTTAGGCTGACCTGGCAGTATAAACAAGGCAAATGTTTTTCTCACTCCAGCCGTTTTATGACCACACTTAAAACTTTAATGGCGGCCTCCTTATCTACTGACAATTGCACGGAGGAACCAGGTTTTGGAGCTTTACTCAAGATTAGAGGTGTTAATATTTTAACTTTAACTACACAAGTTATTGTTGCACAGGTATAGGCACAGGATAGTTTATTACCCACACACTAACTGATGTAAATGTGAGTAGCTCTGTGCATCTCTTTGTATTGGTGCTCCTGTGTGCATCTGCTTATGTATCTATGCATTTGAAGTGCTGACCAAACATGTTATCTCACAGCAAACACAACACGTTGTATCTTTGGCTGTTTGCTTCCAGGAAGCGGAGAGTTGAGGGAGTGTCACGTTTACAGCAGGCATGCTGCTGATTTACGATCCGAGAAGTCCAGTATGTGTTTTTCAGAGACGGCATTCACATTTTCCTCTTACACTGTCAATATGCTAGATGGATATTTGCCCTCTTTTGTGTGTTTGTAAGACAGCGCAGAGAGACATGGCGAGCCAATTCCAACTGGTCAAATACTGTGGTCAGAATGAGAAAAAAGGCTGATGGAGCGGCAGCCTGCATGACAGTATCTCCCCGCGAGCTCGTCTGATGCATTATTCTATAAATAAGCAGAGATGAGAGAGCTAAAAAGGCAGACAGGATGGTCAATAGTGTCCGGGGGTGAGAGAGAGAGAATCTATGTCAAGCTCCAGCTCCCCTACGGAGGGCAGAACTCAGGCAGGAGGCAGGAAGGCCTAGGCTTCTCTGTGTGGACAATATGTTCCTCTTCAGTGGTGCATTCAATGTTGTGTTTTACCCCACACTCACTGTCCTGGCTACAGGTTTTCCACCAGTGGCGATGATGCTCCATGTACATGTATACAGATGGGTGAGAAACTGAAAGAAAACCTGGATAAATTAATGCAGATGCCTCCATACAAACTACAGGGGCTCTCTGAATGCTTTAGGTACAGAGCAGATGTGAGTCATATGCTATGGCCTTTGCAACTGAACATCTATGGAGAGTTTGGACTAACATTTTAATGCCAAGACACATCAAGCAAACATCACAGAACTACCAGCAATAAAAGCTGAATGTTGCGTTGCCTCACATCTTTGTGTCTCGGCCAAAAAGTTGCACTTGAACACATCGTTAAGACTACAGCCAAGCCAACTAACAGGCATGTGCTAGGCCTGAGTGAAAGGAAATTTCTCTCCATGCCAGTAGGCGGTCGTAGTCTGTATTCGTTTTTCAAAAAGGGGTACCGAAAGACTGACAGGATGGATTTGAGATGCTAGTTAGCCAGTTAGCACATTAACAACACAACCTGATGTTGGAAGAACAATTGAAATTTACTGTGCACTAGCAAACAGTAACACAACAAGTTACGAACCGTGGTGCTATTGAATTCACACCCTCTTGCCTTTATTCGTTTTGTTTGCATTCCTCACATCCACTTCTCCTCTCGTGCATGGAGCTGAACTGCCAATCAGAGACGCCAATTCAACATGATGAATTGGCTGAAAAATAGCCAACAAAGGCCGACTGGTCTCAACAGTGCGACACACAGTGCAAAAACTAGGGCGCCACACGCTCACTGATGGCCCAACATTGACCGTCAGCTTGATGCGCCTCGGCCCTTACACAGCACTTTCATCGAACTTCTAAATCAGAGAATGTCTTTTGGAAGAATGATGTTCCTCCAGAAGATTTCCCTAGAGAACCTACACGGTGAACTGAAGCTGTGCTGGTGGCCCAGTATTTTACAAAGACACATTATGTTGGTCTTCTCTTGAGTTTGTCTCCCATCTGTGTCAGTGTGTTCAGAAAAGGGATGGAGGTGCAGCAAGTAGTGCTCCAACAGAACAAAAAAAAGCAGCGAAGGGTAAGATAATGCTTTGTCTAGACAGTCATTTCATTAGCCCCCCCCCAAAGCCCTTAACCTCCAGTCCAGCAGGCACTGGGATGTCCAGTAAAGAGCCAGGGTCATCAGTGCGTCTCTGGTGGTGTCGGTAGCCATTAGGCCTCAGCAAGTAGTCCAAATATATCCAGGACAGGGAACATAAACCAGACAGACCTAACAGCTTTCTCTGGATTGTCTCCTAGGTGACGGCAGGGGTATATTTATTTATGAACTGGATCTCATGCATTTTTGCCATTACATTTCTTTTTATGTAAATCCCTAAATCATTTTACATCCTGATTTGTATGACGCAAAGAACTTTGAGGAGAGGCCTGGATGGGTTGAATGAAAAGCAGCTTTTATATTAAAAGACTATTTGTAATTACAAAGGACTTCTTGGCAGGTTTGGTGGTGTCTAAAGGCGTCCTCATCAATACTCTCTGTCATGTTGTCAGCAGAGTATAAATGACGGGTTTAATAAAAGAGAGTAAACAGAAGCAGGTCACAGGCTAGAATGCGAGGGCCACTCATGGCCCCGCTCTCCACGCTCTATTCTCCTTCCCTCCCTTTCAGTCCATCTCTCGCCCTCACATGGCATGCAGAACGGCCCTGATCCTCCCAAAAAGAAGATTAACAAACCCCTGACAGAGAAGTAATCTCTCTGAAAACATTGACTCCTACCATTTCAACATGCTGCTTCTAAACAGTGGAAAATGCCTCTCTGGTATGCTTAATTGCAGTATGCGGGACACACAGTGCTCCTTTAGGTATGCTAAATGGAAAGCCTTGGCTACTGAAGGCATTCCAACATTGTAAATGTGCAACAATGGACCTTTACTGTTTTGCACTTGGCATAGGGTTCAGAAATTCAAATAAACTTCAAGAGGACATTTTCAAGGGAAGGCCTTTTGCAATGGGCTGTTTCTGACAACAGTATAGAGGGTTGGGCTGTTCAGATTCTACATCATAAACATGTTTGAACCTCTGTTTGGATGAAGAGTGATTCATGAGGACTGGGGCTGCTTTCCCAATGAAGCATAATTGGTCACATTGTTGCCTGTGTATGTTGTCATGAGATAACATTCCAGCCATTTGACCTCTTACTTTTGGTCCATTTAATTACTTATCTGTGTTATGCATGTTGCTCTAAACTGTGGTGCTGTTTGTGCAGCTTTGAGTTTTGTGGCAAAAACCAGCTGTGCAGAGGGCGAATTACAAGAAACGTCCTATGCATTCCTAAATATTTTCCCCCAGTTTAGATGAACACTGTGTGGCCTTCAGTTCAATCCACCATGCAGGCGATGTCAAGTGAACTCTTTGACCATAGCGTTAAAACTGACAGAGAGTCAATGAGTGACTAAGATCAGGGTTGAGGAGGAATTCATGTGAGGCTAATGCATAGAGCAGCGAGCCTCAATCTGGCCTTGTAAAACCCCGCACTATCCATAATCATGCTGGCAGATATGTAATGCTGGAAAATTCCATAAGAGGAACAAGCAGGCTCTGTGTCTGTCCATCCATCTTTTTGTCCGTCAGTCTGTGCCTGTGATTATCCTGTGAGGCTCTCAGTCACACGCAGTTGACGCTGCTCTGTGACGCAACCCATCATTCAAATTATTTTTAGTGTAAAGTCCAGGCACAGGAATTGGTAATCCAAGGAGTGACATCTGGCCTTCAGGGCTTATGTGATTAGCAGGGAGCCTTGCCCCTAATAGCGGAGCGGACGATCTTCATTACCCCTCTGGACTGGTATACAGGAGCAGTCATGAAATGGCTAGGTGTGGGCAGTTAAAGGAAAAAGATTTGTGCGGATATGGTGGCTGAGGCTTTAGTATTACAAAAAGCAAGGAGGTGCTGTGCTTCATCAGCTGCTGTACATTGAGCCCCCTAATGTGCACTGCAGCTTCAATCCTGCAGCATTAAGGCTAAGACCAGATGACCATGCAGATAACTCGTAAGTCCGAGCAAGGCCACAGAGCAACTATACAATTCTTAAAAGGAGATAGAAGAGAGGTTAGGAGAGTTAAAAGAAAAACAAATGAGGCAAAGTATAGTGGAGGGCTGCCAACTTCCTACTGAATTAATCATCATCAGCACTCAAAGGGCTAATAATGACAAAGTGACCAGGCATGTCCCCTCCTCTCTCGCTTTCTGTCCGCAGCAGCAAGCCCACAATTATGAAAGTCCTCCCATCTTGGAGGAAAATGCTCCTCTAATTATCTCTGAACACAACAACACTTCCCAGCTTTCAAGATGTCTATTAAACACACAAAAGCTGCATTTTTTTCCCTCTCCAGCAGCAAACAAAGTTTAAGGGCTGTTTGCATGATTTTGTTAGTGTTTCATTCTTTGATTCCTGCTTCAGTCGATCAACAGCAAGGCCTTATTGTGTGGGCGTTGGCACGGCCAGGTGGAAGCTCTTAGTTTGTTAGCAGTAAACTAATTTTGGGTTTACTGGAAACTATTTAAACATAGCATTACGACAAGTCTTGTATAATCTTCCATGTGCTGTAATAATCATTTCAATGCTACAAACAAGCCTGTTTGCAAAGCGAGAGATAAAGAAAGGGACTATTTTTGGGCAGTTGTTTGCTTGGAGAAGCTTTTGCTTATTCTGAGGCAGCTTGTTCCCAGGAGTTCAGAGCACAGCCTCGCTGCAGTTTTGCTTTTGTTTTGTTGTCTTCGGGATCTGTAGTTGAAAGGGAGTTCAGTGGCCCTCTCCTGCTCTCATAGTTACTTGAACGCAATCTCTTCCACCACCTTCCCTAAAGTGAGTAATTGTGTATCAATAAATGCAAGGCTCAGCTGTGTAACGGGGAAGGAAATTGCGATCATTCCTTGAGACTTTTTCTGCGGGACTGTTTTTGTGTACAGTTTTGTGTTGCTCCGCTGTCTCTGTGGAGTGTCCCATGAAAGGGTATTCTTTTAGTATTCACTCAGCCTATTTACTTTGCTGCAGATGGGAACTGTGGGGAAATGGCATTTCCTCTGCATGAATCAGTGGTTTGCATAAGTACTAAATCTAAACCTGCTTATCTTTCTGCTAAACATTCTGGCTTTTATTTATGATATACAACAATATTAAAAATAACACTGAATTGTTTTAGGAAAACAATCTCTTTCCCACGAGTTTTAGTGACACTGTATCTGAATAAAAATTATATACTAGATGACAGACATAGAGACAGTTTAATGCCAAAGCCACAAATGCTTAGTGACATTGTGAAGGTTGTTTAACCCTTTAAACCTGAGCAAATTGGCTTGATTTCTTTCAAAAACATAGGAAGAAGGCAATAAGCAACAAAAACAAAAATTACCCAAGAAATTTGTAATCGGTACAAGGAAATCACCATTCACATTTGTTTAAAAAAAAACAAACAAAAAAACCCCCAAAACATTAAAAAATACAAACCAAAAAAAACAAGGAAATGACCTGGAAAAAGTGCTTAGAAATTATAATGATTTTGTAACATAACTTTAAATATGTAATAATGATAATTATAAGTATAGCTTTCCCTCACTTTTTTTCCTTTTTCCCCTAGGCATTTTTCCCTAGCTTTTAAAAAAATATTTTCTAAATTTACTAATTTCTAGCAATTTGTGGAACATTTCTTACCAACTTGTTCATTTTCTTTTCGCCTATGTTTTATTTTTTCAAGAAAGTGCACCAGTTTGCTCACGGTTCAAACATTTAAATACTCGTGAAGGGTATTTGAAAGCAGCTCGAGAAAAGTGATGTCCCTTCAGATTTCAAAGAGTTAATGCTTGTAACTTTATTGTGATGTTAAAGAGTTGAAGAGGTTACCATGCTGACACATCAGCATTTATGCTTGGTGTTTTAAAGACCTGCCCTGACCCAAGCTGTCTTTATTTAAAGCTACTGGCTACCTCTCGTGTTTCAGACACTCTCAATTTCCTAACCTCTCACTTTCATTCCCCTCCTGTCCTCTTTGCTCCTCCCCTCTGCTCCCCTCTTGTCACAGGTATGGCCTCGCAAGTGCAAGTGTTCTCCCCTCACACTCTCCAATCAAGTGCCTTCTTTAGCGTGAAGAAACTGAAGGTGGAGCAGAGCTGTAACTGGGATATGACAGGGTACGGCACACACAGCAAAGTCTACAGTCACAACAGCAGCAAGAACTTGTCGGCCGCCAGTGGCCCCCTCGGCATCAACAGCTCCCTGCAGGTCGCCAGCTCCACCCTGCCCTACGAGCAGGCACTCATTTTCCCAGCCAGCGCGGGCCACATCGTGGTTGCTTCAGCCAGCAGCACTTCGGGGGCCGTGGGGTCTCTGCTGGGCAGCGGGGGTGGAGGCAGCAGCAGCAACAGCAGTGGTGGTGGAGGTGGCGGCGGCGGCGGCAGTGGTGTGGGTGGCGGGGTTGGAGTTCACAACCTGACGCGCCGCAGCACGGTCAGTCTCCTTGACACCTACCAGCGATGCGGGCTTAAGCGCAAAAGTGAGGAGCTTGACAACAACAGTAGCGTGCAGATCATTGAGGAGCACGGCCCACCAATGATCCAGAACGGAGCAGCCAGTGGAGCCATGGTGGCCACGGTGGCCACTGCCACCTCCACCGCAACGTCCAAGAACAGCGGCTCCAACAGCGAGGGGGACTACCAGCTGGTGCAACACGAGGTGCTCTGCTCCATGACCAACACGTACGAAGTGCTGGAGTTCTTGGGGCGAGGAACCTTTGGACAGGTGGTAAAGTGCTGGAAGAGGGGCACCAATGAGATTGTGGCAATCAAGATCTTAAAAAACCACCCGTCGTATGCACGGCAGGGCCAGATCGAGGTCAGCATCCTGGCGCGTCTTAGCACGGAGAGTGCGGATGACTACAACTTTGTGAGAGCCTACGAGTGCTTCCAGCACAAGAACCACACGTGCCTGGTATTTGAGATGCTGGAGCAGAACTTGTACGACTTCCTCAAGCAGAACAAGTTCAGCCCTCTGCCGCTCAAATACATCAGACCCGTGTTGCAGCAGGTGGCCACAGCGCTAATGAAACTGAAGAGCCTGGGACTGATCCATGCTGACCTGAAGCCAGAGAACATCATGCTCGTGGACCCATCTCGACAGCCCTACAGGGTCAAAGTCATTGACTTTGGCTCAGCCAGCCACGTCTCCAAAGCAGTCTGCTCCACTTATCTACAGTCCAGATACTACAGGTAAGAGCTGCAACTCTGAAATGATTACTCATTTGCTGGATATAAAAGACTTAATTTAGGTACTTAATGTAAGATTGCAGAAGAGGAAATGCTACAAACACAGAGACTTGTCCTTCTGTTTATTCCTGCTCGTTGTGTTTGGATGATCATTGTGCTTTCTGCATCTTGTTTGATTTCTCCCAGCTTTAATAGGAATGTTTTCCTAGTTGAGCTGATTATTTGGCCAAACACCCAGATCTGCTGCCAGCCTTATGAGCTGCTGCTGAAGTTCTCTGTTTTCACTGTGATTCTGCCTTTCCTGTTAGCTTGTTTACTCCCGTAGTTAACCCCCTCCCTTTCCAATGTGGGATAGAACAGTAAAACTCAAAAGGCTTGCTGGGTAGCCAGCTGCTTATTGTGTTTAATGTGATAAAACAAGCATGTTTTAGTGTTACTTTGAAGATTATCAAAGGCCCGTTTCGTCCCCCCAAAACTTAGTGAAACTCTGGTAATAATGCATCAGGAAATACTTGAAGCGATGACATTTTTTAGTGTCATTGCAAGGTTCAGGGAAAGAAAGTGTTTTTTCCTGTTTTGCAATAGAGGAGTTTTTTGTTTTTTTTTAAGGTCTTAGAAAAACTCCCTCATTGAAGAAGGGTACCAGTCATGTGGGGTGGCAGTCTGCCCACAGGCTTCTATTCACCCCTTTGCTCCCCAGGCCCCCGGACCCTCAGCCCCCCATCACCCTAGCTGGCTCCCATTTCCCCCGAGATAGAGATGAGGGGTCAGCCTGAGTTCTCCTGTAATATGTGCCTGTAATCCACACCAGCGGGCCCTGCATTAGAACCAGATGAGTCTCTGGGAAGGCCTTTCTTTCTTTCTTCTCCCACTACTTCTTAAACAGTCTTTTTTCGCCCATAGCAAACTGTGTGTTTAGGTTTCAGAGAAAGCAGCGTTGGGGGAACTGTGTGAGGAATCAAACAGTGTCCATGTCCGTACAGAGAGGCGCTTTGTTTGGAGCTCAGGCTCTGGTGCCGGGGCCAGCGGCTGAGGGAGGAACAGGTGTGTGTGAGCCGTGGTACCACACACGTAAACACACACATATACACATGCCAGGTGGTAGCTCTGCAACTAGTGTAGATTCTGTGGAAAAGAAATTTGTGGTCTCCATTCAGTGGATTTTGAGTTTGGTTTTATCTTTACAGTTGATCACTGGCTTTTAAATGTGCTACACTGAAGACCATTGTTTCCTGTTAAAACAGAGTGCAGGGAACTTATGCACAATAATTGGATTCAAACTGCTGCATTCGAAGGATGAAAAAACCTTCAGATCCTGATCTTTTATCACATCTGACAGGTGTATTATTTTACCTGAGCTTTAGTGTTTATTGGACTGTATTACTATCTCCTAAACCTACAATATACTAAGATCCCTGTATGGGAATTGGATTGTACGAGTCAACAGGGCAGTGCTGTTATATCAGTTTAAGTAGCTCATCCTGAAGTAAACACCACTAGTAGCCTGTTGTTGTTGCTCCTGGCCTGTAGGTCAACAAGCAGGGCCATAAAATGTTCCTGTTTGTTTTCTTGAGGAGTGACGAGTAGGAGAGCGGAGAGATCATCCCTTCATTTCCTCTTGGCAGCAGAGGAGGGGAAAGAAAGGCTGACACTGACCAGAAAATTACCCACCAGCCACCAAAAACCCCAAACCAGGGACTTGGTGACCCTTGTTTGAGGCAATGGGAGCGGTTTGTGTGTGTGTGTGTGTGTGTGTGTGTGTGTGTGTGTGTGTGTGTGTGTGTGTGTGTGTGTGTGTGTGTGTGTGTGTGTGTGTGTGTGTGTGTGTGTGAGACATAGAGAGAAAGAGAGAGACAGGGTTTTCTGTACTGCATTATGTCACGCACGTCCAATATGTCAACAGCAAGAGTGTGTTTGCTTTCTCATTGTGAGGAATGAGGCAAGTCTTACAATTCAATTCAAAGAGTGAGCTCATGGGAGATGAGCTCCGCGGGTGTCTCGGCATCGCATGCCGTTTGGGCAGCAAACAAACTTGGGCTGCGGGTAGAGTTCATGGTGAGTTCAAAAGCTTAGAGGAGAACATCAAACCATCTTTGATGATTTCAGATGAGAAGATTGCGGGATAGTTTCTGTTTCTGTTGTGCAGACGGTACCTTTACAGGGTAGAGATTACATGCAGGTGGGATTTGCCAGCTCCAACCTGCCGACTCTGTGTTACTCTATATCCTTCACAATAGCAAAAACATCCCCCCGTTGTCGTCTTTGATTCTTGTTAAATAAAATATTTTTTGCCTTAGTGCATTTAAAAGTGCAGGTAAAACAAAGTCAGTGATTTCTTTCCTAACACATTATGAATGTTAGTAAATACTTGTTTGAATCATGAAAACAAACATGAGAACTGTGTAGTACTTATTTGTGTTGTTAGACCATTAAACTGACAACATTTTTGTGTCCAGGGTGGGCCTAAAGGCGTGCTTAATGATGCACTGAAACCATCTTTAACATACCCTTTACCCTGCTATGTAAAAACAAAGAATGAGCTGCTGTAAAACAACAGACACTCATTATCAGCTAGCTAAGTAGCACAAAGCACACAAAGCCCTCTCAGCCAAAGAGCAGGCCGCCGAGCAGGTACAGACTCTCGTTAGCAGCAAACTCAGTGGCGTAGCTACAGGAATGAGAGGGCCGCTGGAGGGCGACAGACTCGTTAGCAGCTAACATTAGCACAAAGCACATACACAAAATAGTGAGCTGTACCTGCCGGCAGGCCAGGTAGCTGATTCAAGCTAAAACAACTGAAAGATACGTTAGTAATGGATATTCTCCTTGTGTTTATACCATTTAACAGATTTGTTTATTCACGTTTTTAGCAGCATATGATATAATGTTACAAGTTCTAACATTAGTAGTTACCATAGCGTACATTTTTGAAACCCAATTTTATAATGGAGTTGTTTTTTAGGAATTCAAATTTGGCTGATTGGTTAATAATGCTATTTTTTCTGTGATGTGACAGAGTAATTACACATTTATTTTTGCTTTACCTGCACTTGAAGTTTTTCTCTTGTTTGGTTGATGAGGTGATATGACACGAAGAATTGTGAGAGTAACATCCTTCTTCTGTTTTCAATCTTTTCATATAGATGAGAATAAAGACAAAGTCATTTTAAGCCCATTTGTAGACATTATGCACACAAAGCCATAATCACTTGCTTTTGCTTGCAACCATTTGGTGGGAATTTCATATCCCTCACACATGGCTGTTTGCAATTTGGATGCCATAGATAATGTCACATGTGCTGTAAGAGCCTCGCAAATGACTTATGGATTTTCCACAAGGTTGACTCATGCAAATAAAACACCAGTGTTCAAGGTAAACAAGTGATGTTGGATTTGTGAGAATAGCTCTTAGGGTGCTTAGAGTTTCAACTTTGTTCGCTTCAGTGCTTAGCGAATACAGGCTCATGTAGCTGAGCTCATCTGTCCTTGTCAAATAGGCCTGTCTGTAGCACTTCTGCACTCTGTGCCACTGTACTTGAATAGTCTCCCCACTATTTTATAAATATATTATTAGCTTAAGCTCTTTGCTCTGGCGTCTCTCTGTCCTGTTCTTAATTATTGTGTGGTGTTAACGTCCTCATTACATCAATGTGTGACCTAACCCAGGTTCTACTTCTTTTATCCTTCTCTCCTTTCCTGCTACCCTTCTCCCCTCATGCCTAAAGCTAATGATGTAACAGGTAAGCTGGCTAGTCAAGCCTACCCTGTGCCAGATAAACGGATTATTGTCTTGTCCCAGTTGGGCATGTTGGTGCTATTTATCTTATCGGGTAAAGGCCATGAGATGGGTGGAATGCAGCGAGACATTATTTAGGTTTATGTTAAGTTTCCTGAGGCAGTGCAGCTGGCAGGAGCTGGCCTTGTGGTGGCTGCTGGTAGAGGAAGGGAGGTGTAGTGTGCAGACAGTGGTGGGGATGGTAGGACTCTCTCACTCTACGTAACTGTCTGCTGGACTGTCCAAAGGGCTTGTCATTTAGGTAATGGGATTTTGGTGTCTCCAAAAGACTCCAGAGGTCTGCATGCAACTGAAGCACCTGTCTGACTTTCAGACACAACCAGTTTTGACGAAATTTGAAACCTGAACCCAAACTAATCGTAAACTTATAGGTTCAGTTTAAATCACAAACAATCCTCATCACAGAATGCCTAACAGCAATAAGATTTTATTGATACCTACGACATTATCGATTCTGCTTCCATTTCTTTGTTGATTACCTTATGGATTCCTGATCAGTTTTCTGTGTGAAAAAAGGTCTTCCCAGATTTTCAGTGTCAGTGCAATTGTTTTATAATCTCTGAATCTGAACACTGTAGAAACACAGTAGAAAAAAGTCATGCATATGATTAAGGTGTGCAAAAACTCCATTGTTTGACCATTTTCATTGTCAAAAAAAAAAATGTGCCTAACCTCCCTGCATGTTTTTATAACAGGGGATGTTTTCCCTTGGCAACGGACACGCTGCCCAGTTTGGAAGCGCTGGAACTTGTGTGAAGAGTATAAATGTGAGCATAAATGTGAACACCACCAAAATTAAGAATTCACATATGTTATTTCCATCGCTGAGAAAAGTTCAGTCAGTATTTGTGAACATGAGCTACTCTCTCTCAGCTGTTATAGGGTATTTCGTCTGCGGCTTCTCTATAGGCACTGAATGGGAGATGGATTTTGTTGTCCCACAGAAAATTTGTTCTTTCTTTAATATACAAATTAGCTTTTTTCTATGTATTGTTCCTCACTTGTGAAACCGATAATGTACCTCAGTGTCATTTAGAACATCTTTCCAAATTCATTGTCCAAGGAGTAGCTCAAATTTTTATACCCTATGAAATCACAAGTTTGAGTTTTAGCCCTTTACTTTTGGATTTTGGAGAGAATTGTTATTTTTCCTAAAATTACTAGACCATAGGAATGACATGTATGATTATTGAAAATGGGTAAAGTTTCCCTTCAAGTCCATGTTGTGTAGAACGATTTTTCAGCATGTTTCTGGAGTTTGCGCTTTTACTTGAAATGATCATTTTAGAAACATTAAGAGCAGCACTGTTGTCATTCTTTTCTTCGCTATATGAGGCCATGTTTTGGACCATTTCTTCCTCTCTGCCATCACTCCTTCCTGCTGCAAGTCTCCAGCAGCATAGACACATGCATTTAAAGTCATTGTTTTGTGATGTGCAACTGTCAGGAAACATGTCGGCACTGATTAAAGGAACTGATTAACTTGGACGCATACGATCGCAATTCCAGTGTGGAACTGGTTCTCAGTTCCACATTGCTAACACCTAAGCATACACTGAAGAGATCAGTATACATCAGTGGAAGTGATTATACAGTCTCTAACCCCCCAAAACACACACATACAAATTCCCAATGTCAGTATTTGTGGAAAATGCATCAAGTTATTGTAACTTTATCAAACAATCTGACAATCACACCCACTTCAGGCAGCGACTGGCCAAGGTGTACCAAGGTGAGAATTAGGAAATGCTTAAACTTCTCTCTCAAGTTCTTTTCATTCTTACTTTTTTGGTGTGTGAGTGAGCGCAACACTACGAGCAGCTTCCTGGAGACCCCGTCTGAACGTGTGCACCATTATCCCCATATCTAAATAATTAATTATCATGTCTAGCCCCTCTCATTTCATCCCACCTTTGAATGTGGCCGTTTGGAAATAGCTGTAAACAGTTTTCGCCTTCATTTCCATAGTTCTTTTTCTGTGCACAGAGAGGCTCTCTGACAGTGATGGTTTTACAGAGGCTTGCCTAATTGCCACAAGACAGAGGAAAAGAGAAAAGGACAGAGCAATTTCCTGTAGTAATTAAATATCTTAATATTAACAACTGGGAAGCCTGAAGCTGCATACATGTCAGCACCTGCCAGCTCGTACCTGCACACATTACAGACTTAGCACGGGTGTGTGAAACCTATATGGTGCGTAACAGGGCCTGAGGAATTAGCCTATTAGACATTGTGGGTGAAAGGAAAATGAGTCAACAGTGTGTGAGAGGGAGGAAAAGGCTTGTTGGTGTCACCAGCGATCTGAAGTGGCCAGTGTCTGTGTAATCTCAGTGTCTATCAGTGTGAAGCAAAAGGCCTCTGGCTGTCGAGATCTTAAAGCATCCAGGCGGAAACTTCACAAAAAGCTCATATTATGGAACTCTCTGCATTTTCTAATTTTAGTATCTTTTTATTCATGTTGGCAGTAAAGATGGGGCGCAGCTGATGCTACAGTAGGATCTCTGACACCACCGGGCTTATGTCGAAGCCTTAATGAAATATGTATCTGTCTCCATCAGGGGTTGGTGCAGTCGCTGCTCGGGCGGCAGAGGCGGCTGAGGAGTGTAAGACGAGCCCCTGCCCCACCTGTCTATCTGTCTCTCTATCTGTTGTTGGCGTTGCACAACCACACAGACAGGGGTAGGCGTTCCAGCACATTTACCCTGCCTCCGTGCGAAACATCAAGGGGTGTTTTAATGAATGAGGTTGCTATTAGTTACTGTTCTGTGAAGCGTGTGTTAAAAGTGTATGTGTGTGTGTGCCAGAGAGGTAGATAAACGCCAGGATCGGGTTGCCACGGAGGAAAGATGGATTAGAAAAGGACGGAGAGGCAGATTCGCTCGGTGGCAGCAGGAGCTGTTAATAGTGCAGGTGTTGTTTGTGTGAAGATCCGCGAGAAAGTGAACGGGAAGGAGAATGGGGGGGAAAGAGGGTAGAGGGATGGAGGCGGGGGTGCGAGTAGAAGGTCGTTGTTTTGCATTCCTCACCAGCACCTGGAACAGCGCTCTTTTCCCCCCAAGCAGTGGCAGATTATTACTAATGCAGATGAGCTTTCATTAGGTTCAGCCTGACTGGGTAGCTTTTTTTTTGCTGACTTTTTATTTAGCGTCATATTTCTAGCTTTTGACCACTCAGAGCTTTGGACGTTCTGTTGTTGTTGACAGCAGACGCAGAAAATCATCGGCTATTATCAGGAAGCGGCACATAAAAGAAAGACCCCTAAAATGATAATTACTGCTCCCTGTATTCACTACTGTGCTTTTTATGACAGTCATAACACCTTAGTATGCATGACAGAATCCTAATAACCTGTTTCTCATTTATAATTTGCCTCTGGGCAGCTCTTCCATGTGTCTCCACAGAGCAGCCGGCAAGCAGGAGACATGTAGCAGCTAAGCTAATTAACTACCGGTAGTCAAGCATATGCATCGGAACATATACAGTAGTCAAGCGCTCACAGTCATTTTGGCAAATAATGAATGAGAATTATTTAGCTCTTAAGGAAAAAGTGAACTTGGCCACCTAGCTGATGGATACACCTATCAATACACTCTGACAGACTGCCCGGTGCATGTGTGTGTTTGTGCACCCCTGCCAGTGTGGGACTGTGTGCTCCGACGATAAGACATTGCTTTCTGAGTTTCACCACATCGTTTCATCCTGGCTACTTGTCTTTGTTCTCCCTCGCAGTTCAATTTCCATACATTTCCCAGGATATTAAGCTGACGGAAATTAAGCTGCCTTGATAAAACGCAGCGAGCCGCCCACTTAAGCTCACTGAGGCTGCAATCTGTCTGCTCTATATTGATTGGCTTATTTGAAACATAGGTTTTTTTTCCCTCACCTAAGCTTTCGGAGGTGGTTAGCAGATGTTGGCAAGTAGGAACTTGCACAGGTGTTTGTAGAGTTGCTGCGCATGACACCGCAGGCTAACGGAGGGAAATCATAAAGTGGAAGGTCATTAAAATGTCCAGACTGGACTGTAGGGCCAGGACCACAGAACAATGGAATTTTCTTTTCACTTTAAAATCATTAACTGGACAGGTGAAATTTCTCTCAGTGGTAGTCATATATTAATTTTCCTTATTGCCATAGATTTGTCTTTCTTTCCTGGAGTTAAGTGCCAGGGGGTTGGCAGGGTGATGGCTGCCATCAGCGGCTGACTGGCACAGGTGCCCTCGGGTCTAAATAAATCATGAGACCTCCTGCCAACCCCCCCCCCCACCCACCGTTCCTGTATGCCCGCCATCCCTCTGCAGGGAGCTCCAGAAAGGGGGGAGCCCACACCGCTGCGCTCCTTCCCGCCCTCCTTGCCTTTCTCTTCTTTCCCGCCTCCCCTCACCTTCCCTTCACACCCCCCCCCCCCCTCACCTCTTCCATCCACTTGCATGAATATTTAAAAGCTAGCACCAGGATGGAAAATATGTAGCAAGGGCAATGACGACTTGCTGAAGAAGAAAAAAAGAAATATTCATTTTTGGACCCTTTTTTTAAAGGCAGGTCATGGGAGTATTGATGAATTTCCGACTGGTCCAATTACAGAGGGAGAGAGTTATGAAGACAGAAAAACAGTCAACAACAGTCTGACAGAGAGACAGACAGAGGGCAGGAGAGACACTGAGAGACACTGATCCAAGCTGTAGCTGTCCAGCTGGGGAGAGGATTGGGGGGATTGGAGAGGCCCGGCAGGGACCTGCAATTGGCTCCATGCGTGTGTGCGCGCGCGTGTGTGTGTGTGTGTGTGTGTGTGTGTGTGTGTGTGTGTGTGTGTGTGTGTGTGTGTGTGTGTGTGTGTGTGTGTTCGGACGGACTGCCACTTTGTCAGAGAATGCCTGGTGTGCAGAGGCCCATGCAGGCTCCCATGAAGTTTTCAACAGAACAAAACAGATGCATTTGTTTTCTCAATTGGAGGAATTTGCTAATGTGCATATACGAGGGTAAATAGTTTGGCTAATTTGCGGCAGGCAAGTGGGCAGAGCTCTCCGTCGCTCAGCCAGCCAGCTGGGGCCCCTGTATAGAGAGAAAAAGAGGCTTTGATGACCCCCCTCCCTTCTCCTCTCCTCACATCTCTCTCTCTTTTCATTTAGTATCATCCCTGGCTCAACACAATAACTTGATTTTCCTCTAACTGCCATTTTAACGATTTTATCCGCTCGCTTTTATGTCCTGCCTCCCCCTCCCCTTTTTTAAACGTGTTTGATAGAAGATGTTCGACAGCCCAGTTAAACATAGCTCATATTCATGGTGACAGTTGTCGCTCTATAAAAATGTTGCTATTTTTCATTGCAGATGGCAGAATTAAATGGGGCTCTGTTCTTACCACACAGGCTATTTTCAGCAGCGCTCATAAAGTCATAAAGCGACGTCGCCATGTGACTTTTAGATTCCAATTATTAACGCCTCGCTTTGTTCACATTCATTGTCGTCAATTTCAGATAGGATCAGGGGCGTTTTATAAAAAGCATTTTGCTTAAGTTAAGAGGGAAGTTTTATATCCATGAAAAGAAAAAAAAGTATGGAATAAAACTGAGGCAACAACAAAATCTCAGGTTTAGAGATACATAACAGTCCTGATTTAGAGGAAGCTTAAAAATGCATGGGTCAAAAAAAGGGTAAAAGGGTACAGGAAGTTAAGGACATGATATTTATCAACACAAAGCATCAGATGTAGCTGTCTGTTATCATTGTGCAGTGAGTCTTTCATGGCAATCTTGTTCCTAAGAAAAGCCCATTTCCACAGAACATACGTCACCATTGTCATTCTTTTATTGACCTTGTGTGTCAGTGAACTCCTCACATATGAACGTCCCTGGGGTTTTTTTCTGAGGATGAGCTGGAGGAGCTTTTCATAGAAATTGCTTTTTTGGAATATAAAGGCCACTCAAGATTCTGTTCAAGGAGTATGCTAGTCATAAGACAGGTCTGAAGCAAATCCTATTTCACCCAAGCTTGATAAATAATTTAAAATGACTAATAGCGCCTTGTGACAGAGAATGTATCGCTATGGTGTATCAGATTGCGGCGGTTTGGGCCTGAGGCGTAATTTGTTTGGAAAAATAATTACTCCTGTATTGGATCCTGGTTAAATATTAAAAGGGTTAGCATTAGGAATGGGGCGGCATCCAAGGGTGTTTGAGTCCACTTCATTGCAGACTCACTGCTTTAGACATCACTGCCGCAGACAGGCTGGAAAAAAACTGCTATGTTTTATTGCTATGTTCAAACCACTACATTGCTAAATTTGACAAAAAAGAGCAATGCAAACTAATGAACTTCTCCTGTGTGCTTTGCCACCAAGCTTTGAAGACTAATCCCAGTGTTTTATAAGCGAGGAGCGTCGGATTGTCTGTTGAGTTCAGCTTGTTATTGAGTGCACAAGCTGGGAGGCACCAAAGAGCATTAAGACGCTATATATCAACCCACAGAGGAAACCAAAAGAACATGTTCCAGTGAGATTGTAGATAACAAAAAACAAAACAAAAAGCAGAACACTAAAATAAAAAAGAAGAGAAAAAGAAACAAAAGAACAATAGGCAAATCAATCACTCTAAATGTTAACAGTAGCTGCCCAACCGTAACAGGCAATTTGGCGTGTGTGTGTGTGACTGTCTGATTAAACACAGAGGTTATGTCCTGTCCCATTTCACACAACATGTTCAGTGTTCACAACCTCAAACCACCTAATGGCCACGCAGGATCGACTTGTGCAGGGTGTAGGGGAGCTTTTTGCGCACATACACACACATATACAGTAAACTAGGGCTGTACTGAATCATTTTAAGCTTTTCTTCATACATGATGTTGACATTCAAGTTTCAAATCAACATTTGAATGCTCAGGTTTTTTTTTTGTGTATTCATTCTGCTTAAGCCAGGTGTGTCTGCACAGTTGCAGATTTAGATTACTTTACACTGATATTATTATTTAATACTATTTATATGATTAGATTGCAGGAGTTCTGGCTGTGTAGGACTGTATCCAACTTGTGTGATCCAAACATTTCCAAAAACTCCTGAGCAGGCATGGTTTCCCAAACATTCACTTAATTGTGGCATCCGCCATGATTAAGGCATCTGCTGCCAAGTATGGATTTTATATTTTTCAAGCTAGACTGTTCATTAGAAGCACAGTTGGAGTATAAATACTGTTTAGTTATTGATGTCACCACACTTTCTCAGAGCATACTCTGAGCACAGAAGGAGCAGTGAAAGTGAATCTTAACTGTTCATTAGGCGGGGTCTAAAAGTTTGCTTTCACTTATGTCTGCAGATGGATGATCTCATCCATTGATCTGATCAACTCTGACCGGATGGACTGATCAGTAATCCACCCCATTACTCAGTCTGCATCTAAGGAAAAAAAGAGCTCACGATGAGTTCTGCCTGCGCTGCTTTCACGGACTTGTAAAACATTTGAATGTAGAGAGGAGACGCAAAATGATAAAAATGGGACTCACACAAGATAGCTCTGTCAGCTACTGGCACACAAACAAACCATCAAACATGTTTTTATCTAATGAAATATTCTGCTTCAATCCATATTTGTTGATCTTTAGCCTTTCGAAAACAACAGCTCTCCCGCTTGCTGCACAAAGGGAGGCATGGCCCTGTATTACCAGGGCAGCCTTAGCAGCAATCTAACAGCAATGTAAACTATATTTACTTATTTAGGGAAGATGATAAATTAAAAAAAATATTTAATCTGATGGATCACTTCTTTCAAACTGAGGATTTAAGGATTTAAAAAAAGAACATTTGGGGTGATGACATCATAAAATAAGACAACAAACATTCAAAGCTTCATTTGAAAACTTATATAGAAATAGAATTTAAGAAATAGAGCCAAAATAGAAACTTCGAATGTCAAAAACTAAAACAAAAAAAGGTAAGCAAACACATGCAATGTGGCCATGGATTTACCCTGACCCGACTTTCCCTGTGCTGAAAGAACACGGCATCTCAGCATGTGTCATCAACATGAACAGACATAACTCACATCAGCTCTTTAAACACAGCAGGGACATCAGGGAGGCAGCAACTCTGCACCACACAGTTTTTCATTACAGCCTGAATCTATATATCATCAAACAGATGGCTTCTCTTTAAACAAGGACAGTGCTGTTGTCTAAAGGTGAAGGAGTCTCCGCGCATCAACCAACCTAAAGCTCAAACTGACAGGACAAAACGGAGGCAGGGTCTGGAAAGATGAGATCTTGCTGCACCTTATTAAAAGCTCTTACTAAAACTCTAGGTCTCATCTTTCCAGATCCTGCCTCAGTGTCGTCCTTGTACCCAGCGAAAGGGAATTACATGTGTTACCCCCCCCCCCCCCCCCCTCCTATTTTTGTGTTGACGGTTACATACACACACTGGCTTCAAGCACACTCTACCATCCTTGAGTTTCACACTTTCGCTTCTCACATTAATCAAGAGCAACAAATGCTCACATGAAATGTTTTATGTACTGTATATATTCCATTGAACACCTTAAGCAGAAATCAAGGCTCAGTACACTCAGTAGACATATTACACAAATCCATTAACACGCAACCCTGGATTCTGCACAAGCTGCTTTCATCACGCAAGTAAACAACAGCATAATGCTCTCAGTTGAGCAGGAAATGCATTTAACATCAGTGACTTAAATAAAACAGCCTTGCATCTTTTAAAATGTGTACACAATTTTTTTTCTGCCTCTTTTCTGTACTGTGTTTTTATCTAAATGAATGAAGAACATTAACATGCATCATTTCACATAAGTTTGAAAAAAAGAGTCTCTGTTGCGGCCGTCGCCATAGCAACCAAGGCTCTTGTTCCAAAATTGGTCCATGTGCCTCTGAAGGTGCAACACCTGAATTAGACCGGGGCTGTTTTGATCTGCCTGCCTGCCCCAACCAGCAGCTGTGTACTTTAGGGACAGGGAGGGCCCTTGAGCCACAATCTCATCTCGCTGCTATTGTTTGCCCAGGTGGGCCAGGACGCCCCGTCTTTCTCCCTCCCCCCACTCACTCTCCCTCTCACTCTCGCTTCTCTGCCCAGCTCTCCTTCTCCTCATCCCCTCTCTCGCTCTCGATCTCTTCCTCTTTCTCCCTCTCTTCTCTCCGTCTTTGTTCCACAGGGACCTGTGGTCCAACTGAAGCTCTCGGTTACACAAAGAAACCAAATTGGCTTTCATCTGCAGCCTGTTACCAGCTGTGTGCATTGTGCGTCTGTGCTCCCTCTCAGTGTAGAAAAAAAAAGTATAGATTTTACTCATGACAATGTTATTATTATTGGCTTTGAGTCATAGCTCTCCTTGCAGAAACACTTTATTCTCTTACAACTCAGAAGTAGATTTCTAATTTCTTATAAAAGTCTTTGGCGTGACTTTGCTGTCAGCAGTGCTGTTGAATATGCTTGCATCTTTTCTGGTTTTGAAGCATGTTTTAAAGGGATATATCACTGATTTTCAACCAGCTTTGTATCAACCAATATGGCCAGTATGTGTAGATAAACTGTGGTAAACTTCCCTCCATCTAAAAGTGCCTAGATATCCCCCCCACCTGGCAGTTTTGCTGGCTCTCTCGCTGTTGCTCTAACGACAGGCTGTACTCCTGCATTTTCATATTGCTCGCATCTATATCGCCACCACAGACAGAAAGAGTATAGAAGCAGATCAAGAAACAGATGCACCCCTCATTCTCTCTCAAAGTTGGACAGGAGTTAACAGTTAAAATATAAAATGACATTATGATACTGCACTGCCTATTTCAGTCCTAAAATGTTGTCAGAAAGTTATTTTTATGCCTTATTTAGCTGTAATTTGCAAACTGGAAGTCTGCAGCATACTGCTTCCTGCACAGTGACAATGGAGGCCGAAAAACCTGAGATGAAACAGTAAAACTAAGCAGCACCGATCAAAAATACATCACGATTACTGCCTATTGCCAATTTCTCACCTCAGATGTTTTCAGAAACGTATTTAAGCTTCCCACTCAACTATACAAGATTGTTTATTGTTAGCTATCCGCCATTGTTTCACACATACAAGCTTGCATTATCTCACGCAGGAGCATTTATTGGTCTGGTGCGGCACAGTGCATTCTGGTAGTAGATTTTCTACCTCTTGAGCAAAAGTGTCCTTTTTCTCTGTTTTCACTTGCCATGTAGCACCAATTTCAAAAGTATTTACATCTTTCTACTGCAGAGACAGCCTGGTTTTATGTGAGGACTATCTTTATGTTTCTTGAAATACTTCTTTAAATGCAAAAAGAAGATGATGTTGAGCAGCCCACCCTCTACTTCCATCCTGGGTCAATGTGTGTGCCCAGCTCTTGTCATAACACACGTAGATGCTGGAGGAGCACAAAAAAAGTCCCACATTAACCCTATTGCTCACAGTGTCACCATGGTGACAATATGTCTTATAGTCAGACACAAAGATGTGTTTTTTTAGGTGTGCTCACTATTCCTACTTTTGTGTTTGAGAGAGAAAGAAAGACGAAGAGATGGCCCATTTAGCAGACTCTCCGGCCTCGTCCGGAGCACCGCTCACTGAGAAGAACAGCTGAGAAAACAGCAGGGAACTTTCATTAGTGATCCCTGCCCCTTGTCCCCCTTTCCTCTCTTTGCTTCTTTTTACATCTTTCCGTCATCTTAACCTTCCACCCTCCCCGCTCCCCTACGTCCTCCTGTCTCTGTCCATTCCTCCCTTCCTCCCTCCATTTCCTTTATCCTGACCTCTGCCCCTCACGCAAATCTGCCTGGCATTTCAGTCATCGCATCCAGAGGACATATAGGATCACAAAGCCTCATCCCTCTCAGCTGGCCATAAGGGCAGAGAGCTTCGACATATAGGCGCCAGTATTTCTTCAGTTGGGTGTCTGAGCAGGGGCTTTTGAGTGTTTTAGATCCGCGGCTAGTGAGGTGAACATGAAGGATAGAAAAAGAAATATCTAACTGAACTCTTTTTATCCTCAGAATATGTGCAGGGTTCCC
The DNA here is from genome assembly GCF_008729295.1 of Plectropomus leopardus. NCBI lineage: Eukaryota > Metazoa > Chordata > Actinopteri > Perciformes > Serranidae > Plectropomus > Plectropomus leopardus. The sequence goes on along the minus strand of NC_056473.1, from coordinate 21,048,424 downwards.
ATGGTCATGGAAAACCTGGAAAAGTCATAGAATTAGTAACATCGTGTGGTGGCATTTGTTATGGAAAGCGAGACTCTCCTGCATGTGTACTGTACTGTAACCAGGCCAGCAAATGCCGCAGACACAGTGATGATATTTTTACGAAATGGAAGTGTGATTATTTGTCAATGAAAGGTCATGGACAAGTTTTGAACTTTTGTCTTTGACAATGTGTAGGAACCCTGTTATGTGTTATGCGTCACAGAGGAGTTGTGGTAAAAGTATAAATATGGGTACTGTTCTCCTCTTTTAGCGCAGTAAACAGGTGGTTGAGGGAAAAGGAGGTCAGGTACCTTAACGTGCCTTCATTGTGCGGGTGTGTGTGCGCTAACAGGTGTCCCACAGTCTTATTTCTGTACCTACAAGCATCACAAACACCTTTACTGTGACAGAGTCAACTCCTCGCTCTTGAATCAGTCAAAGGCAAGCGTTACCGCAGGAGGAAACAGTTTAACAGACTCCTTGAACTCATGTGCACGTCTATGTGCTCGGGTCTCTCCGTCTTTGAATTGTCAATGCACACTGCAGCTCAAATCAATCATAACTACAGCACCTGTTCTGCAGAAATGCCAGCGTCAGTTAAAAAGGCACCCTGTTTGTTTGTTTGTCTGTCTGTTTTGTTTGCCATTTCTTCGGGGGAGCAGGGGGGGGGGGGGGGGGGGGAGGAGAATAGATGACTAAGTGCAGTGAATCATAAATGAGTCTAGGAGTGTTGGTGCAACGGAGAGGCTCAGTGTGAGAGCACCAGCTACCTGTCGTATCTCTGTCTCCTCTTTCTCTTTCTCAAGCTTCTCTTTCTCAAGCTCCACAGAGTCTTGATTTATGAAAAGAAGCCATTTGTGGGGCTAATTGCATAAAGCCGGCTGCTGAAGCATCTGCGGACAAGTCGTAACAGCCCTTTTAGATATACTGCAGACAGCTGAAGCAGGGCTGAACCAGAGCAAATCATCAGTCGCGAATGTTGAGCATGCGCTCAACAGCTGATGACCCTCAGTTTGCTCTCACTACATGTTTTTGAGAAGTTTATTTTGCAGCAAGTTTGGCTGCAGAAAAACAACGTGTAAGAATATATTCATGGATAAATTTTGCCTGAAACACAATACAGCAACTGTGCTCCCTGAAACACCCTCAGAGTAAGCACAGCAGCATGCTCTGACACACCTCCCGCCTCCTTTTCCCGTTGTTAAGCCGGGAGTGAGGAGCGCTATTTGCATTACAAGGTTCCTGTGGAGCAGAATAAAACACAGACAGAGCTGTGAGCAAAACGAACACTCTCAGGGTGGCCCCCGCACTAATTGCAACTGGGGTGCATTTACTGATTATAGTTAAGTGGACCAAAATGGTCCCGTGCTCTCTGTTACATTGACCCGCTCCCTCCCCTGGTGGATGTGGTCAATAGCGGGACCCTGTTGAGATGCCTTTCCACTGAGGGAAGAAAACAGGGTCCAATCATGCCTGTCTCCTCTCCTCATCTGGAAGCATACGGGGAGGGATGGTTGGAGGAAGGAGGGCACTGATTTCAAATCAGAGTTTATAACAAGGGGGGCAATGGAGTGGGGACAGCAGGCTGCTGTTTTTCATAATTGACAACCCCAGCATTGAACTTAAAATACAGTAATGTGCAAAAGTCTTCTGCCACCTTAAACTTTGTTATTTTAGCAAGGTCATAAATAATTATTTCTCAGTAGTCTCTTTACTAAAATACAATCAGAATATACAGGAAATACGTGTACAGTATTAACAATGCAAATATTTCAGAAAAAACAATAATTTCAACAGGCTAAGGTTTTAAGTATTTGTGTTACCTCCATTTCCACTTAGCCTTGTCTTAAACTCTCTTGGGCAGACATATGAGATTTATAATACTAATCTTCTGGTGTATTTACAACAGGTTGCATTCAAGATATGTCCAAAGCTCAATATTAATTGTTTGAGCTACCTTTTGCTATGGTTGATTATACAATTCCATGTTCAAGTCTATGTTCCATGTCACTTTTTAGGTGTTTTAATGCATTAAATGCATTGTACATGTTCTCTTTATTCTTTGTTTGTACTTAAATAAAGAGACTTGGAAATGAAAAAATAAATTAAAAAATATTGCATATTACTGTACATAAGAAATGATTTCCCTTAACAATGACTGAAAAAAAGACTCATTTTTGTTCTTCAGACTACATTTTTTGTGAGTACATGTGCAGTTCATGACTATTCATGTTGCCTGCAAAAACATGCAAGTGTGGTCAAATGGAAATTAATGGTATGCAAAGTGGAATGTAAATGTAGTTGCAGGGGAGCGGAGGCCTCGGGAGGGAGGAATTAAATCCTTGCTAAAGATCCTGGAAGGTTGCATGCATAGCCAGGACCAGGTCAGTTGTTTTGTATTCCCTCTCTTCCCTGTTGCCTTCACCGTAACAGGAGGCCCCGCAGTGGGAGAGCAGGCCGGGGGTGATATAACAGCCACTGGATCACACAGGCTTTGATCTCCCCATTGGGTTCCTGAGCGTCTACGGGATAGACTTTAGGCCTACTGATGAGGAGGTGGAGATCTCACACCCCCTCTAGTGCTGGCTCGCTTGCAGGTCTTTTACCACACAGAGGATATCTTCAGCCTGGGTGATATTTTATTTTCTTAGAATTACTGCTGGGCTTGTTTGCAACTTCGATCAACATCTTTTGCTGCTACAGACAGCTTTCACAAGCTTTTTAACCCTGTGGAACCGGAGCAAACTGGTTTGATTTATTTGGGGGGAAAGGCAATGGCCAACTTGGCAAGAAATATCCCACAAATTTAAAGAAATCAGTACAATGTGACAAGAAAATGACCACAAAATTAGTTCAAACAAAAAGGGGGTTGGAAGGGTTTAGAAAAGGTTGTTTGTTTGTTTTTTTTAATTGACAAAAATATGTGAAAATGAAAATTACCTGTACATATCATTATATGAAAATATATGGCTATATATTTTTAAATAAATATATGTACTTTTCGTGTCTTTTTTTGTTATTTTCAGGTAATTTTCATTTTCACATGAATTTCACATTTTTTGCTAATATCTTACACATTTTTTTTTTTGAAAGAAGTCCAACCAATTTGCCCAGGTTTCAAAGGGTTAAGCTAAACAGGGCATCTCTGACTCTGTCTCTCTTAAGGAGTTATTTCCTTCTAAATGTTTTTCTCAGAGGGGGTTTGAGTCTCACAGCAGGTCTGGTGTTTTACATAACCCCGACACAGTGATGTAATTTCTTCTCCCCCTGAATGCTGGTGTCAGAAACACTGGGCTGTATCCCTCTAGCCATTTCAGTCTGCCCTTGTGTCATAATCTCTCTCATGCCTGGCCTGATCCCGCTCCAATTTATGTAATTAACTGATGTCACTGCTCTGGATTGCTCGCAAACATGGTATCACTGCAGCCTTGATTTCCCTAAAAGTAACAAATCCTTTAGGACCTGTGGTCTATTAAGGGTGTTATTCACGTAGCTTACAGTTATATGAGGGGGGATATTAAAAGGCAGAGAATAACAAGCCCCATTGCATAAACATGGAGACGTAATTGGGGTAGAAAAAAAGTTTATTTTATTATAAGAACTAGCAACATTACTATGTGCCAATTAGAGGGTGTGTGTTTTATGAGTTCTGCTTGCTGACGTGGAGGGATTTGTGTGTCTGCATATGTGTCTGTGTGCAAATGGGTGCACAGAGTGAGAGAGGTTTGCATTGTGTGACTAATACAACACACAACCTGTGCTTTTAGGGCACAAATACTCACAACAACACAAGCTCTGCTTTACAAAAAAGCCTTCCTATGATAGCTGGGTGGGAGTCCTTTTGTTTGTGTACATGGCTGGCTGTTTGCGCTCCTGTATGCACATCTGTGTGTACAAGCACAAACAAACATCCAACTGTGCTGGATGATTAGATTTCCAGGGCATGGTCAGTGGCTCGTGTGAGCTTGTGCATCTATACAGTGTGAGGGAACGGCAGGCGTTCTGGGGAGCAAGCAGACCTGACCCACAAAACAGTCAGACAGACATACAGACAGATAGCTAAAGCCTGATGGACCAGCATGAGGACAGAGAGGGGGTTTCCATGGTCATGGAAAAGTCATGGAATTAGTATAAGTTATTAAAAAATTCGGAAAAGTCCCGGAATTTTGCTGTGTGTATTGAAATTGTTACAGTTATCTTGCGTAGATAACCTTCCACTCTGTAGCTGACGTCAAAACAAAGCTGTCAGTGTGTTACATTTTGTTTGCGATCCCGCATGTTTATTCATTTTACTCCATGTTGTCTTTGTCTTTATGTATGCCAGCTAGCTGAAATTATGTTTGAATACAGTTTAACCCTTTGAAACCCAAAGTGACATCACTTTTCTTTAAGAAACCTTTAACAAGTATTTAAACCTTTGACACCTGAACAAAGTTGTTTGATTTCTTTTAAAAAAAAAATATGGGATAGAAGACAATTAGGAACTCAGTAATACATTTTTGCTCAAATTGCAAGAAGTAAGCAGATTTGGAAAATTATGTCTTGTTTGCCTTAAGTTTGTTACTTACTTTTTCCTTTATTTTTTTAAATTTTAGGTAATTTTCTTGTACTTTTTTACTAATTTCTTGCTACATTTGGGGTAATTTCTTCCCAAGTTTTGGAAAAATCAAGCCAATTTGCTCAGGTATCAGAGGGTTAAATCTGATATGTTTGAAAAACGCTGGACAAGTGGGAAAAGATAAAAAAAAATTATGGGTCCTTACAAAGTCATGGAAAAGTTTTGAAATTTTTAGTCGTGAAAATGTGTGGGCACCCTGAGAGAGACAGGCTGGCAGTCTAAGAGACAAACAGACCTTCAGACACATAGAGGGCAGGGTCTGGCTGCAGGGAGAGACGGGCCCTTTGAATGAACATTTAGGTTAGACAGACTGGGTGAATGTGTCAGGCTTTGCGTCTGCCCTCAGACATAGATCAAACATAGAACCAGCCAACCAGGACAGATCACATCGCTCAAGGCCCATTGGCCCTCGCGACTGGGGCAGGGACTCTGCCTCCCTCCCCCTGGAGGGAAGGAGATCCAAGGACGTCTCGTGAAGTTTCCATGGTTGCATATCTCAGCGAGATCCAGCCTTGTTTGTTTCGCCTGCAACATGCTCCGCTACGCCGACCCACATTAATGAAGCGCTCGCAGACTTAACCCTTGGGTGGCCAGCTAGACGGCCAAACTAGCACACACATTTGCACGGCACAGACGCTCCATTTGTTCTGTGTTCTCATTTCAGCGCTGACATTTAGGCTAACATGTGATGGGAAATGAGCTTGGTTTGTGTCTTCCTGTGTCCCATGCAGCATGCCTGATGATAATGAGGGGGAAAAAGGCCAGAGGAGAGGGGTGGGGTCAATATGCTAATAGTGGGTGTACATTTTGATGCCTCACTAGCAGCATGGAGTGGTTTGGAGAGACGGGCTATCATTCTCCACCTCCTTTCCCCTCATTATCCCCCCACGTCTCTCTCCATCTCTGTCCTCCCCCATCCCCTGCTTTCTGCTCTCATCTCTCTCCATGCCCTTCACTAGCTTCTCTCCTCTATTTCCCCCCTCTACTCCACCAAACGCCTCTCTCCCAGAATATGAGATACATTTGTTTTCCTCCGCCAGGCTACGAGAGTAGGACGCGTGGCGTGCAAAGTGCTGATGTGTTGGTTTCTTGGTAATTATAACATCCCTCGGTCTCCAAGAAAACTCTAAACTAATGTTTAATTTGCCTCTCTGCTCAAAGGAAGCCCTCCTTTGTTATTGCCGCGGCAATTAGCTGGAGCCAAGGCCCAGGCATTTCCTGTGATTGTTGTGATTTGCATAGAGAGCGAATCAGAGAGAGTATCAAGACCCTATACCCCTCTTCTCTCGCTGCCATTACAGCCACCCACTCCTCCTTTTCCTACCTCTTTTACTTCCTCGCCTCCCTCTGTCCTGCTCTCGCTACACTGAATCTCCATCAGTGGCCTAGCAACCGAAACTTCAACCTCTGTGTCTTATACCTCAGTTTATTGTAGCTGATTGACGGGAGGAATTGACTAACTGGAGGGCACAACACAATGATTTTTTTTTTTCAAGTGTCAGAAGGTCTTGTGTGTCTTTTCTGCACAATCCCAAATGGTCATCCTCTAGTTTCTCATTAACAGCCTTACCAAGCTGGTAGCCTTCCTCTGAGGATGCTGCTAATGGATGATGTTAATTGAAGGTATAAACATACTGTGCATAGATAAAGATGTCACGCCAGCTACCGGACACATACATGCAGCTGCATAGAGGCCCATGTGTGGTTAATGAGATTATCAGTCAAAAAGTAAACAGCTAGATGTTGGTGAGCTTGCTGTTTTTCTTGGTCCTGAGGGGGAAACCATTAACTAGTGTTGCAGCATCACGGTGGCTATTGTGTTCTCTGCTCTGGCCAGATAAGAAATAGATTCCCACTGACTGTTTAATCTCAGGGTGAAAGCGGGGGCCATGTTTTATGACAGCCTTGTCACCGTTACGAATAATTCACAATTGCATTATTTTATTAGCAGTCGTGTCATATTTGTCCTCACTGAGTACGCTTCTGCATTTTAATGCGTCAAACCTAACCTTAATGAACTCCACCTTTTGCTGCTTTGCTAAGCTTTAGTTTCATTACCTGAATGAATTTGCATTGCCTTATCAGCACCTGCTCGCTATAATAGTACCGCTGTGCGATATGATATCCACATTTGCTCCGCTGCTTCTTTCTTACGCTCTCATCAGATTATTAGAACTGGTATTTTCCCATTTGTGGGTTTTAGTGCTGAGAGTTGTAGCTTCAGGGAGCCTGTTTAGTGGAGAGAGATAGAAAGCAAATGAGAGAAAAGGGGGCCGGCAGAGAGCTAATGGCGAGATAGAGGGTAAGCTGTAGGGGCTGTTAAACCTGAGGAGTGGCTAATCCAGGAGACGGCACTCTCTGCGCTCATCTGCTCCGGACTGGTGTGGCGTGGTCGGCGAGTGGCACATCCTGGGCCCTGGCATTCAGACATAGCCTCCTGATCTATATTTCAAAGCTGAGAGTAGTGAGGAATTCAGTAATGAGCTCCCATCTTCCTTTTGGTAGAGGAAGACTCTCTTTGTGGAACTAATTGAAAGTGGCATGTGGAGCGCCGGGGAGCTCTTTGGGGGCTGTGCCGCGTTTCAAGGGATGTGGAGAGATAAGCCCTGCACGCTGCCGTGGCTTTTGTGTCACAGGTCTGAAATAAACAGGTCTCTTTGAGGAGAGTGATGCACTCTACGGCTGCAATTGTGGGTGGCGTTGTGTTTTTTTTTTCCTGTGTGTCTGTGTGTCTGTGTGATTGTGTGCGTTTTTTGTCCGCAACAACCTGTGTCCATTGCTGAAATTACACCCACACACGCATTCCGCATCTCTCCTTCTCTCCCTCCCCTTAATAAATCTAGTTTTCTGTGTCAGCTCATCAGAGATGCGATGTGTGTGTGCGTGCATTTGTGCAGACACGTGTGTGTTATTTGGGCTCTCAGAGCGCAGTGGAGGAGCGGCTCTGATGGGAGATGGGCTTTCTCTATTACAGATATGGAAATGGCCCGAGACGTATGCAGTTAGACTGATATAGTGCCTGGCATTTACTGAAATGATGAAACAGAGCCCAGCCTTAACTATTTACAGACACGCACATCTGTGAATATACACCCATGTGTGCACTCACACTCACAGAGACATGTTAATGGACTGCCAGTTGGGGGTATTTTGCTTTGATTGTCAGGTGGGTGAATTCAGCTTTTCTGTCCAATTTTTTGCATTTCTGGAGCCGGTGAGAACCTCATGGACAGGAAGCACACATGCCACTGAGGCTTCTTCATGAGTTTTTTTCTCCAAAATGCAGCTAAGCGCATTCCATGTGGTTAAAGCTGTGGGAAATGTGCCTTTTCGCCCCTTACATCTGGAGTTTAGAGTCACTGTGGGAACATTTGGAGTATCAGAGTAATTTCTGATGTTGATATCTAATCAGATCGGAGTATCAGGCAACTCATTTTCACCTTTTATTGATTGTTTTACAAATGCTAGCATACCAGAAGAGGGACTAAGTCATTGCTTTGCAAGTCAGAAGTAAGTTTTTGCACTCAAGTCCAAAGTCAAGTCCCAGGTTAAGATAGTCATGTATGTACCGTATCAAATCGCAAATCAAGACAGACAAGTCCCAAGTCATGTCCTAAGACCTGAACTCTAAGCTGAGTTTCAAATCCAGTCATAATGCACTCTTCACCAAATCTAATGCCATTTTAACAATAGAGTAATAATATATTGAGTTTACAAAAAATTTGAATGCTTCTTGAAATGTGTATTTATTTGCTAAAACAAGTTTGTTGGAAGTTGTTGCATCTCTGTCTATAAGTTTCGACTCATTTTGCAAACTGCAAATCATTTTTTTATTGAACACCACATAGTTTTTGTATGTGAATTAAATTAACATTGATAAAAAAAAATGTAACTGGCGCCCAGCAATGTAATGTTAGTTTTTTATGTTTCTCTCCTGTCACTTGTCTGGATGCTGTTGGATTGGCTCAAACAAAGCAGATCTAAGGAACGAAATATTGACTTGCTGGGAATGTTACTGTTTGTTGATGCAGGAAATGAAAGGATATGAATTAATTTGTGGCACAGTTTTTAAATAACATACTTTGTAATCTTCGGGTTTTGAGGGAAGCTGTCAAGTATTTTCAAGTCAAAAGGCTCAAGTCATGTTGAAGTCAGGAGTCACTGGTGTTAAAGTCCAAGTCAAGTTGCAAGTCATGTATGATTTTGTCAAATCGAGTGTGAAGTCATTAAATTTCTGACTCTATTTTGTCTTGAGTTCACACCTCTGGCCCACACCCTCTAAATGTCACTTTAGAAGGAACAAAAAAAGGGGGAACTGGTAGAGAAGAGAGCCGTATCTTACCAGGTCTCTGTTTCTGTAGGACTTTGTCTCTAACCTTATTATTGCATTATGAGGTCAGTTTCACATATCGACTGCTGCTGCTGTTTGCTGGCAACAAGAAAGCCTCACGGTCACAGATGAAGTTATTCAATTATGTAGTCTGTTTGCCGACATGTCTCTTTACCACCATCAACATGACATACCCTTAAAAAATCCGCCTCTCCTAGAGAATGTAATGATATTCAAGAGAAGCAGAATCTGAAAGATCTCATTAACACCCTGGCAGCTCTTTGTCATCTTGATCCACTGTTGTTGTGTCCTCAGCCACTTCTGTCTAACCTCATCATGTAAACTGTGAATGAGCCGATGGGAGCGAGAGTGGGATGATTTCTCGACCAGAGCCATTAAAAACACGGATCCAGGAGTGAAAGAAAGATTATGCTCTGTTTTAGGGTTTGTGAGATGGAGGGGAGGAGGGGGTTGTTGATGGTGATGGTGAAAGTTGAGTGCAGAGAGTAAGGGAACAGCCCAGCTCGGTGCCCAGCTGTGAAGCTGCCCCTGGGGCTTTGGGAGGCTGAGGAATGTGGCTGATGTGAGTCTGTGTTTGGGCTGGAGATAGTGAAGGCCCGGGGCATGCAGCTGTGAGCATTGATGTCTGGGAGAAGGGTGCGTGCACATCCATACCTGTGTGCAAAAAAGAGAAGTGAGACAATTTGTGGCTTCATTTAGTATGCGTTTTTGCCTCTGTGTGTGTATACCAGCTAATGGGCATGTTTGTATACATGCAGTGTTGTTCACAACCCTCTATTGGCCACAGCTGAGGCCCCATCTCAGGGAAAGGAACGACATTCGGACTCATTTCCTGTTTGAAGGTTCAGGGCACGGTCTTTCGCCTCGCTCACCAGAGATGTCTGGAATGTGAGACAGAACCAGATTACAACGAGCTACCTCCCTCAAGGATTGGTTGGTTTGCCAGTCAGCTGAGAGCAGCTTTGTTCAGAGCGAGCCTGTCAGGCGGAGATGACAGCTAGCTTTTGTTCTGGAGATTTCCTGTCCTGTCCTGGGCAAAGGGTCGGTTAAAGTGCATTGAGGAGCCGAAGCACCACTCCCTTACTCCCCCCTTACTCCCTCCCTTTTTTTCCCGCCACTTGAATCCCCACTGGTCATATTTCCCACCCACCGACCAATTATAGTGCCCTATGTGTCGGGGAGAAGTGATCTGATTGGCTGTGTCGGGGGTGTCTGGGAGGTCAGAGCTGTGTTCATTTCACACTGTGTCCTTTTGGACTCCCTCCAGCAGCACCCTCAGTGCGCTCACACAGACAGCTGAGGAAGAAAAGTGGAGAGTAGGGAAGAAAAGGAGGAAAGAGAGGATACAAATAGACAAGAAAGAGAGAATTCCTCTGTACACCGCCTTCAGTGCGATATGATTTCTTGCCTGAGAAATCGTAAATGTGTCATGTTTAGAACTGGTTTAAAATTCACATTGACTCCAGCATGCACCTCTAGTGCTGCTGCTCTAACAGTCTGCACTCGTACTGTAAAACTGTCTGTTGCCTCCGACTCAACAACAAAAAGAAATGTTCAGAGCCAGAATGCCTTTGCTGTGTGTGTGTGTGTGTGTTCAGTGAGAGGGGACGGTCTTCCCTCTGGGCAAGGTAAGCTAAGACAGGAAAACACCTGGTTAAGGAAGCCAACCAACAGTTACGAAACTGTCACAGGACGTGCATATCTGTGTGGAATGTTTTTTTATCACATGCAAACCACGATAAAAGCATATTTGTCATCTGTTCTCCGGTATGCGTCTGTGAAAAAGCTGCAAAATCTTGTCTGTCATTAGACTCCCCATGAGCAACGGTCTCCAATCTCAGGTGGTGCTATCACCTCTTTTTACAGTTTGGCTCGTAAACATGACCTTTCCTCATGTCTATATCTTTGTTTATAGTTTTTAACTTGAGGGCAAAAAAAGAAATCAAGGACGATCACGTTTAAGGGCAGTTTGACTTGCTTAGCCTCCAGAAAAAGCTGCTTTTCATTAATTATGCCTCATGCAGCATTTCTATTCATGTTTTATTAAAGTTAATAATCAAGTAACTTTATTTTAAGCCAAAGTTCATCTGACATCAGTGGCAATTTAAAGACATCACCTTGAGCTGTTAGAACTTGTGATGGGTATATTTTTGTATTTTATAGCATTTTGTAAAATAAATAACTTAATGAGTTAATTATACCCAGAACCAGCAAAGCCCCTTGATTTTGCTGCAACAACATTGATCAGAGGTAATATATGCATCCTTTTTGATAGTAAATGGGACCTATAATGCTCATTTTCAGGTTAATACTTGTATTTACTTCTTCTAGATTTTTAGAAAATGTTTACAAGCTCTCATGTTTAAAAAACACCTTTTTCAACTATTCCATCTGTGCTGGAATACTTGTGGTTACTCACTGTCGGAAACCCTCAGTATGAGGGTCTGTCCCTGAAAGAAACCTATCTTTTCTGTTCTGATTGATCAGCGTTTGCAAATCTAATCTTCACAAAGACATGTTTCAGCAGTACTATGATTCAAAAATCGGGAAGAATTGATCAACTCTTGCAACCAAGATTACACCTTTCCCTTACATTAGCAAGTGTCTACATGTAGCTGTGTACTTGCAGCTGGGGAACGTTGGCTATAGCGGCACTTTCTACTGTGAAAAATCACCAGTAAAAGTTTCTAAACACAACCATGTTTCAGTACGAATGTGATCCAAAATTTGGGAGATTACATGTTTCCCTGACATTAGCATGTTGCTACATGTAGCAGTGTATGTATTTAAACACTTGCAGTAGCGCCTGGAGCAGATGACCATATAAAGAGATGTATCATGAGCTTGAAAGTAGAAAGAAACAGAATATTCAGAACAGTCTGAAGCCGGAGGTTTTTGCTAACAGGGTTTACTTTTACAAATGTCACCCTACTACTTGAAACTTTGGCAATGTTTAATATAAACATTCAACATTATTTATATGATAGGAAATAAAGAAAATTATAATAGGTCCCCTTTAACTCCTACTGTCACTTGTCTTTACAATCACAAATTGATTTCCCCCCTCTTGGTTAGCCCACCCCATTGATACTAACAATACAAAAGCCTTATTAAGATAATAAATTCCTGGAACTCCCTTCGTTCAATCAGGCACATAAACGTATCTAAACTAACCTTTTGTGTGGACATAGCAATCTGATACCCAGAATAAATAGCACAATATGAGTTTTGTTCAAATTCCTATTTAGATGGAATCAAAGCTGTCTGCTTTCTCCTTGATTCAGGCCACGGCAGCAGAAATCACAATGTCATTTTGTCCATAATAATTGAATCTTCAAGTATGGCTACATGAAAAGGATAATGCTGTATTGATTGTTGCTGTACAGTAATTGTTTTCCTTCAATAGACGAGGTACGGCATATTAAACGCAGAACATGTCTTCGTTGTTTTCATGGTAGGCCATATAGGGGATGGGAGAAAATTGCTGCTTCTCTATATGACAGAGGAAAGGAAAAACAATACAGGGGTATTGTCATTGAGAGGTGATTAACTGTGACTATACTTACAAATGACTGCAGGGCACTGTTGCTTGGCCAAATTAATTACCTGTCATTGTGACTGATTGTTTCTGAAGACATCTCTTATTATTATCGCCTGCTCCAAGGAAAGAGTTTACACTGCATTTCACCGTGCAGTGGCAACATAAAGACAAATAAAGGCTAAATTACATATTTTGTGCCTGTGTTTTATTAATATGTGGCTCAGATGGAGATTTACTATTAGATTTAGTTTTTGCTGGGGTTTTTTAAACGATACTTTGATGTTTTTCAACTGGTTTTGTATCAGAAGAAACATGTTATTTGACTGATTTCACTGGCTCTAGGGCTCTTGCTCTTATTACAGATTATACTTAAACGCTTTTTTGTATACCTGCCACTACAGACACAAAGAGTATAGAAACAGACTGAGAGGATTGACCTGCCCCTCTGTTTCTCTTTCAAACTCAGACCAACTTAAATCAAACTGCAAATCTAGGCAATGCTGATTAAATATAAACCAGCCATATGTAATAATGTGGCTGGAACATTGAGAATAAAACACACAAACACAATAGCACACAACATTGTTTTGTCTCTTCCACGACTGGTCCTGACATGAGAAACTGCTGCTCTGCAGTCCAAAAAACACACCACACACAACACCATCCGTCTTAGTTTGTCTTAGCGAGACGACTGTCTTCTGATGAGGCTACGAGGGAATGGCCTATTCGTCCAAATTCTTCCCTAAAGCCGTAATAATCCTGCTGTTGTTTCTCTACGTGATGACATTTCTAATTCTTGTCAGAGAAGAATGCAGCGTGACAAACGGCGTTAAGAGTGTCTGAAGGCACAGCAGGCAGGCGGCATGCTGGGGCAGATAGAGGGACACAGGTCTGAGGAGGAAAGACTCGTGATCGGTGGAGGCTTCACCTTTCCCAAAGGACACTGGAGAGTGTGTGTGTGTGTTTCCTGTATGTTTATGTGATCGCTGTCATGATGTTAATTGCGACAAAGGGACAGGTTCAGTGTTGTTTAAAGATCTGGCCACATCAGGATCAGCCTGTCAGTCTGTCCTATCCACTAATAAACCACAAGCCTGCTGCACTCCAGGGACACACTGAAACACACACATGCACCACAAAGAGCAGCACTGTACAGACAGAGAGACACAGAGGCAAGCAGAGGAAGATAGAAAGAAGGCTGGGGAATCACATCCAGAAGGACTTTCCCTGTGTAAAATTTTAGAGAGAGATGGGGAGCTGCTCTATAGCACCTGTGTGAGGTTTACTTACAGCTCTCTGCGGCCCCGTTGGCTTGTCGTGAGGCAGCACAGCCTTGGGCACCGAGAATTCATGTCACACACAGCAGAATTTGATTAGGCAGGAGATGGTATTACTGCCCGACTGGGTGGGAGGAAGGAAGACGGTAGTCAAACAAGGGATAGTGATAGATGGAGGGGGGATGGGTGGAGGTAGAGAAATGTAGCGCATGTACAGTATGTCAGCGCATGCTGAGGTTGGGGTGGAAGGTGGAGACTTTTTTTTTTCAGTCTGCCAGGCAAATGCCGCCCCCCCATGTGCTCTTTTGCTTGCCCCAGAAATAAGGAACTAGTCAACCAGAGCGGCATTTATGATTGAAACTGTGTATGTGTGTTTTTCATGTGTGTATTGAATAGCATGGGGACGGATGTCATTACAACGCTAGGACGGCGCCCCCGTGGCTCCTGGCTATATATTGTCAGGCGCCACATTTCAAATGGATTTTCAGCGTCTGTTGTTTTACCACATATCCAGTATGTATGGCTCCACTAGCTGACCACATTGATTGAGCCCCCTTCTTTCTCCCCCCCACCATCACTTTCTTGATCCCTGTCTCAGTCACCCTAAATCAACAGAATGGGACATATCAAAGCAGAGCCCTTGCGTTTTCTTGCTTTGGACTGTATCAGACCGAAGCTACTGCTGGAGGAAACTAGACAATAAAACAACAATAATGCCCCATCAAGCAGACAGCAGAAAACACAGGCGAAGCCGCAAGAGAGGGAGGCAGACAGACAGTCAGTCAAGCAAGCAGATGAGATTGTGATTGGTTTGGCCTGCAGTTTACATAACTGTCATGCTGGGTTTTCCGACTGAAGGGCTGTGATAGAATATTTCGATATGATATACAGGCTATTTTGCAGTTTTGGCCTGGACTGCCCTGCTGTGGCTTGAGCTGTGCCCGACGGATTGGAGCCCAAGCGAAAAGGTTTAAGTCTGGCTCACTGAATCCCTCGTGCACTCTAATTTGCTGAAGTGATCAAGGCTTTTGGTTTAAGCATCCCTCCTCCGCCAAGAGCAGACACAATCTCATCTGCCTGACTGACCCATCTGCGGAGCGTGTCTCACTGCCCGCTATGCTGCCTTCCTGTCTGTTTTGGTGAACGTCTCAGGCACGGTGACAGGCTTGCCAGCTGGTTAAGCTGGTTGACTGAGTGACTGCGTGCTAAAATGTGTTATCGTCTGTCTGCATTTCTGCCTTTAGTTTGGCTTCGCTCACTCCTTGCCAGCTTTCTGTGACCCACATATCTCCTCTGGTTTTGTTGACAGTGGGGAGTGGGGACTAACAGAATGAGGGTGTGATGGCATCATTTTGAAGGGTCAGCAGCAGCAATGTAATACTTTCCAAGAAACGTGTCCCTGTTATGTGAAATTCTTTGTCAGGATGTGATATCAATTAACCATTTTTTAAGTTGTTATTTAGAGAATCCGTTGAAATCTGATGTTTATAGAGCAGAACTGCACATGCCTGAGGGTTGGGTCAGCGTCTGGCTAGTGGCTGGTAGACTGCCCTGATACTGTCTGACTGTCAGGCTGCTACCCTAATAGAGCTGGAGAGACTTAAGGGTCCCTCTTTGTGTCCCTTACATCTTCTCTCCAGGCTGTCTGTGCAGACAGCAACACTGTATGACAGAAACCCATCATTTACCGATTGCAAATCTTTCCAGGCACTTTTTCTTTGACAGGAGAAGCAGAAGGGACAGAATGTGTGTGTGTGTGTGTGTGTGTGTGTGTGTGTGTGGGTAGGAGGGTGTTGATCTTCCATTCTCATGCCCTCCTCACCTTCTCCCTCTTTCCCTGCCTCATCACCTTTGCTGTTGTTTCTCTCTCGACCTCCACCCATTTGAAAGAGGTCTGTCCCTTTGACCCCTTGCATTAGACGATGGGGGTTGGGGGTACAGAGGGTGCTGCAGGGAGCTGCAGGGAGCTGCTGGTTGCAGGTGGAATGAGATGTATTACTTATAGGATCAGCTGCATGCTGTAGAAGAATAATAACCACAGGAAAGTGGTTATTACCAACCGGGTACGATGAAGCGCTGCAAAGATGTCTAAACGAACAACTGAGCTGCACTGTAGCCACGCTCATTGTTTGGTTTTTGTAGTTGTTAGTGTTGCTAATGGAAGCTTTTGCAATCAGAGGGAGAAGAAAGAGAGAGCGCGGGTGAAAAAGGGTACTACACTGCTTTTCCAAGTGGAGGGGGAGAAAGGCTCCAGAGCAGCAAATGTATTGCCAGGCTAATAAAATATGTGTTTGATGTTCCATGTTACCTAACAGTAAATCTGATATGTTATCTAATACTGCTATGAACACAGACGCATTTGAAAAACAGCTCGTCTGTAATGACATAGGGTGATGCCATGTGAGGGAATGTGGCATATCCCGTGTGCTAATATTGACCATGCCGTGCTGCGGCAACAGAGCCCCATGTGCCATGTGTGCCACAGTGACTGGGGTGGCCCTCTGCGCGCTGAATATTTCATTAAATAAAATGCCTCAAAGACAAGGGAGGAGTTACACGTGAGATGGAGAAGGGGCAACCTTTGAGCGTGCAAATGCTATCTCCGTTAACTCTCAGTTAAAGTTTACTCCCTCTGAGCTGAACTGTACTTCAGGTTGTTGAATCAGCACGAGCATGCATGCAGCTGTCACTCATAATTTACATTAGCCTGCTGTGATGCGTTTGAGTTGTTGCAATCAAAAGTTCTGTTGCAGTTGACTTGCTGGTATGTTTCTGCAAGTTCCACTGTTTCATCATCGTAACAGTCATGGGCAGATTACGTGAAAATGGGCCCCTGGGCACAGACATGCAGAAGGCCCAACCACCTCTCCTACAGAGGAGCAGGACACACAGACTTTGCACTGGCTTTGCCTGTTTGTTGTTGTTGGTGGGGGGGCATCTTTACAATGCATCTTTTTGTGGATTTGTATGTCTTTGTATTCATTCTGCATCTTTTTGAGGTCATTTTGTGACTCTCAAGGATATAGTTTTGTCTTTTTGGCTGTTTTTTTTCCTCTTCGTAGTTATTTTTGTTTCTTTGAAGTCGATTTGTGTCTCTTTGTAGTTCCTCTGTCTATGTTGTCATCTTGTGCTTTGGTAATGTTCAATTTGTGTCTCTTTGAATGCCTCTTTTTTGGCCATTTTGTTTACCATAAGGATATATTTTGTCTTTTTGTTTATTTGAAGTTTCTTTGCAGGTCTTTGTGGTCATTTTAAGTCTCTCCCTGGTAGATTCATGTCAGTTGGAGTGACATTTTGCCGTTAAGGGCCAGGGAGCCCCTGACACTTTGTGTCCCTGGGCCTGTGCCCAGTTGGCCTGTTAAGTAATACATCCTTGATACCATTCCCAGTGACCAGTTCTTTGGATGCCAATCCCTCCTGCTATAGGAAACATCCTCTATCTTTCTTTTCCTCCGTAGGCTTCCATGTATTTCGTTGTAATGCATTGCTGGAGTCACAGGGAATGCTAATACTATAGCAGGTAAAACAGTGACAGCCTCGTCAGCGCTTTCACTGTGGCTTTT
This sequence comes from Plectropomus leopardus, assembly GCF_008729295.1. Taxonomy (NCBI): domain Eukaryota; kingdom Metazoa; phylum Chordata; class Actinopteri; order Perciformes; family Serranidae; genus Plectropomus; species Plectropomus leopardus. The sequence continues at coordinate 21,031,053 of NC_056473.1, read as the reverse complement.
TTCTGAGAGAAAAAGAGAGAGAGCGGTCTGTTTTCAGGACCTTGAACACCAGGAATGTCGCCCCTGCTAAGGGAGTCAGACAACATTTCTCAAGGTCTCTGTGAAAAAGTTTACCCCGTCCAAATTTCCTCCTCCCCCTTCCCACCCCCTGAACCACCTGGAACACCCAGTCTCTAAATTTAAATGCAATCTACAGTCTCTGCCTACATAAATGTGCATTTACATGAATGCTGCTATGCCTGGGTTATGTGGCAATTTCTGACATGATGGGAGCAGGTGGAGCGGTTGTAGAGGTATAGTGGATATATATGTGTGTGTGTGTGTGTGTGTATGCATCTTGGGTTGGGGCGGGCTCCTGCAAGCCACAGGTGCACGGTAGGGGATGTAGCTCTGCACATTGATTTCACAGCCAGCGACCACCATGCAATATATCTAGAAAAGTGTTTCTCTATGGTGCGTCTTCAAAGAGGCTGTGGAGGAACTTTTCAGGGCATGAATATGTAGATGAGGACCCTGCGGGAGGAAGGGAGTCATTCACAGCATCCAACCCGAGCCTTTTACATTAGGCAAGGGCAAAGCGTGGGATGGAGAGAGGGGAAGAGGCAAAGAGAAGGAAGGAAAGGGAAAGAAGAGAAGGGGATATAGGGGAGAAAAGTTAATGGCAGGCTCTTTTCTCAAGAAGTGCTTTTACCTTTTAGCACTGGACGGCTATCCCCCTTCCCAACCGGCACTTTGTCATAATAGTGCTCTCAAAATACCTAGTATAGATCTTATTTACCTCCAGTATACATGCTGTTCTTTACTTGGAGTTTCCTGCGCATTGAATAAAACATAGGTGTATAAGAGCCAGTGATGAAGCCTTTGAAAGAAAGGAAAGAGATCAAACCTATTACCATAGACTAGCTGACCCCTGTGTGTTTGTGTGTCTGATGTGTGTGTGTGTGTGTGTGTGTGTGTGTGTGTGTGTGTGTGTGTGTGTGTGTGTGTGTGTGTGTGCGCGCGCGTGCGTGTGCATGTGCGTGTGTGTGCGTGCGTGCGTGTGCGTGCGTGTATTGTGCATTTCTATGTGTGTAAATGCTGCAGGGTTCCAGGGATCCATCAGTCTCCCGTCTGGAGCCAAGCTAAGGGAAGGTCAGCCTGATGGATACATCCTGACATGCACACAGCCTGTGATGTCAGCTGTGTGTGCATCTGTGTGAGTGTGTGAGTGTGTCTGTGTGTGTGTGTGTTTGTGTGTGTGTGTGTGTGTGTGTGTGTGTGTGTGTGTGTGTGTGTGTGTAGGCTGGCAGGCCAGCCAAGCGCAGGCACGGTTCAACAGAGCAGAGGGCGGACAGGCGAGTGGGGAGGGAGCACCATAGCCTGGCCTCGGCGCCCCAGTTTGAGGGGTTTGAAGGGGGTTTTGCTGGCAGAGGAGTTCTAAGGAGGGGGGGAGGGGGGTCATGGCGAGGCTGGGTGAGGTGTAGGGGTTGGCTGTGCTGGCAGAGGGGGTGGGTGGAGGGGCGGTGGTGTAGGGGTGGGCTGGGGTGGCAGAAGAAAGGCTCCATTCATGAGTCGTGCCATCTCTGGCTCCCAAGGGGACTGGGGCTCATCAATGACCAGGCCAGCTGGGAGGATGTCAGCATGCAGACTGTCTCTCTCTCTCTCTCTCTCTCCCTCTCCTTTTCCATCTCACCCTCCCTGTGTCTTTTGTCAAGGGCCAGTGCTGTCAGAGCCACTAGCCCGAACACTGAGGCCTCTCATGCAGTTGGGTCCCCACTGAGACCCAGAGAAAGCCTCTGGCTGGCCGGTGGTTTGCACACCGTCTGCACTGTATTTGACATCTATGGTCTGCAGCAAGAAGCTCACCACCACCCTCTGAGAGGCACTGTCTGTGGTAGCCATGCCAACTGGAGACGAGCTAGGTGGGGTGCAGCTTAAAGGGTGATAAATTGGCAGTGTCAGCTGACTGAAGAACGCTCAGATGGTGTGTCAAGCACCTCAAATATAGAGATTAGCAGGTGGCAAGAATGTAGTTTTTTAGCAACACTAGTGATCCAGCCTATGGATTCCTGATTTTCCAGTGTGATTACTGGATAAAATGCCATGAGATTTAGTATATTTAGACAATCATGTCCATCTCAGGATGAATTGTACTAACTGATGATCATCTGACCTATGTTGCCTGAGTTATTAGTTCATTAGCTCAATTTAATTCTTTTTTTTTTTTAACCAAATGCCTTCAGATTCACCTGAAAGAATAGCTGTCCAAGCTGACAGAGCCACTGGCATGGCTGCTGACCAGAGATACTCAACTTGCTTTGCCACGGGCCACTTTTACAAAATGACAGAAGGGCAGGGGCCAATTTATATTCAAATATGAATAATATTTATCAGTGCATATTGATCTTGTTTAATGTTTGACTAAAAAAGAGACACTGACAGACAAAACAATCCTTTCTTATAGGCTACAAGAAATACATTATTCATCTGGTGTCCTTTTCTTGTTTTTGGTCGCTTTAGTTTTGTCTTGAAATACCCCAAAATTCTGTTTATAACCACTAAACACCTGGCTGCTCATGTTGCTGTTTTTACTTTCAATAGAGTCTAACTATGGCATCCTATTTAGCATCAAATACCAAAATGGTCCTATCTGCATAAATTGTCAATCTCATGTGCATTTCTACTTTAGAGAGGAAAGGGGGACAGGAAAGGAGCAAGGTTTGAGAGCTGTGCAGATGTGTGTGTTGTTTATCACTGCCAGTGAAAGGCCTGCATCAGCAGCAGCTGCGGGGCGCTTTGCATGCGATGGCAGCAGTGTGTTGGTAGGGGCAGATTTGCATTTGTGGTTTCATATCATGAGCAACGATGTTACTCCTTCTCTCTTCCTTCCTCCCCTTCACTTGCGCTCTCTCTCTCTCTCTCTCTCTCTCTCTCTCTCTCTCTCTCTCTCTCTCTTTTTCTCTCTCTCTCTGTCTTTCGCTGAACGGGAGGAGCTTTCTGTGAGAGGCAAAGGAGCCATGAGAACAGCCTAAGTAGAGCACTGGAGCATAACCCAGGAAGGTTCAGGCTGAAATGGATCCAAGCATAACATCAACATTAGCAAATCTCTCCATCACACTCAGGGGCAAAGTCCATGTGGTTGCAGCACACAGCTATACATGCATGCATTGAAACATTGTAAATCTAAAGACCTTGCACTAATTCTGCTCTAATAAGCACATTTTGTTCAAATTGGTTGTTATGAAAGCCACCTTTCTTTGACATCAAATGTGGTTCTGGGTCACTTTTTGGGTGTTTGTGAGCTGGTATGAATTACATACCACGGTGGTGATTGGTGTTTGAAGTGACTGGGTTCAGTGTCTTGTTAAAAAAAAAAAAGAGGGAGAGTTGAAGGTCCTGTGGTCTGCATGTGTCCACTGGAGTCACAGTGATGTGGAGGACCATCTGATGAAAGGGTTTCCTGTGGCTTTCATCTCCACAATGCGTTCTGATGGGGAGAGTTTCCTTGCAGCCGAGTAGAAAAAAAACAGCCTTGTGTTGTGAGAACAGCCTCCGCTTTTTGCAGCTTGCAATGGCTCATACATATTTTGGGTTTCTCAAAGTCAAATGAGATTTTTGGAGAACTCATACTCATACAAATAAGGGGGTATATGTGTACTGTTTTTGTGTAGGAAGAAATCCTATTTAGATGACAAATGCTCTGCAGGACTGCTGGGCTGCCGCACTGTGTTGTTTTCATTATATTGTAAAAAGTATTGCAGAGGTAGAAAACACAATATGTGATGATGATGGAATGCTGCCTGTTTCTATTATCAGATTCTGCACAGACAGTGAGATGAGCATAATGTGCAAACAATTATAATTGAATATAAAAATAGAACATAATATTTTGTATTGTTAAGTGTCAAGGAGATTCTGTTATTACATTTTTTTTTACTTCAGTTTTTGAAGATCTATTCCATATTTTTACACCTACTCCTCATTTTCAACTGCATCTTTGCCCCTCAGAACATAGTTACAAGTACTATTTGAAGTGGTATTGGTTGAAACTTCCCATAAGAAATAGGTGAGGTCTTCAAGGCCCCAGTACATCATCAGTAAGCTGGTATTTACGCAGACACAGAGTGTTGCCAGATACTGCATCTATGCCATCTTTTGCAGTGGTAATTTGTCTTGTGGGGCTACATGCATCCTTTTGCGGTTGTCAGGACACTTGCAGTTCATTCACAACATAAGTTTCACAATATCAATCGATCAAATAAGATCAATAAAATCAGATTAAAAAGAACACTGTTTAATTAGTAGGCCACTAGTGGTGCTCTGTAGGCTAACGTTTGCAACCTGTGCACCTACCCTGCCAGTCTGGACAAGCTACCATGACATCAGTGTACTAGCGATTTCTTTTCTTATGCTTTCCATGAAGAACAGAACTGTAATACACAGAAACAACATTTAACTAAAAGAATTTGATAGTTATTTTAAACTTTAAGTATTTATTGACTATTAAAATACTTGTGGATTTCCTATTTGTACCGCAGTAACGCCGACGATTTCTCTTAACACTCGGATTGGAGCGTGTCTCTGAAAAACCTTCATTTGGAGGGCCATGTTGCCCCTAAACATTGTTCTACCCCTAAATCCCTACAAGAATTGGGACACCCTGGACACAAACGTGCAAGTAAAGGGGTAAGGGCTAAGTGGCAGGGGCAAGGGGTGTCATGGGATTGAGCCTCTAAAATGACCTAGACTCCAGAGCACTGCTGGATAACATGATGGATAAGTGTGGTTATTAACATGTGCTTGTGGAAGTTTGAGCATGCAGTATCTCCCAATGAATGTATAAAAGGGACACACGACCTTCCCTCTAATAGCTTTAACTCTGTGCGTGGTGGTCTACCTGTCCATGTGTGTGTTATTGTTCCCTCTCTCATATGTCCACAGCTACTCTAACAGGCTGTTAGAGGAGGATCATGCTGACCCCAATCCTGCTGTCCATCTCTTCTCTTTCCTACTTTCAGCAGACCTCGCTGTTCCTCTGCTATCGCCTCCTAGCAGGCTCCTTTATGCCTCTTTGACAACCTCTTGATAGACGTCTCGGCTCATTGTGTGTGTAGGTGTCTTTGTATTGGTGTGTAATGGTGCCCTAAGATACTGTTGCCAGAGTGTTGTCTCGGTGTCTGTTCCTCTGCTGCCCTCGAGACCCCAATAACCACCTTCTGTGACAGGAGCTCTTCACCGCTCCCCCTCATTTGCTTTATTTGTGCCTCTGCCTCTGTTGAACTCTCTGCCTCTTGTGCCGCTTTTTGCTTTTCTTCCGAAGTATCTCATCGTCCTCGTCACGTCTTCTGCCTTTCTATATTCGACACAATCTCAGTATACAATGAATTGCCTGTACCCTCTTTTCATTTTGCTGTTTTTTAATTTTTTTTGTCAGCGAGCACTGAATAGAGGGCAGGGAGCTACAGTTGAAAATTAGCCTTTAAGTATGTGAGGTATGTTCATTCATTCTTCTACCCCCCCACCGCAACCCCCCAGCTGCCCTCGGCTCACCCATCTCGCCTCCTGCAGGCATATAAAGTCCTATAGCGTCCCCCCATGCAGTTTTCCACATTCTCTGTTTCCCTGGTACCTACAGTTCCAGCGGGACTGAGGCCAGGCCCCCTCGTTTCTCTCTCTGCGACCGAAACCCTGCCAGAGCCCGCCTAGGCTTAGGGGGGAGCACTAGCCTAGTTACCATGGTCACGGCAATCAGCATTGTGAACTCGGGCCATGAATGAGAAACTTTCCAAGATCAGCCTTAAGATCCTGTGATCTGTGTTTCATGCTGTTTATGTTATTGATAGATAGAGATTTCAGTTCCAGTAGTTCAATCTAGACTGGAGTCATTGACAGGATAAGAGGTGGAGATTTTGGGGAAGACGCAGGGGAAACTTGCCCTCAAGATTTAGAACGTGTATTTGTGCCCCACATCCCAATTAAAACATGAAAGTAGTAGAGGACTTTTATTTTGGCAAAATTAAAGACATTTACATCATGAACTGATGTAGAAAAGGCACAAATCAGTGCATAATAATTCAACAGGATTCAAGAAATAGAAGTGTTTGATGCTCAAAATGTGCTGGAAGAGTCCCAAACACCCTGTTTCATATGTGTCTCCCCAGTGTTGAAACAGAACCTACACCCATGGAACTGAGTGACTAACTTTCACCAATCTGTAACATGTTAGACCACAAATGTGCCGCATATGTTGATGACAGGCAGAGAACCTCTGAAAGTGCCTTGGATTGTTAGAGAGCAGAGTCACCGTGTTCTTGGTAATTTTGGGCCCCATCAGAGATGTGAGCTCACAAGAAGTGTATTAGTCTTTCTGACAGGATATAAAACATGTTGAATGAAAGTTGGCAATTATTTTAGACTGCAGTGCTACTCAAATAACCAAAGCAATATTTCTTCTTTTTTATCAAATCATAGATATTTATCTCTTCTTCCACTGAAATGGTCTCTGTGTTTCTCTGTATGTGCATGACCGGGAAAGCCAGCGTCTGGGAACTAAGTACAGGCATTATTAACTCAAATGCAGCCTCCTAAAAGCCTGGATGAAGCTCATTGCATGCTCTACAGAATATTTATGTTGGTTTTATTTTTATGGCATAATTGCTTCCACATTGCTTTGTGGCTGTGGACCATGAAACTCAGTAAACATACCCCCTCAACCTCTGCACAGTCCTTGTGTCTGACTCACAGAGATGGGGCTCAGTGATTGGTGCTCTTGTGTGCTTATCAATCAGTTATCTGCAATGTGGTACCTTGAAATCTGCCATAACAAGTGATGTGAAAAAGGAACAACCTGCTGACCTCAACTTTAGAGGAAAATACTTGTCAAGCTTTTGATTCCTCAGTGCTGGTGACAGCCATGGCCGAGGTTAGGTTATTTCGTTTACTAGTTTACTGTCCGTCCAGCCGTCTGTCCATCCAGACAACCATACGTCCCTATGTTCGTCCCATTCTCGTGAACGTGATTTCTCAGGAACACCATGATGAAATTTCCACAAATTTCACACACAAGTCTCCAATAATGAGACTCAATAATGAACTTATAACTCTTACTTAGAGTTTGGTGGTCAAAGGTCAAAGTCACTGTGACCTCTCGGGTCTTAATATTGTGAATATGATATCTCATCAATTTAGCACAAATGTCCACCTGGACTCAATGATGACCTGATAAGACTTAAATGTTCAAAAGTCTCTGTGACCTTACAAAACATGTTTTTGAATTTAAAGAATTAATGTACTGATTATAAAAACATGTTAAAATAGAATAAAATAATGAAGTTATGACATTTTATTTCCAAAAGGTCAAAGATTACCTTCAATGTGACATCATAACATTATGCAAAAACAGTTTTCTGGCCATTCAACGCCATAACATTTGTGTACACATATGGTCAGATACTGAATCAGTTACACTAAGCTTGAAACTGTGCTGATTGTTTAGATCTTCTGCTCTGTCAGGTTGAAGATGTGTGTGCAGCATTGACCTTTTAGAATTTGTAGCTTCTTTGCAGCAACCATCTATATTTGAAGCATCCTTCAATGTCATGGCTACATTTGAGTGTGGACAGACACGGATGTAAACTGCAACTTGACTGGTTCATGGAGCCATACAACTGCAGGGTGGTATATCCAGCTTAAAGGCTACATTGAGTGATCTGTAATGTAACAGCCTTCAGACACTGATGTTTAACTGATTGATTAATTGTCTATTTTGACGGTCTGTGGGAAAGTGTCTGTGTGTTTGCATGCAAAACAAAGTAAATACTTCTGTGTGTGTGCCGTCTAATTAGATCGCATTGGCTTAGGGAATGTTTTGAAATACTTGTGGACAGTCTCCAGCTCACTCCTACATATGCAGCGTAAATTATTTCCTCCTCTGACCTGTGCATACTACACCAGGCTGCTCTCCGAGCGCTCATAGGAAGTGTGAAAAGAAGCTCCTCACCATGCATTTTCATCTGAAAATGAGAATTGTATGACATAGTTATACTATGTCTCACTTTTCAAAGTCTTTCTAAGTCACAGCAGAATCCGGTGAAAGCACCAACTCTGCTCAGTATGGTTTTGTACATTTATGTCTGACTGTGTCTTTTCTCAATCTGCAGGGCTCCGGAGATCATCCTGGGCCTGCCATTCTGTGAGGCCATAGACATGTGGTCCCTGGGCTGTGTGATAGCCGAGCTCTTCCTGGGTTGGCCCCTCTACCCCGGAGCCTCAGAGTATGATCAGGTAACACATAATGGTTGTTTAGATCTTCAACCTGTCTCCTGACCTCTTAGCAGCTTGTGATTGTGTGTGGTTGGATGCTCACATTCCCATGAATCTGAATTTCATGTGCTGTTACGTTCATGCACTCATGTGTGTTGTCTCTCCATGAGTGTGCGCTCGTGAGTGTGTTTGGGAGGGTGGGATGCTTCTCCAATCCCCCTGACAGCCCCTGATGATTCTTGCGCAGCCTCCCTGTTTATCTGAACAGATGCCACAGAGCCACTTGTCCAATTAGCGCAGCCCCTGTGCTCCAGAGCAAGACATTGCTGCGTTCCCCCTTCTCTATCAGTCAGACGAGGCTCAGTGGGAAAACCTTGAGCAAGTTGTGCTCCATCACTGAACAAGCTCGCCTGATTTTTCACAAGCCCAAAAAACTTAGCAAAGTGTCTCATTTACAAGTCTCAAATCAATCTTAGACTCTTGAGCTGAGGTCGTGTTTGGGCCCTATGCATATTGCAGTCAGATAAGTCTGATGGAGTTAATGTCAGCCTAGATTTTCATACTGCCAAAAGAACTTTAATCCTCAAGTTTTGGCCTTTTTTGTCATTGCAAAGGTTTAACGTGCTCCCTGATTCAATGCAACTCATGGTTCAATCATGCATGTGATATGAAAAGGCCCAAAAATGCAAATTTTTCATCTTCTGTCTTGCAGATCCGGTACATCTCACAGACACAAGGACTGCCTGCAGAGTATCTGTTAAGTGCGGGGACAAAGACCACCAGGTTCTTCAACAGAGATCCCGACTCCACCTATCCTCTCTGGAGACTTAAGGTACAGCTGGAATGATTCAAATGCATCCACACAAATACACAAATTCCTTTCTGTAGCAACAAGAGTGTTCATACAGGAGCAAGTGATGTTTTTGACAGAAATATCTGGCATTAATATTCCCAAAAATGCTGGCTACACTGTGACGCATTGGTGTCCCTGGCTATTAACAAGGTTGAACTTTTGTTAACCATTTAAGTTCTTGATATACCTGCAAATACTGACCCAGCTCTGCAGGGTATGGCAATGTTTTTACAGTGTCTCTTTGCCTGTGCCTACGATTGACCTTTTTTCAAAGAGCCAAGGCCATTTTGTAATTGTTACTTAAACCCTTTTCCCCTGGACAAAAATCCACTAACACCCCATAGCATCTGGCTCTTATATTCACTAGGAAAGGTTACACTCAGTATTTACTTGCTAGACAATGACTCTGAAGTAGTCATGGGTATTTATCAGCTCCAACTCCAACAGGCTCAGATTGGCAGTGAAGGAAATATGACACAAGGGTTGACACATGAAATCCAGCCCTTTTTACAGCGTGATACAATTGTGCTGCCAAAAAGTACGTCTGTCTCCATCCAAGCATCATTTACAGCTTGAGAGAGAATAAAGTAACCAGCGAAACAGTTTCACTGGCCTCCATGCTGCATTCTACTGTTTTCGGACTGGTTTTCTGACCCATCTGTGGCTTAGATCGTGATACACCAGAAAAAATAAATAGAAAGGCATACTCGTGTACTACAGAGCTGGTGTAGTATCAAAATGTGTTGTCCTATCAAACAGTGTTCCCTCCTTGTTAATGCAAGTGCCACCTTGGTGGTTAGGGTTCAGGCTAGGGTGAAGTGTATGGGTCAGGTGTAGGGGGGTCAGGGTTTGGGGTTATGTCTTGGGGAAACACATATCGTTGGGGAAACAGTCGGCAACGCAACACCAATTGGGTGAGCTTTTTGGAATTACATTGTTGTCAAATAAGGGGGTTTCTGAGGTCCTGAAGATAAGGGTTGACGGCAGCATTGTAGCGAGTACACAGAGACAGATTATTAGCTTGCACTTGACACCGCTGCTGTAACCTCTCATGAGTGTCTTTGGTATTTGGAAAATCAAAAGTCAAGGCATCGTGACTACTTTTTTTCCACTCTGAAGAGTGATTGCTCAGCTTTTATTTGACCTTGCCATGTGTTTCCATGTAAAAGCAGCTGCATTGCTTTGCTGACTGTAATTAAAAAATATCATGTGTTGAGTCAGGAGGTTTCTATAGTCAACACAGATTAGTTTAATGTACATTTTTAAAATCCTCTGAAAAAGAATGATCACATATGTTTATACTTGTCCATGTATTTTTGGACACTTCACATGTGTGCACGGTGTGGTTTCTATTTTGCATATTGTCATGGTGATACAGTGTATGCCTCCACATGCAGTCTCCCCCGTCTTGCCTGGCTGTTAGATGAGTGTTTGTGTGCTACCCGAGGGTTGCTCAGAGGGCAAGCCGAGTCCTGCTGCACATCAACAACAAGAGGCTGTAATGAGCCAAATGTAAATAGTGACTTTCCAGAGGGGAAGTGTGATGGGATTTGAGAGGAACATCTGCTTCTTGTCTCCCACAGACTCCAGAGGACCATGAGGGTGAAACAGGGATCAAGTCCAAGGAGGCTCGCAAGTACATCTTCAACTGCTTGGATGATATGGCGCAGGTATGCTGTTCCGGCATGACTCTTTCCCCGCAAATCTCACAATACATGCACTGTTTGCTTTTGCTCTGTCTTTTGCCTGAATCACATCCACCTGTTTCGCATTTGAAGCTTCCACCAATGGGTCCAGTCCAATCCGGGGCCAGTTTGATCCATCACATCCCCGTGAATTATCTATCAAATATTTGAAAACCCTTTAAAATATTTATCCTGCCAAGGCCTGATCTCCAGATGCGATGTGTGTTACTGTGCGTCTATATAGAGAGTGAAATGAAAGCAGCTGTTCACTGAAACCCCTCCTCAACTCTGCTTCTGCTCTTCATTTTGCTTAACCGCCATCTAATAAGTTACAGGCAGACATTTGAGCCGAACATGTGGTTAAGCTGGTTAACGTGTTTGATATGTACAGTTTGCTTTCTTATTTAAGCTACAGGGAGTGTTGTGGCTATGTCTTCACTTTGTATGTCTATAGTGCATGTAACCATGTCGAGGGTACAAAATGTTTTACTCTCTCCCCCCTTTTCTTCTCAACACACACATGAACACATTCCAGAAGCTCCCTGCTGTATTTTCAGAGCAGCTCAGTGGGACCTGCACCGTATTGTGTCTGCACAGCTAGCCCCTGTCCTTCCTGCAGCCCTGCCTGTCACCTGCAGGTTTCTGTTTGTTTAGAAGCTCTTATATAACCCCAGGACTTATAAAGCAGACCTCTATATGATAAAGCAACGTCTCACGTCACTGTCCTCTATGACTCAGTGAATTCATCTCTGATCGGTGGGAAAGTTCACATGCAGCCATGACATTTTGATAGGACGTGCCTGACAGAGAGAAGATAGTGAGTGTTGTTTTGTTCACCCTCGCTTGGCCAAATACTGGTTGTGCTGGCAGATATGGCAGCAGTGATGGAAAATTACAATGTTTTTTTTTTTTCCCACGGCTGTAATAATCTGTGACTCTTGTCATCATGCACCTCGATTATGCCTCTGATAATGAGTAAAGAGTTACAGGTCCCATATTGTAAGTCAGATTTCCATTCCTTTTTTAGTATAAGGCAGGTGAAGGGGCTATATATAAACACAAAGGCAAGCAATTCACAATGTTACAGTCATTACCCCGGCTGCAATAATATTGCAGAGATGCTGAAAGTGTAGATGTAGAAGACCTGGAAACACTGTCCAGTCAGAGCAGATTTGGCAAAGTCAGGAGGAGTCTTTTAGAGACAAGCGCTAAAACAGAACATTTCAGAGGGTGAATCCGGGTGTATCCAGGCAAACAGTGTGAGAAAAATGAGTTTTTTGAACATTAAAGTATAAAGTATGAACCTGAAAATGAGCATTATATGGGACCTTTAAGCAGGTAAATTACTTCTTTTAGAATATGGTCATCCTGGTGCACAACCAGCAGCAGCTTCTGTCCATGTGGATACGTAGCACAGGTAGTGACTTAAGTGATGGAGACAATTATGGTTGTCCAGTAGCGCCCAGGGCCGCTGTCAGGCCTGTCTGGAATAACATGCTGTTGGCTGGGACAAGATAGTATCACTGCCTTGGCTTGTTGAGTTTAGAGTTAGCAAGTGCACACACATACACACACACACACACACACACACACACACACACACACACACACACACACACACACACACACACACACACACACGCAGACACGCACTCAAACAAACCCACCTGCACTGGTATGATATCCCTTGGGTCATCTCTGTCTCCTACGCTTCAAGCTCTGCGTCCCATCTCCCTCTCGCTGCTGCTGCAGCTGGCTTACTACAAAAACACAGGAGAGACACGGCAGAGCTGCACAAGCTTAATGTGGGAGAAAACTGCCTATTTTGCCCCATCTCACCACCCTGACCGTATAAACAAGTCAGCATTGTGGACATCTGTCTCTGCGTGTATAATGGATGATGTAGCTGAAGGCCCTGAAAGACAGAGAGGCTGGGTGCCAGGGCGAGATAATGAACCTCCTCTCAGTCATGGGAAATGCAGGCAGGCTTTAGTCACAAGTATATCTAATTTGAGTAAATCAGAGAGCGACTTAAAGCAAATTCAAGACCCCGCTTGAGGCCCGATGTAGATGGGAGGAAGGCCCCGCTCGAAAAATGGATTCACTTTGATCTGCTGTCCTTCAATATGTCTGTTGTTAGGAGTGAAGCCACAGCAGGAGGAGCTGCATGGCCTTCACCTTATCTTTCTTTTATTACATGCACTTAGGAATGCTCTTTCCCTTCTCTTCTACTTCTCACTGAGAAATAAAGTTTATGAGTAAATCTGCCGTAGTGCTGTGCAGAAGACTGGCCCGCATCCTGCATGCCCAGCTCCACATCTCCTGAGGCGTAGCCTGATCTGTCTCACTGCTCGACATCTGCTGTCCCTGCCCTTACTCCAGAGTGGCATGTCAGTGCTCCCCACGGCACAGATGTGGCTCCATAAACAGGCGTTGACATGCAAGGCACGCAAGGCTGACCATGTTAGCTGCAGCTCCTTGTCTTCACATTTTTTTAGTTTTACTTAATAATTAGAAAATGTCAAATGCTGCTTTTTGGTGATATTAAAAGAAAATGAAAGTATCTACCCTGTAAATTCACATATCTTAATATAAAGTCTGATAGGAAAATTCATTTTCCTCTTCGGGCTTCTTCTTATCCAGTCTGATTATTATTGGCACACCTCAGCCAGTTCCCACCTGCTATGCATGTGCACCTTAACTGTGTACACTTTCCCAAAGTCATCTCTTCCACTAGCAGAGGACGATGTGATTATTTCTCACCTCATTCTGCAGATTATTCCTTTATCACAGCCAGTGGAGGTGGCAAGCAGAGAGGGGATGGTTGCAGAGCCTGAATAACCTGCATAGAGAAAGAGAATTGAATCAGATTTGTAGTGTTGACTGGCAGCACATCTGATAGCCCCTGGAGCAGGCCTACAGATAAGCGCTGCGTCTTTATTAAAAACAGGCCTGCTACCTCTGCATGGCAGTCACAATAAACAAGGCTGCCTGTCTGTTGCCACTGTCCCTGTCTCCGTCCCCAAGCTGCTTGACAATCTGCCTGTCTGCTTAAACCCAGACTAGCTACATCACGACCTTGTCCCACTTCGATTTGATTTGATTTAGCTTTATTGTCAAAAAGGATTCTGAAATTTGTCTTTCATCCCAGAACATCAACTGTACTGTTTCACATTAATACAGATAAATACAAAAATACAAACAACACTTAACCTGAAAACAACATTATTTAGTAAATGCTACAAATCACAACAGACACAACAAAAAGTGGATGCAGTGCATCATATTACTCATTACTGGTTACATTCACTGTTTGACTCAGATTTATCTGATCTAATATATTGACAGACAGAGGAACAAAGGAATTTCTCAACCTCCTTCCTTAATTCCTTAACAAATCAGTCCCTGCAAGTTATGTAGCTTTTCATCTGGGCAAAAAAAAAAAAAAAAAATCTGCAGAAATCTGCAGCTTTGCCCAGTATTTATCCACAACCTAAGCTGCAATGTTTAATACAGATGAAGCGGCACGATGTTCCAAGAACAAGCTTCCCAGAATTGCTTCAGAACATATTTAGGTTAAGTTATCTCATGTCAGCTCTCTGAGAAGCTCTGACAAAATGGTGTCCTTTGTGAAAGTTTTTTTTTTTTTTTTACGATGAGCAAACGGCAGCATTTATTAGGTTCATGTTTTTTGTTTGTTTTCACATCTCAGGAATAGATAAAATCTCAGCGAAGGCGCCAGGAGATATTTCAAGTGGCGCTATAAATACCAGTGCAAATGTTTTTAATGTCACTAAGGTGCAAGGTTATCGCTGGGCCCTGTGACACTCACACTAACACCCTAACTGATGGGGCCTTGTGAGTATTAATAGGCTTCTCTATGGGAATAAGTTGTGGAAGAGAAACATAAGAGACCTTGAATACTCATTCAGCTGTGCTAAGATGCATGTGTATCTGTTTCCGTGCCTCCAGGTGAACATGACGTCAGATCTGGAGGGGAGCGACATGCTGGCGGAGAAGGCTGACAGGAGGGAGTTCATTGACTTGTTAACCAAGATGCTGACCATTGACGCGGACAAGAGGATCACCCCTATCGAAACGCTCAACCACCCTTTTGTCACCATGTCGCATCTCCTCGATTTCCCACACAGCACACAGTACGTGCCCAGCTGTTGTTGATGTTTATATAATTATCATTTCAAACAGTAAAATAACATTTGCTTCTGTCATTAGACCCATTCCTTCTTCCTCTCTCCGTCCGTGCAGTGTGAAGTCGTGCTTCCAAAACATGGAGATCTGTAAGCGTCGTGTCAACATGTACGACACAGTCAACCAGAGCAAGACGCCCTTTATCACCCACGTGGCCCCCAGCACCTCCACCAACCTTACCATGACCTTCAACAACCAGCTGAACACTGTGCACAGCCAGGTAAGACTCAAAAAATAATCTCAGTCATCAGTTTGCAGTTAAAAACCACTGATAGAGAACTTGTATGCAGAGTGTTTACTGCATTCCCATTGAAAAAAAAAGGAAAGCAGCACAGATGCAAGTTTGGAATATGTGTCATGTAAAACTATATGTATCACAAGTCGAGCTGAAACCCTCAAGCAACAATACCAAAGACCTATCTTCTTTATGTACCCATTGAAGTGCTGTCCTAACCAAATAATCGTGTTTTAAACGCCCAACTGTCAGTGGTTTAACAGCTCAGCAGCCCATGAGCGGCTGTTTTTTGTCTTTGTTCTATTTTTTTCCTTGTGTCCGTTCTTCCTGTCTGTCTGCACGTTTCCATGCTTACTTGCCTGCCATTCTGCCTTGCTGCATGTATATCTGTCTGCCTGCATTTCTGTCTGTGCCCCAGGTCCTGTGGGATTGTCACAAAGTGCTGATTACACACATGACAAGCCCCACTTCCTGCTTGCCTTGCATTCTGGGGCTTTCAGGCCTTAAGAATCCCTTTACCAGGCTTCCTCTCACTTTTTCCCCTCCTCTCACTCCTGTCCTCCTCTGTCTTCTCCTCTTTCCTCCCGTTTCCCGGGGTTGAGCCTGTGGTGCTTTACCGCTTTCGTTCCCCGTACGCTCTGTGAATCGAAACTGCTGACTTTTGGCTTATGCCGGAATCACCGAGCGTCGTGTTGCAAGGTTTTTCCAGATTGTGCTTAGTTACAACTCCCGCTCTCTCCCCTCTCCCCTCCCCTCTCTTTAGTAAACAGAGTTCTTTATCACCAACTATATCGAGCCAGCTCACACTGTGTAGCATGCGACAAAAACCCCATCTTGCTGTGATTTAAATGGATTAACATTCCCTCAGCTTGTCTTTTCTGCGCCCAGCTCTCAGGGCATATAGACAGACTTAAGTTAGTGATTTATTCAGCTCGATTCATTTGCAAGGCTGGAATGCATCTTTGTTTTTTTGTTTTTTTTTCTGCTGCTTCCGTGCTTGTTTATGATGAATGCCACAGTGCCGTATTGATTATGTTCCCTCCCCTGGTGTTCATCGAACACGCTAAAGAGAGCAAATGAAAAATGAAAGAGCTGTCTCTGTGTTTCCCTCCCACCCCTGTGTGCGCTTAATGAAAAGGCTAAAATTAGACAGTGTCTCGTGGAGCAAATACTACTTACGAGCCAAGCAAACGGTGTCTCTTAAAAGCATTTGTTTGTATCTAGGATGTTCCCGGGCACTCTGAGTATTCTTCATGTCTTATTAATGGTCAAGACGTGCTGGAGTTACCTAAGCTTACATAATCATAGAATGCCTCTTGGCTGTGAAATATTACTCCTGTCAGGCATATTGATTTGGAGGTTAGATAGTGAAGCTGTGACATGAAATGTCAAGTTTTGCTGCAGCTCATTATATTGGCTCATTATAATTCTCTAGCATTTACATTTAAACAGTCCTGTAATATGATCTCCTCATGACTTAAACACTTGTCATTTAAGCTGCATAATAAGGGAGATGTTTATTTCGCTGTTGAATTTGCTAAATTATTTGCTGAGACATAATAAATTCATGCTCAGTATATTGTCACCAGCAGCACATTATTATAGTGCAAAGAAGAAAGGTTTGTTTGTTAGTTTGATACAAAATTATTAAAATCTCATTCTAAATGTGCATCCGGTGGCATTTCACTCATTGATGGTTGATTATTCTAAGAATTGTAGCATTGATTGCATCTTTCCCTCCCTCTAATTAATCAAATCAACAATTCGCATATTTTAAGACACGTTCAAATCAGTACTCCAATTTCCTTATTCTTCCATCGGCTCTCATCATTGATGGATGCCCCAACCATCCATCTTATCTTGATCTCCGTGTTGTTTTGCATCTTTATGTGCGTGTTGTTTTGTTAGGATATCTTTCTGTTTTTGTCATGCCTGCTGTTCAACCCTCCCTCCCTCATCGGAGCACTTCCACTTCCCCTGTTATTCCCATCAGTACCTCCACTGTCATGATTTTTATTTTGGTCCCATCATTCCTTTAGGCCACCAACCTGGTTCCCTCCTCCACCAGCAATGCCACCCTTTCCTTTGCAAGTCCTGATGTCTCCATACTAAACTACCAATCTGCACTCTATCAGCCCTCCGCTGCCTCCATGGCAGCTGTGGCCCAGAGGAGCATGCCCCTGCAGCCGGGGGCTCCTCAGCTCTGCGCCGCCCGGCCCGACCCCTTCCAGCAGGCACTCATTGTCTGCCCACCTGGCTTCCAAGGTAAGGAGGTCTGACCAGTCAGTGTATATTAGTGTGAATAAAAGCAGGGTTCCTGTGGATTGTTAAAAAGTCTTAAGGCCACTACACACCAAACTGACATCAGCAGCAGCAATGAAAACCACCTGCGGCGTAGCCTCACGTCCCCTGTGCCTAAAAGTTGCACATAAACACACCACAAAGACTGCAACCGACTTCCAACAAGCACGTGTACTCTGAACCGGCTTGGAAGGAAAATACCCCTTCATACCAACAGGCGGCCGTTGACTGTCATCACCATTCAAAAACAGAAACAGGAAGACTGTCTTGATGCCAGTAAGCCAGTTTATAACAAGGTTATTTGGACCTCACTCCCTCTTGGCTGAGCTGAACTTTCATCAGAGCGATTTAATTCACTGATGGGCCCGCTGAGACGGCTAACCATTGGCTTGGTGTGTCAGGGCCTTTAAAAGGCATTGAATTTAATTTAATTTAAAACTAAGACCTAATTTGTATTAAAATGTCTTAAATCAAATTTTAGAGAATTTTAAAGATGCTATGAAATGAGATTACATTAATTGCTGTTTTTGATGTTGCATTTTAGAATCTCAAAATAACTGACAAAATCTATTTTTTGAAATCATTTACGAATTGCCTCTTGCACCAGTGTCACCGGGATCAAGATAACCAAACCAACAATGCCTACATGTACAGCAAGGATGTTCAGAGCAGAGGATTGTCTGTCTGCTAGCTAGCTGTCACTCTACCCTAAACGACATGGGAAAGTGCAGATACAACAAAAATTGGCTATTTAAAGAGATTTTGCAGCACGGCTGAAGCTGGTAGAAGACAATGAATGCATACGATACTTGCTGAATACACAAACATTTCTTGAAACTCGGCATGATGGGAATCAAGACAGTGGAATCCCACATTCGGAGTGAGAAAGAAAAAATCAGCAAAACAAACCCAACAAATGCAAACTTATTTCCCAGTTTATGTTACAATGAACATTTTGGCAAAATTGTCTCTAACCCTAAGTAATTATTATAACATTTTTGACTCAATTTTACTTACTGTAAAATTGGTCTTAAGTCCCATTCTGAGTGGCATTAAAAAAGTCCTTAAAAGTGCAAAACATAAAATCCCAGCACCTGCACTCGAACAGGCCTTAACATAAAAATAAACCCCAATTAAACAGCATATATCAGGTACCATACATGCAGCACTATATTAGTTCTATCACCGTGCACAGACACTCCTTGGTTCTTTTGTTTTGCAGCTTTAGCCGAGCACCCCACAGGTAGAGTCAATCGTACCATACAAACGATTCAATGATAACTTGATGCAATTAATCATTTGGAAGGAAATTTAATATCTAATATATGTAATTCTTATTCACCCCTTGTTTGTCTCTTCTGTGTTTGCACAGGGAGGGCAGAAGAGCTCTAAGGCTGTTTATTTATTCTCTTTATGGAATGAGTGTTAAAAGAAATCCATTATTAGAAACTGGTTTTATCCTATTGCCATGACTACTGTTTTTGTTTTTCTAAGCACTGTTACTATATTGGAGCATAGCAGAGGGGTTTTGACATCTGTTGAATGCACATAAATAAGCGTGCACATATAACGCGTTATGTGATCTCTCGCTCTGAATTTTGCAGACAGCGTGATGTTAATGAGTGACGATGTTGCTGTACTTATTTATTTACATCCTCTGGTATGTGTGATTTATTTGTGCACAGGGCTGCAGGCGTCCCCCTCCAAGCACACCAGTTACTCTGTGCGGATGGAGAATGCTGTTCCCATAGTGACGCAGGCCCCTGGTGCCCAGCCTCTGCAGATCCAACCTGGCCTGCTTACACAGGTAGGAAGAGTATCACAGAGAAAGGGACTAATAGAGTTTTTTGGGGGTCTGAAGAATAACTTTGCCTATCAGACTTTGAACTGCTCAAACAAAGCTCTCTGCATCCCATGTTTTTTTTTTTTTTTTCATAAGCCTTCACTAAGAATAGTATCTATCGATAGAGGCTGGAAATCACTCAGTGTTCGTGACCCTGCCCCTGCTGGCAGCTGTTTTTTTTTTTTTCCTGAGTGCATTCAGGCCAAGCTCTCCTGTGCACTGCTCCCTGCCTCTCTCTCTCTTTCTCCTCTTATTCTCTCCCCCTCGCTCTCTCTCTCTCTCTCCGCTGTCCCGCTCTCCTGGAGGCTGCTACGGTCTGATGCACACAAAGGCAGGAGCCTTTCACACAGAGAAGGCCTTCACCGGAGTCTGCACAGTGGAGCTGGAGCTTTAGCTGCTAATATACAGTTGTTGGAAGTAACAGAGAGTGACTATGCATCAGTCTCTTTACACACACGCACGCACGCACACACACACGCGCGCGCGCGCACACACACACACACACACACACACACACACACACACACACACACACACACACACACACACACACACACACACACACACACACACACACACACACTGTAGACCACTTCCATCACCACACCACCTCTTTCCCTATGGAAATTTCCATGAAGGCTTTAAATATCCCTGTGAATCCAGGGAGTTTGAAGCGTTCCCTTATCTCCAGTTAATCATGCAGTAGGCAGGCAGACAGGCAGCAAAGATTCTGTGTGTGTGTGCACACGCCTGTGTTTCAGTGGCGGGTTAATCTGTCAGATACCAAATGGTGATTAGCTCCAGGGCTGCTTCCAAGTCAGGCGCTCCAAATTACAGGCCTCAGAGGATCCTGGGAGGTCAGGGGGAAGCTTGGATGCATGACCAGAGAATTCACAACATGACCAGATCCATGGATATGATGGATCCATCAGAGGCAAAATAACATAAGACATCTATGTCTAACTAACCCTTTGAAACCTGGATAGACAATGGTTTATTCACTTCAAAAGCATAGCAAAAGGCAATGAAAAGGCAGAATTTTGGTAGAAGGTGACAAGAAAACAACCTGAAAATTAATCTAATCAAAGGAAGAGGAAGAAAGAATTAAAAAATTAGAAAATTATCAAAAAAGTTGGAAAATGTCTAGAAAATATATTAGTGATGATTAGTAATATATATTTAAAATATGTTACAGAATATATAATATTTTTAGCACTTTAAGGTAATTTCCTCATTTGTTTTTATGTTTGTTTTTGACCCTCCTTTTTTGTGCTAATTTTCAGGTAATTTTCTTGTAACTTTGTATTAATTTTAGATATATGTTTAAGAAAGGCTAGGACAAAAATGTCCAGAAAGATATAATCATAATTATCATATTTATATATTTAAGATCATAGTACAGAATTATTAAAAGTTTTAAACACTTTTCTCAGGTCATTTCCTTGTGTTTTTTTTTTTACTTTGTGTCTTTTACTTTCTCTTTTTTGGCCATTTTCAGATGATTTTCCTGTAACATTTTCCTAATTTCTTGCTAATTTTTAGGTTATTTATCTTTAAATTGCTCATTTCCTGCGTCCCATGTTTTTTTAAAGAAATCAAACTAATCTGCTTAGGTTTCAAAGGCTTAAGGAAAATGCAAATGACATGATGTGTTAAGTATGGATCACACATTGCTGCCATGCGCTGCAGGTACCTCTGTCTGTACACATGTTAAACAAAGACAGGCAATAGTTAACGCAACCAGATGGTTTATATAGGCCAGCGAGCAGCACACCTAATAACTGGGTGTGTGGTGTGTGTGTGTGTGTGTGTGTTTATGTGTTTATTCCTTTACGGTGGGAGGTCTCACAGGCTTGGCTGAGGTGTTGTTTGCCTCTTGGTTGCATTCTCTCCACCTGCGCCTTCACCCACGCACCCTTTGCCCACTTTGGACCCATGCAAGTTCAGCCCCAAGCTCCCCGGGTGTGCGGTGAGGGGGCAGAGTGAAGGAGGCTCTAAGCAGAGAGGCAGGGAAACCAGCAGGACCTTTATCTGGAGCAGGAATGCAGAAAATGTGGAAACAATTGGGGAGTGAGAGCTGGGGCTTTCAAAGCCCCGAGGTGACAAAGGGTTTTCACCCAGGGAGTGTAGGTCGAGGTGGGAGGCGGTGGGCCGCTGATAGTGATGGTATACACTGAGAAAAAAAGAAAACGGCCCCTTAACTGGGTTAGCATTTCAGGGCAGACAGGCTGGTTATACAACGCAGACGCCTAGTGAGAGAGGCATGTGGAGTGCCGGGAATGGAGATAGAGCGGGCAGGAGGAGGAGGAGAGGGAGATGGATGGATGTATTACAGTCTCTTAATGGCATGTTGATAAAAGGCCTTGGATGTGGTCTTGGATGTAAAGACCATCTCCAGCTCCAGAATGTTCCATTAGAGATGTCAGTCATCAGTGCACAGACAAGGCAGCTGTGCTGGCCTGCAGATGCCCCCCTGCAGCACTTCAACCACAGGCTGGTTGGTTTGGACTTTGCAACCTGCCTCAGACAAAAAAAAAACATTCAACTTCCACAAGCCTGCAGCCAGAATACAGAAGAGAACAGCTACTTTGTGTCAGAACGTAATGGAAACAGACAGAGCAAAGCAAATATGTGAATACATAGATACAAGTTAAGATAAAGTCAAAAGATAAAGGTAAAAATAAAGTCACCGTAGCATATGCACAGATTATCTGCTTTGCATTTTGTATGGTGCCTTTCTCTCCTCTCCTCTGTGTCTTTCTCCTCCTCTATTTAAACGTGTGCGTGCTGCAGCACATACTGATGCTGTTGTAAATAGATGTGCAAATGGTATTAAAGGAACAATTCATTAGCCCTGACATTAAAGTGCTAATCAATAGAACTGCATTAAACTATTAGGGTTACACACACTAACACAAACACGCTCGGGGCATGCATGCACACAGACACATCTTGGCACATCTTGGGGCATATGCTGGATAGTCCTTCTGTTCTGCATCAGAAATACAAAGTAGCCTCTTTCACAGCAGCTTGAATAGGCCCATGGATTTAATTAGAACATAGGTTGATATTTGACTCAAGTCAAACACATAATCGCACTAACACATGCAGTCACTCATCTATGTGCAGAAAAAGGACGGAGCTGTTGTACATCTTTAAAGAGATGCTGTAATTCATCGCAGCACACTACAACTAATCAGCCAAGTTCGACGAGTACCCTTTGTTAAAGCATTTATAATGTTTGACCTGTTCAGATCGCTGTCCATTCCAATGGACATAACTTTTCTAGTATGTCTAGATCAGGATTACTGTCATTTGACCTCACTCAAATGCACAGACTTGATGGGATGACTATAAGCCAATCACAGTGTTCCACATCATCTTAAGTGGACTGCAGTAGAGCCGCGCCCCCTTTTTTTTAACAAACATGGCCAACCATGAGGCAAGGAGGAAGCGCAAGGTGTTTCAGTCTATAAATCATATTGTTAAAGTACATAATTTGTGTTTAAACATTTTTTTAGTGTTTATTTTTAATGCATATTTTTACTTTTTCAGATACCTGTTAAAATATATGAAAGACTTATAGTTCTTTTTTCAGATATATCCGTCCATTGAAATGGATGACAGATCTGAGGGACACCTGGAAAAAGGATAGTGAAATACTGTTCACATGTGATTTTGATACAATCAGCTTATTGTAAATCTTAGTTAAAAATGTAGGATATTTCAAGGATATTTTTCATCTTGTGTTGAAAAATAAAATACAAAATATATATGCAATGTTTTTTTTAACTATAACTTAAATTTTAGTTAATAATTCATGAAAACTAAATAATCTCACATTTTTTTCTTTTTTTTTTCTTCCAGAAAGGTCCGATAACTTATTGTCATTTCTACTATTGAGGAATTTCTGTGCAAAGATTCTTTGTCCATTGGAATAGACAAAAAACATTGAAAAAATGCTAATGACTTATGAGTGTATTTAGAGTAGAAATCCACCATATATGTGTGTTTGTGTGCGTGCATGTGTGTGTGTGTGTGTGTGTGTGTGTGTGTGTGTGTGTGTGTGTGTGTGTGTGTGTGAAATAATTGGGATTTGAATCGGTTAAATTAGAAGACTCAATCATGGGTATTTTTCAATCCCATGACAGGCTTCATAAAGCACATGAATAAAATATGGATGCTTTGTTACATGGCAGCTAATTGTTTCTCTGTATCTTCTCTTCCTGTCCTTTTATTTTCTACTTTTTCGTCTTCTCCTCCCCTTTGTTTTTCCCTACTCTGTGTGCTCCTACCTCAGCAGGCCTGGCCCAGCGGCACCCAGCAGATCCTGCTGCCTCCAGCCTGGCAGCAGCTCACCCACACCTCGGTCCAGCATGCCACTGTCATCCCCGACTCCATGAGCAGCACACAACCTCTCGCCAACTGGAGGTGAGCAACTCTGCTTTCTTTCTCTCTTTTCTCCCAGCCGCTCTTAACCTTTTATTGATGTCTTGATATTGTGGCCTACACATTCCTGAGTTCTTCAAACGAGGATTTAGCTGGATAAATAAATCTAACAAGTTGACGTGCACCTCTTTAAAGCTCCAAAACAAAGCACTTTGAGAAATCAAGTTTATACACATAACATAGGGTGCAAGTCGGTAAGGCAGGTCAGATAAATTGATTTTAGAGGCCAGCTGTGGTTTTATGGTTTTTATAGGTCAAAATGTGCTATAGGAAGATGGTATGGTATAAGACTGATTGACCGAGGAGCCTGTACCTCCATGACAGCATGTCCTTTATCTTCGATGAATCATTGTCCCTGCGCGGACACTGGTGCTTTTTAAGAGCAGCTCCACCTCTGGGAGATGGGATATGTGTACATGCAGAGACATCATGTCTGGTATAACCTGTCACTGCCATGACTCGATAAATAGATGGATGGATGGGAGAGGGCGATCTGCACGGAGATAAGGAGGATGCAGGTATATAATGTGTATGCGGAAGGACTGCTGGGGCCACGTATGCTCGGATCCATTCTGAGCTGTCCATCTGTGACCAGACACCCACCTCCCAGTCTCTCCCCTCCCCTCCTGTCCAGTGGCAGCTCTGTTGTCCTCAGAGAGACAATCGGGAAAGTGTCGCACTTCCTCTGCAGAGCTATCGCTCCACAGCTGCTGGTGTCAGCTCCTCTGCCCTCCCTCTTTGCTCTCTCCCTCACTTGTTCCCTCTCGTCCTTTGGTCCTCTTTAGAAAAGTAAGCTGCTGCCACCCGCTGGCTTCTGTGGGAAATAGCTTCTCCTGTCTGTCTTTTTCTTCACCAATGTTGGCTTTGATTATACCAGAGTTTTTCAGAATTTTGTGGTGACATAAAACTGTGTTATGTTACAGGAATTCCCATCCTCATGGCAGCCATTATAATCCCATCATGCAGCAGCCAGCCTTGTTGGCTGGCCACGTCACACTCCCATCCAACCAGACCCTCAATGTTGGAGTGGCACATGTAATGAGGCAGCCCTCAACTAATAACAACTCCTCTTCCAAAAAGAACAAACAGCACCAGATGTCTGCCAGGTACACAAACACTCCTGTGACTCATAAGATTTATCATCCTACTGGCGGCTAACATCACAAAAAAGATGAAGCTTTTGATTGACTTCAGCATCTGTGTGTTTTGCCCCCTGTGTGACATCGTCTTCTTTGTCTTTCTAAAAGGAACATGTCAGCTTATGAGGTGTCCTCCTCTCAGGCGGTGCTGTCACCGCAGCGCTCCAAGCGGGTGAAGGAGAACACGCCTCCACGTTGTGCCGTGCTACAGAACGGCTCAGCCTCCAACTGCCCGCCCCCGCAGGGCTGTGGGGGTGGTGGGTGGGGGACTAACGAGGCAGAGCAGGCTTCCAGCACCACCCGCGACCATCAGCACCAGCACCACGTCCCCAGACAGACCATCATCATCCCCGACACGCCCAGCCCCGCAGTCAGCATCATCACCATCAGCAGCGACACAGATGAGGAAGATGACCACAAACAAAACAGGTCAGTTCTGGGTTTTAGAGGATTAATGAGGTTCTGTTTAGCTCAGTTGATACAAGCTAAGAAGTTTGTTGATCTTTGGGATTAGCAGTGCTTGTCATGTTACTGTAGAGGTAGAATTATTGCAGGCTTGTTATTGCAATATGAACTTTTACAACAAGCACATTACATCACTAAAGGGCAATGCAGTGCATCCAGGACTGCTCTGAATTCTGCTTCTTCTTCTTTTAACTGTCCCAAGCTTGACAATCAATGTCCCAAGTTGAAGTTCTTTTTTCATTCTTCGCAGCAAATATAGTTTTATTAAAATCCCTTGTCTGCCACGGAAGTTCTGCTAGTAGTTATTATATTTGAATTTTTTAGAAATTGGTCACTCTGGGTGTCGGGTCAGTTTTCATTATTTTCTGTCATTGGTTGAGTTACTGTTTCTTGTTTATTACTAAATGATCAATAAATGCAGCACTGCAAACTATACTGCAAAAATACAAACCTGTTTCTGATTGGCATACAGCAATGTAAACTTACATACACTCACTTTGAACATATATCACAGTAAACCGGATGAATTTTTATTTTTAACTCCAATTCTCACACCATAACAGCTTCTTAGTTTGACATTTAGTTCAATTTGTTTTTTGTGCATATGTACATCATTTTCATCACCATCCCTTTACTGATGGTCCCCTAATCCATCAGTTTCTATCTCTCACTCAGTCACTCATGCTGCCTTTCAGCATTGGTTGGGCCAGATCAGCAGTTTGAGTATGATTTTGCACCATCATGTGAATCTCTCTCTATGACTGATTTTATGTTACACAGCGTAGAGCTCTTGCCTGGGGGTGTAACCTCACATTTTTTACTTTTACTTACCCATTCAATGACATTTAATTCGATTTGAGACACTCCTCTACTGTCCCAGAATTGACCCAGACACTGTGTCTCTGTGTCACAGGTGCTTTTTTTTATTGTCCCAGGGACATGGACTGCATTTAATGGACTGCACGTAGAGTATATAGTGCTTTTTCTTAGTGACTTAAAGCACTTTACAACACAAGCACCATTCACTCATTCACACACATTCATATACAGTACATGTAAGGCTATCATGCACCACCTGCTAACCAGATGAATATTCACACGCACATTTCAAATTGGGGTTCAGTATCTTGCCCAAGGACACTTCCACATATAGTTTGACTTTCATTTTGAGCGCTTTAAATTAGCAGATTAGAAACATATTTTCACTATTACCAGCAACACTAGGAGGCCAACTTTCTGCCATTTTATTTTATATTTTACTGTCATTGTGACTGAGAAGCTATAAATGTAATTTGATCTGAAGTAGTTAAATGCCAACAAGGCCATCCAAGGCCAGTGGTCATTTCTGTAGCAGAGGCATATTGACAATATTATGACTGTACAGTCATTTGACAGCATGAGAGAAAAGATGTGCTGAAACTAACTCCTGTGTGCTGTGACAAGCTGTACTGAGACAAAAAGAAAGCAATCACAGAGAGAAGAAAGGCCAGCTAGCAAACTGCAAAAAACTCAGAAGTATGTGTTGACACACGTTGTATGGGTCAGGGTCTGTACTTGCCTGCAGCATGCAGTGTACAGTTAAACAGAGGATACAAATGCATTTTTTTCATTTTACCAATAAGCCAGCCCTTATGGTAACATAATATTCGTGGCTCTGAGTTTACCCATGACACTGAAACTGATTTCCAACTAACTATCCTCTTCTGTTTCTTCCAGTTCATCTTCAAAGCAGCGGAAGAATGTCATCAGTTGCGTGACGGTCCACGATTCACCCGACTCCGACTGTTCCAGCAACAACAGCCCCTACACAGTGGAGTCCAGAGCCCCCAATAACAACAGCTACGACACAAAGACCACCATCCTGGACAACTACAACAATGGGAACCCACGCACCATTATCATTCCCCCTCTCAAAACCCAGAACAGTGAGGTCCCCAATGAGTGTGAGCGCCTGATGCCAGGTGAAGCACCATCACAGACTCTTTCGTAACCAAAAACCTCATGCATAGCCAATAACTATCACGCTGTTGGGTATTAAAGTTGCTGACTCCCAACCTTTTAAACTTGTATCCTCTCTTGCGCAGATTCAATGAGCCATCAGAATTCAGCTTACAAGTTCAAATCCTCCAATGGAGTGGTGTCTGGCAATAATCACCTACCGGGGGGCGGGACAGGAGGCGGGTCCTATCGACAGCAGCGCTCAGGGCCACACCCCCTCCAGCAGCAGCCTCTCAATCTCAGCCAGGTATACTGAGCCTTGTGTAACCATCAGCATGTGAACACGTGTACAAACCCTCAGATCTTTTAGGATCATGGCTTAGAAGAATATAATTGTATATAGTATACATATATATCTTATTTTGGGGAAACCTTTTTCAATCTTTTTCATGTCTGCGTGGTAAATATGGAGCTACCACTAGCAGCTAGTTAGCCTGGTTTAGCATTAAGATTGGAAACTGAGGAAACAAGTGGTCTGGCTCTGTCCAAAGGTAACAAAAAAGAAAGGTGAGAATGATACTGATCCTTTCATCCAAGTCACTGCAAGAAAGTCATTACACGCATTTCTCAAAATGCCAAACTACTCCTTTAAAATTGATAATTCATGTGTAACATTATCCAGAAGTTTTGTGAAATGCTTCAGAAACTTAAAGACAGTTTGAGTTGACTGGTGTAGTTTGGTAGAAAGGAAATAGTTTGTATATTAAACTGCTTACAATAAGGTCTGTGGATCATCTTAAGTAACCGGGTCATGATCTCTGGAAAGAGACATTGGTGTTGAGTTTTGCAAATGTTTTTTTGGCGCTTTGAGCACCACAAGCTGAGTGCCATCTAGTTACATTATATTGGAGAGAAGGCAGACAACCCTACGGCCGAAACCTCCAACACTTGGCAACTCACACCAAAACAATCAAGATTGATGAATAGCACTACAGGCAGGAGGAAAATGATGTGTTTTTGATTTTGGGGTGAACAGTCCCTTTAAGCAATCATATTAGAGGCTATAAGGATTTCCATGAACAACAGTTTTCAACATTCTTTTGGAAATTCAACAGTTAAGGAGCAATAAAACCAAAAGCCCTTCTCTCATCTCCTCTTTCAGGCCCAGCAGCATATGGTAGCTGAGCGAAATGGTCATCGGCGCCAGCAGGCCTACATCACCCCCACCATCGCCACTCAGGCCCCGTACTCCTTCCATCACAACAGCCCCTCTCACACAGGCAACGTCCACCCACACCTGGCTGCTACACATCTACCCAGCCAGCCCCACCTCTACACCTACACAGCCCCTGCTGCTCTGGGCTCCACCAGCACCGTGGCCCACCTGGTGGCGTCACAGGGCTCGGCGCGCCACGCAGTTCAGCACGGAAGCTATCCACCAAGCATCGTTCACCAGGTCCCAGTCAGCATGGGCCACCGTGTGCTGCCCTCGCCCACCTTGCACCACAGCCAGTACCAGGCCCAGTTTGCCCACCAGGCCTACATCAGCGCTTCGCCCGCCTCCACTGTCTACACTGGATACCCGCTGAGCCCCACCAAGGTCAACCAGTACCCTTACCTCTAGAGAAGACACTGACTGACACTGGAGAGCCTGACCCAGGGCCGCTGCTGCTGCCCCCGAACCCGCCCGCCCTGAGCCCCGTCGAAACACCCTCTCCTCGACCTCAGACATAAACAGAGACAGAGGAACATGCAATCCTCATGAAACTGTCACGTGTAACTTGAAGATATAACGACAGAGAGAAAAAGAAAAAAATCAGCCTCTCTAGAAGGGAAAGATGGGGTTGAATTTCAGAGGGGTACAGTTGAAGATGTTTTCTTTTTTTTTCTTTTTTGTCTCCTGAAAGGGCCAGTGTTTGCTTTTATTTGTTGATTCTTTGCTTTACTTTATGAGGAAAGTAATGTCTCATTAGTTTTACAGGGAAGCTTGAAACAGGCCTTTTGGGACAGTGGAGGTTTTGTTTTCTTTTATTTTCCCCTCTTAAATTTGGGAAGTGACTGTTGAACAGGGGTTACTGACTGGAAGTTTGGAATCCCAAGGAGATTTTGGGAGAAGGTGAAATACGGAAACCTGCTGCTCTTCAAAGAAAAAAAATATTGATGGCCTTGAACTGTCTTAATATTTCCAAATCATTCATGGTGTGGGGAGAAAAGAGAGGCAACTCCCCCTCCCCCCACTCCACCTTCTCCAGCTGAGGAGGCCTCTGGAAATATAACCAACAGAAGACAACAAACTTTTTAGTGTATTTATAGATATTTTTTTTCCTTTATGTTTCACCTTAATGACGATACTTCAGTTTTAGCTAGGTGTCTTAGCTGGGCCCCGTTCTTAGAATGTAGCAGTCTGCACCTGTTAGGTTTTTTTTTTTCTCCTGATACCAATAGATTTATTTGTTCCTCTTTTTTCAATGTGATTGCACAAAGTGGTTATAATAACATAGGCATGTACAACGTGATTGTCTGTGTGTGCTACTGTCAGCCATGCGTGTGTAGTCCACCTCCTTCAAAACTCTCTTCAGTCTTTCGGTTCTGACCATTGTTCCCTCGTAGTGCCTTACAGATATAACGACACAGTTTACTTGGCTTGGATCCTGAAAGCCACAAGAGACTATAGTTATACTTAGAGAGACATGTTTTCCTGGTTTGACATCCTAGTCGGGGCAGTTGTAGCTCTCTTCCAGGTGTAGGCTCAGCCCTTGCTGTTTCACATCCTTAATGACAGCATTCTGTAGATGATGATTAATGTCAGAGTCGATATCATGCTGAGCTGTTTTATTATGTGTGCATGAGATAACTTGCCTGGGGTACTTACCAAAGTCATAGATAAATTCTTGTTACATTTTTGCTCTGGATATTAATGTAAATATGACAATGTACAGTATAGCTGTAGCTGTAAAACCTCTATCACCCAAAATGTGGCTTTAGTTTGGAATATATTTGTTTTTTTTTTAAATCACACAAGATAATTCATGCATCGTGATGACGGAGCAGAGATATTAGCTCAGTTTTCATGCACAGGGAGTTACAGTACAATGTTAGAGGTTGTTTTTTCAAGGTTAAAAGCTAGTCCGAGAGAAGGGCCTGACAGAAAGTGATTGTTGCCATGAGAGTGGTTCTGTGAAGCCTAGTGATAGCCAGGCTGCGGAGATGAGGCAGAATATCGAGGGTTGTTCGAGAGAGATACTGTGTAGGCGCGAGTGAGGGGGCTGTTTGAAAGCGTAGGGTCAGTTTAGGTAGGGACTGCGGAGCGCAGGGTGAATCTCTCTATCTTAAATGGGACTAAAATGGTAGCAAGTTGGCACTGAGCAGGTTGATAGTAACACTGAGCCCGGGTGGTCGGTAGGAGCCGCAGGAGGGCACTACCTTACCTGAATGCACACTTATAATTCTGAAATCTTTTTTGTTGTTGTCATGTTTGTTTCTCCTGCAAAGGTAATTGGAAGTTGAGGTTAGCGTTTCGAGAGCTGCAAGAACAGAACAGAAGGGAAATGCCGCAGCGTACACCTGGAAGGGTACCTTGTGGACAATTTGTCGCCACTGTCCATTTGTCTTCGAACCGGGTACACCACAGACATCGCCACGCCAGCCGAACAGGATACCTGAACACTTAGAGAACCAATAGGGCTGTCGCTTTGTGTGTTTGCTGCTTGATTTAATTTTTTCTCGTAGCCAATGATACAAATACTCTGTTCATTTTGTCCTCTTGAACGTAGGCCTTCCCCCTCTCCTTCATGGTATGCCATAGTACTTGCATTTGAAGTGATTTTTTTTTTTTAACTTAACATCATCTTGAACTTTTTTTTGACATGGCTGTAGTACATGTTGTGTTTATTTTTTAGAGATTGTTGCAATAATTCTTGTGGATGTTTTATCAGAGTGTGTGTGTGTGTGTGTGTGTGTGTTTTTATTATATGTCAGGCTCATTTCTATTTTGTAACCTGGGGGTTGATGTACAGTAATATTTAGTATTCCGTGGAGGTGGGTACACCTGTGTAAAGTGTTGCGGCACTGCTGATGATGTGTCGAGTTGATGATAATCCAATTGGGCCCTTATAGGCAGATGCTTGCCACAGCCAGAAAAACAATCTCTTTTTAAAAAAATCCCTTGAAGGGCCGTGGAGTTGTTTGTCATCCTGGTACTTTTCCCCCTCACAACTCCCCGTCAGCATGCAAGCCCAGGGTCCGGGTAGTTAAAGATGTGATTACATAGTACGTTGCTGGTTACATCATTCTTCTTTGTTCTGTTGTTTTATTTTATCTACTTGGTTTCCTCTAGGTCATTGGGGCCTAAGCACACACAGGCATAAGGGAGATGATTTTCCATTGAAGTCTTTTAGCTCCTCTGTTGTGAGACAGACTACTGAAACATTCCACTGTTTGAGGGAATTTGGCGTTACCCATGCTACACTGCTGTCCTGTCCCCCTCTCCTATCAGCACGGGGATGGTGTTGTCACACTTTTGTTTTCTCCTGTTCGCTCCTCCCACCAAAGAATTCAACAGATCGTTCGTGTACAGCACAGCGCACTACAAGCAATCCTCCACTAGAGCAGACAGGCAATAACCTCTGGTCTCATCTTTAAACAAGTGCTTTTGAGGACAAGCATACGATGTACACTAGGAGGATTTAACATACTTAATGCATACAGCACACTCATTAATTTGTTTAGAATCTGGATATTCAACTATGAGAAGTCTTTTTTGAAAGTTTTTTTTGTTTTACTGTCATTACTCCTCACACTTGCGCCCTGTCATGGTTGAATGATCAGTAATTATCTAATCTCTCTCCAAATTGTTAAGCCAGTTTTTTTTCTTATTATTTTACATTGTTGATATTGTAGCTTTATTGGTGTTGTATGAAAATTTGTAAAAAAAAAAAAAAAAAAATTGTTTTACATTAGCGTGCCATGGAATAGATGACCTGTAAAAATGAATTAATCAAAAAAAAAAAAAGTACCAACTATACCTTTAAAAACCATGGTCGCCCGCACAAAATGAATGTAATATGTGACCTGCAACATCTGAAATGGCTTTAGATCTTTCTCAGTGAGTGACCGTTCATTTGATTTCTACACCATTTGTGGCCATGCATGATGCAATAATTATATGATCTCCAGCAAAAGCCCATACGAGAGAAATAATGTATAATTACCACTTTCCTCTCGATTAGGGGGAATCAAATATTTTCTCAAATGAAAATTAAGAGAAGCCCTGTATGCGCAACATTGTGGGAAATGACTTGATGTGTATGATACCTTTGTCTATTACTCTGTTTCACATAACCAATGTTTTGTGTTTATATAAAAAAGGGGAATCAGAAATGTGAGCATTAACGTAGATCGAGTGACCTTACAATTACCAAAATGTGCTTATGTAGAGTGTGAAAAATGTTTTGTGTTATCAAGCATAGCCTTCCCAGCTTGCAACTTTACTGTTAGAGTACTGCCTTCCAAATAACCAACAATACCTCCAAAGGTTTCAAGGTCCAGTGTGTAAGATTCAGGTGGATTTAGTGACATCTCGTGGTGACGATTGCAGATTGCAACCAGCTGAAACTTCTCCCAGGTAGAATCTGTCAGTGTTCATTGTTTAGGGTTTTTTTTACAGAAAGCAGAATTATCTGGAGTCATCTCCTCCTCTCCAAAACAAATGGACCCTTTTGATTTAAACTTGTAAAAACACTGAGTGAAGCAATTTCACCTTGCAAATCAGTGTTTCTAACCTTGTGGTGTTTGGCTCATCAGAGACGGGCAGCAAGCCGCTAACTACGGTGGCCGATGTGAAAATGCGAATGGCTCCATTTAGAGCCAGTGTTTGGTTTGTCCTTTCTGGACCACAATAAAGAAATGGCAGTGCAATTTGGCAATCTCTGTGGACGAGCACCTGCCCTCAATGTAGATATAAACAGCTCATTCTAAGGTAACAAAAACCACAAGAATTCTTATTTTCCGGTGATTATACATTAAAGAAAACATGCTTTTTATATTATATTCCATTTCTGCCGATATATTCCCCTAATTCCTACACGCTGGACCTTTAAAGTGACATTTGAATTAGAGAAAATGAAATAAGGCATTGTCTCACTCTCTATGAAGCCTGGCATTCTCCTATAAAATAGAAACTTTTAGCTTTGCTCAAATCATGAATACTCCTCCTCTGGGAGTTTTGGAAACACTGAGAAACATTCCTGAGAGTGTTATGGCGCACAGTGCTACATTAGTCTTTAGATGAACTCCTCTAAGGTGACATGGTGCTCAGCAAGAAGTGAATAGACAACCCATGCACCTGTACAGTTTAAACTATTTGGCAAAGTCTCAGCTGCCTCCCAAAGTACAAAGGGGTTAGAAACAGGTGTGGGGGGGTTTCTCATGAGCTGATGTACTCTCTGTCACCAGGAAATTCATAATCTACACAAGCATTCTTAAAGCCCTTTTGGATGAGAGTGTATGTTTTGTGTTTTTTTAATTTTTCACTGAGGAGATCTGCTCCTTTTGCTGGCTGTTCCTCGGGGGAATTCAGGGTGAGGTGGTCAAGGTTTGATGCCATCACTGATAGAGGGTGTCAGGTGATTACGATGTATGAATTTAAGAACCAAAACTGATTTAAAATTGTTTTCCTACGTTTATTCTGATTTGTGTAAAACCAGGCAAGAATTTCTACCACTTAAAATCCCCAAATTGCTGTGATTCAAGATCTTTGATCCGACTTTACATAAAGAAATGTAGCTTTCCCCACATCTTACTTTCAGAGAGATTTCTTAGCCAAAGATAGTTATTTTTGTGGTGTTAATAAATCTAGAAGTGGTAGACCAAAGCTGCATTCAAAGCCTGTTTACACTACAAAATAATTAATCTAAAGCTAGAGGTCATGTCAAAGTCCAAATCCCTTTTGGTACATTCTCAAAAATGTGAATCAGAGTAGCGCAATAATGCATCAAATAGCTACTTGCACAACAAGTTTCATGCAAGCAATTTATCAATTCATTTACATTTTCTAAAGACCTAAGAGTGCATCAAACCCTGACCCCCTTTTTGTGTCCATTGCTGTATGGTTTCTCAATGGTGTAAAATCTCATTCTGTGTCGATAAAGCTAATGTGTGCTGCAGTATTTGCTAGTATACTTCTCTGTTAACTGTCTTTTCTTATTTACTTTTGTTTATCGGGGTGTGATGTCTTATTATTTCAATCTGTTGACGTAGCGTTCTATGTATACCCTGTTCCTTAGCCTAATATTATTAAGTATGTTATGAGAATGGATATTTTACTGGCTTTATAGAATGTTTAAATAAATATAATAATGACAATAAGAAGAAGGATTAATTAAACCTCCTAACAAGTTGAGTACTTGCTACTAAGCGCTTGTGTTACCATTATGATGTTGTGTGCTTCTCTTAATCATTTTCGTTGTAGAAAAATGGAGTGAATTTATATTAGGCTTCGAAAAAACTAATGATAGCATTGTAAATTTCACAGGAGGATTTTAACAGACAAACAGCTTCGTCAAATAGAAGAATATAGTTATTTTAATTGTCCTCTTTACTAACTGTAGGGTGAGAAGGGGCTCGCGTTGTGGTGAACTATGTTATAGCTTGTTATTCACTGTTACTTTTGATCATTTTTTCGGTCTCCGAGGTGAATCGAGTTATTAATGAGAATTTGTATGCTCACATATGCATATTGTATATGTGTAGAAATGTAATCACACTTTGTCTTGGATTTACATTAAACTGTTAAGTCACGACGGCACCAGTCTTATGTTTTCTACTGTACTGTTGTGTGTGTGTGTGTGTGTGTGTGTGTGTGTGTGTGTGTAATATATATATATATATATATATATATAATAGAGAGAGAGAGAGAGAGAGAGAGAAAGTAAAAGCGAAATAAAGAAAAAAGCAAAGTAAAAAAAAAACAAGGAAATGACATAAGAAAAGTGTTTTAAGAAATATTATTCTGATACATGATTTTATGATAATTACAATAACTTTCCGTACATTTTTTCCTAGCCTTCCTCTAAAAATATAAATATACTTGTATATACTTTCATTGCAATTTGTAGAATATTTATTGTAATGTTGCTCATTGCCTTTTTCCCCATGTTTTCAAAAGAAACCTTGCTCAGGTTTCAGAGGTTTACATATTTCTGAAAGGTGTTTGAATACAGCACCAAAAAAAAAAAAAAAAAAGATCCAGGTTTCAATCATCATAACATAAAAATATCTTTCTTTTTTATTATTATTATTATTACTTATTTTTCTAATGTTTAAAGGTCATGCACATAGGTGTTTTCTCTTATTTCATTTATACACTCTACTGAAGTGACCCTGAGTAGGGGGGAGATGTTAAAACATCTATGTCACAAATTTGTTTTGGTGAGGGTAACATGTCAGTTTTATACAATCAAAAGTAAAAAAAAATTGGTCTGTGTGAACTGAATATTACAATGTGTTAGATAGAGATCATGGAAATGTGTTACCCGCAGTTAATAGGCAAAGGAATTATTAACATTTTGATAAAAGAAAATGTTATTAGTCAGCACTTAATTTCATTCATGCTGGCAATTTTTATGCAGCAATTTGTGCCTTTTTGCGTCAATTTATGGTGTAAATGCCTTTGATTACGTCAAAATAAAAGTCCTCTCTTACTATTATGGTTGAGTGGAAAAATGCACATGTTCAAAATATTGAGCTCGATGTCTCCTCTGCGTCCCCCTGAAATCGACACCTGTGTACTTGAGGGTTTTTTTTGTATAAGCGTAGCATGCTGTGTCTTTTGCATCTGAAAATCTAAAATCGGAATCTGTAAATGCAACTATAGCCAGGTAAAAGCCAGGTATAGCCAGGTAAAAAGTAGACATACACCTCTTGAATGCATGGGAGTAATAAAAAAGTAGCATAAACTAGGACAATAATACTCAAGTTAAGTAAAAATACCTAAAATGACAGGTTTCCAATACAGTGCTTAGTTCTATTACAGATTGAATGCATAAACGCTTTTTTAAAATATAAGATATCAAGTCATGTCATCAATAATATAAGCATTTTGGGATTTATTTTTCCATGATACCATGACACACACCTCCATCTACACCTCCCTACCACATGTTCAATAAAGGGTAATTGGGAGTAATTGAAAGAAAGAATTGATCTGCATCTGCAACGTTAGTCATACCACTAGGTGGCGGTGTGCACCAAAATGTTGACGTCTACAAACTGGCACTGACGTGATTAGGTTATGTTGATCATCTCCATTTATTTTCAACCACAAAACCTTGCTATGCACGATGTTTGCAGCATGCACCAAAGTGCAAGCTCTTTGCAATGTGGTGCATGTCGTTTCTGACTGAAATCATGCATTATAACAGAAAAGGAGAGTGCATTTGTACTGTGTCTCACCACAAACACGCTGCGCTTAAACAGGCTTAAAAATGTTGATGTAATTGTAAATGAAAAGGCTCGGGAGTGCAACAACCAGAACATGAATGAATCCTTGCAGAAAATAGATCAGATATTTAACTCTTTGTGCTTCCTCACAGCGTGAAAAGGTAAACTCTATTCAGCCAGTAAACATGCTGACATTGATATATGCATCTCTAGATGTATACCTTGTTAAGTATGGCATCATCGCATGAGGCAACGTTGCCGTGGAAGCCGCAGACGCCAGTCGAGGAGAACCAACCTAATTTTTTAAAACCACTGTGACAGAAACGACGTGCAGCCAATGAGAGACGGTGTCGATAAATTAGAAACTAATCAGATCAACCGGGGGGCGGGACTAACCCAATCCTCAGGACGGGAGAAGGTAACTGTTACCAAAAGAGTGTCAGATGAAAGCCAGCGACCAGCTCGTGCACAGTCATCTCACGCTGAAATTACTCCAAAACGCAGGCAGGTGGTTGCATGAAGGTTAATGACGAAGCACCAGGCAGCATTTTGTATCATTCACGGATATTTCTCTCCACCCAGACAAAGGAACTGACAGAGCTGGAGCTGCCTTTTTTTGGTAAGTCTGAATGCGCAGCTATGAGCAGGCTGACAGGAATGGCTGGAGGAAAGGAGGAAAAATATCGTGTTATCTGTGCACTCTTAGCTAGCTTGTGGGAATATGACCAAAGTATTTTAGCTAACTCATTTATAGCATGTTGCTGTGACACTTAAGGATGCTTTGTGTAGCCTGACGAAGAGACACATGACCGTTTAACTTGCAAGTAACAGGACGGGATGTAGGACAAGAGACTGTACTGTATCATGATGAGACCCTCTGAAAGCTAGCGACACAGCCGGGGGATGAAGTCTGTGTGCGGGGTCTCTTTTCCTCATTCACCAAGTTAAACGGTTACCTGCCTATGGAGAGTTAGTTCACTTCATTTAATAACTCCTAATGTCTGTTATTGTATGTTATTTACGTTGCCCTGTAATGACCTGGTTGGCCATGTGCATGAAATGTGTCTGGTGATGTGTCCAAAACTGTTTCCCCGTCGATGTGTTTTCCTCTATCTAAACATGACCCCAACCCTTTCTTTTTTACATGGTTTGATACTTACAGCACTTATTAACCATTTACATATTTCATTTATCTTTTATTTCTATTGTGCTTATCTAAACCAGTTACAAAGTGCTTTACAATACAAAACCATACAATATAAGAAAATACGGCATGATTCACAAAATGCAATTAAAATGTAATACAAACACATCCATGTATGTATTCATACATCTGTATACATACACATACACATATATACATAGTGGAATATGCATAATAAAAAATATTGTTATATTTTTTATATTCTTACTTCTGTGTTCCCCTCTCCCAAAGTTTTTTTAATGAGATATATCTATATAGACATATTTTATATTATATGCTATATTTTATATTATTTAAACTGTCATTTTATAACTACAACTTTGATCACTGCAACCAAACAATGGTAAACTAGGAGCTAGTTAGCTGATCCTTCCTCTGCCCTCCTGAGCATGTGGACCAAACCCTTTTTATTTTATTAAAAAAAGAAAAAAAACCTGTATGGTTTTTATAAGGAAAACTTGAAGTATTTTTCACTCACTTGGTCCTCATGCACGTATGAGTGGGAATCACAATACAAAAATATCACGATACTTGAGTCATGATATAATAATATTGCAACTTGAAATATTTTGCAACATGCAGTATTGCAGTAACATAAAGTGATATACTGTGATTATGCTCCCAAAGGAAAACATTGACAATATCTGTTTTATCTTAGGTTTTAGAGATAAAATGTTGCATCTGTTTTTCAATACACTATTGCCGCACAAAATATCACAATGCTAGGCTGTATCAGTGTTTTTTTTCCACACTGTATGAATGAAATGAATCACTGTAGAAATGTATCGCTTAATTGTTTATTAAAGGCCCAGTGTATAGATTTAGCAAAAATTAAGGTAATGACTTAAACAAAATGAAAAATAGAAAAAGCTAATTGCCTCAAAATCATAATAATAATAATTATTTCTAGAAGAATGAACTTATACCAACTGACCCATCTGTCCCTGTTATTGCAAGCTGCACAGGTATTGCCATTATTGTGTGTCTTAAGAATGCAACTTTAATCACATTAAGGTTTTTGAATAATATGAAAAGAGTGTGAGCTCATGTGTACTTCAGTTTAGCAGTGGTTGTTTTCAGTTAACTGCTAATGAATTCATGAATTGAAGCTCAAGTAGTAAAGAAGTGGTTGCTTTGTTTTGAGCATCACACTGTTGCTCTTTTGTTTTCCGACAGCCATTCTTCATTGAGAGCACATGTTATGGAAGGAGGGGCCTTAAACTAAAGGAGACCAAACCAGGCGACCTGAAATAACCAAAACCTTCATTATCGCTTCGAAATGAATCTTCTCTTCTTAACTGGATGAAATGCCTTGACCTCCCCCCCGCCGTACCATGGCAGGTTTAGTCTCCTCTGTGGGTTTGGTGGTGATGCTCAAGGCTCTCATGCACGCCCGCGGCCAGCGTGCAGTGTTGCTGGGGATGACAGTGTTGGTAACAGTGATCGCAGCTGACTCACCTGTTGCAGGTAAGAGAACACCTTTCGCTGACTCACACAACACTAACACTAATTTGTACTGTGTGTTCCATAACTGCCACAGCATCTAGTACAACATCAGTTAGCTTTGAAGAACAATAACAAGTTATAGATACCAAGATCAGTCTAAGGTGCACTTGTGAGGAGACGAATTCAAACCAACAATAACTATTGAAATCATTTTCAAGGACAAAAATATCCACTACTGTTTCTTAATTTAGTACAAGAGGTGGCAAAATCAACAAATGTTAAAAACAGTGATTATGGTATTTGTGGAACAGAACCCTGTGCTTGTGCTGTGTATATCACCGGTTCCCAACCTGAGGGTCCTGACCCTGCAAGGGGACATGAAATCTGTACAGTCGGCCCATTGCAGCATTTAAGTCATTTATATGAAAAAACACAAACAAATTGCTATTTTTATGTTTCACAACTAGTAAGATGTAAACTTTAGAAAAATCTCGCAAGATAAGGGCACAGTGAAGACCTGAACATAGCTGTACTCAGATAACCTTCATTCTCTGCTGAACAGCCTTGTCCTGCATTAGAAAAGTTAAAAGAGCTAAAAAAAACAAAAAAACAAACAGTTAAAACAACCCAAAAGCCAATAGAAAAATGGCCAGGCAGGTGTTGGGTAAAAAAAACAGAATTTGTCCAAAAAGATGCCTTTCAAGAATCAGTGATTGTTCAATAAAACTATAATAGAGGCTGAGAATCATATAAAAGTTCCTAAAAAAAAAATATGAATGTAAACCCATTCTGATGCAATATTCACAGGGAACTTCTCAAAATTCATCCAAATTGCTGGTTTCACACAAACTTCTTGCAATTATTGCTTTCACTATTTAGATTAGTTGGACAATTTATCAGTTGTTGTGTAATTTTTTGTTATGCATTGAATATTATGTGAAATATTCTCTAATTTATGTCACTTAGTCCAGTTTTCATCAGTCAACTCACTGGTATAAAATAGCTCCCTTAAGGAAAAAGGTTGGGAACGTCTGGTGTATATCACTCAGTCTCACTGAATAACGTCATAAATTGAACCAAACTGAAAGTAAACCTGAATGCTATGTTGAGTTTATGTTTGTTTAAATGTCTTAATGGCTTAAAGGATCCAGTGGATTAGTTTCTAAAAGCCCTTGTCCTGAGGACTGGGTTAAAATCAAAAGTTTACAGCCATACTTTGTACACCGCTTGTCCCGTATAGGCCTGCAGGAAATAACAAAAAACATTCAACTGTCCTATTTTTTATTTTATTTTTATATAAATTGACTTCAGTTAAAAGTGCTTATTTTCTGCATTGCTTTTCCTCATGTAGGGAATACTTCGTACAACTGCAGTCTTGTTTGTTGGCCACTGAGCAGCTGCACTGGAGCAGTCTGGTTCATTATGTGCCTTGCTCAAGGCCAACTTCGCCAGCAACCTTCCAGTCATAAGCTCGCTATCCTAACCTTCACGCTGTTATCAACTTAAAGCTTGTCATCCTGTTAATACAAAGAAACAACATGTTAGATGGCATAAGGCCCTAACACTGCAACTATTTCTTTTCAGTTTTTCAGTCAGTTTACCTCCACTTCACCTTACTAATGTCTCTTTTTTCATGTGAACAAAATGTGTGTGACCCTGGGTTGTGATATTCATAATGAAGACACTCACATATTAGATGCTGGATTTTCACAAGAGAAGTGGCTCTATCCCTAAAGTACACAGACTGAAGCGTTAAACCACTTTCAAGTAATTAGGGAAAGAGAATGGGTGTTTTCCCGTGGCTTACTTTTATAGATAGTGACGTGATCCCAGTGACACCCTTCCCCCCGACATACACATTGCCCTGCGAAAAGAGCATTTTTAAGAGCAGCCAAAAACTCTTGATATTGTGTTGTAATAGGATTATGCAGTAATGCCAGGGTGAGAGCCTTGTGCAGGAATACAGGAATTAGTAAATTGTAATCTCTTTTAATGAACAGCTTTTTTAAGGTAACCTATAATGTGGCCTACCAACTTTCTTCAGTTTATCACTAATGTATTTGGGACATTGTGTCATATTTCAGATTTTGTCGGACTACTGACCTGGTGTATACAAAGTATGGTTGAGCCATATTAGCGACAATTTAAAGATTGTTGAAGTGTGAAGTTTTATATTTTTGTATAAAGTATATATTTTTTTCTGTTTCTGCCATTCAACATTTGCTTATCAGACTCAATCAGCTGTGTGTTTACTAACTAGTTTACATTTAGTCCCACTGTGTGGAGATGCTGCTCCTAAAGCTATTATGGGCTGTAAAATACAATAGTTTTCTCTTTTTTATACCAAACTTGAGATGTAGGATAACTGCTTTTCTTTTCTTTCTTGTTCCCTTGGTTGGAGACTAAGAAGTGGGCTGGTGTCAGATGCTGTGCACTTTGCTGTGCTCAATCTTTGCCTTTCACGATC
The DNA here is from genome assembly GCF_008729295.1 of Plectropomus leopardus. Taxonomy (NCBI): domain Eukaryota; kingdom Metazoa; phylum Chordata; class Actinopteri; order Perciformes; family Serranidae; genus Plectropomus; species Plectropomus leopardus. The sequence continues at coordinate 20,989,140 of NC_056473.1, read as the reverse complement.
TGTATTTCCAAAGGAATACTTAACCTGGATTTATCAGGGTTGTTTCATCTCTTACAGGCAGATATCTTCTGCCAAAGCACAGAGGTTTGATTTATTGATATTTGCTCTTGGTTTTGATCGTCACTCTACTAAACACTGAGGAGCATCTCATGGACAGTTTTCCTGTGGCAGAATGCAAACCACTGCACCACAAGAGAATACATTTATCAGCCAAGGTTTGGACAGATTTCAGATGACTGCATGCTGTTCTGAATCAGCCTGTTTTGTTTTAACTGATCTAATTATTTCTCCATAAAGGGAACATTGAGAGAAATGTAAGAATAGTAAAATTACTACACTTAATGAGTGTGCTGTTTGTAAAGTTTGACATGTCATAGTTGTAAAAATCTGGAATGTAATTCAGGTTTACAACAACCACAATGCCTACAGTAAATAAAGTGACAACAGTATAATTAGTATAATTCTTTACTCGTATGTTGGCCCATACACTTCAGCATACCTGAAGATTACACTTCACTACTACACCAAAACTGCTGATGTTTAGAACATGAATAAGCAAAAAACATTTTTCTGTCAGGCTTGTTTTACATCCATTTCCACAGATTTTTTCAAACACCCTTTAAATGTAATTAAATGTTTGCACAGGCTTGTCATATATCACCAAAGGAATGCACGATCATTGGCTCGGTGACAGTTGATTGTTTGAGAAACTTTTTTATGATGAATGCTGCTTCCTTTATTTAAGAAGTGCAGAATATTGTCAATCACTGATCATGACACCAGCTTCTGCCTAATCCTTTAAAAGTGCAGTCATTTGATGTGTAGTCATCTTGGCTTTTACTTGAGTTTAACAATCTTTTTTTTTTACATGAGCACAAATCATTTTAGGTATTACATATCAAGAAAATTAAGCTCTAATATGAGTTTGTGTGGCTGAAGATGATTTTTTTTTTTTAAATATCTCACAATGTGAAGTGAAATACTGGCAGCAGTGGGACCTGTTCTTTTTGACAGTTGGATCAGTATTATATTTACAAGCTAAATCACAGTAGTTAAGGTGAGAGCAAACACTGTTTCTTCTTGGACATGATTGCCCCTGACTGTTTCACAAGATTACAGTTTTTAAAAAACATATTACCTGTGTGTCATAGCCAAAGCTCTAATTAGTTGGTGAGGCAAAAGTAACTCATAAACCTCCAAAGATTATGGTAAAATGTTTGCCCCAATGATGGAATTTGCTAGAAAATCCCTGGTTATTTTATGACGGCAAGTGCTCATAATTGTTACAATCGCTGTACGGTTCACTTAATCCATGCTCGCAATGACAACTGTGTTTCCATTGTGTAATTCAACAGTGAAATCACCAGTCACACAGATTTTCTCTTGCAGACTCAGAAAAGCACACTTTATAGTTTCTAGGTCAAATAGAGCATGGCCGACTGAAGTATAATTGTTCCTCCAGACCCGACATCACACAGTAATTTCCCTCTTTCATACTTCCCTGCTTCTCTTGGTCTTTCTGCTCAATTTCTGTGAAAGACATCGTTCCACATCTACACCCTAGATCCAAAATTCAAGGTCTTTATAAACATATAGAATACAATTAGAAACTTTATATGTAATGCCATAAAGTGCCTTTGCCGTTTTGCTTCAACAGTCTCTGTCGCTCTCTGCACTGCAGTGGCTGGCAAGTTCAACACAGCAAGCTGCAGGCCAGCAAAGTCCTGGCTAATTACCAGTGCAGCCCGTTGCCATGTGAAATGTGATCTGTGTGGGATGACAATATGGCCATTCATTATTCATTAGAGCTGGGAGCCAGTTGCAGATCAATGGGTAGAACCTATCAAAAGTCAAACAGTGGCTACTTTTGCTCTCACCAAGCCTGCAGCTTGACCAGAAAGATCTATTGGACAGCAGCCTGTGGCTGACCCTGCATTTCTACTCGCTGGCCTCTCCCACCATTATTTGGCTGTAGGGAGGGCAGTGGAAGCTGGTCTGCTGGTCTGCTGGTCTGCTGGTCAAGGGGAAGTCAATAATAGCAGACACATTTGAAAAACAGCTAGCTAATGTTATTCTTCCAGTTGATAAGCAGTGTCTATAATATATCCTGATATATTCACAAGTTATTGTCATATATATATAGTTATAAAGTCAGCTATTGTCAGGGTGGCTGTAGTATCATTTACCTAATTTTTTCCAGTTGTCTGCCATTACCTGCATCATACTGGTAGGTTGTGATGTGAAGGTACCATGGTGGGGGCCTGTGTATGTACATCTGTTAGTGATTTTGTGTACCCTTTTTTTGTGTTTCACCAAGGCAATTTTCCACTGCAGTTTCAGCATCCTAAAGTGTCCAAACACAGCAAGAATATTGTGTAGAACAACAATCTTATTAAATCAAGGACTCAAACAACTAATCAGTGTTTTGTTATTTAGTTGTGTTTGTTTTATTTGTTTGTAGCCAGATTCGGTGGTCATTAATAAATTACTAGTTTCTGGTATATTAAGGTATTAACTTTAACCATGTTATTTGAACTTTCACAATATTTAAAAATATATATGGTACAAAATAACCACCGTTAGGGTTGTAGGGTTCTTGTCAATATTTATTATACATAGCTTTTTATCAATTAGCTTCGCATTATGTGAAACATTGCATAACACTTGAGGGATACATCGATTGCAGTTAACATGATAATTTCTTTAGTTCCATATTCATTATCTTGGCTTATAGAATATCTGTTTATTCAGGTTTTGGGGAAATAAAACTAAGTCTTGTGACAGTGTCAAGTTTAACATGATAAAGGCATTGAACTGTGTAGTTAGAGAGTCACCAAATGCAAGCTGTTATTGTTAAAATTAACTTTGATCTCACTAGAAACACTTCCCCGACTGCACTTACAGTTTCATGCGCTTATGGCCTGTCAGTGTTTAGAGCTTGAAGTGCACAATTCAAAGTTCGCGACATAACAGAAGGCAAACATTGAGGCCATACTGTGCTGAGCCCAAAATCACTATTATATGTGCTCTGATGAACTGCAGCTGATTATTTATATATTTATCACAGCAGATGGTGCGGTTCAGCCAGGCCTCTTTTGAGCTACTCCAGGCTAAATCATTTTGTTTTGGAGCTGTCAGCATCACAGAAACTACTTAGAAATCAAACAGTAGGTATTTCATGTAACTGTGCACAGATATATATAAGAGAGCTTAACCTAAACCGGTAGACAGTGTTTGTCCTCCCGGGATCTAAAGCCTGTGCTGTGAGGATGGAGGCTAAAGTAGAGGAGGGTGCTGAGTGACACAGTCCTCTTGGCCTCTCCGGTTACAAGACTTTGCCTTCCTGTCTTTCGAAGAAAATCAGGACTGCAGAGAGTAAAGGAGTGTACGCAGTGTGTGTCTGTGTGTGTGTATGCTTGTCCCTGCGTGCATAGTGCAGGGCTTGTTTTGAAAGGATGACACAATGGCTTGGCACCATCAAAATCCACTCTTTGAAATGATTTATATATATATCATAGCCATCAATTTTTGGGAGACTTGGATTTTTTACAAACTTAAGTTATTAAATCCTTAAATCTGTCATACAGTAGCCTGACATGCTACAAATCCCCGAAGACTCAATGAAAACGTCCACTGAAAAGTCCACTTTCCTTGTATCAAACTGTACCTTTAACTCAGATCCTCTCTGTTGCCTCTCTTCCTCTTTCTCAATTGCACCCTTGTACCACTCCCCCTTCTCCTGCCCCCCCGCCTCTTTCTTGCTCTCCCCTTTCTCTTATCTTAAAAAAGTATACCCTCAGGAAAATGAAGCAAGGGTCACATAAATATTTGATGAAGTGCAGGCATGACCTCAGTCAGGTCTCCATTCTCATGCTCATTCTGGCCAAATCAGACCGCTGAATTAATTTAGATGTTCAACTACAACTTCAATTACAAAAACTTTCTGTTGCGTTTTACCTTCATTGACCCATCAGATAGTGGGCAAGATCTGGATCAGCATTCAAACTTCTGTTTAGAACATTTGCTTTAATGATTAAAACCTGTTTTTTTTTAATCTTTTACTGATTGATGGAAGGTAAATACGACAAGAAATTGTGCCGGAAAGCAACTGGTGTAGGTTTCTAATAAATTCTATGAAGTGTTATGAAGTTGTTTTTTTTTCCAAGGGGGTCCCACTTGAGTTTTGGAGGAGATCTTGATCTAATTGAACTTCTCTGATAAAAACAATGGAATCTTGACCATCTTAAAAGCTTCCCCGATATACCAAATGTCAACACAGCCGTATCTTGATTGTTCGACTGCACTCAGCATACGCAGCTCCTGCCAACTGAAAAGAGCCAGTCACGCAAGGGGCTTAGCTGAAAACAGAACCATGTGTGGGGTTGTAGTTAGCTAGCATTAATACCAAAAGACCCTTTCTTCTCTGTCTTCTTTTTTTTTTCAAATTACACAACCATTAAATAACTTTTTTTTTGCAATAAGCAGTCTGGCAAACATAGGAAACGATATCATTAGAGGACTCTGTAATTGGTATCTCAGGTTTCTCGGCACACATAGGAATGTATGTGTGTTTTCGTGCATGATTCTGTGTGGCGGGTGCATGTGCACACACAAGCACATGTCTGTGTTTCACAGCTGCTTGGATACAAGTTGTTTGGCTGCCATAGAAACGTTATACTGAGAATCAAAGGCAGGTTGACTTTCATAAAATGCCTCAGAAATCAGTACTGAACAGCTCAGTTGGACATTGCGTCTTTGTGGTGTGTGTTTCTCTGTCCGTGTGTAATGTGATTGTACAGGGATCCATACAGCTCTGTCTCCTCCACTCAGAAAGTAGCACACTCATCCATTCACTAGGCAAATCATATTTAGGCTTCACCCAGCCACTTGCAGTAACAGAGACAGAAACATATTTTTTGTCCTTTTCATGTTCTGCAAATGCTACTGCGAACGTAACTGTTTTGTCTGTCAACTCTCAAAAGTACAAATATTTCACTGAAGGACACTGATTCTGTTTTGGGTATTACCTTGTCGACTTGTTTTGTATATGAGGTTTGGTTTGAGTAAAGGAGAATGAGGGGAAAGTATTTTCTGTGATTCAATTCCAGACATCAACAGAGTGCTGTCTGCAGAAAGGCATTATCGGGTCTTTTTCAGCCTTAGGATCAGTAGTCATGAGAGGACAGCAAAGCCAAAATCACATTTTGTCTTGCTTGGAGGATTTACATCTGTTTGTGTTCATTGTTGCAGGCTTTATTCAAGTTTTCCTTCATAAAGAAGAATATGTCTGTGTTTTTATTATCCATTGAGGATTCAGCACCCACTTTCAACAAGTTATATTGTGAGTGAGTGCGTTGTATTTTTTTTATTGTTATTATACATTCCCAGATTTTATAGTTTACTCTTCAAATTTTAACTTTTTAGAGAGGGAATCTTTTTTTTCAAACTTTAACCTGTATTCAAAAATATATTAAATGTATCAGTTTTAGGAATATAATTCTAAAATCTTGCATAAAATTTAATATATAAACTACTAAGCATTTCTACTTACACATTTCATACAAGTCCCAAAGCAATATATTTTGGCTAATAATAAAGATTAAAAAAAAGAGCTGCAGTGCAATAAAGGCAATAATCACAAAGAACCATTCCTTGCCCTCCTTATTATGAGATATATCTGAACATACTCTTACTCGTTTGACTCTGACTGCGCCGTTAGCATTCTGTAAAGGTTAAATTAAGGAAACTTAAGTAAAATTAAGCAAGTAAAACAAAAAATGTGCTACTACAGCACAAACAAAAAAAAACAAGTTTCCTCTGCCATCTTAATTTGCATGTTTAAAAAAATGATTTATTCAGACACAGTATCCCTCTGTAGAGTTATTCTAAACAGTCACACATAAATGTTAGTGGAGAGATGTGATGATCCAATAAATCATCTCATTACATTTAGTCAATTGTCATCCCAGGTAAATGGGTTAGCGCTATTTCAGCTGCCTGAAGTTGTGTCTGCCTTCAGCACAGTCACTCTCTCTACCCCATTGCATCCTTTTTTACTTTATTGTGGGGATTTTGTAAAGGAACATCAGATCAGCAAACAACAGTAATAATCCCTCTCTTGAAATCCTTTTATATGATTGCTGGCAATGATCCAAGCCCTCAACCAGATGTATAAACGTAAGCAGAACAAACCAACCAAGCCACAAGAAGAGCATTTTATTTGTGTCATCATCCATTTGAATATGGCCAAACGAGTTTTCAAGGAACTGACGTTCACCAACGCTGCTACAAAATGCTTATCTCTTGATTTAATAGTATTGCGATACTTGGGTGCCCATTCCATAAGAATTGCGTTTTTAAGTTTTGCGATTCCATATTACAATTTGTTGTTATTTTTTATTTATTTATTTTAAGGAGTTTTTGTTTGTTTGTTTCTTTGGCTTTTTCCTTTTTTACATATAGGACAGCTTAAGCATGAAAGGGAGAGAGAGAGAGAGAGGACAACATGCATCAAAGGGCCGCAGGTTGGAGTCAAACCTACAGCCGCTGTGGCGAGGACACAGCTTGTGTACATTGAGCGCCCCAATTTATTGGGATTTTTGTTTACTTTTTTTAAACTAAAACCATGGGGGTTGAATCATACAGTCCCAGAGACTGTATATCAAGAAGCATATTTCCAATAATAAAACACATTACATTAGTTTTTCCTGACTTTTATTTCAGCAGCATCATATATTGCATAAAAAGTGGTAAATAAAGTGTACATGTACAATAGACTGATTAAAAAGTGCTTCCTTGAATGTATAATGTACTGCGGCTCCAAGCTGTAAACCACGTTTTGAACACCTGTATTTAATACAGACAAAGGTCTTTGCAGATAAAATGAGCAATTGAGTTTGTAATGCATTTTGCTTTCTCTTTATGGCTGTCAATATCCCCTCCAGGGTCCACTGGCTTGCATTTAGGGCTGAACAATAAATCGAATTATTATTGAAATCACAATGTGGCCAAATGGTGAGAGCTGTCATTTTTTTGATCAAATTCAAATGTGTCACAGCATACCATTTTAAGTGAAGCCTTGTGCTGTTATAGAGAGACCCTGGCCTACAAATCATTTTTCAGACATCAGGGAACAACATGCTCTGTTGATACAAATTTTAGCTAAAATTAAATTAAATTTTTAAAAATATATATTTAATATATATTTTTTGTTGTTTTGTGAAAATAAAATGCAAAAATTACGNACCATTTTAAGTGAAGCCTTGTGCTGTTATAGAGAGACCCTGGCCTACAAATCATTTTTCAGACATCAGGGAACAACATGCTCTGTTGATACAAATTTTAGCTAAAATTAAATTTAAATTTTTAAAAATATATATTTAATATATATTTTTTGTTGTTTTGTGAAAATAAAATGCAAAAATTACGATTCTCACTAAAATTGGGACTCATATCACAATTGCAATACTTACTACTAATCACCATATCTCTCTCTCTCTCTCTCTCTCTCTCTCTCTCTCTCTCTCTCTCTCTCTCTCTATATATATATATATATATATATATATATATATATATATATATATATATATATATATATATATATACACATATATATATATCCCAGATAACACACTGGATTTTCGCAGGTTGTGGTTGTAGACCATTTCTCTGCTTTCTCACTTCGGCTTTTAATGGATATGATGTCACTTCACTCATAAATTGCAACATTAAAAAAAAAAAAAATCTTTTTTCAAATATCTGATACTTAAGTGAACATATTTTCCCACCCCCAAAGTTTATAGCAGAAAATTACACCACATTTTAGAGAACAGTAAAGATAAAAACTAAACCAGCTTGCTTCCACTTACTCCAGTTGCTGCTGTGCATAATGTGACTGGTTAATTAGAAATAATACACCATGAAATAACTACCAGTTTATGGGCCACATATAGTAGAAGGCACAGAGTAAAACAACTGGAGACTTGTAGGATTTGTTAACCTGTCATTTTGGCCAAATGCAAATCAAGTTCATTGCCTGTACAAGGCAGCTATTCATTAAGCGAGTCGAAGCCAAAAGACACATCGAGGCCTGATGAATGGAAGTGGAATCTCATTAGCCTGGGATTTTTCATGTAATGAATAAGTGAAGATCTCACTGCATTAATTCCTCAGTGCTAGCAGAGTAATGAGACTCTGCATTTTTTTTTCATTCATTTTTTTAATGGCACAGGGTATTGTAACTTTGTTGGTTAAAAACAGGACAATATGTATTTATTTAAACAGCTTATATGTGTTTGTATAAACTAGACATGTATTTTATTTATCATTTTAATTACTGCTAATGCAATAACAGCCTGGCCCTTATTCTTTAATGAGTTTTTATTGGCAGAGAAATGGCGATCTGTATTCCAGATTGAAAAGAAAAGATTGAGCGGGAGAGCGAGATTACAATGAGTTAAGAAAAAAAACGTACTGGGACACTGTCATTTACATGAGCTAAGCACTTGACATTTATGCTCTCGTGACTTGATATTTAAAGGTGTCCCTCTGCAAGGGTCTTTAGCTTGGTCTCATGGACGGGGCCAACAATGCGTGGGCAGCCGAGTGCGACACACTCGTGTTTCGGGGGACAGGTGGCAGCGCTGCTCAGTCTTGAAGGCCTTTGTCAATATCTGCTTACTGTAATGTCAGCCTCAATTCAGTCCAGTCTCACATGCTCTGTGCCTGGCTGCTGTCTGTCGCACTGAGCTTTGACTGTCATTACCCAAGATTAGCCTTCAAGTGTTAAGACCATGCCTGCTTAGTTATGAAGAATTATAAGGAAGGTCTTCCTACAGTCATAATTCAGCATTGGTTTCACACAGTTTGGGATTTTATTTATAGGCTTTTTCAATAAAATTCGATCATTACTGTATTTTTAACCTCTAAACAAGAGTAAAGCGTCAAAACACTGTGCGTCATTAGTTCTACTGTGTATTCTAATTCAATTATTAGTATTGCCGTCGATCACCTGCCAACAATATTCTTTGTTTTAAATAGCTAAATGTTTTGTCATCCATTCATGCATGTTTGAGTGCCCTAAATGTGACTATAAATGAATTAAATTGTCACCGTAGGGTTGTGCTGAGATGAGGTGACATTTTGGGGTCATGTACCACTTAATGACCTCAAACATCAGCACTTTTTTTCTGACAAACATGGTCTCCTACAGAGGTTGTCTGTAAAGCTGTTGACTATACTTTTATGTATCTGTAGTAATTAAGATGTGTGTTTATTAACAGCTGCATGGAAAGTTAAGTGTAGAGCTAATCAGTATATGTTTGTTTGTTTTAGTGATCAGAGCACACATTTGCATTGAACACTCACTATTTGTTCCATACTGTGACTGACAGCTGAGATTATGATTTCAGTTTATATATTCAATTTTTTTCCACATTTAACTGTAGAAGACTTGACAGGATGAAGCAAACCAAATGCAGTTGCTTCTCCTTCATGCTCTGAACTTCATGCTCTGTTCTTGTGATTATTCATTACTTACAAAAAAAAAAGAGAAATGAGGACATCAATACAACCTTCATAGAACAGGCAAATGCATCCCTCTGTTAATAGTTAATAATATTATTTGGTCTGCTCAGAGTAAGCTGAAAGCGTATGTGTGTGCATCTGCCCAGCTGTGTGATCCGTCCCTGGGGGTTCAAACACTTGGCACAGCAGCCACAGAGCTGTGTGGCAGTTTGGAGAATGTGCAGAACAGACTTGCCTTCAGAGAAGAAAGTCTTGGCTTTTCCTTTCCAAGTCCTTTCCAATGGGCTCTGTTATAATAGCATGCTGACTCAATTAAGGTACCAGTGTAGGTTATAATTAAGTTGGGAGTTTTCTCTTGGGCCAAGCCAGAGGCAGTGGTGTTGCATGAAGCGATGCAGTAAATTTAAGATGACGCTCCAGAGTATATTCTATTTTGTTGATTCTTTTTATAAGTGATCTGTTCTGTGCTCCCAGCGTTTAAAAATAGTCTTCTCCCTCAGCTGATTCTGTGGCTATTTTCAAGTTTGTATGATTCTGCAGAGTCTCTGAACACTACAAAGAGCAGCAACATTACCAGCAGCTGCTGAGTCACTATTTAGAGGCAGTTGGTGGCTTGCTTCTGGCAATGGCAATAATGGCGCCTTAAAAGTTTTGCTCTGTTCAAGACCTACTTTCAAGGGGAAATTCAAGACATATGGTCTGTGTTGAGCTTATAAACAGAAATATTTCATTTTTTTTTGTTTTTTTTGCTGCCTTAATTTGGTCTATTTATGCATGTAAACTCAATGCATACATTACAGTTCATTTTGATTATCTATAAGCCCAAGAACCATAAGATGGCCTTAAAAGAGTACTTCAACCACAAAATGACCCTTTGTGTTTAAATTAGTCATGCTGTGTTACCTTGACTTCATGAAGAAAAGTTGATTGGCATGTTTAACAATAGCAAAGCCATATTAAAACATCAGTTTACAAACTCTCACACAACTCATGCAGTATAATCCAAGTCTCATCTATCCAGTGATATGCTCAGTAGTTCCTAAACACATGGGTATTTGCCCAAACCTTCCTTTTTTAAAACTGAACTGAAAATGAAACTTATCTATGCTCTTTCCAAAACTGAACTCCAGTACTAAGGTTTTCGAGCAAAAATGCATATGTCTGGTGGATAAACGAGACTAGGATTATACTGCACTAGTTGTGTGAGAATTTGTTAACTGCTGTTTTGATATAGTTTTGCTGTTGTTAATATGGTCCCAAATCATACAATAAATCAATATGTTTGCAGTTGTACTTGGAGACATGCAAGAAAAACAAAGTTTTCTGCACATCAAGATAACAAAGCATAACTAATTGGTTAACAAGTGGTTTTATGGGTGAAATATTCCTTTAAAGCTGTAGTTAATAACTTTTATAAAAAACAAGTTTTGACATATTTTTTAAAAAAAACTGTCACTTTAAACTGACAGTGGTACATAAGACACATAATTTGTGAAATAATGAAATTCCTCTGCCTTCATGTCGTGCTCCTTATGGCATTTGCAAAAATCCACCTCAGCTGATAAAAAAACAAACACTGAAGTGCTCAAAGGACATTAAAGCACACCTTCTTGAGTAATATTTCTTAAATCAGAGCCGACGAGTCTCTGATGCTGCTTTCAATCATGGCAATCACTGCTCATGAACTCAGATCAAACTGTCAAATTAAGCAGCACTGATCAAATATGAATCAAAATTCTGTTATTGTCATTGCCTATTTCTCAACAAATATGTTTTCAGAAACATATTTTAGTGTACTATCTAGCAGTAATATGAGAAAGTTTGGCTGGGCTGGTGGGTGTTGCTTGGATTTGGCTCGACTGTTTTCAACTTGGCTGCCAGGACACAATCTTTCTCATTTTACAGCTTAACAGTGCACACAAGTCCTATGTGAAAACATTTGAGGCAAAAAACAGGGCAGTGCAGTAACAGAATCTTGATTCACATTTGATCAGCACTGCCCTGTTTTTGGCCTCAGTTCAGGAGCAGTGACCAACATGATTGGCAGCTGCTTTAAGGACTCTAAGGCTCTGATTTTGTTCAACTGCAGTGGATTCTTGCCAGTGCCATTAGGAGCACTTTAAGGAGTTATGTGATTATTTCCACAGCGCAAAGTCATGTTTCATCCTACTTTATGTTGAACTATTTGTCCACACTGTTTTTTTGATGATGTTACAGTTGATTAAATCCTAAGGCTGATATCAGATAACAGACTGACAGGTAATCATGTGTGTAAAAGCCACTACTTTTTTCAATCAGTTACATCCAGTCATTGTGGAGAAAATAGATAATTAAACTCACTTTCAGTAATAATCAATTTATGGCCTCTTTATTAAAAGAAATTAGATTGGAGTGTGTGAGTGATAACAGTTCTTAGATGCAGCATCTCTGTCACAGTCTAGTGCTCATCTCTGTAATTTACTTGTTTGAAGACAGCCATTTATCTTTCTTTAATTCAATGTAATTATGTGATTATTTCCACAGATCATCTACCTCATGTACTACTATCAGGATATAGGTAACAGTTTCAGCAAAAATGACAAAAACTTTTTTTTTTTTTAAAGTTACCAACTACAGCTTTATGTGAGGTAAGACTTGCTTTCAGCAGAACCATTAAGCATCTGTTTGGGCTTTGAATATTATTCTATAAAACACATTTAAGCATATAAAAGAAAATCAGCTACATAGAACTGTTAAAAGTCTATTACCATGAATTATTGAAGAATTACTCTGCTACTTTCCCTCATAGCTCATGTCGACCCATGCAGTGTAATCAAGGCACTTCCCAAATGAAATCATGCATGATGCACTTTGTTATGCAACATGGAGAAAAAAGGCCTTTGGCACACAAATTAAGTTGGAAATGTATTGCATAAGCCACATTTGCCATTTCAACTCGTCTAGACTTTTGGCAGGTCTAATGTCACCCTTAAGGATTTTAATGTTGTGTATAAGAGGTAGAGTTCCTTCCTGATGAGCTGAAATCTGCACCATTTATCACTTCAAAGTCAGGTACCATAAAAAATGAAAGGGGTTGTTCTCTTTTGAGTGCATCACTAAAAAAGCAAAGGTCATCAAGGTACCAGGAACGACCATTCATTCATTTTGGAACATATGGTCAGTGCCTGTATGTCAGCATATTTCTTTAGTTCAAAACTGGAAGTGAGGGAAGCAGTCATTTTCAGCTTTCATTATGATTCCACATTGGTAGTGTTTTTAGCCTGTGAATATTTCCTTACATCTTACACATCATATTGACATTTTCTTCAGGATTAATGGTTTGATGTTGTGGCTACTTTAGCAAATGGGTCATTAGTTTGACTAGTTTCTAGATTTTTCAACAGCTACTGTGATATACTGTAAGGTAAAATGAGCTGGCTCCATAACAATTTTTTTCCAGTAAACCAACCTTAGTACGTTATATATCTGAAATTCCACTTTGTATCAATAGCTAGATCATCTGTCAATATAGTATTTTTTTTTTTAAAAAAGGTTAATGTTACATCCTAAACTTAAAACAGCTTCCCTCTACAGATCAGAGAGGTGTCGTACTGTACTACATGGTCTATGAATCACTCTGTGGCCTCTGTCCCAGAGGTGAATAGTGTCAGAATGACTCATTTCATGATGAATGGGAATCATATAAAACAGGTCCAGCAGGTCCAATATCCCTTGCTTTTTTCTCACAGATCAATGTTTATTTTGGTCATTCAAGGCCTGCGGCGCTTGACACAGTTTTTTTAAACTAAAGCTATCCCATTGATGAAATTCCATTGTTGTTCACTCCAGTTATACCACATAGCTTACAGTAGGGTGCCTGTCTGTCTGCCACGCAAAGTCATGTTTCATCCTACTTTACATTGAACTATTTGTCCACACTGTGTTTTTTGATGATGTTACAGTTGATTGAATCCTAAGGCTGATATCAGATAACAGACTGACAGGTAATCTTGTGTGTAAAAGCAACTACTTTTTTCAATCAGTTACCTCCAGTCATTGTGGAAAAAATAGATATTTAAACTCACTCGATTTATGGCCTCTTTATTAAAAGAAATTAGATCAGAGTGTGTGAGTGAAAACAGTTCTTAGATGCAGCATCTCTGTCACAGTCTAGTGCTCATCCCTGTAATTTACTTGTTTGAAGACAGCCATTTATCTTTCTTTAATTCAATAGTAAACTAAAGTGTTCTCTTTGTTCCTTTGCAGATGAGTCAAAGTTGGACTCTACGCTCAACCCTATGGGATTTCTTGGACATGATCCAAGTTCAACAGGGTCCAAATCATCAGCCTTACCAGTCTCACAGTATACTGCCTTTGAGAGCCCAGATTCACCTGGTGCCCTGCCATCCATGTCTGAAGCAAACCATGAAGTTAGGACTGCTGGAGTCACGCATTTCCAGTCGGGAAGTGTTGCTTCTGAAAGCTCCAAATCCTTCACAGCTAGTGACCTCCTTGCAGAAGAACCACATCCTCTTTCCACTCCATCTTTAAGCCCCTCAGAATCTGCGCTGGAGTCTAGTCCACAATTTGAGGCACCAGCTAAACCCTCTACGACCTGGAAGCAGACCAGGACAAAGTCTGCAAAGCAATCTTCCTCTCTCTCTCCAACTCCAACAAGATCACAGCCTCAATCAAATATATCCTTAGTATTATTAAGTCCCTCTGCTTTTACAAGGTCAACAACACCTCAGCTAGGTCTTGAGCAGAAATCAACATCCAACAAGCAGCAGGATGATGCATCAGATCAAACAGTGACAATCATGACTTCACTTCCTGCTGAGCCTCTTGAGCCCCCTAACTTGACTTTCACTGACTTTGCAGCTGATGAATCTTATGGTAAAGTCCTGGATGTGAACCAGTTAAGCCCGAGTAGTGCCCCCTTGGTGGAGAACAAACCAACACAGGAAATAAACATGCTCCCCAACCCAGATAAAATTCTGGCCCCTGGCTACAATGTGCCTTTCATTGCCCCTGACCCCACATCATCTTCATCTGAACCCACCGAGGTCTCTCCAGAGGACTTCTACCCCACTAACACCATGGAAGTGGACTGGGGGTCTGGGGACTACTTGGAGACAATGTCATTCTTAAATGCAGATGAAGAGGACTACTCTCTGGTCACCAAGGTGCCCTCTGACTCGTATGATCTTGAGGACTATACAGAAAGATATGACACATCCTTCCCTTCCAGAGTTGGCATATCACCTTCATCTTTGCATCCTCTTCATGTCTCACCTTCTCCCAGCCTCCAGACGGCGTACAGCACCATTGTTCCACTTAAATCCATTTATCCTTCCTCTTTGTCCTCCACAATTCACTATACACTGGACCCTTCTCCCTCAGCTAACAGTGAGATACCAGACATATCAGACATAGATTGGCCCGATACTTTCACAATTCAACCCACAGATGTTCTCTTACCTGACATGAACAGCTTGGAGTATTACACCACTCAGTTGACCAAGGAGAACAGCTCAGACACCGGAGCCGAACAAAGAGGGAATGTTACTGTGGTGTCCATCAGTGCTACAGACATCACACCCACAAACAGCTTAACCAATGATACAAAACCAACTGAAGATGAGTCCTCAAGTGAACCGTCAGGGTTTGAGCCTCAAGACGAATCGACCCCAGTAGCAACCACAGAGGCGAGTCCTCAGCTGGTCAATGCCTCTGAGCCTTTTCTGGATCCTTCTATAATCACAACCCACTTTTTTGATCCCTCTTCTTCTGTCTGGGATGGTCAGGTGTTCACCACAGATTGGCCTTCACATAGTCTAACTGTTAGCATGGATGACACTGTTTTAACCGAAGCAAGTGCCACACCTTTGCTGCCAGATGACGTAGTGTCTTCCTCCTCTCTGACAGATGTGCACTGGTTTGTTACAGAGCCATTCCCATCAAGTACCATACAGAGCACTCCTGTCTTAACTGCAACCCTAGTCTATTCCCCTGTTCCCACTGAACCTGCTGCCAACACCACAACTGGTACAACAGAACTAACTCCCCAAGACTCCACTTTTACAGCTGAATACACTCACAATATCACTTTAGTTTCAGCTGAACCCACCTCTAATGTCACTTTTGTCCCTCCGGTCGTGTTGGGGGATCAGGGGGTGACTGAAGATGGAGCTGACATACCAGCCACAATGACCTTGATCCCAACTAGCAGTGAAGCTAATAGAGTCTCTGCTGCGCCCACAACTACAACTGCCACCACTACTTCTCATCAAGCCACAACTAGAATTACTGCCACCACAGACGCCTCAACTAGTGTCAGCATCATTTCCACCACTGGTGGAAAGACCACAACTACAGCACCAATATCAAAACAGTACCTCTGCAACCTTGACAGACCTGCCTATTTAGTAAAAATTGGTACGTTTGGCATTTACACGTTCTGTTATATTACAGTGATATTTAATGTAATCCACATCTATGATGTATGCAAATTGGGACTGAAAACTGTAATATGAATTCAAAATATATGAGAAATATAAAGGAATAGGCTGTAATACCATGCTTGTGCTTTCTTCAAAGGTTTTCCCTCTGGCGCCACCATTGGATATGCCAAATCTCAATTGAGAGACATACTGAAAGCTGAATTCAACAAGTCTGTGGAGCTGCAGGTAAATTTATCCCAGTAATTGAGATTGCATTGCTGACCTCTTGGCCAGGTCACTCTTGTGAAAGAGATCTTGATCTCAATGGGTTTCTTATCTGGTTAAATAAAGGTTAAAAAAAGAAAGATATTCTGATAATTTTAGGGTAATAGTGTGAGAGTTGTTAACCTTTTGCAAATTAAGAAGGACATTTAGCAGAAAAATAGGCACATTGTGATGCAAAAGAAATCTTATTAGAATATACAGTGACTCTGGGGTGTATGGACTGTTGTGTCAAGGCCCTCACATACAGTATATGTGTATTTCGGTGTATTTGTTTGTGTATGTATGTATCTATGTGGGTGTGTGTGTGTGTGTACCTTACAGTAGTTCAGATGAACCATGAGGACCAGACCGCTTCCTGAGTATTTTATCAGCAGTTCTGTGATAAACAAACCACAAGAGTAGTCATATCAAGATCCACAAGACTGCGATGACCTCTCATAAACATCCACTTTAACACAAGTCATTTAACTGTGAATGAATGATTCCAATGAGTAATTTCTCTTTGTTATATATTCCTGTCAAGGTTGTGGATCCTCCACCAAAGTTTGTGTTTCGGGTGGTGTCTGGTCCCATTGTGTACACGGCCATATCTGTCATCAATGCTCTGCGAAGGTCTGGGCGCCGCTTCCTGTCTGTGTCTCCCAACTGGGCAACACCAGACAGTAAATATCAAGTCCACACAGGTAATTGACCTTTCAGCGAGCTGTCTTGTTGTCAACATTCGAATTGATTGTGCTAACCTTTAGTTTTAAAACTTTAATAAAACTGCCCTTGTCTTCACTCCGTGCAGTGCTGCAGTTTGTTCCCAGTCACATAGATGTGCGGTACTGCAACTTCAGTGAGAGCATTGAGAAAGGTTTGACCATGGCCTTTGCGGAAGTGCGGCGGCGCTCAAAGGAGTCGACCAACTTCACAGTGCATGTGAGTGGCACTTGCATTTCAGCTGAGATGTTTTATTGGGATTTTCATTGTGGTTTCGCACCTTGGTGCTGAATGACTCAGTGACAACAATCTTGAGCCTTCTGAATAATATCCCCTCTCTGCCACAGCTGCTTACCTCTGGTGGAAGCTATAGCTTTACCAAAAATATTGTTTTGGGTTTTTTTAAAAGGAAAGGTTTTGTTTTTTTGTTATACAAAGAAAATTAAAATGAGCTAGTGAAAGATTAGTTGCTTTTTTGCTGACTGGGCTGACCCAAGACCGACTCCAGTCACTTCATCAGTAATTAAAGGGTGGCAGAAGTGGTTGGCTAGGGAGTCAGACAATTTTAAGTTAACTGTTTGCTGTAAAACCTGAATCACTAGTTTGGTTTGACAAAATTTCACACAAATGTCTTATAGTATAAAATGATGAAGTGACAACATTTTATATCCAAAAAGGTCATAGGCAAGCTTAACTGTGAAATCATAATTTTCTGCAAAAACATTTTTCTGTACATTACTCAACACCATAACACAGGAACAGAAGGGGAGATATTTGGGTAGATCTTGAATAAGTGACACTTATTTTGAACCTGTGCTGATTGTATAAATCTTCTGTGCTGAGGCGTCCCCGTTTTCACAGACACGATTATAAAATGTATCTGCAACTTGACTGGTTTTTAGAGGCATACAAATGCAAGGCTGTTATTTTAGGTTTTTTTTCTACCTGGTCATTAGGCAGATACATGAAAAACATACGTAACTCAAGTAACAACATAATTGTTTGATTAGTTGCTGTAAAGTCATTACTGAATGAATTTAGGAGCAGTAATACATTACACTGGTTATGACCATCTGCAAGGGTTTAGTGTTTAAACACCTTCGAGCTCAGGTCTTTCCTCACAATGACTGTCACTATGGACACCACACTAGTCTTCCTTTCCAGCTCACTCTCCATCTTACCATCACTCGTGAAAACGACCCCAGGACACTTCAATTAGATACTTTTACTTGAAGGGATTCATGCTCTAGTTGTTGAGTATTAAAGAGGCTTACCGTTTGTTAATAAAGAGCTTATTTGGCTATGTGGTTAGTTGGCTTCAGTAGAGTTCTATGTAATCCTATTACACTGATGCCTGTATTATCATCTTTTAGTTGGAATAAATATAAGGATTAAATCAAGCTTTTTTGCAGCAGCGGCAACATGGAAATGTTTTACAACAACCAGCGAACTGTGCCCCTGGTCACACAGCCCAATGTTGTGTTTTACTTTCCAATCACTGAAGCCACTGATTTTCAGATCGGGAACTTTTTTAAGAGACAGACAAGCTTTCCCATCAACAGCAGGATGGAAAATGATTTGTACATTCTGTTGCATAATCGTCCATCTGCTGAACAGTACATCCCTGTCTAATTGTGTTTTAGATTGTAAACATCACCATGGCTGCGCCTAAATATCAGGAACAACGGCTGGTGAGGCAGCCGGTTGACATCACCTTCACTGTGCGCAGTTCAAGGGGCTACCTGATGGGGTCAGAGGTCAGCAATGCACTGATGAAGCTCACAATGGTGGAGTTCAGCTATTACATGGGCTTTCCTGTTCTGCAGATTGCTGAGCGTGAGTACCACAGGGTTCCACTTCCTAATGTGTCACCTTTACTGTAGCAGCTGGTGCTTTCTGAGTGTTTTCTAATTATTCTGATTACCAACAATGAACTTAGGTCAAACTTCACTCTGATTGAGCATCATTGTGTTCTTTTTCTAACAGCTTTCCATTATCCCGAGCTGAACACCAGCCAGCTGCTTCGCTCCTCCTGGGTTAGAACAGGTATCACGGTTTCAGTTCTTGGCATGGTAAAAAGCTGCGAAAGCTGCTTAAATTTGAGACCCCTTGTGCTGATACTCTGAATGTTTTTTTTCTCTCTTGTCTGTGTACATAGTGCTCCTGGGTGTGTTGGACCAGAAAGTGGGTGAAAGGACCTTCCAAGCCAACATGGAGCGCCGGGTGGCCATGTTACTCGGGGAAGCAACGGGATTAATGAGACGTGTTAAGAGAGCGACCCATATAGGCAACAGCAGTGTGCAGGTATTGTAAACTTCTTTACAATATAAACATCTTTCTTCTATACTTAGTGGTTGTTGATTACACATACAGTGTAAAATCTAGCCTCACCAGAAATTTAAAGGGATAGCTCAGATTTTTTAAGTTGGGTTGTGAAAGGTACTTATCCATAGTCAGTTTGGAGAGGCAGGAAGGAGTATTGGCATGGAAGTTAAGAATTGCGCTGCTGTGACAGGGACGGCAACAAAATGTATTGTAGCTACCTAAAAAAAGGATCACGTTAAAAAAATCACTCTACAGCTGCTTTGATTGTCTAGTTTGTTTGTGTTATTGCAAGACTTTGGTGAGTCCTTTAAAACACCTATGTCATACAAAATCACTAACAAATTAACTGAGCGAGGCAGGTTTATACCAGCAACTCCTGTGATCTGCAAGATAAAATTACTTTTTGTTACAATGGAATTTGGCTTTGAAGAAGGAATAAATCATTTTCAGTTCAATTTCCCATCATTATTTGCTGTCTGAAGGCAGGTTAAAAGTGGTGAAAATATTCTAAATGTAGCGTACAATTAAACCAATATTGACGTTTTAGGCCTCTTTTTAGGTGGCTAAAATTAGGTTTGTACTGTTGCCCCCATCCACAGCATCACGGTAGATTGTATGAAGTTGAACTTTATACAAATTTGGTGCCTTACGTCATGAAATCATTATCTTCCTTATTTTAAGAAAGTGTCCCATCCTCCAGGCAGACTTTTTTGTACTTGTTTTAAAATAAACACTAGACTATAAAATGTTGTTTAGACAGACAGGGAAGTGTTTTTTTCTCTGGAAAGTATTCAATAGAATTACTTTATTACATTATGCAACAAAACTTTCTAAACTCTTTAACAGGAAGTTTGTTAATGGATTACACACTAAGTCTTGAAAAAAGCTTCCTTCCTTGTGCCATTTATATCATTATTCCCTGATGCAAGCTCCCTCTAGCTACCTTGCCTGAGTACTGAGGGCTCATTATGTGAGCGTTGCAGCGTTTGTAACCACTGAAAGCCTTACTGCTTTACTAATCAGGCGCTAGCTTTTGTGGGGTTCGCCCCGCACCTGCTCAGCTCATCTCTAAGGGGACAGGAGAGAGCTCTGTCTCCATGGCAACAGCATCCCATTCAGCCCAGGGGCAGGCCACTCAAAGACCTCACGAGTCCTTGCTCTTTCTCCTCTTCCTCATTTCTCCGGTCCTGTTACTTGATGGCTCCACAGAGCTGCGAAGAGCAGATCAATTATTAATTGTTTCTCTTTCTCTGTCTGTATCCTGCAGTTGGGATGATTAAGAGTGTGTCTCTGCTGCTGAGAGGGGAGACATTATGGAGGGAGAGATACAGAGACAGAAACAGGAGGAGCCAAACACTCAGATAAAAGAGACTTGTTTTGGGAGACGAGAGATGCATATTTGATCTGACCTCATGAAGTCTGCGCACATGGGGTGGTCTTTAAACAGGGCTGCTGTCAGTGATCAGCATCATCCTTGGCTGAGTAGCAGCCTTTTGACCTTTCTGCCTCCTGCAACATTGTCTCTGAAAAACCCAGAGAGCAATTATGAAAACAGAGGACCACACTGGTTGTGGACTGTTAGTGTCTGTCTCTGTGCTAAGTTTAGACCTCTAATTTTAGGTTTTGGCATCCTCTTTATCTTTCAGAATGAAAGATAAAGCAACAAATATGAATGTCTTCCTCAGAGAAGCCTTATTATGTGTTTGTGTTCCTTCCATCCTTTTTTTTTTACATTTCAAAGACACTCATGATCATTGAGTGTCTGTTGGATTTAATGAGAGTGAGGTGACTCAGACTGAGCTTCTGAACTTCAGAAGAATCCTTTGTCTCGCTCTCTTGCATATACACACACACACACACACACACACACACACACACACATACACACACAGACAGACATGTATTTCAAACAGATGCCGTTGACTGTCATGACAGAAGCAGTGTGGTGTTGTCACCTGTGAGAATACTTTATGAGTCTGCCTCAGACAGATAAAGGAGAAGGTTGTATTGGGGTCGTGCAATAACACACACATTCACACTGCCGTCTTTCCACTCTAATAACCATGCATGGACTGGATTAGACCCTGGATGAGAGAGCCTGCCCAGCCGTTTTTCTGTGTCAGCCCAGGCATGACCTGCACTTTACTCTTTCCAGTAATGCAGACAGCAGACTGTGCTGCGCCTGAGGGCACCCAGAGGGAGACTGCAAACACACACAGACATATTAGACAGCAAGGAGAAATATTCAGACGATGAAAACTCTAATGGGGATTCATAAAACAAGCTGATATATATTATGAGATATCATGAGTTTGCTATTTCTATAAATATTTGTGTGTGTATGTTTGTGTTGTGTTTGTGTAAGAAAAAAACAAAACATATTTGTACTTACAAAAGAAACTAAAATGAAATAAAAATGTGTACAGGAAATGTCTTTAGGTAGACAAAAAGCCTTTAAAGTTCCTCATCTAAAAGCTGGCCATGCAGCAATTGGTACAGTTACACAGGCAAGTTTAAGTTTTCTTAAAAGAGGTGGAATGTACATACAAATACATATAATATAATCAAAATATTGTTATTTAATTTATGTGCCTGAAGACAATAATTGAATGTGGACTGCTATTTCAAAACAAGTGACAGATCAGAGAGAGAATCTCTGAATATGTCGTTTTTCTGGGCTTAACCAGTTATATATAGCATATAGCAGCAAAGGTGCCAAAAAGTTGGTGTGTGAATTCTGGTTTCTGAAGTCACAAAAACTCAAAAATGATTAACATTACACAGTGCTGTAGAAAATGAGGCTCCGCACTCTCCATTAAAAAGTCGTCTGTATCATAGAAATTGACACTTTGCTCATTAGGGCCTTCATCAGACATTTCATTGTTAATGTAGAGAGTACAACGCCTCATCTTCCTTGGACCCTGCTCTCATTTTTGGAAGCACTTTTTACAGTTGCTTGAGCACTGTCTATGAGCCACAGATGTTGCAGAGGGAAAAAGATTTCCAGATTATGACAACACATAGGAACATCGAAATTAAAACATGTTGTACGCCTAATGTTCATTTAAATGGATTTGAATTGAAGCTCACACTAGTCTGCGTTTGGTTGTGTATGTGTTCTTCAACCAGAAACAAATGAAAACGAACACAGAATGGAGAAACAGTGGTCTCATTGTAAAATTTGTCAACAGACCTATAAAAACCTTTAATAAGATAACTGCTAAATCCACCAAACTGAGGATTCCAAGTCTCGGTCCCTGAGCAGTGCTAATAATTAATCGGGTTTATTGAGTGTCCCTCTGTCTTTTTCTACATCTGGACATGTAAATGTTTGGAAAAAGTCATAAGAGGCCATGATGTTTGCCAGATGTTTAAAAGAGTGGTGGACAGCAGCAGCAGAAGCTATCTTGTAGTGGTCAACAGCACTGAAAATGCTTCATGTAACTATATAACATCAAACGTATATAGGATTCTTTCCACAAGACAGTTTCCTGTATAGCAAGAATTTTTTTACACTTTAATCCAATAGACTTATGCCCTGAACACATGGCCAAACAAACTGAAGAGTTTTCTTGAATTCTAGGATGCAGTCAAAATCTCCTATGACCTCACCAACTGCCTGATCCAAGTCTCCTCTCTCTGTTTCTTTCTTACCTTTATCAATCATTCATACTCCAGTAGCTCAATACAAACAGCTTAGGACTTGAATTACAGTATTTAGAAACGGATTAAAGCTGCTCCGATGATTGGGCTGGGTATCATTTCAAACAATATGATACCAGTACCAATAACAGTGCTCTTAAATTGATTACAATTACAATAACGTTGTTTTTTAATGCCTTTTTTCTATTACTTCATTCAACACTAGATTAGATTAGGTGAAAAAAATCACATACAAATGAGACAAAAACAACTGTTTTATCTTTCAGTGCCAAAGTATTCAACATTTCACCACTCCTGAATGTGGCGGCTCTCTCCCTGACTTTTCCCTTTTTTGCTGTGGCTATGTGGCCAACGATGGTTGGACAAATGTCCCACTGTACCTTTCTTTTTTTTTTATCCCCTCCTAGGTTGTGAGTACGAGCAGGCTGGTGGGTGAGGACCATCCCTTGGAGATAGTTTATTTTGTGGAGGGTCTCAATGGTCAGAGGATGCCTGCAGTTCAAACAGCCAACCTTCTCAACAGCCTGGACGTTCAAAGGGCTGCCATTGTGTTGGGATACCGTGTCCAAGGCGTTTTGGCACAACGTGAGTACCTCTTGCGCAGTAACTGACGTTCAAGGGCATTAGAGTGATGTAAGGGTGTTTGACGTGGAGAAACTAAATTAAAGCTCCCACATCTGTGAGCATCCCTGTTGCCAAAGTGTCCTAGAGCAAGACACTGAGTCACTGCTGTTTTCCCAGGTGCTAGTATGAAGTTGAAATAGTGTTTTTTGCCTGTGGATATAGACAAAAAACAGAGCAGTTGTTGTTTTGCTGTATGTGACTTGAAATACCGTTTACTACATGGACTGTTTAGCTTTATTATGTGGATTGCACAGTGGAAAGAAACTTCTCAAGGACTAGTTGTACTCAACTGGGCAGAGCTTAATAGATGTTGGAACAGAGGACTCCAGAAAGAAGGAGAAAGGACACAATTGTTCACAAGCTCCTAATAAGAAATAAAAAGGAATACAAGCTGGCTCGGTGTGTTCCTTTGTATGTTTATAGTAGCATTTGAGCTAATTACCTCCCCTTGTACATGCTGTACCAAAAGCCTGTCTTCCTCATTAAGAATCTAAACAAGAGATGAAGGCCTAATGAGAGCCCCTCAAGGGAGTTCTCTGTCTGTGCTGACTGTGTTCTCTTACGGTACTTTCCCAGGGGATGAAATAAGTGTTAATTAAAACTAATGAAGGTCTACATTAAAGAATACAGCAGTGAGACAGGAGCCAGCAACGATACAGCATGTTTAGCTTTGCGTTCTCAAGGTTTTTGTGTACTTGCTTAAAGGGAACAAAGGGAAGTGCTTGAAATATTTGGTGCATATTTTGTGTCTTAAGTTCAAACTTCAAACTAATACCTCTCTCTGTCTCCATCTCTTTGACTATAGCTGTTGAGAAGGTGGCGTCTTCACCCTCTGACGCAGAGAACACCAACACGTGGATCGTCATCGGAGTCGTAATTCCCCTCGTCGTGGTTATCGTCATCATTTCCATCCTGTACTGGAAACTCTGTCGGACAGACAAGCTGGAGTTCCAGCCAGACGCCATGACCTCCATCCAGCAAAGACAGAAGGTAGAGTCCCATCAGTGTCGCACACTGTCTGACTTCACATCAGACTTCACTGAGTCAGTGTTTCAGAGTCATTTCAGATCTACAGCTCTTTCTTTTAATGATATGTTTGAAATAATTGGCATTGCAGTCATGTTTCAAGTCGATGGACAGTGATTTTCACCTCACAGTTCTACTTTAACAGCTAATGTATGTATTTAAGGGGTTACATTAGGCTGAGTTATATTAATGGATGAACCAGTTGTATAAACATTACTGTATTCTGCATTGAAAGGTTTTTTCCTGGTGTGGAAAGCGAGAAAGACGAAACCACTCACGAATTCAAATGGACTGCTAATTAATGAGGTGTATCTGTCATTGCCATGAATGTGCTGCAGGACTGCATAGAGTCCGGACCTCATCATTTCTTCTTTTAGATGGGATTAGTAAAACTTTAATGAGTGGAGAGACTTATTAGAAGACACGAGCTGGATTAGAATGTGCATGTAATGGGCCTTCGCTGCTCTGTTATTTTATTTCAGCTTTTTTAAAAAGTCTTCTTACATACTCTTTTACTGAAAGCACTGACAGGCCTGTCCTTCAGTTCCCCTTTGTCCCATTTCATTCTCAGTTAGTGACAGCTGAAAAAATTCGCCCTCCTTTCTGCCTTCGCTTGAAAAAGAAATGATGTTGTTTGGCTGCTTAGACATTGTTTCCTGTCTGTGCATTGCCTCTCTTGCACTTAAAAGTCCCTTTTGCCCTGAAGTTAATTTACACTAGACATATTTCCTCTGTTCTTCAGCGTCTCTCGTACAGAGCATCCAGATGAACAAACTGTTCTTATAGAATAATGAAATCACTGGCTGTATAGTCTTTGATAAAAACACAGCAGTTCACTCTGAGATAAACAGGGTCAAGTTTAGTGGAGAATCAAACACATAGGCAAGTTTTTTTGCTTTAACTTATCTTGAAGTAAATACCAATTGCATAATGTAATGGATATTGAATAATGACACCGTAGGCTTTTA
This sequence comes from Plectropomus leopardus, assembly GCF_008729295.1. Lineage (NCBI taxonomy): Eukaryota > Metazoa > Chordata > Actinopteri > Perciformes > Serranidae > Plectropomus > Plectropomus leopardus. The sequence goes on along the minus strand of NC_056473.1, from coordinate 20,963,600 downwards.
GATTGGATCCCCATAATTCTCACTTTTACTACATAGTTCTGTCTGCCATCGGGTACGATCTCTGAAGGCTAGATTTCTAGCACACAGGAAGTGTGTCAGCCATAAAGACAAAGACTCTGAAACCAAGCCCCACTAGGAGGGAAACTATTGGTGCCACAATATACAACCAGGGGCTGAAGCACTAACAAAGTGCCTGTAGCTATCTAAAAACATTAGATTTCAGCATGTCCAAGGATTACTTTTGCACCCTTACGTCTACCCGAGAGGAAAAGTTACATTGACAAACTGAGTATCATCAGTTTGTCTCAGTGTCCCTTCTCATTACTTTTCTTTTTATTTGACAAGGACAAATGCATAAAACATTGCTTCATATATTACATACCAAGTCGGTTCAATGCAGAGTTTTTAGCCAAGGCTAAATTGCAACTCTTGTCCCTTGTTAAGCTTTTAAAATTAAAATATGAAGTGTAGTATTACCTTGCTTATCTTGGAGACATACTTTGATATTTACAACAATTTTATCGAGTCACCAGGTAATATGGTCATTTAAGCTATCAAAGATCAAAACCAGGTTATATACTGTAGCTTAGTCTGAGTCAACATTGACAGTTTATGTGGTCAATTTAGGAAAATGCTGACTGGACGTAGGGATACTGAGTGTCAGGATCCCATAGTATTCTTTCTGCTGATGCCTCACATCTTAATGCTTACAAGTTCAGTTTTTTGGTTTGGCTTGTAAAAAAATATTGAATTATTGAGTATGAATTCTTCACTGTGTTGGTAGTGCATTCCACCACCAGCTTTCAGTTGTTTTTCTGTTATTTGCTAGCAGACGTAAAAGGTAGGGAGGTACCAACATGCAGTACAAAGTCAGTGGAGAGCAATGAATTGTTTTGTCCTCTGGTGGGGGAGAGACTGACTCTGTGCTACCGATACGGGAATAGGATTGCACTTTTGTGGTCTGCGGTAGCTGTCAATAACTTTCTTCAGTTACCAAAGAGAATCAGAGTAAGTTTTCTGCAGTTAATATCCTCAGTGGTGGAAATGGTGAATGGTGGAAGAACCAAAGTAACTATGGGAACAGTGGTCGTTCCAAGGATTGGAGAAAAACAGAAAGCTATGTGGTTGTCTTGTTTGCAACAACAGCACTATCAATAATACCACTTGGAAACCTTTACTTTGCATTTGATAGACTGTATACTGTATAGTAATGAGGATTTATTTTGATTAGAGCTGTCAGTGTTAACACCTTAATCAAAAGCGATTAAAGTCTGTAATTAAAGCGTTTTTTTAAATTGCGTCAATCACCGGCCAACATTATCGCACTTCAGTGGCTGTACCAGACTGAGTTTTAAAGCTAAAGTGATGACACTGGTATCATATGAAACTAGAATAGCTGAGGAATGTAGTGATACTATTCCTAAATTCTCAGTGAGGGGGCAGAATAACGCTCCACAGTTTTTGAATACCACTCACAATTTTGCCAATGGAAAAAATGGCATGGCCATTTACAGGGGTCCCCTGACCTCTGACCTCAAGAAATCTGATTGAACATGGATTCTGTTTGTGCCTCTGAGTCTCTGCCTAACAAACATGCCCAATTTATGCTAGTCCAAGGCAGTTTTTTACTGTCATTTGATTTCTAATCAAGACAGTCTGGTAAGAATTGCTTTACCTTTGTCATTATGGATTTTGAAATGGCAAAATAATGGAATTGAAAACATGATCAAAACTACAATTAATCAGGATTAACTAAAGGAATTCTGTGATCAATTGGGATTGAAAATATTAATCATTTGACAGCCCTAAGTCTGGTACTTGATAGTGACACCGATACTAAAAGCAAGATTTATAAACTCAAGGTGTCATGCTTTATTTGTTTTTGTTTGTGTAAGGAAAGGGCACAAACGTTTGGTCCAAGTTCATAATGTGTGACACTATTTAAAACTGGCTAATATTTTTTGATCATTCATATTTATATGAGGGAGACATGTAGGACTAATATCCAGGTATGTGACATCTTTACTTTGCAATGCTGAGAGACAGCACTACCTTAAAGCCTCGTACTCCCTGTGGTATGACAATAACTGGATCTCTGTGTGAGAAGCAAACACCTGCAGTTCGCTTTCTCAGCTGCCTCTTTACAGTTAAGTCAGTGACTCTTTTATCATTAATACCACTCCAGTCTATTAGAATAGATTTTTTTTTTAATGCTGAGTAACAAGCGTTCTGTTTGGCTTCTTTTTTTTTTTCGCTTTCTGACTCACTGGTTGATTATTCTGTCTGTGTTTGGTTTTTATTTACCTCCACTTGCATTTATTTTTTAGGTTGAGCTGAGCCATGAGCTAAACCCTCCACATTGGTTTAATGCAGTGAATCTAATATGTAGAAGTAACTACCACTTAGCCTGTCTTCTCTGCTTAGCTCAATCAACTGTCACTTAACACCACCTCCCTTCTCCCAGTCTACTACCTCATTCAGAGAATCAAGGGCCTGTCTTCAGCAGACACTCCCTCCAACTAAAAAGGACATGCAGTTTAGTGAGGAGGAGGAAGAGGGGGAGTATGAGGAAGAAGAAGAGGAGTATGAAGAAGAGGAGGAGGAGGAGGAGGTTAAAAGAGGAAAGGTACAGCGTGTTGTCTGGTGGTTTCTAGAAGATGTAAAGGAGACCTAGAGCGTGTTCTGAAACGCAAACTTTTAACTTTTTGTCGGTTCTGCGGCTGCCCTTGCAAAGTATGTGCTGTTATATGCAGTATGCACACAGTCAACATATACTACTTCTTCATAGCACTAGGCCCTGAACTTTGGCCCCTTTTTCTCATATATCCGTTACCATAAAGATAAAACACATCTCCATTTGCCGAGCTCACCAAAGATGAAGACACTTAAACAATTAATATTCCTATTTGAACATGCAGTCATCCATCATTGTGGCGTCTGTCAGTTGTCAAACAGCTGACTTCCTGTTGTTTAGATGTGATGCATCTGCCGCTGCGCAGAGGATTGTGGGTAATGATAGACAGAAAAACGTGCTGGCTTACATACTGCAAAACCCAATCACATGTAGTTGAACATCCTGTTTTTTTTTTTCGAATACTGCATTTGACACACTATGTGTTGGGACATACTAAATCTTTTTTTGCCATACTGTGTTGTATGGTTAAATGGGTATTGGAAAACACAGCTAGTTTATGTGTGTGTTTCCTCTCTGAGCAGTAGTGATCTTGCACAGTGGTCAATAGTTTATAGTTCAGCTTTTGAATTTTGGGATACAGAAACAAAAGCATCATCACTACAAATATTTATTGCTTCTGCTTAGATACCAGTAGCTCTTCCTAAAAGCAAACAAACTATGAGCAGTGAGGAGGAAGAAGAAGAGGAGGAGGAGGAGGAAGAGGAAGAAGAGGAAGAGGAGGAAGAAGAAGAGGAGGAGGAGGAAGACAAAGATGAAGAAAAGGATAAATTTAAAAAGAAAGGAGTTAAACCTGAAGAGCAAAGACGAATAGAGAGCAAAGCAACAACAAAGAAAGCAGCGGAGACGAAGAAAGAAGACAAAATGAAAGTGTTAACTAAAGGGAGGAGAGCCAAAGAGGAGGTATATTGTACAGTAGCCATAGATACTAGTGTTTGTTTGCGTTAATAGACATTAGGATCCTGCTTTTCCTGGCTGTGAGGTCCAGACACGGAAAATCCAGTATTATTGATCATGCTGGATTTCAAAGTGGATTCCCTATTGATGTCTCTATAGTCTGTAGATTCTGAGGAATATAAAATATTACTGTGTTGTGAAGTAGTAGATTAATAGACGTACGTATCAACCGTTTGTTGTGAGTGATTCCCTAATTAACCATTAGACCAGGCTGAGTAGTAATTAGTGAGTATGTGGGAGATATCACTGGCTGTCTTTTCTCTCATTCAGCCTCAGTGCTAATTATAACGATACAGCTTTTACTATGAGCTGCAGCTATTTGAATCCTTTCCCTTTCAAAGACCGGCCTTGTTTATATGCCGCTGAGAGCACAAACATACACACTCTCTCTCGCGCGCGCTCTCTCTCTCTCTCAGGATTAGCAGTTTCATACTGGCAAGCATTGCACTAGATTAGCAGGTTTATACCAACAAGCCTCTCCTAAGCCAGACATTTAGCATCAATAAACTCAGCGAGTGTACATATAATTCAGAGAATTAACAGGAACATGGCACGTCACACTTCTCCTCTCTTCTATACACATCGCAGGACCAGAGTATCACAAACTGCAAGCACACATACTGAGATCTGACATCCTGTGTTTACTCTTTTGCTGTCGGAAAATCTCCAGGGCTTTACACTCAAATAGTCGCACTGCTTCCATCTTCAGCCTCCATCCCCCACCTCCTCAAAGGAAAGGAGGTAGCTCAGTGTTTCCCCCTCATCTCTCCCTGTCCCTCTTTCTCATACTTGTTCTCTTTACTCATTAATGTCTGTCTGTCTGAGTCTCCCTCCTGGACATCCATTCATCAGTCATTCAGCCTAATTATGTACTGCAAAACATGTCTATCTGATCTTGAATTTGCGGCACATTTGCCACTGAAGGAGGGCTGGGTGACAATTTAATCAGTCAAAAGAATAACATTGTATTAATACACAGGATGTCTTGACCTATGGGCAGTTAAATTACACACTTAGAGTAAACACCTCAAGTGAAAAGGGTAAAAATGTTTAACTAATAGATATCCCTATGAAACTTCCCTAGTTGCTAACTAACTTTAAGACAGTTTTTTCTTGTATTAGTTTTTGGAAATTTTCATGTTGAAATATGCAAATGAGGCATTATCTAATGAAATATGTTGTTTTTGCATTTTCAAAACCAAAATCTAAACTAAAGTAAACACCTAAATATATATTTTGGAAGTTTTTATTCCACTGGATGAAGAAGACTTGTTATTTAGGCAAATATGCCCAAAATCTCAGTTTTTCGCCAGGATGTCAGGATGTCAGGATGCAATACTGTCTTGTTTTCATTTCATTTTACACAACCAATACATGTAACTTCTGCCATATGGCTTCCTAACGTTTATTTCCTTGTGTCCTAAAACTGGTTATTTCTCTCCATCTCCTCTGCCCCTGTCCTCAGTTGCAGGCTCCCAGTGTGAAAGGCTTTGACTTTGCCAAATTGCATCTTGGCCAGCAGAGTAAGGATGATGTCATGGTGATCCAGGAGCCTGGCCCGCCAGGGCCCGGCCCTGGGCCCCTCCCCTTGTCCCTTAAAGATGGCCTCACTCCATCTGAGAATGGGGAGATCCCCACACCCATATCCAAAACCTCAACCAAAGCATCCCGCAGTGGCAGAAGGCGAGGAAGGTCAGTGCTGCTGGTAGTACAGAGTGGGAGGAGTGACTAAGACTAAAAAAAATGTTGATGGTGAGACAAAATAAATATGTGGAAATGAGAACATTCAATTAAATTAGGGTTATGTCTGTAGAGGTTTCATAACAAAAAAGTCCCAAAACGAGTTCTGGTCACTAAATTTCGAATTTTTAATCACAAAAATGTGTGTTGGTTTGAATCCTTTACCCTGATAAAGATAATTATTTTCACATTCAACAGAGCTTGTTTTTTTACCCCACCACTCTGATTTTCCACCCACCTCAGTTGGAACAGTCGGTCAACGAGACAAAAAGGTTTTGACAGATCGTCTAATCAATTATTGATGCACTAGACATTAAGGGATTTTCATTTTCTGTTGCAGAATGTCAGTAAACAAAGTTAATGTAAATATCTTTCTGTTACAGTCTTTGCAGATTTTATTTATACCTATTTATAAACAGTTTCATTTTATTTAAACATGCTTTATTTACTAGGAATTTTCGGTTTTTCATCAATAATTTTCATTGTGACAACTTAAATGATGTTTAACATATTTATCCATCACTGTGTGACATGAATACAACAGCACATTATGCATTTAGTAACTTCTGTCTTTAATAGAATCCATTACACCAGCATTTTTTTATGTGGATTTGGGGATTGTTTCTTTGCACTTGATAGCCAGCCAGGACAAAATTAACAATTCTGTCAGTGGAAATACTTTCTAGCGTGTGGCACTACTAGCTTCAAATCAGCGTTTCTTAGAAGTCTCCTCAGCTTTTATCTCTCTGGAAAAGCACCATTTTCGATTATGCATGGCATTTCAGTGTGTTAGTGTGTTCCTTCACTTCTATTATTCATGTACGTGTGTGTGTGTGTGTGTGTGTGTGTGTGTGTGTGTGTGTGTATGTATGTATGTATGTGTGTGTGTTTTCTGGGTAGGATCTCGCCGTCTGACGGTGACTCTGTGGTAAGTGACCATTCCAGTGAGCGGGAATCAACCGAGGAAAACCTGAGAGCCCACGCCACGCCCAGCGACAGCAAGCAGACCCGTAAGGTCCCCATCAATGTTTTAAATGGCAAGTAGCCTAGGCAACACTCACACCACTCGTCTAAACACAGAAGGGGGAGGTGGAAACTGAAGGGGCAGACATAAAGAGACAAGAACAGAGCAACTCGAGCTGGCATGATTTGATTGACAAGAGGGTCAGACTGAGGGCAGGGGAGGCTGTGAAGGGCTGGAAGAGGAGAGCTCAGAAGAAGACTGAGGAAAAGTGCAGCGTCAAACCAAGCTATAACATCAAAATTACGGAGGGGAACAGTGACAGCAAAAGAAACACCTGGTGGGAACTGTATTCAGTGGTCGACAGAAGTCCAGAGAGAGGAGGCAGAAGGGAAAAAATAGCTGAAGTTACTCTATCTGACAGCTTGTTGATAGATTCAAGCCTGCAATGCCAGTCAGCGACTACGTGCTGGAGCCAGAGGCAGTCAGGCACACAGACTGCAGACTGACTCACCCACAGAGGAATGGTCTCTGTTTTGTTATTGATAAACCTCCGCCTGGAACTGTATATGCTCTGACACAGTGTTTATAAGTAGGTTGTATATAAGACACTTTAAGTATTATGTAATGTGCTGTCTTTTTTCTGCTCTTTGAGCCTGTGTTTTGATCAGTGTGTTTTCTGCTCATCAGAAGCAGCTCCTTTCTTTCTTCTTTCTGATTAATGGACTTCAGGAAAAGCTTTTATCAGTGGCGGAAATTCGTCCTTGATGACTCATTTGCCCTTTTCTCTCTGTTTCTCCCCTTTATTTTATTTATTTTTTTATTTTTAGTTTGAAAATCACTCATAGTAGCCAGACCTTAATTCATGAAGCTTTTTTAAAATTTCTATTGACAATTTATAATAACCACTTCTATTTAAGTTGTTGTTGTTGTTTTTTTTAATCTCCTTCACTTCAATAAAACTCTTTTTTTCCCTTTTCTGTTGCGGTTTGCAGGCAAGAATAGAATTGGTAAGAGTTTGTCCTCTTCCCATGTGTGTCTCTGTAGACCTCAGGCTTGACCTCCAGCAGCTGTGTCTGTGTTGTCTATTTGTTTCTGTTGTAGTTTTGTTCGGTTTGCTCTCACCATCCATCACTGTCTGCTGAGCCGTCAGTCGCAGAGACAATCAACTTCACAAACAAAGGCAGAGACATTTTGTTTGAAATGAAGTCTTTTGGAAATAGAGATCAGTGTTCATTCCATGTCACCAACGGAAACATTTACTTCACACTTTTGTTAAAGGCTGTATTACAAAGATAGTCGTGTCAGTAAATAAAAGGTAAATGTTTCATACTGATTCTTACGCAGTAGTTATCTACGCTCGATCACCACGTCAGCATTAGACTCGCAGTGACTACACTATGCTGACCAAGTTATGACTCTTTTTTTACTTTCTTGCTTCCTTTCTCAGGTCCTCCTCCTATGAACGGTACAAACGAGCAGCTATCCTCAGCCTCCATCTTTGAACACGTTGACCGCATGTCTCGTGCCACAGAGGCAAGCAAGAGACTCCCCAACAAAATCCAGCTCATCGCCATGCAGCCCATGCCTGTCCCACCGCTGCATAGCCCACCCATCAACGGCAAACTGTCTGACACCAACCAAATCAACAAAGAGGTTTGCTGTTCTGACTGTTTTGGCAAAAATTGATCTTTTTTTTTAACAAATAAAGTAATCCAAACGTATAAACATTTTTTTCTAAAATGTAAAAGATAATCTGCTGGTAGATGAAGAGGATGAAGAGATGTAGAGGAACGGTTTAGGAATGTTTTTGAGTCATGACTTTTTTATTGAAACTGGTGAAGCATGAGGACACAAAAGATACTTTTTTTCTACAAAATGTATCAAACTAATGATGCCACACTGGAAAACTATAGAAAAATTGTCTTGTATTTATATAATATGTATTTATATGCATTAGCAGAGTGAGAATGCACACAGAAACCACAAACACAGTGTATGCTCCCAATGGACTACACAACACTGTTATCATCTCATGTTCAATTTTTTCCTTTATTACATAAGAAAATTACAATCTTTGAAGGCCTATTGGCTCAGGTACAGAGGCATCCAGGACTTCAAGTACTTTTATCAAAGGAATAAAGAAGACCTGATAGGAGCAGATGACAGCGTTGCAAGTCCTTTAAAATCTCTAAATAACTAATTTACTGGTTAAAATAGACATGATGTTATTTATTCTCTGATGCTGCTGTAGCTTTTACAATAAGTCTCTAACAGTGTGTCATGTATATGGATAAATTTGTCATCCTGGTTGTTGAAGTCTTAACTTATTGTTAGTTTGATCTATGCATATTTTAAAGATGATGTCTCATGAGGTAATTATCTCCTCAGATCCAGGTAGCACTGAGACACAAGTCTGAGATCGAACACCATCGTAACAAAATACGTCTGCGTGCCAAGAGGAAGGGCCACTATGACTTCCCTGCCATGGACGACATGACAAGTGGCCTCGGAGATCCGAAGGACCAGGATCGCATCTATCAGAAAGCACAGATACAAATTGATAAGATTCTGGACCCGGATGCCCAGATGCCCTCCATCTTCATGGAATCCAAAAAGAGGTTTGGGGCATTGCACTTGTTTGGTTTTGTGGTTGACAAGCTGATCTGTGTTTTTGGGTGTGAAGGGCTGGATACATTTTACATCTGGCCTGTCTTTAAAGGGATATTTTGCAGATTTACAACCAGCTTTGTATCAAAGCTTTGTGTAGATGAACTGAGGTAGACTTTCCTCCATCTAGTGCCTAGATATCCCTTCTCCCCCCACCCTGTCATTTGGAGGAGTTTTGCCGGCTCTCAGGCTTTTGTTTAAAATACAGGCTGTAGTTTGTCGAAAAAGAGTATACAGCTGATAAAGACAGTTACCCACCCCTCTCTCTTTCCCTCAAACTCGTATTGAAATCCAATCAAATGGTAAAACTGGGCAGTACTGATTGAATATGAATTGAGATTAAGTTACTGCACTGCCTATTTATCTCCTAAAATATTTCCAGAAACATGTTTAAATGCCCTGTTAAGATGTAATAGTGTGGGTTTATGAACAGAAAGTGGACGTCATGTTGGTTCCTGCACAGAGCAAATTAACAGAGGTCAAATATTACCTGCGTTGTGTATTTCTCGCCCAAATGTTTTCAGACACATGTTTTAGCTTACCGTTTAATGGTAATTCAAGATTAAAGGCCGCCATTGTTTCACTTGGACTAGTCCACATTATGTCACCCACCAGCAGGAGCAGCTTGTAAGGCGTGAAACATTTTGGTAGTTGCAGGTTTGCTACCTCTTGGGCGATCTCGTCCTTTTTCTCTGTTTTTCTCTGGTCATGTTGCACCAATTTCAAAGGTATTGCATCTTTCTGCTGCAGAGACGGCCTAATTTTATGTGAGGACCCTCGTTATATTGGTGAAATTTTCTTTAAATAAAAAACAAATTACTCATGAATAGATAAATGAACATTTCTTCATTTGTTTCTCAGTGGTCGAGGAAGGCGTTCCCCGAAACAGAGGATGAAGGAGCAGCTGAATGGAGGCATGATGGAGGCAGACAAAGACCACCTCATCACTGAAGACAGTGATGCTGCTTATAGAAAGTGTCCTGGAGTCAACAATGTGGCCTATGTAGTGAGTATTAAAGGAGAATCATGACATCTGCACATGTTAACTGCTACGTCCCTTACTGTTCATAAATATGTTTGTTCCAGTCGGACCCTGATCAAGGCTCAGGATCCCCTCACAGAAGCCCCTCCCCCACTGAGGACGTCTTCCTAGGTCCCGCTTCCTCTCCTCCAGGCCACGCCCCTCCCCCACCCCCCTACATGCCTCCACAGCCCTCCATTGAAGAAGCGCGACAGCAGATGCACTCCCTGCTGGACGACGCCTTCGCCCTGGTGTCGCCCACCTCTCAGGGCAGCACAGCAGGGATCACTCTCCCTGGGGTCAACACCAACCCCCCTGCCTCCAGCCCTCCAGGCCGTGGCCCCAGACCTTGGGGTCCCTCTTACCAAGCTCTTGGCCCTTTCCCTGGTGTAAGTCTGATACTTTTGATCAAGCATTAACCAGTGAGCATCAAATCATACTGCTTTCATGTTGCACTGAACAAAATGATTGGTAAGCAACAAATGGCATCCATGCTTTTGCCTTATTTAAGTTGTATTCTGTCACTAATCTGGGGACAGATTTATGAGAGAAATAGGCTCCTTGTTCAAACCTTCAACTGCAGAGTAGCAAAACAGTAAAACAACACGTATAAAATCCTTTCTGTTCACTATCTTCTCCCTTTCTCAAGTTTTTTTTCCGCTCATTCGCAGCATGAAGCCTATAGCTTCAAGTTTAATCGTGTCCTCTTAGCAAACTAATCAGTTAAGTATTCCTCCATCTGTCGCCCCCATGAAGCTGCGACCTCACAACCCCAGTCAGCTATCTCACACACTAAGACTCTACAGGAATATACCCTGCATATGCCTGATCTGCATTAGCTCCTGTCACTGTGGGCTGGATTCAAAGGCGGTACAGTCATATAACTGCACTGAAGGCTGCTGGAATAATAAGCTCAGTGTTTGTATTTGTTTTTGTACTTATATTGTAATTAGGCCGTTTAAGAGAGGTGCAAAGTAGCAACATACAAAGGTTGCTTTATGCAGTGCTGCAGTTTGTTAACCCATTAGGGATGGAGTACATAACTGTACATGTGCCACACACTGTGTTCACAGCCTTTCATGTTATTGGTGGAACTGCCAAGAGACAAAAAAGAAGTTATCTATAGCATCTTTGAAATTCATGCTGAAGGGTAGAGCTGAGCTGAAGTTAAATAAAGGTTTTCAGTGCCCATGGGTAATATATGTGAGAAAAAAATTATGAGTTGTTTGGAGAAGGCATAGCATTTTATTACGCTGTAACGGTTTTTGCCCATTAACTCAGCCAGATTAGATCAGCATTGAGGTGTTAACATTAGAAATGTGGGAAAAAAACCTCAATAGAAAAATAAAAGTATAGTATTTCATTATTATGATATGATATTTTGTTGTACTGCAACTAAACACATTCCTGTCTTGTCTATAGCTTAATTATCATTATGGTAATTGAGCTTCTCACTCGCATCCTTAAAATGCATCCTTAAATGCATTTTACAGCTGTTAACATACATAAATCATCGTCTCTTATAGTCCAACACCGGTGTTTGCCCCAGGTTACAAATATCGAGAGAGACTTAACAGTGAGCAGTGGAGCTATAAAAAAAATTTTGAAGGTTCTGCTTTTGCAGTTTTGGTGCTTTAATATGCTGTTAAAGGTCAGCTGTAAAAAAAGAAGGATATCCAACAAACTGTTTACTACAGACGTGAGCCCAAAATATACTGTACATAGCAAAAAGATTTACATTCATAAGAAATATCAACATCCACTACGAGGTTTCTTTGCATTAATTGCAATATTTGTTTCAGCTATATCTGGATACATTATCCAGGCTGTGACATATTAAGTTTTTGAATATTTTATGAGTTGATTGTACCCAAGAGCCATGAATGCAAACAGTTGTGCAGTTCAGCTTCCTGTTTACAGTCTTTGTCCTTATTATTGTTACTCACTGTCTACTAAGCATTATTTGTCTTTCTTTGTCCTCCTCAGAGGTTCACTGAGCTGAGCATGTCCCCTCCTCCAGTTCAAGGCCTGATACCAAGGTAAGTAGTAGTCGATGAAAATTGAGTATTCATGTATAAATTAATAAATTATATGCATATCTGACGTTCTTCCTAACACCAAAGTGATTTCTTATTGACTGGTACAGTCTGATTTCCACCACGTTACCAGTGGGAATGTTTTCCCTGAGGTGCATCCAGTGAGTTCGGCCTCATGACTAATGGCACAAGAGTCATCTTTATTTTAGTGGTTCAATGGATCAGGTCCAAGCAATCATCTCTGGACTGGCTCCAAAATGATACTCATACACACACAAATTCAAGCAGGTTTTTTTTTCAAGAAGTCATTTCATTTTCTAGCCAGAGGAAGCATAACTGATGTATTTTTTGGTCAAAAAGCTCATCTCAGTGGAACTTAAGTATCAGTAGCAGCTTTCAGCCACTTATTTATACAGCACTTCTGAAAACACATAGTTACAAAGTGCTTCATATTTAGATAAAAATCAAGTACACATACATGCACACATAAGAAAATACATACATACCGACGCATAAGGACAGTACATAGGCAAGAGTTACTTGTGGCATACAGGAATCATTTCATAAAAAGGCCAACTTACAGAAAGGAGTTTTCACATACCACTTAAAGCACGGCACAGTTTCAGCACTCCTAAATACAAAGGGAAGGCTGTTCCAGAGTTTGAGAGCAACAACTGCAAAAGCTTGGTCACCTCTGGATTTAAATATGACGGGGGAACAGATAGGAGTCCTTTATCACATGATCTAAGCAGCCGACCAGCAGAAAAGGGGCTCAACATCTCTGCTATATATGCATATATGCATTGTAGTTGTAAACTGTGAAACCTTTAAGACTATATGAACTGCAGATCAATTTCAAGGTAAATGTTGTACCATATACAGTAGAAGACACTGTAGGATCAGATTGATGACCCTGTTGTTATGCATGCAAACCCCCACACATGACATACACGATATGAACAGTCCTCTCACATACTAAATTGTATGCAGGATTGTACAATATCACTTCAGCAAGTTTTTAAGTTTCATTAGTCGGCTTTACCCTAAAAGAGATGATTGGTTTTTACATCTAAATCTTCTGAGTGTCAACTCTGGCAAATGTCAATGTTGTCACTGCTTTGGTTGAGTTGAACATGGACGCTACTTATTTAAAAGGCTGTGTTTATACAACACTGTAGAGACTGCAACTGAGAGAAACCGCATTACATTTTTCACAACACACTTTTCAATACATCACTGCTAAGTGAATGAAAAATACATTTGTTTCTGTTTCAGGCAGGGCCTTGGCTCGAGCTACCTACCACCAGGAGAAACAGCAGGGCAATGTGAGCAGCTCCAGCCAGACAGCCTGTACTCCAGCAGGGGCCTCTATGCTGATGAGCTGCCCTCATCTGCCAGACCGCGACCAGTAGGGGGAACTACAGGTACGAGTGGAAACTGCACACATGCAGACACATACAAATGCCTTCTAAAGCTGTTGGATTCAGATGTAAACAAAGCCCACAGTTTGCAAATGTCTTTGTCTCATTTTCACATATTACACCTTTATTTAAGTGCAAAGTATTTAGATATAAAAAGACAATGTTTTTTGTCCGTGGGCTCAGTTTATTTTAGATCTCCTCTGAAAGTGGGCCACAGCACTATTCCTTCAAACAGATACACACCTCCGTCCAATAAAACCTGTCAAACTGGGAGAGCCTTGTCTCTCTCTTAAATTATTAAAGAAGCTGGCGTGATGCTGCTTCCATCATGTGACTTACACTTATAGAGATGGATTCAGGCGTTTACCATGTAGAGTGCAGCGCAGATTGCTTTTCAGACTGTAGTGATTGCATCAAAGCATATTAACGGGGCTGCAGAGGATCGAGTGTCAGAGTACCATAGCGCTGATGTGGTGTGTGTGTGTGTGTGTGTGTGTGTGTGTGTGTGTGTGTGTGTGTGTGTGTGTGTGTGTGTGTGTGTGTGTGTGTGTGTGTGTGTAGGAGCCCAGCTCCATCATCTAACACAGGTGGGATTGTCCAGCCGGATGAATGGTTACCCAGCAGGGGTCAGGGCTGCTCCAGGGCAGAATGGAGGCATTGGATGGAACCACTACCATGGTGACAATTTCTCCAGGGCAGAGCCTGAAAAAGATGCCGTGAGTGAATTGCTGAGTTGATTTAGCCTTCTGTCTATTTAAACCTGAAATGAAATTGTAAAATATACATTTCGTGACACTTAATCCCATGAAAAGACGAAATATCAACAATAAACTAAGCCTAAGTGCAAATATTGTCCGTGTATCCAAAGCCTGATATAGCTTGTTATTATTGTACCACAGAGGTCCATGTTTGTCCAGAAACTATTAATAACACCAGTGGGCAGCAATGATGCACTGGGTGACATTTTCTTTAATTACCATAAAGGTTGGCATTATAGTTCATTTTGAGACTGTGCCAAACACACCTTTCTTCTGCTGTAAATTTTCACTAAAGCACAAAGGTGTATCAATCCATGACTGAAAACAGACCCAAACAAATGCAGCTATTTAATCTGTTTTGAGTAACCTTTGCTAAAACCTACAATGGCCATCAGTTTTGGAAAAATTCTGAGCCTTTTATAAAAATTAAACTATATGTTTGTGACGTAGTTTTAAAGATAAAATCATCATCAGTGGGAGAGAATGGGTTTGATGCTAAGAGCAACAGACAGGCTACAGAAAGCAGAAAGTATAAGGAGACACAGTTTTTGTTTTGGTCTTTTATTTATAGAATAATGCCAGCCTTATTCTTAAGACCCTCTCTTTTTTGGGCAGATTCTCACAAAAATTGATTGCAGCCACTGATAGCATAATAAATTGCACATCACTTGAAGCCACTATCTGCGCTATCTCAAGATTCGATTCTCAAAAGATATTGCTCTGATGATATTACAGCCCAAAAACACCCATTAAGTTTGCAGCTGAATGAAATTTGTCCTTTTTCGAGTCTGATTGCAATTATTCATGTGGCAAAGTTTAAATGTTACCTTTGCACCAAGAACACAGTTGACAGAATAAAGGCAAAAAGAAAAAGACAACTTGGCACAAGCTACAGGTTCTGACCAAGGGGGTTCAGAGGCATCCTCAAAACTTCAGACAAGGAATGTAAATGAAACAAAGAAACTGTATTTAGGATTTAATATTTCAGCCTGTCAGTGCACTGTAAGTTTCCACAAACAAGACAAATATTTTCACTGTTAACTGTATGTTTACTTTATCAATTACAAAAATAAATACATAAAAATACAGGGATGGCTCAGCATGTCGGCTGATTCCGATATTTAATTTTAAGGCCAATATCGGCTGATACCGATGACGTGCCAATATTATTCTGCATCCCGTACATACACAGTATATGTTGTTTAGTTGTCTTATAGTGCTTTGCTGCTCTGAATATCTATCTAGATCTCTCTTCTTTCTCACACTCTAGTTCTGCTACTTGATATTTTTCCTCTATTTTCCTCTTAATTTTTCTCTTCCTCCTCTCCCTCTTTCTTCCTGTTCGCTCTTCTTCTCCACCTTCAGTTCCTGGACTGTCCTGACTACTCGTCCTCCTCTATCTTCCAGACGCCCAGAAGTGGTATCAGGGAGCCCTCTGCACCCCCTGTCCACCTAGACACCCCGGGGGTGGGCTATCTGTCAGCCCCACCGCCCCTGGACACATCTCCTCCTACACACTCCTCTGCCTCCCTGATCAAGGCCATCAGGGAGGAGCTGTTGCGTCTCTCCCAGAAACAGGCAGCTGTGCCCAGCTACCACAGCTGAAGCCCTGGCCTCCAGTCTGTAGCTCGAACCAGTCATGCCACTGACCCTGCCTGCCTGCTTCGCCTAATCTGACAATACTTCCCATGGAAGTCCCCGAGGGTGTACAGCAGAGAGATAGTCCTGCTAAACTGAAGAGAACAGGTGGCTAATAGAGATTTCTAACTGAAGAACTGAATGATAGGATGAATAATAACAGCGCCAAGACCATTCAGAATCAGATCAACTGCAGTATGTCAAATCAGAGACAGTGTTATAAAATGTAGAACAGTATAAGCAGTATATTGCTGGACCTTGAAAATGAGATGACATGTCGGGACACGCCCTGCCCATGTGTCTGTCCTGCACTTCGCTGGGGATCAGGGTGCTTATGTCTAGCCCCTGTGGATCCTGGACTGTGAGATTGAGATTTTGCTGCATTTCTTCAGACTCGGTATTCTGTGTCATGGTTTCCTTCTCATGCTGCCTTCACTAAACTGGAAACACCCCACCAGACATGTCATTTTTTTACATTACTTAAACTACCATACAGGTATTTGTCATTTTCCAACGCAGGCCCTTAACCTCTCTATCACCATCAGGTGCTACTTCATGTTTTCTGCCATGATGAGCCATGCTATGCCTTGACACTGTGATGTAGTTCACCTGACCCAATCTACTGTATGAGCCTACAGTGAGGTCATAGTTCACAGATGGTAGGCACAAAGGGCCATCCATAGAGACTGATAAAACTCCTTAACACTACATAGTATTTCCATGCTTACTGCAGTAGCACACTTAGTATGAGTTGATATTTTTTGACTAAAAGTACATACTAGTTTTTGTGGACAACTTGTGTTCATGTCCAGTGTTTTTATTTATGTTTAGTAGCTAACAGATGGCTAGACAAACATGAAAGAATGGCCTTGAAAATCATTCATCTTCAAACATGACTTCAGAGGCAGGTGTTAGAGATACAGACACACGTATTTCAAGTCCCAAATGAAGACTTTCAGTATGCACTTGACAATTAGGGTGTATTGTATATGGTTGTAGTTTGATGCACTGTATGCAGACTACTTGGTACAGCTCAGGTCATTCAAAAAGAGATTCTCTGCGGACAAATCAGTGATGAAAGAGTTTGTTTGGTTATTGAAGAACTGTTAAAGATGGAAAGTCACAGAGACCAGTATTCTTTTTTTTTTAACATTAACCTGTATTTACTATGTACTGAAACATCATCTCTGTTTCATGTAGTATTCACTGTTTGCTTTGCCTTTTTTTGCTTTAACAGGAAGGAAAAAATGTGTACTGTATTTGTGTTGTCAGTTATGGTTTACTTCAACCAATCATGTTTATGTGCTTTTTAAAAATCTCTTTGGATTTACCTTGCCTCATATAATTTTGTTCACCTGAAATGTCTCTTTTAGTCATCATACTGGTTGGAAATCTAGGTTATCTATTTTGACATTACCCTCCCCCGATATGTTGTGATGTTTCGGGGCCTGAAGTGATATTTTAATTAAATTAAATAAAAGAGAAGATTATGGATTTTAAAAGCAGGTCTTGGGAATATGTTTCAGAGAGTGTACCTGTATTATTTGGTGGATTCTAAACTGTGAGTTGAAACATATTACAGATGTTATCGGAGAGCACTTCCCACCTTTCTTATGTTTGTAATGTGATGTGCCTTTTGGACTCACCTGAACAGATTAAGTACACAGGATGACAAAGGTTCTCTGTGCGGCCTGATTTACTGTCATTCGTTCAGCCACATAATATTGAAGGTTGTGATTGCAAGTCTAAATTTTGACAAGAGCTCTAGAAAAGACGTTACATGATCTGTTGGTGTTTTAGGGAGCATCAAGGTGAAATTTAATACAGCGAACAGTGATCAAACATTTTATGGAGTGGGTCAGGGTCTGGTTTTCCATTTCACCTCCTATGTTCATGTTTTGTGTTACCAATCTCACACTGTATGCCTCCATCTGCTGGTTATGTACTGTAACAACAGCCCACCCCTGTGTTTACCTTCAGTTCCGTTTTTATAATAACTGTTTTTTGGTGTATTGCTGTTGTTGTTGTTTTTCATCTATTTCTACATCTTGTATTTTGTGAAAATTATCTGTTGGCTGGCCCAACTTTGTTTTGTTGATGTTGCATGTTTAATTATTATATTTCTTTTGTTTGTTTTTGCGCATGCTGTTACAGAATTCTTGAAATACAAAAGAAACTGTCACTCAATGTGTCCTCGAATTTTAAGTTCAAATCGCAGGTTTGGGTATATTGTGACGTGTGGAGATTGTCAGTGATACCTTTTTTCAGTTAGCTTTTGAGTTATTACACATTATCACCATTACATTAGCATTGGTAGTTGCGTCAGCATATTATAATTAAATTCCTTGAAATGATCATACACGCATCATCATATATCATGTCGTTCATTCAGTATCAAAGCGCTCTTGCAGGTGTTGTACTTCCCACAAACAACCAGAGGGTGTCAGCACATTACAAGAAAACCAAATCTGCTTTATTTACAACAAAGACAGCTCCTACAGCTGCAGATGATGTAACCAATTCCCATGGATGTTTCTCTAAGTTTCAGAAAAGAGGTTGTATCATGTGCTCCTCACTATTAATAGAGAGACTGTGACAATGTCATTAATAATGAAGTTGAATGTGCTATGTCAAATAACTGTGGAAGCAGTGTTTGTGAAGGACGAAAACTTCCATGTTGATCAGTGATGTTTCTAATATACACCAGATATGATTTATTTCATTTCTTGTGAGGGATAAACAGAAAATAAGAAAGCAGAGATACTTTATAGGCAATAGCATGCAATATAAGTGGAAACCAGTATGTGTGCATTTGTAAAATGTGCACTGTTGCTGAGCGCAAGAGATTTCCCTTAACTAATGACACTTCACTGTCAATCAATGTGATTATCTACACGTTCTGAGGTGGGTTCATGCTTCCCTTGTTGTGAAGGAGCACTTCCTGCGCATATATTGACTTCTATCTCATCCCATCAGACGCTTCTCTCCTCTAATCCCATCACAGGATCCAAAGCCACTGAGTGAAGCAGCTAAACGGTCAGCAAAGCTCCTGAGCATACACTACAGTGGTGGACTGCACACAGCTCAGCAAGTATCAGTCAGTGCTCACACACAAATAGTCACTGCACTGATCTTTTGACAGCCTGATTGTATCTATCGTTCTTGAATTTGAGAACCTCTAAATCTGGTGAATGTTTAAAAGGCTGTTGACTATTCAGATGATCACTTCCTGTTGCAGCTGTGTCTCGTTGAGTCTGATCTCCTGCCAGTCCTAAGCTCTTTAACTCTGGTCTCTTCCGTGAATCTGTGAGACTCCAGTGCTTCTGTCTATGCACTGTTGCTAGAGATTCAACATAGTTTTTATGTGTTACAGTCTGTGGCAGTCTATATGAGCAGATCATTATAAGATCATCTTCAATATCAGGCTTTAGTTTCCCCTCATATAAATTTGACTACATTAATCTACATGTCATTGATTTATCACCCTCTGCATTCGAAAAGTGTTTGATTTGACATGCCTGAATGTTTCTACTCTTGCAGGTTTTTATTGTTGAATTCATGCTGTTAGCTCAGTGTCTTTTTCTGTCTCTCTCTTGTCTCCTGCAGGGTTTAAGACTGTTCCATCCCGTCCCGTCTGGCTGCCCCTGGCCCTCCTTGTGGGGTCTAAAACCCTCTCCCACACACACACACACACACACCCCGAAGTAATCCTGTCTGTGTGCTGTCCAGCCCGGCCCAGCGTAGCACAACAAGAGCACACCCAGGAGTTAATCTGGATCATGACGGTAATTACTACCCGGGTGTCCAGCCTGTAGGAGGGTGCAGGAACAGGGGAAAGCACTTGTCCACTAAAGGGAGGAGTCAAATAGGCAGTTCTACCCACTGACCTTGGAGAAAACCACGAGGGAGGGAGGGATGAGAGAAACAGAGAGGGAGGCAGAGCAGATCCAAGCATTAACATACTGACAGAGTTCCAGCACTGCAGATCTCTCTCTGTCTTCAGCCACTCTTGCTTTTTTAGTCAGCTGGTGAAAGACAGGAAGAGAGCAAGCGAGGAGTGAGACAAGTCCTTTGACTGATGAGAAAAGAGGATATTTGCCTTTCAAGTGATCCCAGCACAGATTCAGAAGCATGTGTGAGTATCAGCTTGACATCCACTGTGAGTGTGTGTGTGTGTGTGTGTGTGTGTGTGTGTGTGCGTGCGTGTGCGTGTGTGTGTGTGCACGCGTGCGTGCGCGTGTTTGTAGCTGCATGTGTCACATCTCAGGAATTCATGGATGCAATAGGAAGAGTTTCTCAATCCCAGCAGGCAGGATGTCTTTCTACTCTGTTATTGCAACCAAGGTGTGTGTGGTGACTGAACTTAATGCAGTCTAGTTGCAGACATTTGTGAACTGCTTGTACAGTATCTGTGTGTGTGTGTACACTTGACCAGTGGAGCACATGTTTCTCACAGCCGCCTGTCAGAGGACATTCCTGTGGTTCGATGGTGATGTATGAGCAAGAATTTTAGTGACATGCTGTGACGACGTCCATTGCAGCTGTAAAACCTTGTTGCAGTAGGAGGATATGGTCCTCGCCCTTCTTGTTTACCAGCATGGCTTTTTTATTATGCAACGCTCTGCATGCTGTGTCTTTGAACAGCATCACAGTTGCTGCTTATGAATCAACCGCAGCAAGACACTGCAGCAGCCAGGCATCTTCTGCAGCATCCTGCTATCTGCCAACTGGCACTGCTGTCACCGAGGGATGTCACTGTTCTCACTTCTAGAGTCTCACTGGTGTGTTTGGATTGTAACAGGGGGATGGAGCAGTTGCAGCTAACCGAAACAAACAATTCTTGCCCATTTTCCTCTTTTCTGTCATCTTTTTATTCTTTTTTATGGCCACAAGTCCAGCGCTGATGATGTCACTGCAGCTCTTTTTACAGTCTAAACCTTGATAACCTCCTCCCTCTCCAGTCTCCCATCATCATCTTATCTGCTCCCTCTCCACCAGCCCTCCCAGTGCAGGTTATCTTTGCACTGTAATTGGGTCATTTTCTCATTTCTCTGTCTGACGTTGGTGTCCGGAGACACAGCAAGAAAGGGAGGCTGGGTTCTAAGAGCTCGCTTTCCAACCTGCAGGTGCAGAAACAAAAGGTTGTGAGGTTAAGGTTACATTTTGCATGCATCACATGTGTATGCCATGAGCAAAACACATCTGACGTAACCGAGAGGAAGAGTGCACCCCCGGCATCGTCTGTTTTCATAACAGATGAGCAAGCAGCTGTGGGAGACGGGAGTGAAGGTTAAAGAAGGGTAAAGAAAGAACATCATGCCAGTGGCTGGTGCTGCCCTACTTGCTGCAGCATGACACAGAGCATTTTCTCTGAAGTTAGAAGCAAGAGTAGCTGCACCCTCACACTGTGGATTGTCAGGTCAGGTAACTCAACTCTTTGGCCTCCTGTCGCCAGTGGACGTTCCCTGTCCTCAAGGTCACAGTGCAGGTTATCTCTGTCTCCCTCCCCCTCCACACCAGGCTCTACTGTATCAGAAGACACAGTGTGATATTGTGTTACGCTGTGCTGAGTAGGAGTCAGCGCTCATGTGATGTTCAAGGGGGGAGGTGAATAGCTGTCATTCATAAGAGGGAGCCCGTTTGCACGGCAGCTGACTTCAGACACCGATCCTGCGAGTCAGCTGCTGCCAGCCTTCTTCCACAGCCAAACTGTTGTCCCTTCGACCGCAGGGTTTGACACATCAAACATGGTTATTGTGCTCTGATAAGAGGTGTGGTGGAGTGACAATTGGAATTAGATCCATTTAATGAAGAAAGAATATGTTCTTATATTGTTTTAATTCAAAATATCTAAGTAGAATGTCAATTTGTGGATGATTACTGAGCTTTTTTGTGTTTTTCATGCATGATTTGTGCAGCCAACATTTAGAAAAGTTTTTAGTATCTGAAAAGGACGTGTCATCTGTGAAAGTAGAGATATATAGGTAAAGCTGTTACACTAGTATACTCTGGATACCTGCAAATGTCATTGAAATTCAGCTCAATCAATAGAATATTTCTACATTTCTAATGTAGTGGAATGTTCTACTAAAACTGAACATATGGTAATAAGGTGTACAATATGTACACTTGTATGCAAAAGTAGCACTTCTATGTAGTTTAGTGGCAGAGGTATTTCGTTTAACTTTATAAAGCTGCCTGGTATGCCACAGTTGATCATCTGACAGCTCTAATCCCTGCTGGCAGACACTGGATCTCTGCACTGCTGTCCTGCAGGCCGCAGCCTCTGGATGTTTTCAGAGCAGTCAGCAGCAGCAGAATGCAGCTCTGGCAGGACCAGCCTGGTATCTGCTAGTGCAATTGTGTGTGCAGGAGAGGAAACTTCTGCATGATGTTAACCATTTCACATAGTGCATTTTCACCCGTTTCCTGCACCAGAACTGTACATGTACCTAATTAAAGTGAAAGTGTGCTTGTCAAAATGTTAAGATGAAATGAATAAGAAAATGCCTCACATTTGTACATTGTTTTTCTATGCATATACAGGTGCAGTCCTCATATCTATTGTACATTTCAGAGCTTCAGTGCTGTTGTTTTTTTCTTTCTTTTTTTCTCTTTTTTTTTTGGTGAATTGTCCGCATGGTAATCAGGAGATAATCCTGTTAAGCTATTATTTCTCTAATAGCTTTGTTTTGGTCAGCAGATGGACACTGCAGGGGTGTATTTTATCTGGTCGGACTATTCTATTGTAGATTAGTGTTAAACGCAGAACTAAGCTGCGCGGCTTTGTTTATTGCATGTAAAGCGACACTTTACATGTGATAAACAATACCGTGCAGGTTGGTTCAGCTAACACTTAGTCCGTTTTCTGAAAAATGTAGCTTTTGTTTAGGTAGTTCTTTGATTTGAGTACTTATGAAAGTTGAGTGACAGGATTTTTTTTTCTGTTGGAGCACAAAGTTTCATTACTGTGATGCCTGTAGAGTAAATGTGGACAGGCTGTGACTAAACATTGCTCTATAAATAATCTCAGATCTTGAGTCTGTATCTGATGACATTAAACCACAGGATCCAAAACCTTTTGAACACCACTGAGAGTCCACTTTGAAACATAGTCAGAAACATTCTCGGCATCTCCCTCCATCTTTTTTTCATTTCATCACACAACTCGTTACTCATAATAAACAATGGTACTAGCCTCAGCTGGAATATAAAATTCAGTGTTTCATTCTCATCTGAAGCAGCTGATAGAGGATCTGTACTTGGCTTCTGAAAACTCAGTCCAGTTTAACAGCTTGTTACTGGCCTTCATGTTTCTCCTGAGCTGGGAGTTTAGTTTACCTCATCAGCAGACATCAGCGAATTGCAGTGCATTGAGGTCAGCATACAGTGAAGGACCACTGGCTGGAATAGAAAGGAAATCTGAAAGGGTTGAAGTCTTTGGACTGAGCTGTGTTTTCGGGGCCTGCAGCCCAGATTCAACGCTTCTTTGGCTCATTTAATTTCGTTTCTTTGATGCTGAATTTGTCTGTTTGATTTTCTTTTATTTTTCTGTGTGAAAATATCACTGTGTGGGTTTGATTTTGTATATGAGGCCTTATATAAATATAGAAATATATCTATAACCTGATAAAATTGGAAACAGCTCTTTTGGGTTACTTTCCAGTATTTAGCAGTCAAAACAGTCCCTGAGCTGTCAGCAGTCAAAATTGTGGTCAAGATGACCTCAGTCAAGTTAAAGATCCAGTGTGTGGGATTGAGGGGGGATCTACTGGCAGAAAGGGGATATAATATAACTGTGCTGTCATTCAAGTGTGATTACCTGAAATTAAGGATCATTGTGTCCTCATTATCTTAGAAAAGGCTGTATATATCTACATATGGAGTGGGTCCTCTTCCATGAGGTCTGCCATGTTGTTTCAGTAGCACAGTAGTAAAGGTTAGACAACAATGTTGCCTCATACTGCAATTGTACCTTTTACACGGAATGACGAGGCAGCATAACAACGTAATATTCCTGACTTGACTCTCAATACACCGATTTAATTTGATATATTTGCTCATTGTTTTTATTTTCAGTGTAAACAGATGTACAAGTTTCTTCATTGTAAGAGCTGAAATGTCCATGAGCTCATCACTATAGGGACAGTCAGTCATTGTTGTTTTCGTACCCTCCCCCACAAACTCAGTCATGACTCTTAAGATGTGTATTTGACTCTGCAGGATTTGAGTAAGATGCTTTCATCACTAAGCATGGATGAATGTTGTTAGTCTTTTGGGAATTGACACTTTGTTAAGGACATGTTGATAGAGGACAAGACCTCTAAACTACACAACTGAGTAACATAGTCTAATGAAGAGCAAATTAGAAGAACCATAACTGCTGGAGACTATATGAAAATGAAAGCTTTTTTTTTAATGAAATTGCCATTTTCTCAGTGTCACATATAACAGCTTGGCATTAAAATAAAATAGTGGCCTGATGTTTAATTATGAGTTGTAAACTCGTTGGACTGAACAGGAAACATATGGGCACCATATGCGAGTCCGTTGCTGACTTCTGGATCAGATTTCTGTTTAAAGACACATGCAACATGCAATGATATGACAAACTTTTTTTATTTAAAACAATGACGCACACGAGCAAAAACTATTAGCCATGACTGCGACTATACAGTGCCTCATGTGAGAACGATTGTGCATGTCAGTAAACAAAGACTACATACTAAGCCGGTTAGAGCTTTTCTGTCAGAGGCTGTGGTGTTTCAAATAGACAAAGACACATCTGTTGTAGTTTAGATGGCAGTCTGTTGGAGAGATGCAGTTCCAATCGATCTCCTACTTGTCAGATGTGTTGTCTGCTACCCGCATGTCCTTTGTTTACACATGATCACACTAACCTGTTTCAGATGTGGATGACTTATGGTGTGAAACAGGTCACAGGGCAGTATGGCTTAAAGAGCGTGACATGTTTGGGCTCATTTTTCTGCATATTTATTAAGTAATGAAAACACTGACTCAGTCATAGATCATTTTATCTGAGCTCCACGCTAACTCTATAACATAAACTATGTTACACAGTGTGATTAGAACAAGCAGCTCTCAGTAAGTCCTTACATAGTTTTCCCAAATCTGAAAGGTATCCAAAACTACTTGGCTCAACAGCTGCCGAAATCTTCCACACTTTGGCAAGACTCTCCATAAACAGTGAGCCAAGAACCACCTGTAGTCCAGAGCTGACCCAAGTGCTGTTTCTATAACTGGGGTTGATGTTCTACCAAAATGAGCCACACTCCAAAATCTGACAGCTATGGTAGCAGAGAAAGTATTGTTTCAAAGACTCTATCACCATTTGAATTTTTTCCCCCTTAATGATGTTGGAACATAGCCCCAACCCCAATCAGTTCTCTTTTGCGATACTTACCCTCGACCTAACCTTACTTTAACCCCAATCAATAGTGGCTGTGACCTTTAACCACAACCTAACCCCACCACAAGGGAAACACATGTAGAGTGTATTAAGACTGCAACTCAAAAACAGCTCACATTCACTTTTGGTGCTAAAACAGCCAGATACACCAATATTCAGCTGCAGTTGGTCCAGATCAGCTGATTTGATAACATTAATTTAGTATTTAAATAAAGTTCTGAGTTAAACAGCTTTTCTTGTTGATTGAGGAAGAACATTTGGTTGGCAATGATGAGACTGTGCAGATTCAAATCAGTGTGAGGTGAAAATGTGGTTACTCAGCAACCATAGCCAAATTAACTGGACTACAATGAATTATGGATATAATACATTTCAATGTACTCATTAGTACTTCACTAACCAATATATTTATATTAACAATGGATTATGACAATGTATATGATTTGGTCAGAAACCAACAGTGAATAATACCTAACTCAGCGGTTTTTCTCAACTCTATGAAGCACTGTAATGTCATTCGGCTTATTGTTTTTGGTATTAGAGTTGCTAACTTCATTGTTTTGCATTAAGTCCTAAAAGTCCCAAAGTTACTATTTTGTGTTTTAATAATTTAATTATTTTGTGTGCACAAGTAAATTATTTTTTGGGAATGAGTAATTATCTTATGCTATAGTTAGACTATTATCTTGTGCCCATAAGATAAAAAATGTTTTAGCACAAAATAGTAAGCTAATTTGAGCGCACAAGATAATAAACTTGTGCAAATAAGTTAGCCATACCAACTTTACAAGAAGATAATATGTCAGTGTTGTTTACAGCTTGCTCCGCTGCCCCCAAGTGGCCAAAAAAAACCCCACAAAAAAACAATCAAATAATGAACGCAACTTTAATTACTTTAAGCTATTTGTTTCCAAAACATTAGTGGTCCTACTTTCTGATGTAGCCTGCCGTAAAAAGTATGCTCATGAATTAGAATGAAGCACCATGTAGCCTATGTCTGCATTTATATCGCATTTGTGTCACATCATTATGAACTCGTACTTAATATTGAGTACAAGTGAGTATACATGAGTGCATGAATGTGTTTGTGTCTGAGGGAGGTCAGCAGGGAGTAAAGATCAGAGGCTTACAGGGCAGAAAGGCAGAAAACAAGATATGGCAACACTGAACTTTGAGAAGAGCTAGAAGGAGCAAGTTACACGCCTTGACACATACATTGGCCAAGGAGTGTTGGCATGAGGTCAGACACGAGGTCAGAAGTTCATAAATAGATGCGACATACATTTGGACATATGATTTACGTCCACACAACAGAGAGGGCAGAGTCCCAACTGGACTTAAGTCTTCACTGCAGCTGTCTCCCTGGTTCTTCTTCCCAATCCCACCGGGATCAGCTTTCGGACAGGCGGTGTGTCAGTCACACAACAACCATGAAACAAACTTGGGAGAGCTCAAAGAGCCAATGAGCAATAATAACAGTGGTTTTTACACAATAATAGTATGTATTGATACATTCACACTTGATGATTAGTGAATGTCAGAGATGAAGGTCACCAAGGCGGCCTTCAGATGTAGCTTGTGAGGTCCAGTTTTTGACATGAGAATTTTCTGTACACATTGTATACAGGACAGGGTTAGTGAATTTGTTGTCTTTTTAAAAATAATGAATAATTACATAGTTTTGTTGTTGGTGGTTATTTGTTTGTTTTATTTTTTTAAAATAATTTTAAGAATGACAATTAAGTACACACACACACACACACACACACACACACACACACACACACACACACACACACACAAAGCTCATCGGCGTATGTCGCAACTTCCGTACTTAAATGCACCATCACATAGTCAGTGAGGTAAACTGACATGAGTCATCACATTACTGTAAAATACACAAAGGTGGGACCAAGATATTGTTTTGCAAGTTACAAGTAAGTAAGTGTCAAGTCCTTGTACCCACAAGTCCCAAGCAAGATGGACAACTCCCAAATCAAGTCCCACATCCTAAACTTTCAAGTCCCAAAGTCATGATGCACTATTTACCTACTTTAATGCAATTTTAACAACAGAGTAATTATATTTGTAAGTTGCAAAAATCTTGAAAGCTTTTTAAAATTTGTGTTTTTTATTAGAACAAGTTTAAAAAGTAGTGCTGACATTGCACATTTTAGTAGCATACAGCATTATTAACCAACACCACAACATAATGAGTTTTGTATGTTTCTGTCCTGTCTTGTTGTAATTCATCTCATGTTGGGAAAATGTAACTTTTTTCACCCCAAATTGATTTGGTGGAGGGTATCAAGTTTTTTCAATATAAAAGGCTCAAGTGCAGTCATGAGCCATTGGTGTCCAAGTCGAGTTGCAAATCTTTTCTGATTTTGTCAAATCTAAAGTCATAAGATTTGTCGCTTGAGTCTGACTTAAGTCCAAGTCACGTGGCTTGAGTCCGCACCTCTGAAAAGTTAAATTGCAGGATTTCAGTAAGTGCTCCTATCAATGAATCAGAACCAAATACCTTGATTTCATACAGAAAGCAACTGGAAGAGATTCGATTTTTATCAAATATATATAGGTCAACACTCCTTTCAAATGTTTGCTAAGTGACCTCTGAAAGCCAACTAAAGAATGTCAGAAATGAATCTATTTCTATCTTTTACTTTATTCAAATATGTAATTCTATAGTGACTTTTTATCCAAATAAATCACTTCACATTTCCACTATCAGCCGACTTTTGTGCCCTTCTCTAGCTGAGAGGCTCACTTCAAAACAATACTAAACAAATACTC
Organism: Plectropomus leopardus; assembly: GCF_008729295.1. NCBI lineage: Eukaryota > Metazoa > Chordata > Actinopteri > Perciformes > Serranidae > Plectropomus > Plectropomus leopardus. The sequence continues at coordinate 20,935,480 of NC_056473.1, read as the reverse complement.
ATGTAACCTAGTAACCATCCAAAATGACACAACTGAGTGGGGTCAGAGTGGTTGTGAAAATGTAGACTGTAGTGATGAAGAGTCCCAACTGAATACTGGATTAAAGAAAGCCTGTCTGACAGGGAGGGGATTCCAGCTGGGCACTCATGCAGGTTCAACACCCGAGGGACAGGCACAGAGCTGAGCGTGAGCCGCCCTCAGCGGCAGAGCAGCAGGGATTGTGCAGAGAATAACGTTCATGCCATTTTCATAATCCACGTATCTGTACTCTTCTGAACCGGTTGAGCTCCAGCCAAGCTGCCACATGGATTGTGGGAATCTTCTTCTCCCCAGATGTATTCTGTGTAAAGTCCTATTGAGTGTGGTTGAGCACTCAGGGTGTGGTTGGGCTCTGTTTTATTCTTGGCTTCAGTGGATTTTTCCTCAGCGAGGGGACAATGGGTTCATTTAGGGCTACAGCACTCGGCTGTCTGCACCACCACAACCTTATCTGTTTCTGCTTTTCCCATACTGGCCTCTAAAGGTCCAGTTTGTAGGATTTAGAGACATATTTTGGCAGAAATTGAATATAAAGTAAAAGGTATATTGTCTAAAGTGTAAAATCACCTGAAAATCAGAAGCATTGTGTTTTCATGACCTTAGAATCAGACATTTATATCTACAGAAACAGCAGGTCCTTTTACATGGAGCCCGCCACATTGCACCATTATGTTTCTACAGAAGCCTAGAATGGACAAACCAAACACTGGCTCTAGATAGGGACATTTGTATTTTCACATAGGCCACCATTGTTAGCAGCCCCTCTGCGATAAGCCAAATGGCGTTGGAAAAATATTTGTTTAACATCAAAACAGCTTTATTCAGCATTTTTCAAATCACCAGGTCCATTTGTTTTAGAGAGAAGGAGACCTCTGAGGATATGACTACTAGTAAAACCCTCCTTAACCTCTGGAGAAGGGCGAGCACACATTAGTAGGTGCTGGGCCAGTAGCCTGTCTGCATCAAACCAAACACAACAGAGAAGCACTGAATTGGAACTAAACTTCTTTGTTTAGTGTTTTTAGCAATTTTAATCACCACATCCATTTGTTCTGGAGAGAAAGAGACCTCTGTGGATAATTTGGCTCCTGTTAATAACCTCCTAAAACATGAAGAAATCCTGACCAGGAGCTCAGGCTTTGCACACGGGACACGTTTCAATTGTTGCAGCCTGCTATCTTTGCCATTAGATGACACTATATTCAAAACACTGCCTCTTTAAGTTATAACAGGGTTTCACACTGCCTCACTGAAATCTGCTCTTTTTCTATTACCAAAGGTTAAAGAAGAAGAGCAGACATGGTATCACACATTATAGTGAGACCCACGCACAGCCACACAGATGAGCTGCTGACAGGTCCACTGTCCGAGAGTGCTAGGTTACCACGGTTACCCATTAAATCAAACCACAGTAAGGCTGACTAGAGACTTTGGAGTTACCCAACTTGCTGCTCCACACCCTCACTGGATGACAAAATTATGGGATGTCTGCTCTGACTGAGAAGAGTGTTGTTCTTTTGGGTGACATCCAGCTTGTATACAGGAGAGCTGCACTGTAATTATGTTCCAACATTAAAACTAGCTGCATAGTCTCTGTTTGATAGCAGAAGCATAATAACTGCAACTATACTGTGCCTGTTATGTTCCTTTGGTTTCTTCACAGACTGACACGCACAGTTAATGTTGGAATGACTCACTTTTCTAACTAAGGTGTAATTTTTTCAAGAACTGATAATAGCAACCTTTCCTTTCCTTTCTTAATTATAAGCTCTGTAGTTCACTGGGGTGAAGGGGCGAGGGAGAGGAGAGAAAACAAGACATGAGGTCACAGATCAGAGCTGATGTCAGGACGAGAGCTGCAAACCAAATGTGATTCACACACCTATACACACACACACACACACACACACACACACACACACACATATCTGCAGGGGCTTACAAAAGCTTAGCCCTTATTAAAGAGAAATTCACAGCTCAGGGAGCTGGCAAGGCTTATTTTAATATATCATCCACCTACAAAAAACATGTGCTAAAATAATCTTTGGCAAATTCATGAGACAAAGAGATGACCGACCATTTTGTTAATTAATTTAGTTAGTTAATTTTTGCTGCACGATTTTCACTCAAAATTAGCACACTGCCCTATGAAGCTGTAGCAATAACTATTCTTTTGCTTTTGAAAATCATTATGCCTTGAAAGGTATAATTTTCATAAAAACATCTGCAATCTTCTCTCAAAGCCACCATCACAATTAACTGCACTCAGTCAGTCTAAAGCAAGAGAAAGCTAGCTAATAAAGTAGTCACAGCGAGCCTTGTTGAAAGCTTGAATGATTTTTTTTTTCCTTGCTAAGAAAAAAGTAACAGCTAAACTCTTGCTAAAGCTCAAGTATCAGCTCAGGAGAAAAGTGCTTTTGATGCATCAAAATTGTTTTACTTGTAAATTCAGTTAGAGAGAGAATAGGAGAGCAGGTAAGTATGTTCAGTGGCAATAGAGTGCTGCAGGAATGGGTCGGGAAATTGTGAATAGCGTTCTTGGCTCACTCATCCCAAAGTCAGTGGGATTTTTGGTTAGTTACCTGAAATAAGGTCGGTTACTCGCTTTAGAGACTTTCACATTTTGTTCTATGACATAAAAAATCCCACTGGCTTTTTGTCGAGGGAACCAGGGTGATGCTTACTGCTGTGTTGGCCCACAAATAAATGTCATCCCCGCACCACTATATGATTTATTTTGGTGAAATAATCTGAGAAAAGCATAAAATTAAGTAATTAGTACGTTTCTATCTGCTGACCCACTTGAAAACTTTTTCTCACCTTCACTACCTTTGTACTTACGCTCTCTGCTTGTGTTGAACAATAAAGGCCCACTGTACTCTGGAACTATCACCAAAACTTTATCAGTCCTCAAAAAGATTGCCTCCAAAGACCATATTTCAAGATGACTCATAGTTATGTCTCCTCTTTGCTTTATGTTCATGCCAGCACACATTGCAGAAGAGAAGGCATCAGATATTTCCAGCTAAATCTGTCTCAATTCAGAGTAGTTAATTTTGGGATGAAACTACTCTTGTGTTATGTGTCCTCCATCTGAAAAGTATGCTTTCAAACACACAATTACAAAATGTAGTTTGACAGGAGGATGTATCACTATATGACCAGAAGATTACTGAAAGTTGATCGCAACATAGAATATTTCTGTAATTCATCTTCAAATTATCCTCTTTGATGTGGAGATGATGAATATGATCTCATGTTGTTTGAGTAAAAAGACAAAAAAGAAACCTTAAATGTTATCTAACATTTTATCTGTATGTAGATTTCTCACTAGAAACATGCTTGTTTTATATTCTCAGTGAGCCATTTTAAGTGTTAATGTATCCAGGCACACTGCAGCATCTCTGCCAGAGGCCCCTATGATCAAAGTATTATTTCATACCTTCGTGCCTCATGAGGAGCCAAGTCTGTAGTGCTTCATCAAGCCAAGAAGAAAAACGGACATGACATACACCATACAAGGCCTCTTCAGTGAGGTCATGGCTCAACTGTGGGATTATCAGAATAGCTGGACTCTGACGTGATTCTCTCTTGCTGTAATTAAAAAACTGCATTCTCTGGCGTTCTGTTTTTGATTTTCACGGACAGATACATTTGGCTCCGAGCATGCTCGCATCATGTTCACATAACACTTAGGCTGTTTGATTGTTTCAAGTTTATAGGATCTCATAACTCCAGACAAAGCTATTCATGTTGTATCACATTTATTTTTATTGAAGTATTTAATAAGCTTCCTTTTCCATAATGCTAATTATGTTGTGATCCTGGCACAAGGGTAGCATTTAAATAGCATTTATCTTGACTTAAAACATGTTTTACTTTTTCCGCTTTTATAAAGGAGAATCAAATGCCAACATTTAGGCCTTTTAAAGGCCTCAAGCTCTCAGTAGAAATTTCACACATATTGTTCTCCATGACCTCATTTTAAATTTAGAGCATTCCACTTTGTGGACTGAGTGAACTTGTGTAAAGCAGGAAGTGGTTTATCCCTCAAGGTTTTCAGATGTCAGACTCTTACTTATTCTATTAAACTGTTATGTTAAGTGTCACCATGAGGTTGACATGTGTGGTTTGTGATTGAATTGTCTCAACTCCTCTAAATTTCATATATGTTTGCCTGTGCACTGTACTCTCCCGCTGACAAGGTCCAATAGCACCTCCGCATCCTAACAGTGTAATGCAGTGTCGTGTAATGATGGCGACAGCTTCACACTTTAAACTTATCAGAGTTCAGGAGCTGAATTGCCCTACAGTCATTAAAGTTAAATCTCTTGGTTGGTAATCAACATAAGGTTACCACTAACTTGAGATCAGTGGGAAACCTCGGACACGCTGCGTCACTGACGTCACTCACGTGCGACCACGCCGTTAACAGCTAACATTTACTGCTTACTGCTGTCAAAACTAGCTAGCAGAATTTAAGTTAGGAAATTGAAATGACGAAATGGACCATTTCAGAAAATGTGCCAGGCATGTTTTTTCATCCACACCTGAGGAGGAACAGGACAGTGAGGAGCCCGCTTCCCCCACCTGCCAGAGGGAGTGAGTTTTAAAAAATTCTTTATAAATCTCTCTCTCACAAAAAATATGTCTGCCATGGCCACTGCCCATTGGATAGATTGGCAGGAAATTTTGGTACAGACACTTTCCCCTCAGGATGAATTACTAACCCTGATGATCCTTTAGCTTTCTGTGTAGAGCCATCCAGTCAAACTTTTTTAAAAGAGCATCTGTACCACTTATGACACTCCAACATGACCTCATCCCAAGTTGTCACATATTGCCGCTTTGCTGCGAACTTCCACGTCTACATATTACAATCTAGATATCCCTCAGAATCTGCTATTGATATTCCAGGATGCCACTACTATGATGTCAATACAAGCACATGGCAAGTGGTTATGTTTACACAACACAAACACATGGCAACCAACAAACATTAACAAACACATGCTGGTACAGATGATCAGGATTCCAAGAAGGAGGCACCCACCCTATAGGCACCATTGTATTACACTGATACCAGAAACGTTTCGATCTGACGCTGTCCTAATGCGTATCGTGCGGTTATGGCAAGTGGTGACCGTCCGTCCAGCTGCATATCATGCATACGCAATAGGTAGCTTTTTGTGTCCAGAGCTTGTTGAAAGTGGGGGTATTTTACGACGTCGCAATGAGAACGGGCTGGACCCTCCATACAGTCTGACAGGTAGGCTACTATGTTTAGTGCTAATTTGCAAATGCTAGAATGTTAACACACTAAACTGAGGTGTAGGTATCCATGGTAAATACCATAGGGTACCTGCAAATCTGCATGTGTTTGCATTGTAATTTCGAGCATGTTAACGTGCTGATGTTAACATTTAGCTTAAAGCACGGCTGGGTCTAAAAAGCCTAAGCAGAGGTCACCACTGCTGTTACCGTATATATGGGTCTTATTTTACTCTATTCAACTCTGAAAAACCCGAATTACCAATCATGTGAACCACCCAGTCTTGCTGTCTGTGGTTAGCTGAATGTTTCTATCAATTAGCCCCAGATAATCCCTTAAGATCTCAGTAGTAGGCTTGTACCAGTTGTAGGTGTTGAGAGGATGGACTTAAAGTCAAATTTTTTTTTTAAGTGCAAGAATTGCTTAAAGGCCAAGGCTTTGTTCGTTTGATCCCCATCTTTGGTTGTGATTGAAGCTACAAAGCGCCCAAAACACAAGTGTTGGCAGTGAGATGTACGAATGGCTCTGAACGCCTTGTCAAGGAGTGACAAAGCAGGGCAAACAGCAGAACAAAAGCAGCCCTGTTCTTTCAAAAGATAAGAAATTCAATTACTCTGTCTTCCTTTGATAAGATTTCTGTTTAAAAACCACCACTCAATGTCATGTTTATTCAACACATGGTTTATGTAGATAATGCTTCTCCTCACATTTCCTGACTGCTGTGTTTGCTTTACATGATTGTGGGCGGTAAAGCGGCGACAGTAGCAGACGCTGACTGCATGTGGAGTTTCTGCATGTGTGGCTGTTTCTCAGACACAGGAGTGATGCATGAAGTGCAGCAGTATGCACAACAAATACAATACTGTGTGTTTGTGTGTATAGATTTTAGTCAAGAGGTGGAGACAGGCCGCTGGAGATGAGCTCCCTGTTCTCCCAGTTCTTTGTGTCCCAGTCGTTCATTAAAAGCGCTCTTTGTGCCAGCCCAGAGATCACATGTCACAATATTTGAACAGCTGCAGACGATAGTTGTGTGTTTGCTCTTTTCTGTTGACACAGAGGGCAGAGATCTGGTTTGATAAGATGGAGTGTGAGAATTTGGAGAGCTGAGCAGTGAGGAAAAGAGAACAAGATTAAATGGTTTGGGACCATCTTGTTTTACTGAAAAGTTATTGTAATATAAGCATAACCCATAGTTTACAATACAGCACAAACTTCATTATAAACCATACATAGTAGGCTAACAATCAAACACAACATTAATGTGGTCACAATTATAAACCATCAATAAGAGTGAACTCTGGGGCATTAGACACTAATCGAATGAGAGCAATTCAGTGCTGTAAGGCATCAGTAATGGATTGTGTCAGAAGTCCTGTTAGGAGAGTCAATGACGGCTCCATTTATGTTGTCTCTTCTCACTTGCTCCATTAACATACACCTGTCAATATTAGAGCTGGGAACATGACATCAGCACCTCAACTGCATGTACTTACTCTGTTGGGTATATGTTGTATAATTAAAACTTTAATCTTTTTATTTTATATTATTGGCCTTTAGTAAAAACAGGATGGACATGTCAAGTAATTTCCATATTTTAGTACTTGCAAAAAAAAAGAAAAAGAATCAATAGGAATTGGCCAGCAATAAAAAACAAGTGCAATTTGAAATTCAATTATTAAACAGCTAGGCGTCAAATAGCCTAATAAACCTTTAATTCAAAGTCGACATACAAAAATTCAGCAAACTTTCTGTTGCTGCTGTTACATAGGTTTAACACAGCGCTGAAGAACTGCCTCCAAGCCTGTCTCTCTTGGTTAGCACAAAATAACACAGCGGAGGCTAACATTCGTTGAGTGGTCAGAAAACTAGGAGATACTACATAAGTCCATCCATCAATCGATTTACCATATTCTCTCTGTGTCTCATGATAAACAGAGAGAGAGCGACAGCGAGGCAGGAAGGTACTGAGTGAAGCAATATGCAGCACCACAACGAAATGAGATTTTACCCATTTTAAATAGTAAAGATGAATGAAGAGGATTTTGTTCATATGTAGGTGTTTGGTAAACAAATAGTACACTCATGCCCATCTCTAATAAAAAGTGTGAGAAAATGTAATATATCAGCATCAATATCATCAGTTTGGTGGGAGTCACAGGATTTTCAGTTTACAATCTACCCAAGGCAGAAAGAAGTCACCAGTTTTGTCTCCACGTGTACTTGAACTTTTAAATAACTCGAAATCTGCAGCCACCTCCATTTCGCAGACGTGTCCTGTTGTGTTATTAACTCCCGGAACGTGACTCAGAGCCTGAGGACTGACAGCAGGAGGCGGCTGTGTAGAGTTGCAGCACAGAGGGATCTGAGGGAGAAAATCATTATCACGGAAACTACTGGCACAATCCCAGTCTTGTTTAAGCATTTGAGCATTGTGCAACTGATAGACTTGTCTTTAATGTAGGTATAACAATGTGTCCGTCTCCTGAAAGCTACAAACAAGAGCTGGTATTGTTATGATAGTCGGTCTCCTATGAGAACAGTGATCATTGATAAAAGTGGACACAAAGTTTTGGAATGAGGTACTGGTTGTGCATAATAATGTGTCTGTGTGTATATCCTTGGGTGTGTGTCTATGGCCTCCATGTAAAGACAGATTTGGTTTCTCTCCTTGGGCTGTGTTTGCATTCAGACTCATTGTGAAAGCTGCAGAACGTGACCAATCATGGCCACTTTGTATCAGGTTCAAGCCTTGACTGAATCCATGGCCTCAGCCTGTTGTGGAATTACTGAATCAACACCTGCCTATATGAGTCGCAATTAAAATGCAAAGTGAGAGCCGAAAAGCTAAAAACACAGTGCTAGATAAACAATGCGCCCTGGCTCTGTTTTCACATTATGAGTCAAGGTCATGTTGTGAGGTCAAGCACAATTCAGCTTTGATGCAGGATGAGAAAACAACACTTCAGTTCAGTTTATGTTGTCTTATGTGATAAACTCAAGTTTTTGATTACAGATGGACACAATCCTCCTGCAGGTCTCTCAGTGTGGATGCCTGTGCTGTATATATGTAGAGATTTGCACTGAGCTTTGAGGTCACTGTGTAAACTGCAGCTGAGCTCTGCATTGTCTGCAGCTGCGATGAGAAAGCTTTGCTCAGGACTGTGTTTACTGACTACTGATTACAGTTAGCAGTCTGCTAAGGCTAATACAGCAGCTTCATAGTCACTGTGGGAAAAGAGAGAAGGGATGGAGTGCTTGGAAAAGGGAGCAAAAGAGAGAGACAGAGACAGAGAGGACACCTTGGCAGTGCAGAGCAGAGTGCAATTAAAATTCTGGTCTGGTCACAAGCACACTCTGTTTGGAGTCAGTATTTGTTATGATAAGGGACTGCTTAACTGCATCTGCTGCAATGCTTGACAGGTAACACTGATGAAACTTAAGTTTGTGATGTACAAAGATACTGTATTTATATCAGTGGTACTTAGATTTTATTGCAAAATCTGATATATGACACTATATTAAAAAAATAATAACAAGCATGCAGAAATTAAACACGGTTTGACTTCAGGGTCCAGTGTGTGGGATTTAGGGGGATCTATTAGCAGAAAGAGAATATAATCATATCTACGTGTGTGTGTGTGTGTGTGTGTGTGTGTGTGTGTGTGTGTGTGTGTGTGTGTGTGTGTGTGTGTGTGTGTGTGTGCGTGTTATGTTTTGTCCTGAGAATCAGCCATTTATGGAACAGCTCCTCTTCCACAGAGTTTGCTATCTTCGCCACACCATAGTTCTCCTACATGCTTAGCACATGGTAGAAGTTTCAGTTGGTTGCAATCTGCAACCTCACCACTAGATGCCACCAAATCCTACACACTAGACCTTTGAAGAAGCTTTGTATGACATTCAGAGCATTACAGTGCACAGTTATTTTATGTGTATGAGATATATTGGAGTTCTAGTGTCCTAGCCAGAGAATAAAGTAATACTCCCTCTGTGTGGACTGTAATCAGATCTTCACTGTTTTATTGTTGTAGTAGTCTGGTTGCGCTTGCATGATAGTGATTTGTATCCATTATGCTGATATCATGATGGAGTTGTCTCAAATGCAAAGGACCCACCTTTATATTCTATATATTCTAAAAAATATCAGATTTTAAGCTGGGATGACCTAATAAAATATGCAAATATGTGCTTGGTTTACAAAGTCACCCATGATTTGACTCTACCAACAATTGAAGGATACATCAGCAGAGGAACTAAACGTATTACTCGTGAGTCCACAAGAGGAGACTGTATTATCCCATTGCGGAAAAGTGCTTTTAGCCAGTTAGCCTGGTCTGTCAGAGGCTCTAGAGAAAGAGAGAACTAAACACTTACAGATCTTTCAGTAACCAGTTAAAAGATGGATGATTGACACTTGTCAGCACTAAACTCTTTTTGATGCTGTTTGCTATATGCCGTGCTTGCTTTGCAGTGTCATTCTATATGTGTCAATGTATATAATAATATATAATATATTCTTTTCCAGTTTTTAAAATTTTTTTTCTCTTTGGTTTTTTTCTTTTCTATTTGTTTTCTTTATTTTATTTATTTTTTTCTCTTCTCTTGCTGTTCTGCTTAAAGAAGTCGTTTAAACTCTATGCCCTTTTTTCTTTGTTCTTTTGCTTTGTTGCTTTTTGGAAGCTTTGTGTAACACCTCGGCCAAGGGACTTCGGATGAAAAATGGCCTCCTGGCTAATTCTGGCATTTTTACACTTTATGTATTTATCAATTTATCAATTAGCAATTTTTTCAAAAATTAAATTATCAATTATCAGTTTGCACTGTCCTATAAACCTAAACCTAAACCTCCCAGTTCCCTGTTAACACCATTAGCCCTGGCAGGACTTTTGCTGTTGTGGAACTGCTTGTGCTCTTAGCAGAGCTGTTAGACTCTGGCTCAGCCACCTCTGTGCTGCTCGTGTGCAGACAAATTGAATCAGACTTGGAATCATAGATATGCTGTGAATGTTTTATACAGCTCCTTTCGTGATAAGAAAATGATCAGACGAGTAAAAAACAGAGCTGAAAATTGACAGTGACAGACAATATAGCGCAGACATGTAGCTCTCATGATGACAATAATATCTTGAATGGCAATGCAGCATATACATACAGCATGTATTTACATATTATATGCACATATGTAAGAATTTAAACATATACCAGTTATTTAGAAAAAAAAGTGTGATGAAAAGGTGTTTTTTCTCTGGGCTGGTGACCTTTTACGAAGTAGTCAAGAAATATGTTTATATTTTGGGAAGTGGAGTTTCATATAGTATGGCAGTCAGACGAATGTGCAGTAATAAAATGCAGAAAATATCTAACTCATGAATACAATATAATACACATTTCCCTCAGGGAAAGCATGTGAGCTTGACTTTGATTAGCTGAGTGTATTACATAACTGCACTGTGACGTGTCTAAAGCATGTCCTTTATCATAACCTATGAGTTTCTGTAATGAGTTAACCTGCAGCATAAGCCCCATGTGGACCGGTTCTCTGTCACACAGCATTCTGATTTACTCCCAGCCATCATGAGACTTTTTTGTGCTGTAGATAAAGGAAATTAACTGAACCATCAAGTAAACATTCATGCCTGGGTAGAGTATAACCTTGTGGTACAATATAATTAAACTTATTAAACCATCTTAGTCTTTGGATTTAGGTGCAATTACTCATTTCCATGCTCTGTTGTGTCAGGCATTACTCTGCCAGTGTATTAACTTCAGTAGAGCAGGCTTGACGGTTGATCTTATTAAATTAAGATTAAGTTATACTTAAGATTACGGTGCATAGGAGAAGAAAACAGTAACAAAATAAAAATAGGAATCTGGCATACTTTTCTAGCCATTAGAGTCAATGGCACAGTGAGTGTTTAATTTTTAATAAGGGCTGAGCTAACACCTTCATTAACTGCTTTTTCCTGTGCATGTGTGAGAAGACATTATGGGCTGTTGGGTGTAGGGTTATAGGCCCCTTAGAACCAGAACATTTGTTTATGGCTTTTATTTGTTTGCATAAACAAAGAACTGAATTGAAAGTGGTCTCTAAACAGACAGTGGAAGCCCAAACCTTTTGGTGTTTTTGCCTACAAAGCTGTGTTGTTCTTCCACCTAAACAAGTGACATTCTCAGAAATATCTTTGCTATCAGGGCTCTGGATTTTTATATTGGCCAGGACTGGAAGATAATCTGGTTGCCATGGTAACTGATCACGTTTAAAGCTGTATTTGTGCCAGCCCAAGGGGAAGTGCAGTGATCTGACGCAGGCTGTCAGGGATTGGTAAGTTAAATTGAGTCCTTGAGAACACTGTAGTGATGAAGACTGGCTTAAATTTTCATAAAGATGAAGCCTCAGACACAAACTAAACTCGTTGCACAACTGCTGACAGGCTTGCATTGATTTATTAATTAGAAAATTGAGTAAATATTTATTATGTAACACGCTGAGTGGTATTAAAGATCTGTGTAGCATTCTTGTGCTTTGTAGGGGAACAGAGAGAGCGCATCAGATATCCTGCAAAGGCTCACTCAAGGCTACCCTTTACCCACTGTGTTCACTGTGAGAAAGAGTTTTGCTAAGTGAATTGGTGTCTACATCTTGTTTGTCTTCATGCTGAACTATGGAAAAACCCATTCTCCTGATGAGTACACTGTAGTGAATGTGACAGCTAAAATATGTCTGTGCTCTCTGGGTGCAGAACTACAGCTTTTAGGAAAGTCCTTTTGCAATAGTGACTCTCAAATAGCACAAATAATCAGGTCAGTTAAAAAAACAGCTAAAAACAACAACAACAAACCCACATAATTTAATTTACCCCTAAAACGATGTCTTGCTATGCAGATATATTGGTTTTGAGACTCAGCTTTTCTGCCACCAAAGGATGCAATTAGAATTTCATTAGTGGCACAGCTAAATAAGAAATCAGTCAAGATGTAAACAGTCAGGTCTGGATTAAATATCTGCGTGGTGGATGAAATACCTGAGAGACATACATAAGTAAAAGCCTGGATATCTCACCAGAAATGACTTCGATAGACATTATAGTCACCTAATAGAGTAAAAAAAGTCTTAAAGTATCTAATATTTACTGTACATTAGTATTACAAATATTTTTATGTTTAAAATATACTTCGGTGTTAAACGTAAAACTACAAGTATGCTATTAAGAGAAAAGATTTTTTTCACAACCTAAAGGATTTAGAGAAAAAAAATTCTAGCCCTCCCATTCGTCCATCCATCCCCTTCTCTCCCCTTACTTTTTCTTTTCCTTCCATATTTTGTATTAAGTAACTAAGATGCATAGGGAAAATGTAGTGGAGTAAAGTCTACATTTTATTTAGGATATGCAGTTGAGTAAAAACTGTAGGGTTGGCCTATTGATCTATTGTTATACTGTAGTTGTAGTTGTTTTTTAGAGCCCAGCTTGTGATGAGATCAATCCAGCCTTGATTCAGTGATCCGCAACTTAACCTACATGACTATGTACCAAGTGAGATTTGTTTTGTAATTTGGGTGAACTGACCCTTTAACATATTCTTTTTTTTTTTTTTGTTCTGTTGTTTTTAGGAATCAGTAGGCGTCTGATTATAAGAAATGGTGTACTGTGGAAAGGGGAGGAAAAGGAATATTTTATTTGGACACCTTTACTGATCATCATGGGAACCACTCAGAGTCAGTCCAATTCAGACATAGTTTACCTTTAACCCTTAAAAGCCCAGAGTCATTACTGTCACAGCCATACTTAGGCCAGTAGCTTCTGTGTTACCGGGATCATGAAAAGGTCAGGGACAAAGGGTCACTGCCTTGACTTCTGACCCTTTTAACTTCTAGGGAAGGTTGAATTTATAGCCTAACGTGCTGTTCACAGACACAGTAAACGGGTAGCAGTCTGAGAAAATGGGTCCAGTGTGTGGCCGCACCCTGACCGCTGCTTCTGTTTCAGTCCTCACACAGTCCTGGTTTGAGGTCTCCTAAACACATACAGTTAAATATAGACTGGCTCAGACTGACCACAGACACAGCCAGACCTCCTGAAATCTGACCTCACTGTCTGCCCTTTCTCTCCTCCGCTTTGTGTTTTTACTCTGAAGGTTTTATTCCCCCGCTTGGATTCCTCTGCCGGACCCCCCTACTGCCACACACACATAACACCTCTCTTTCTCCCCATTCCTCCCTCTACCCATCATGCTCAGGGGCAGCCGACTGGAGCTGATTTACGTGGTGTTTGCACAGGGTTAGAGCTCATCACTTGGGAGGAAATGAAATGTTCAAGTTGCAGCACTGGCTGGATTCATGTTACCTAAAATACTGATGTGATTCTGGGAAGATCTTTTCAAATATCACTTGTTTGGACTGAGGGAGTTCATACTGTGTTCGTCTGCAGGTTTAATTGCATTTTATATAAAAGCTGCACACATTTTCCCTGCCTCAGTGGTCTGTCTCTGCTCTGTGCTTACTGGAAATTCAGATCTTATATTTATTCATCTGTGAGCAACTAGTTTCCTCAGCTAGAGCTATTTTTGTATTTGTTTGCCAGTATACATGCGTTACAGTTTGAGAGGGTTGCCTTGCATCATCCACTAATCCTGTTTCTTATGACTAAACAGCAACAAAACAACTTTGACTGATATGTCTTAGCAACTATTGGGTGGGTTGCGATGAAATTTTGCAGATATTTCTCATCCCCAGAGACTTAATAATAATGACTTTGGTGACCCCCGACTTTATTCCTGTTACCTCCAGCAGTTCAAAAATTTCCCCGATCATCCTCAGCTGCACTTTTCATGAATCAGCAAATGTTAGCATGCTAACATGCTATAAGATGGTAGAGATGAAAATTATGTGTCTGTTAGACATCCGCACGTTTTTATTTAGAGCATGTTTCCGAAGTTAACATTTAGTGACTAATTACAGCGGATGTTGTCTTCATGCTCTCATTATAAATTTGCAAAATTACACTTCATGATAATGATGATTGCCCTTATTTAGGCTAGCTTTTTTCCTTTTCTTAGATTTTTACTGCAACCAATAGACCTAAATTATTTTTTCACACCTGTTTTGCATAGTTCAGCCCTACTGATTGGTTAGTGCTTACCCTAACATCTTTGCCCTAACTGCATCTTAGCATAGCATCACAGTATATCCATTCACAGTGTAGTAGGGCTAAAACAGTCGTGGTACAAAGTGTCAAAGTGTCACATATATATATCTAAAAGAAACCACTGTGATATGTGTTAATTTACCATACAGTTCCTGTAGACCAAAATATTGTAAATAATTATTGCAGCAGTAAGCAAGACAGTTGTTTACATTGCTATGGCAGTGAAACCAAATTTCCTCATTGTCTAATCATTATTTTTCTCAGATTCTGCACATTATATTAAACACATAAAAACGAAACAGTATGTCTGTGCTGATACGTGCCATCTACCCTGAGTAAGTTAGTCAATTGGAGGGAAACACAGAAAGTTGTTTTACTTACACTGTGTTTCTGCAAAGTACCAAGGTGTCTTTTAAAATGTGCTGATATCTGACATAAGGCTGATTTTTGCTGATCCATAAAAAAATGTATTCAAGTATTATCTCACTGTCAGATTTACGTTTTTATGTGCTGGAGAAAAAAATAACACTCAACACCTGCTGAGCCAGTTTTTTAAGGAGGGATTACATGGAAAGTGTCAGATGCTCTGCAGCACCCCTGCTCTGTCTTTCTCCTCCTCCTCCTCCTCCTCCTCCTCCTCTGCAGCCCAGTGCTCACTGGCCCATAACAGGTTCCTGATGGCAGGCCATGAACATTATGAGACCATCTATTAGTATCACTACCGTCATCATCCCCTTCGCCTATTCATGCTCACAAGAGCAGTGAGAGGGCAGAGAGATTTTACTTAAAAGATTAATTGATAGGAGGAATGAAAAATCAGTGGCAACGTCAATATGGGAATTTCTCAAACTCAATATTCTTTATATCTGGGATATATGAACTGCAGCCTATGAACTGTGTTAGTCCTGTCAGAGAGTCTCCTGAGCCAACAGGCTGTAATAACTCACCGGCATGCACAGATGCAGGCACAAACATGTAGACACTGTTCTCTTCCACCAAGATGTACTGTAGTATTTAGTGCATAGAAAACGCATGTATAAAACTGTGAAAGATCATATTTGTTTTTTAGTTTCCCTGACAGATTCATTTGGCTGACTTTATCAACTCAGCATGGTTTTAAAGTGCTTTACTGGCTCTGGTGGAAATCTGTAATTTTACATAATTGTTTTATGTGTACATACTGATCTGTCTCTCTCATCAAAATGAGCAATAAAGCAGGAAACAAAGCTGCTATAACGTGACTTACAATTTACACAGGAAGGATGAAAGCATGGGAAAAGCAACTTGTGACCTCAGAAAGTCTAGCATTATTAAATTCTATTAAATATATATTTTTTAATTAGAGTGTATAACGGTTTTATGTGTGTGGTGGCTGCTGGGTGTGGAGAAACAGATGGCTTTGGAGACAGCGGCGCATGTTTTATTAATGACGCTCACTGTCCAGTTATAGCATTAGATGAAAAATGGCTGCATAATGCATAGCTCTGGTCTCCTTTGTAGCGTGATGTTTGAGCTACACTTCTGATTGATGCAGACAGCCTCCCTACTACTGTAGGAGGGGGTATGATAAAAATTGAGAGCAAATGGAATTCTGGATATTAAAGACAGAAAAACTGTTGCTTATTTTATATCCACAGTGAAAATATGCATTAGACCCCCTTTTTATGTTTAAAAAAGGTTTTATTTTAATCTCACATAATATTTTGTTATTATTTTATTTTAAAAAATGTGAAACAATACTGGGGATTTTTGGAAACACAGACCAGAGGAGGGTGTGTATAAAGTGCAAAGGCACGCCCAAAGCTGGCAGGTGTCTGGATTTTTGTCCATGTCCAACAGAGCAAAGTGTCTAAAGGTCAGAATCTATATTTGAAACTGAGGGTTTTACATGAAAAAAATGCCTCTCTACATTTACACTGTAAAAATAAAATGGATAAAAATAAAGAAAACAAATAAAGAAAACAACCAAGATGGCTATACATGCAGGCTTTGAGAAGTGTATAAGTAAGACATATTTTAAGTTGCTCAATATCTCGCAAAGGCAACACATGACATCATCTCAGAAAAACCAACATGGTTTCTCCCAGGACAAGCTAATTTCTCATCTCTGGCAGAACTGGACCGATCCCAGACTGTTACACAACAGTCTGGACAACAAGCCTGGACCATGATTACTCATGTCATCACTGGGAATGAGCGTGAAATTGATAGAGACCTACTTTCCCTCAAATGGGATGCAAAACACCCCAGCTCTCTTTCTGAAATCTTTTATTGCCTCGATGAACATGGAAAGCTTTTTTTCTCCTTTCACTCAACAGCTAAATGCTGCTTTCATTGCAGCAGTTCTTGTGCCAAGTTTTTCCTTAGCTTTCAAGTGTGTATAACACTTGTAAAAACATATGACAACAGGGTGTGTATCATTATGTAATTATGGTGCATAGGCAGTTTTTGCATTTTTTTTAATCACATTTGAAGCTACATATAACGCTAAGTGTGAAGTATTTATGTAATCTCAGTAAATACATATGGACATTTTCCTTGTTATTAGCAGGAACAGAAACATCAGTCTTCCTCTGGGTTGAGGGTCTCGGTGACCAACATGGATAGATTACTGAACAGACCTGCTGGGCCAAAGTGTCAGGGGGCCTCCCTGGCCTTCACCTGCAAAACGTCACTTAAAGTGGCATGTACCAACCAGGAAAAGACTCAAACTGACCACAAAGAGATAAAAAGGAACTGCAAAGAGGCTCAAAATAAGTACAAAAAAGGCAACAAAGAGACACAAAAGACTACAACAAAAACCCCACTAAATGACTGCAAAGCAACACGAAATTACCTCAGAGGAACCCAACTGACTACAAATGACAGAAAACAACCACACACCTCAACTGACCCTGAACTGTCCCAGTTGCTCTCCATAGCCCCCCACAATACCAAACAGAATAAATTTGTTGAAGAAAGCCGGAAAAAAGAAGAAGAAAGGAAGAAAAGAAAACAAGACAAAGGTAGACATGGAGTATATATGCAATGTACAGTACCAAAAAGTTATCCATGTTGTCACCATTTGACATGCAATCTGTTTGCTGCTTGATAACTAGCAACTGGCTGTAAGGGGGCATATTGACACCTACTGTGAAGGAGTCAGACATACTTCTGTCAATACATCAATCCTTCCCCAGTGCTTGCATATTGGGACAACAACAGTAGTCGAATTAAATGGCCTAATCATGCTTATAACCATAGGTCGACTTAACTGGGCACATAAACATAACTGAGTGTGTCTTGTTGCTTTGTAGGAGAGGTGGTGGGGCCCTTTGCATATCTGTACCCAGGGGGCCTTTGTCTCATAATCCACCTCTGGTGACTGAAGGTTTCATTGTTTTACTGTTTGAATGTTTGCCTTAGTGTGCAGTATGAACATTGCTGAGTGAATAGCAGCCGTTGTGCATCTGTCTGGTTTCTGCAGTGCTATAAATAGCTCTCTGCAGCCACTGTTGGAGAGGTAGAAGTGCGGTGGGCCAGAAGGTCAAGCTGCCACATATGGGTGCTCCAATATGTCTTGTAACCCTTGTGTTATTTCTGCATTCTGGCCCCTGGTCGTCTGCCGTGCTGGAGCAAGTTTTAGCGGCAGCATTTCAGACGAGAGCAGGAGCCAGAAATCCTATAAGTCACTCAGTCAAGTAGAATCGCTAGCTCCACTTCAGCTTAACCCCACCTTTAAAAAGATGCCCATTGTGTCTGTGTGTGCTTGCAGGCAGCCTGAGTGAGGATCCCTCCCATCTGTGAACCGGTGGGCGTGTGACGACATCACCCCCTCCACCAGCCCCATCCCTCCCTCCTTTCTTCCTTTTATGCGTCAGACCAATCGGCGCCCTGAGAGATACGGTCACGTGAGAATCCCCCCCAGTCTTGGTTACCATGACAACGAGCACTGGTCCAGGCAGCATCTTGCTGTGGTGAGAAGAAAGGGGGGAGAAGGCGGGAGGAGAGACGGGAAAAAAGGGAGGGAGGAAAAAAGAAGGAGAACAAACCCCAGCCAGAGGAATACCTTGTGCCTGTCTTCCCTCTGTACAGTAAGTACTTTGCCTTAACCTTCTTTCATCAGCTTCATCACAGGTGGATGAATGGAGATTTAATGCAGTCCATTGTCATCAGTGTTAGATAATGTGATATGGCAGATGCCTTTGAAGATTTCAGGCATGACATCATGTGTAATTCCTTTGTTATGTTGGGAATGTGTTCAGACTGCCTCACCTTAGGCAAACAGTCCTTTGTCTGCATGCTTTAGTCAGTGTCCACTGATCCCCAGTCAATGGCTGATGACAAACCTCTGTTGGTGAACAGAGGCGTGGTGGGAACCAAGGTGCTTACTACAATTAGAGGTGGTTTCATAATGTGGCGAAACTCTCTGATGTCTTGTGATCCAGCATCCTGCTCCTGACTCCTGATCAGACTCCTTTTTTTCACCTTTCCTTCATTGCCACTCTTCCAAGTCTTCCTTCTTCTCTCTCTCATTTTCACACAAGCATCCCTGGTTGACATCCTGTGTCCCCCTGTGGTTTGTTTAATTAGCAAATCCGTGCAAATCCAACTAGGACAGCTTGTTCTGATTGGAGACCTCATATGTGGAACGTCCTTGTGGTGGCAGAGACAGTAAGCTCTCCTGGCTGCAAGTCCTCATGCAGTCAAAATGTTGCTGTTTTTAATTAGCATTAGAACCTCATATTAGTATCCCAGTGAGAGACATGACGCAATGTTAGTGTTTTAAATTACACAAGAAAGAGCTATATTTTTATTATGCGCATAACCTGAACTGCAGATATATTTTGTTTTTCATCTTGGAACTATCTCATTAATTTATTTAATAATAAGGTTATGAAATCCTTGTTTTGAGTTGCAATAAATTATAGAGCTATTATGCACTTAGACAGGTATGCAGGGGTACAGAGCCAAGTTTATCATATGCTACAAGAGGAAGTGAGAAGTTGGGTTTTTTTACCACTCTAAAAGAAAGCATTACGTAACCCCTTATAATAAGCAGGCTGGGAGCTACACTAATGATTATTTCATTTTCCACCAAAGACTGACATTGCCGGCAGGACAGGACTTATATGAGGAAAACAACATCTTACTGCTGAACCAATCCATGATAACCTGACCTATCCATAATAATCTGGGTAGCATCTGGCATTACATTATGCCTAATTCAGTTCATATCCCTGTACCTCTATCTTATTAAATATTCTTTTTTCCTCATTCATCTTATACAAATATGTAGGCAGAACAGACTTTTTAAATCCCCTGTCAAATGTTGAATGAACAGAAATAATGTATCACTGATCCTTCCACGTGGCTATCTTCAAGTTTGAGTTTACACAACAAGTTTGTGAGGGATTACAAATGCCATGTGTCTCTGTGTGCGCTGAAAAACCAGCCACACAGGCCTATCTGTCCAGTGACAGGAGGTGACAGGGAGGTGTCCACCTTGCGGGATGCTTAGGAAGTAAGACTATTATGTGCAAAGAGATGATAGTAGCAAAAAGGTTTCTCCCTCCAGTATAATGCTCCGTGATCAAAGTGGATGGACTTTGTTTTAGTCATATTTTGAGATTTCTCTGTTTTTGCTAGCCTGCGATCCAGTGGCAATTTAAAGAAGTAGTGACTTTGATAGTTGAGCAGGTTTCACAAAGGGCCTGCATGTCATTGATCTCTCATTTGGATCATCCAAAACACTTAAGATGATCATTACAGCTTTTAAAAGCTTCTCTGGATTTGCTGTGTGGATTGCTCCACCATTGATGTGTACAATGTGTTTCTTCATTATGATTTTAAGTCTTGGATTGTGTTGTGATTGTGACAGAACAAAGTAGCATATCAGTGATGCATATTTCTGTCTGTGGGAAGCAGTCAGAGACTCACCATACTGTTTTCCATGCAATGTCTTGCCATTTGAAAGCAATTGTTTGAAAGTTATAATTTTCCCAAGTTGCAATCTTAAGTGGTTTTCCACTAAGGCAAACTTCAGCCGCTCTGAAACCACGGCACAGTCCATGTCTATGCTCTGTTAGAAAATAAACAAATGGGCTTTGGAATTCAATGGAAATTCTATTTTTTTTGAGATTTCATACAATGGAAAGCATGCTTGCAAACAGGCATAACAAAGTCATTGAGACTGGGTAAAAGCATCAATGACTTAATGTCACGCAAACTTATCCCCTCTCAGTGCTGCCTACTGTACTTCTTTTACAAAGCCCATGTAATACTGACGGGGGCCACAAACACTTTTCTCATTGAAATAATCTGTTAAGTCCATAGACTGTATAAGTGATGGATGTGGCTACCATGACAACATGCAGTTGTTTTTGGACTCTGTTTTTGAAGCCTTTTTGTTCATTATATTGGCCGATGTCATGTTGTTTTTGTGGAGCCAGAAGTGACCATTTCTGGATGACAGGTTTAAGCTGTGGAGGAGTGAGGGGTGGATCTGACTTACACACTGTAGTGACCGGCAGAGACAACTCGCTGACAGACTGTCACACAGGCAACCCCCCCTTAAAGATACGTAACTTTGGGCTTTGGCTCCCATACAGTTGTTCAGGATGTTGAAATAAGCAGTTGAGACCAGAAATGTTTTTTGTACCAGGCTGTAAACATGTTTATATCTGCTGTTAAACTGGGCTTTTTAACATGGAGATCTATAGAAATGTAATCTGTTTTGGAGCCAGCCTCAAGTGGTCAGTCGATAGACTGCAGTTTTTGGCGCTCCCGCAACAGTGTAGACGTAGGAGTCCATGCATTGCCTGAAAATAATAATTACAGTGTTTTCGGTACCTCAGAATGAACCGTACATACAAGGGTGTCCTCTTCTACAGAGTCCGTCATGTTGTTCTACTAAACACTGGCTCTAGATAAGGCCTGTTGTGTTTTCGCGTCAGCCACAGTAGTTCTCCTACACGCTTGGCACACGGGAGAAGTTTAAGATCTGTAATCTCAGAAGCTACTGAATCCTACTCACTGGACCATTAAATTAACATACAGTTTTCATAGAGTTTAATTGTATTGACATCTATCTGGCTGCTATCACCCATTTATTGTTCTGTTTAATTATTTTCATTACAAATAGAGTGCCCCATGAACAAGACCTAAAACCTGGTAATGAGTTAGCATTTCGGCACCTCCAGGTCCCACGTCTCAAAATCCAACAGTTCTTTGAATGGGTTTTTGGTTGCCTGAAATAAGGTATGTGGTTAACACAAGCAATAAAACTTTCACATTTTGTTCTACAACATCATATATGTCAGTAAATACCCAACTCATGAACTTTGAAGCTTAAAAAAGTTGGTTGCTAAAAATGGCTCAATGAGACTACATAATGTCATCAAGCCGATATGAGTCAAACACAGCTTGTTGTTGTGGTGACATGAAGTATTTAATTTGGCTTCAAATCCTTCAGAGTAGTGTTCTTATGCGAAGATTATTTTGCTGAACAAAACATGTAAGTATCATAAACATTTTTTAACCACAGCGCTTTTTGTCCTGCAATGATCCAAAATCCAATGGAAAAATCCCACATGCTTTTTGAAGACGGAACAGGCGGATGCTAACTTCCTGGTTGACCTACAGAAATAGCGATCTGTGTAGTTTAGTGATACATACCTGTAAGAAAAAAGTTAATAATAGAGTTTGATTTTATTGAAATCTATGGGACTGCTATCACTCATTTATTGTTCTCTGCCAATATTATCATTAATAGTAAATTATCATAAAGCTGTGTAATGGCCATCAGTTGTTGACATTAATCTGTTTAAAGGTTTCATGTCAAGTCAAGTCAGTAGCCTATTTATTTAGGGTGCACAATTACAAAAGGGTATCAAGGAATACTTCAAGTCAGGGGTGTCATACATATGGCCGTGGGCCAGAACCGGCTTGCCAAAGGGTTCATTTTGGCCCTCTGGATGACTTTGCAAAGTTTGATTTCAAAGAAGTCATTAATACCAGAGCCCAACCTATTGTATCTCAGACAAATTAAAAAGTAAATACAACTAAATTGAGAGGAAAATGTCTTTATTCTTTGATTTTTTTCGGTTGCTGGGAAAAAAAGATAATACCTGACAGTGGTACATTTCAGTTGAGGACATATCTGACTATATACAGACACCAAAATCAAGCATTTTTACTGCATAATTTAGAAATATTCCAAAGTAAAAGTCCAACAGTTCTATCTTTAAATGTGTTCAAATTTGAAAGTCGGGGCGCTATAAAAAATGCTTTATAATTCCTGACAAGACGAAATAGTTGCGTTCAGGACATCCCAAACTACACTCATACTGAAAATGAAGCATTTTTACTGCAGCCAAGTTTGGTAAACTGTAAACTATCAGATGGATTTACTGGTCTCGGTCCACTTGACTGCATGTGGCCCCGAACTTAACATGAGTTTCACACCACTACTTCAAGTAAATGGAAACTGTAATTAAATGATAGATTCCCGGCTTTAATGTAAAACGCAGCCTGCCTTTCCTTGTTGTGTAAAGGGGTTTTGATGTTTCTGACACCACGTGAAGGCAACAGCACTGCTGCGTCACGTTGGAAGAGACCAATCGGATTAAACTGAGTTAAAACACGCAGGCTCACTCCAAAGAGAAGTGGGGGTTTCTCACCTTAAAATTTCAAATAAACTCTGATCATTTCCAACATAACACACTTTCGTCAAAATATAACTTCGTATAGTGCGCTAAAGTCTTGTTTCACAACGAATTGCGATAAAATAAATACGTTTGCGAGGCTGCAATAACGTGTTGTCATTTATAGACTTGCTCGCCCCCCCTCCTTGTCTGCTTTTGGTTTTGACCGATCCCTCTCTGTCAGTTTCAAGTTGCGCCTTCTCCTCCGCTGTGTGGCTCCTTGCTCTGGCCTTAACGAGCATTACCCTCTTGAAAAAATACACCACCTCTGTGGATTTTACGGGGAAATCTGTATCTACACACGGAAGATGGATTCTTCTCCGTCATACACGGGTGGATTATAAACAAGCGGGATTCAGAGGTAAGAAGAGATGTTGGTCCCGATCGCCTGACAAACACGGTGCATTTTGTAACGTTACCCTGGGATCCGTGGACTGCACCTCTGCACGTTTGGGAATGTCACGGTCTGCTGGTTTTAATACAACAGCTAACGATTTAACTACGCGGCCCTGTAATAAATCTGACATTTTTATCTGCATTGTACACGCACGCTGCTGTAATGGTGCATCAGTGCTCCTCTGCCAAGCCCGTTTTTAATTGAGTTTAGCTATCAGCCTGTTAAGGACTGAAGGGGATAGCCTGTGGAATGTGGCGCATAGTGGCAATATTTACCTTCAGTCAGTCATACTGAACTATCCTCATCTTAAACACAATGAGCTGAAAATATTTTTTTTTTTCTTGGGGTTTTGACTTCATGTTATTGACAAATATCATATTGAATTATACAGATATGCCTCATTCAAATAACTTGACATCTAAGTTTGTGAAGAGTACTTTTGACAGCATGTTTTTTGTAATAACAGTCATAACTGAATTAGGTGACAAACGTTAATTATATGCATTTGATGGGACTCTCAGGTGAGGTTAGTTAGTTAGTAAATTAGTCATGATTTTAGTGTCATGCCATTTGTGGGATGGGCCAGAAAGCATCACAATACCAAGCATGTGTTATCTTCCGGTTTTACAGATATATTATGGCCACAGCTCAATTTATATCATGGTCGTGTTTTGTTTGTGTATGAAACATTTATGTTAAGATTTTATTACGCCATACTAGGGTTGAAATAGTAGCCTTTAAGATTTTTATGGTATTGTAATTGTCAAAAAAAATATTGCAGTTTTACAGTATTACAGAATTATTATTTATTTATATATACATTAGTAGGGATGATAATTAATCGACTATCAGTGAGTGGGTCCTTAAGAATTTAATGGAACATGTGAAATTTAATCGATCAATCAATAGGCTATGCAGTGCTGTCAGAGTATATGCAATATGTAGCCATGAGCTTTGATTGAAAAAATACATGTGGTAATATATGAGATAAGTAAAGTCATTTTTTCAAGTAATGATTAATGGAATATTCAATCTTTGATGCATTATTGATGCATTATGTTCAAGGCAAGGATGTAGATGATGTTGTTGCTTTAACAGTCTGAGGGATGAGGGACAAGTTTGACCTCATGCTATAATGAGTCACACTTTAAGTCTCTAGTGATGCATGCTTTTATTTGATGCGTCTGTTTTTGGTCTTGTTGAGTGACTGCACGCTGACTTCCATAACAGTAACAATACCATATTATTCCAGCTGACCCAGATTTGACCATACATCACCACACAGCAAGTCAGTCTGTGGCTTAGTGGAGGGGTAAGGTCCTGACCTGACAGGACTGAGACTCTTATCCTGTCTGCAGACTGATGAAGCGTTTGTCGTATTGAACAGTGATATTGACTGTAGCAGCTTTAATGCTAGATTTTGGACATCTCCTCTGAGGTAACAGGGTGTTGCGAGTCAGGCAGACGATAATTGGGATGTGCCGCCTCTGTCAAGACACATGTGCTTACATAACTCACGCTTTCCCTCTTAAGAGATCAGGATGTGGAGCAGAGAAGGAGGAGGACGTTTGCTTGGTGGCTGACTCAGCACAAGACAGAGCTGGATAAGTCTGCAGTCTTCAATGCAATGACAGGATTGTGTTGGACTGACATTTGCAGTTTTGTGGAAGTGGTTAGACTGCGGCACTGAATCCCTTACGATTTAACTATGTAAAAATGCTGTGTGAAAAAAAGCCCCAACACATTGCTTTTTATGTCACTGAGGTGCGAACAAGAGTCTGAAACATAATTTGTCAATCTTGTCCATCCATTTCCATCCATTTCCATCTGTTTTGAGACAGAACATAATAATATTGCAGTATCCTTGTGATAGGGTGGACTCATGCATTATAGGATCTAAATAACCTTAAAATTCTGAAAATTAATGAATATTTTATATTTATGATTAAGACTGATGTTGGTTTAAAAAAAATAACTGAATGAGTGTAGAAAATAATATTAATTTATAACATTTTTTTATAGCCTGATTTTGAAAATTGCATCGTGTGCATGGAGCGGTATGACTGTAAATATTTGACACTGAATAAAAAATAATAATGTGTAAAAATCAATATTGCTGCTAATCACTGACATTACCCAGCTTGTGATAATCACAAAAAAATCTACATAGCATGTAGTATATTGAAAACAAATCTCTTTTTTTTCATCCAAAAACATAGTGGAATCATAACAAAATTATGGCATTTAAACTGCCCAGCATAACACGTGAGGCTTATTTAACTTTTGATTTTAGATAAAAATGCCATCCGCTGCATCTGTGGAGCGTACTGTGGATATATAGAGGAAAGAGTGAAGCTGAGTCACTCTGACCTCTTGCTGACTGTCTCTCAGAGGGAGAAAGTGAGTTCCTGTCTAGCGCTGACCCCCCCCCAGACCCTACAAATTACCTCAGATTTGGAAACAAACTGCTAGATGAAAGGTACAGAGGGAAGGAAGTCCTCTGTAGGCAGCTCCTGCTGCGTCATGGGCGGCTGGATGTACCCCGACTGTCAGGTTTTAGCTTGGAGGTCTGTTGCTGTGGTTGACTCATGAGAAGCTCGCTGGGCTTTCATTGATGTCAAACCAATGTGCATACTGTGGTCTGCAGAAAGTCCTTAAAAGGAATCAGTAAGGAGATGCTAATGGCATGGTGTTAACAGTTTGAGGGCTGTGTCCTGAAGCAAGCACTTACTGTAAGGAAATCAGTGTGTTGGAAGACCGTTTACCATGTCTCCCCTTCAACTGTGTCCTTAACTGAATGAGGTCATGTGATGATTAGCGTATTCCTGAGAGTTGAGTCAGACACTCATTGTAAAACAAATCATCCTGGTAAAAGCCATTAAGACACCATTAAGGTCAGTAGGTTACTGCTTTCAGAGAAAACCTAAGTCAGAAAGTGCCATCCCATATCCTGAAGTTTTGAGACCCTGTAAGGACATGTGAGATGATTGATGAGTTGCTATCTATGTCACCAATCTCTTTCCTCACTCACCAATACACTCTTTAACTTCATGTAGATCCATTTGTTGCACTAAAGACAAAGCCACCGGTCTAAGCTGTGTGTGACCCCCCCCCCGTCCATTTGCTTTGGTGATTTCTTGCAGCTTCAGATTAAAGTCTTACTCTCTGGCTGTTGCTTGTACCTTGCAGGTCAGAAGTAGGGCAGTGTGACAAATGCATTCCTGAAGCTAATGAGACTGTTTACATTTTACCAGTCTGCTGACCCTTGAACGCTATAGGGGAGCCGCACAATCTAACTTTCCCCTCTGTGTTTGACGAACGACAGCGATTGTTCAGGACTTAACGCATTTAAAACACAAAGAAAGTTAGTGCTTGAAGTTTAGAAATGTCAAACTGCTTTTATAATGTGGCTGTAAAACAGTGTAGAGAAACAGCTCATTGGTGACTCATGAATTGCATCTTGTACGTGATATCTGTCATGTGTCAAGTTATGCCCATCAAAGTTCCAGCGACACGTATCCAAATTATTGCAGGTTTATAGTCCTAAATGGAACTTGCATTGACTCTTTAAGTTTCATTCATGTGAAAGGTGCTGCTTATAGTGAAGAACCTAAAGACAAATGTGACCCAGCTCTGTAGTTTCCTTCAGTTCGATGGAAGTTTTCTGACATTTTTTTAGGTCATTGTTTGCTAAACAAGTTGTTTGTCCCCCAACAGTTGTCCCCCACCTGCCCAGTCATCCGTGACACCTCCCATTATGTGCGAGGTTAACCACAAGATCCCCCATGTTTTCACTCTTTTGCAGTCGTGTAACTGTTTTCTCTGCTCCTTACTTTAACCCCTGCCACACCAAACCTAAAGTTAGCCATCTCGAACATAATACCTAAACACAATGGAACCATTTCTAGGTGTAAACCGTTGACTACTCAAACAGACTCTTTACTCCATATGTCAACTTAAAAATCTTTTAAGGAATGTTTGAAAAACAACTGTTGAACTTTGCAAACAGGGGGCCACAGCTCAACTTTGGTCATGTGATTTTGTCATATTTGTCTGAGCTCTGTGTGTGTCACCTGCTGACGGTCATGCATAGTGAGTGCATGAGCATTATAGAAGTTACTGCTGCCTTAAAGGGACAGTTCAATCCCCAAATCCCAAAAACAGATTTTTTTCTTACCTGTAGTACTATTTATTTATCTAGATTGTTTAAGTGTGGCTTTTCGAGTGTTTGAGACGTCGGCTGTAGAAATGTCTGCCTATTCCGAAGTATAATGGAACTAGATAGCACTCAACTTATGGTGCTCAAAGTGCCAAAAACACAATAGCAATGTCACTTTAAAGAATTCATGACTTGATACTCAGGATAATTGAGTAACCTTGTTGTGAGCCGTTTCATGTTAGAGCTATTTTGTGTTTACTGACCGACCAACGTCCTCCCTGGCTAAGCTGTAACGGACGATTTCTCAGTGATGCTCGGAGATTTGGCATGCATGCTTCCTTCTGAGGGGTGATACGGATGGCGGGTGCAGTTTGGTAAAAGAAAATAGTTCCTACGTGAACCTGCTCACAACAAGGTCTGCGGATTATTCTGAGTAACAGGGCCATGATCTCTCATATGAGAAATTGCTGTTGAATTTTTCACATGTATGTTTATTTGCACTTTGAACACCACAAGCTAAGTGCTGTCTGGTTTTATTATATTGAGAAGGCAGACATTTGGATGGCTGATACCTCCAGCATTCGGGAACGCATACCAAAACAATCTCGACTGATAAATAGCACTAAAGGTTAGAGGAAAAATAAGTCTTTTTTTATTTTTGGGGTGAGCTGTCCCTTTGAGCTGTTTAATATCCCTCTGAGAAGAATACATTTTCAAAGTGTCATACTGACTGATAGTTATTGAGAAACAGATGATAATTCTGCCTTTTCCACTACTCGCCTGTTGATGTCTGAACTCTGGGACACATGATAAATCAGCCATGTCTCTGTACTCCCACAGGCAAGAGAGAGCACTAATACAGGTGTTTTCAAGCAACAGGTAGATGTAGCCTGATAGATTCACTGTAACTAGTCAGGTCTTATTCTGATACAGCAGCTTTATCTTCTGACACTTACATAACAGCTTGTCCTTTTTCAGCGATTAGGCGTCAGGAAGCGTCTAACAGCTGCTCAGCCTATAGTCGTGAACCTCCCTCTCATGTCAGGCCCTTTCACTCCAGTAAACCGTCCGTTCCTCTAGAGACCACATCATATTTCACATTCACTGTCTGTGTGGAGGAGCCCGGGGGCCTTGTAATCAGCCTATCTGGACAAGAGATGGATTCTTGTTTGGCAGGCTTGATGGAGAAACAAGCCCACTAAATGTTCTTTCCCAGAAGAAAGTAAACAAACCTACACAGGCCTTGTCTCCTGGTCATTTTCCCATCAGAGTCTGTCTGAGAGTCAACCAAGTTGTTACCTCTTTGACGGTAACGACCTGTGAATCTGAAGTCTTGTCGCTGTAATATTAGTATGAGCAGGTAATTGGAGGGCTTGGGTTTGTGCCCCCATGAGACTGTACCTGCTTAATTATACAGAGAGATGCTAAGCTTACACCTGCTTCAGGGCCGCAGCTGTCTGAAACACTTCCCGGGACTCACTTTCTGAATTTACCAGATAATAATCTTGTTAATTCTGACAAATGAGAATTTTATTCAGGGGGTAAAAAAAACCAGAATATTTTAACACAAAACCTTTTCTCAAAATCCTGAAAATAATATTGTTGATTCAGAAAAACAGGGCAAGTTTGGATTTAAAAAAAGTATATATATTTCATTGTGTTTTATTTATTTTTTCAAAATGTACAAATGACATGGTCACAAATTGACAATACAAAAACACCAGTTTACATTATTTATTTTTGACTTATTTTTTAACAGACAATAAAATAAATGAGCGCTTAAGTATTCAAATAAAAATGTTACTACTGAAATGAAGTACAATTGAATTAAAAAAAAAAAGAGACAGGTTAGTATTAACCACAATAATATTGTCAATTTTAACAATAGGGAAATCATACAGTCCATCATAGTCATATGGGATGGGATATTAATTTTTATATTTTCTTGTGCGTAATTTTTTTTTTTCTCAGGTGAATGCATTACACTTCTGTAGATTATAAATCAGTTGCGACACTGTGTCTTGTTGTGTCTCAGTTCTTCGACAATGAAAAGAATTTCCTGTTTGCATTCATTAAAGCTGGGGACTTCCCAGTGTGACTTTTCACACTGGCATTAATTCATTGGGGTTCTGCTTTCATCTACTCCACCTCCTTTCCTGTTAAACCTCACTGTCTACATATGGAAACATACAGCCAAGTCCTTTTCATCTAGTGTGAAAATCAGTGCTGCACCTGTCAAACACTTGATTTGATCACCACCTGCATCTTGTAATATGTGACAGCAGGGATTAAAGTGTAGTCTGGGAGGAATCTGTTTTCATGCTTTCTTCTGTAAAGCTTTCAGCATCATCCTTCATGACTCTGTGTGGGTGTTCAGTTACCTTCCGACTGGATCAGCTTCAGCCCTTCACAGAAAGACCGACCGTCCTCTGGTCCTGAGTGCGCTGAACTATTTAGTGGATCTGGCACGAGGGAGATGAAATGATTGAGCAATGTGAGGCTGGAAAAAAAAAAACTTACAGTGCATATTCTCACGCTACTGTCTTGATGTGCATGTGTGTGCAATCTAGACTGTATTTGGCTCCTTCACTTTGGGGCATATTTAGAGGTTGTCTCGGCGGGTTTGACATCCAGATGGGGAAATAAACAGTTTGGATTTTTCACAAGTCATTACATTCCTCTAGATACTTCATACCTCTAATATAATTGCAGCAGTAATGCAAGAGCGCAAACAGTGCATTTCTGTAAAGTAAAGACAAGCATCAGATGGAGAGTTAAGAATGCACTCACTTGCTTAACCTCATACCAACGAAGATAGCTGATATTTGTGTACCTGCTCTCCACAGTCCTCACTTTACAGTCAACCGATAAGGTATCCTGTTCTTCACTCTGGTTGTTGATTCAGGGAGAATATAACCTAGTTCTCAACTGCAATTGGAGCCTTAAGGATTGCGAGCTCCCTGCAGCTGCTTTCCTGCACTCTGACAGGCTGTCACAAGTCCAGATCTGAGCTTTGAGTCCTGGGGAAAGGTCAGAGACTCTGCAGGTCTACATAGGGGATACAGGTTGTGTTGGCGAGTCATTGTTGATGCAGAGAGCACTGCCGGTAGCCCGTTCTGCTGAGTCCCTCATCTTACAATCCGCACGTCCTGCAGCTTGTTTACCATCTAAACTGCTCACAGTGGCGCCCACGCACTGAGATTAGGGAAAGCAAGTGTGGATGTGACAGGATTACGGCTTGTGCTGGCTGTGTGTCACTGTTGCATGTCCCGTCAAGGCTTTGCATGGCAGCCATTGGGTTCTTTGATCTTGCTAGACAATCAATCATTATTAAACTATTTATAATGATGAACTGATGTTGGTAAATCTGGAGAGAATAATTTTCAGAATGTTGGACAAAGAGGGTCCACATGGTAGACTACGCCTGAGACGTTGTTGTTTAATAATATTGTTTTCCTGCTTTCCACTGCTTATTTAGATTGGCGTTTTTTATCTGAAAATTGTAGTGATGGACAATATTGGATTTTTTGCTGATATCCCATATGCCGATTATAAAAAAAAAATCCATTTGGCCGATAACCGATGCCGATATTGATATATTCGCTGCAGTGGAATAAACATCTTATTATTATACACTCTTGAAACCACACTCATGAAATTGCAATACATCACAATACAATGCTTTTCAATGAATGTAAAATTCATTCACTGTGTAAAATAAGAAAAATACTTTAACATCGGGTTGATGTTATGTACACGTTCCCTTTATCAATTAAAAAAAAAGAACTTTGGTTTGTTATATTAGCAAAAATCAGCTTGTTGGCCAATACTGACATTTAATTTTAAAGTATATCTACCAATATATCTACCAATAGTGATGATGTGTAGAAATGATTGTGTATCCCTAGAATATTGCAGTTTTTTCTGCTGTTTCTATCATGTTAGCCTGACATTAGACTAAACCTTGTGTGTAGGGCTGGACAATGTGGAGAAGATATCGCAGTATTTTTTTTACTAAAATTCTTAATATTGCAGTGATATTTTAGGGTTGAATATCGATGCTTTCACAAGTTATTTGTACATTTTGATTTTTGATAATGATCAGTGTTGTTGACATAATTGCTAAGTAGGTAAAGGCAAATAATAGCTGGAAATCACCTCACTTTACTGTAATGCAGCCTTTTAAACTAGGAAAATACAAAATTATATTATGATATCCAAAATGTAAGCTGATATCTAGTCTCATATCACAATATTGATCCATTATTGGTATATTGCCTAGTCCTACTTGTGTGTGTGTGTGTGTGTGTGTGTGTGTGTGTGTGTGTGTGTGTGTGTGTATACCCCACACCTGTAAATTGATTTCTAAAATAAAAGAAGAGACATACTGTATGCTCAATGACATCTATCACATTTCTTCATTATTTATCTCCTCTGGCAGATGTCAGAATCAGTATTTCAAGTTTTCCCCTTTCGACAAATGTAAGAGGACAAATCTTTACTATTATAACAAGTATTCACGGTATCATAACCCAAATTCCACATTCTCAGCCCAGTCAACCCTGGCAAATCACACAGTGTCAGCAGTGGGAGTATCCGTCCATTTCTCATTCTTTCTTTGCTAATTTCCAACCTGCCTGGTTGTTATATTTAGCAGAGTCCACACAGACTGGAATTCTGTCTGTTTGCTGAGCCACTTGAAAGTGTAACTATTAGCTTTGTAATTAATACGGGGAAGAGAGGAGAGCTGCAGACTTGTACTGTAGTTTCCCATGGCCTGCCAGAATAAGAAACATGCCATGGGTCAGCCTCTGTGTATTAAATGTGTGATCTAGTTATGAGGCCTTCGATGGTTATTTTTTTTGTCTTGGCCTGGCTGTTTATGTTCCTGTCCATCATCCCTCACGTTCGAACACGCAGAATGGTGAAGGAATCAAGTCGAGATGTTTGGTGTGTGTGGAAAGAAATGGAACCACTCTGATTGACGTGTTAGATGTGCATTATAGGCCTTATTCCTGTCTAGCTTTTGATTATTTTGATAATTATTTTCCAGTAGATTTCTTCTGTGTTAATAAAAGTTGAACAGGTCCTGTAGTCAGTCTGAGACATCCTGTCCTTCTCCCCTGCGTGCCTCCATTCCACAACGGTCATGACTAAGCCTTGGATACTCGTCTGTGTTGACTGTGTTTGCCTACTGCTCTCAGATTACACTCCCTAGTTTGCAGGGAAGGATGGATCTGAGTATATGAGTAACCAGATACATGCCTCCATCTTACTACACACTCTGGTGTGAAGTATGCAAACCATCAACACAGATAACCAAATGTTAAAATCCATGGAGATTTTTTACGAGCAGTACGAATAAAAGCTGTGCTTTATTGTGTTTTTGCATTTTCACCTTCATCCTCTCATGTGGTTCTCAGTGTTTATGGCTTCATAGCTGTGGTGGCTGCTCCGCTCCTGTTATGAAAAGCATGAAGTTGAAAGAAGTTGTATTTGAGTTGGGATTTGAAAGGTTTCCCCTAAATCAAATAGCTGCGGCAAGTGCTGGCAGGCCGCTCTAATCGCCCATGTTTGACACCCAAAGGCAAGCAGCCTGGGCACAGACTCACACTCCCCTGAAGCGGTCTCTAATATGAATTTCATATGAAGACCCTTTGTCATCAGTAAATATTCTGAGTTGTCTCAGACTGAGATTTGATGTTAATTTTTTCTTTGGCTGTGCTGGTTTGCACTTTGAAACCAGTCCATTTGAAATCCCCTGTCATGGTTGGAATGGGTCTGATTTAGGCCAGTTGATACAGAAATATAATATAATTCAGTAAAGCCTCTCTCTGTTTTTGTGTGGTTTGATGCAACATAACTGAGCAGGCTTGAATAAGAAATGATCTTGTAGTACAATCATAGAAATAAAATGAATCGAAATGATATTAACCTGTTTGCTGTGGTCATTTGACAAGCACTAATAAAAATGGCAGTTGCTGTGAGTTGTTACCATGACAACACACATCAGTGGGGGCTTAACACTAGTTTTAGAACGCTGTTTTAGCCTAATCTTACTCATCTTTTTCTACAGAAAACTACAACTGTACACCAATCCCTGTGTCTCTTTCACTAAAGTAAGGCTATTGTCAGCTTAATTGCCTTAATTTATCATAAAACAAATTCAAACTTGACAGAAAGAAGGTAAAACGAAAAAAAACCTCACCAGAACCACCGTAGTTTGTTGTGTTCGTCATCTAGTTCGTTAGTCAACTATGACCAACTCTGGTTTGGTTGAGAAAAAAAAGCAACACATTTTGTGCAGCCCTCTAGTGAAAAGGTAGGTAGTGAAAACCACCTTTACCTCTATTTATGTACAGCACATTAAAGCACATATCATCCACATTATTTAAATTTTCTCTTTATTTCTCTACTTTTTTCTTGTGAAGGATGGACTGCATTTTTAAATGGCCTCTCATGAAGCAATAGAGAGGCTCCATTTGAGGGGAAGCACACAGTGGGTTGACGGGAAAGAGAGAAGATGGCACATGGTACCGATAATGAGGCCGGCAAAGGAAGATGCCGCACGCACACGTTGTCCTGGTTCACTGAGTCTCAGAGCTTTGCAGACGTGATGAATTTGACTGAACATGATGTTTTTCCACTGCGCTGAGTATTAATGTGTCAGTCTGCTCAGCGCTTAAGAGACAACAACATGGAATTCATATGTTTATCGGCTCAGAGGCTGATCTGTTTGCTGGAGTCGGTGAAAATCTGCATTGGCTGTGGGAGCTAAAAATGAAGTGCTCAGCTGCACAGCGCAGTCGGACTGTAAGAAGCAGAAGTGATTCAAAAGCCAGATGGTTTGGAGATGGCCTCTGCCAGAAGCGAGTTGCGTTTCAGTCAACAAATGTTTGTGAGCTCTGAGGCTTTGTGAATTAGAGACACAACTGTCTGCGCTCCTGTCAGCTGCTTCTGTGTATACGAAAAGCAGAATTAGTGGTTTGCATAGGGGCATAATGAATATATCTGGTCAATAACAGATATCAAAGGACGATACACAGCTATTCATTCACCTCACTGACTTGAGCGTCATGTGTATTATCGTTCTTTTGGCATGCAGTAATAATGTTTGGAGTGAAGATCCGTTATGATTGAAATTTCATGTAATAATGTTTCTACCAGTTTTTGATCTTCTGGTTTTTACACTTTCTACACAGCAGTTTGTAGACTTAAATCTGAATAATATCTTTCAGACTTAGCTTGCGGCGTTTGACCCGAGGCATTGAATTCCCTTCTTTTGTTTACAGCGGCGGTTTACAGGGAAGTGCAGTCATGATGAGCGTCCCTGACAGAGCTTCGGTTCTTGTGATATATGATGAAAGAATGCACTTGGAAGAAATGACAGGCTTATTCTTTTAAGTGCATAGGAAAACAGCCCAATTTTATGAACGGAGTTGGTTTTGTGCATCTTACTTACACCTTAGTTATTATGCACAGCTCTACACAGGGACACACACACACACTTTGGGATTGCTGTGTATGGTTCAGACTTTACATCATAATTTTGTTACCCAATTATTCCTAACATTTGAAAGTTTGCTTTTTAATTTTAGAATTAATGATTGCATATAAAATGGACATGTAGCATGATGATAGATAGCTGTAGTGTTTAAAGTGATCTATGAAAAAGTACAAGAAAGGACAGAGAAACAGGTGCTGTGATGATTCATCTGTTATTTTGTTAAAGAAGATAACTTGGGCTGTATTTTTTTGATGGTATTGAGAATTATACCATGGCGTTTTTGCTTAATACACGACTTAAAAAATTCAACAATCGCCAAAATAGTTTTAAATTAAATCCTTGTCAAGTGACTTAACTAACTGACTGACTGTTTCAGTGTAACATGTAATTGCTTGAACTCGTATGAATTCTGTTCTGACTGAATTTTAAAGCAGCAGTTTGCTTTCTGTCTAAGAGTTGGACGAGAAGATTGATACCCATCTAACTGCTGTATGTTAAATATGAAGTTACAGCCAGGACATGGCTAGCTTAGGTTACAGACTGAAAGCAGGGGGAAACAGTTAGCCTGGCTCTATTCAGAGGTAAATACCACTAATGCTAAAGGTAAATACCACTAACAAACTAAATTTATTTTGCTTGATAGGTACAAAAACAAAGTTTTTCGTACTTCTTAAGCTACAGGATAATGGTTGTGAACTTCTCTGAGTTCCTAACCTAAATATTCTGCACATAACAACGAACAAATAATGGACAGTAAAGAGTTAACTGCTCCATTTTTGTTGGCAGTATGATGTATTTACAGCCTGCAGGCAGTCCCTGAATAGACCACACCTGCTGCTGCATTTCTCTGTAATTAGCATCATAGTCAAACTATAATGCAGCCATCTCCAGTGACTTATCATAATGAGTACAACCGGGATCTTAAGGTGATCATTAACTGCCGAGAACAAAGACAAAACAGCAGTTGTCTTAAGACAAACATGGATATATAAGCAGAGACATAAAACAGTCAGATTTAGCTGTTATTGCAGGTTTTTGGAACTGGTAAATAAGGTGCAGTTTGATGGACTTGGCTTAATGCTGTGCTTGTTCATCCATTATTGTGAAGGCATCCTCTGATCGAGGAGCAAGATCACATTGCATCCTGCAGACCCTCCTACTCTCTGCCAAATATCCTGATGGATGAGAGGAGGAGATATCACTTTCATCTCCAGGGTGTCCTCTGAGCATAGCTCATCCCTGAGTAGGACACTGACAAGGGACAAAATGCTATTTGAGGATAAACATTGATGCAGACACACTTATTCCTCAGTGCAGCTATGGCAGATGAGCAGTTCTTTTAAAATTTGAGGTCCATTATATTTCTGATCTGATGTATCATGACAAATAGGGTCTGTTACAGTATTATTTGTTATTAATATCATAATACAGCAATAAAATGGAAATTTGACTAATTTTAAGATATGCCATTTAGCTCCGATAATTACAATTATTTAGATATTAGTGGGACATGTTTTGGCATACATTAATTTTAATGTAACAATTAATTGTAATTTAATCATAATTGTATAATAAAAATGTATCTTTATAATAACCCCAAAGTATAGTCATTAGGTTAACTGATTAATTTAAAAAAGAAGTTAGAATAATTGAGAAAAAATTATTGATAGGTGCAGCCCTGCTGACCATGACAGCAATAAGAGAGCGCAACACCAAACTTCCTGTTCTTTGTTATAGTGACAGAGAAAATATGTTTTTGGATAAAATATTATTGTCTAATTTCTGTTGCTTTTATGTGTATTTTTTTAAGCCTGTGGTTTTGATCCTCTAATGAAAATGAAATTAGTCAGGGAGAATAAAACTGGAATAATGTGGCATTCCAGGTTGTTTTTTTTTAAAAAATTTCCTACAGTGAACAAACTAGCAAAAAACAAAAAAGCAAAACATACTACCAGTTGTGATTAACATTTACAATATACTATCCTGTTATTTATTACTGCTGGTAGCGACAGTGATAACAGTGCATAAATGCAGTGCTGTCAAATGTGTAGCCTAGTGGCCTAATCTCTGGCTCTATTTTTAGATTAGAGGATGATGTAATGCAGCCAGTAAAAAGCAAAGGCATGCTGTGTGTGCGTGTGTGTGTGCGCATACTGGGGGGTGGGGTGGGAAGGATGCTGTGTGTGTAAATTCTTGTGTGAATTCT
This sequence comes from Plectropomus leopardus, assembly GCF_008729295.1. Taxonomy (NCBI): domain Eukaryota; kingdom Metazoa; phylum Chordata; class Actinopteri; order Perciformes; family Serranidae; genus Plectropomus; species Plectropomus leopardus. The sequence goes on along the minus strand of NC_056473.1, from coordinate 20,898,073 downwards.
GTGAATGCGTGAAATCCTGGCTGCAGATCATCCAGATGTCAGGAGATTTTGAGTGTGCGCTGAGCCAAAGCTGCTTTGGTTTTTTTTCCTTCTTTTTATTACCCACTTAAAACCATTTTGTTGGAATTTTAGACTTGTCGAAGGACACAGGAAATAGTTGCTCGTTTCACAAACACCTCCCCCCCTCACTTGATACTATTTTTGCTGCTGCTCTGGCCAGGCATATCGATGTGATAATCTGTCACCATTCTCCGCCTAACAGAAACACATGGTGAGCCATTTACTGTTGAGTGAGCATAATGTGTCTCTGCAGGAGGCTACTATTATTCAAATTATAGGCCAGGTTTATTGTTGACATTAAGCTGAGTCAGGGTGTAGCATGTCACAGCAGGTCTGCATGAGCTGCACATCTTTTGACATCACACACACACGCACGCACTGTGACACAGCATGTAAGTCAGTAGTTGCATTTCCTTCAAAGAGCTCAAACTGTGTTAAATGTTTACTGCTGGCTTTCTCAGATGTTTGTCATAAAGGTATCCTCTCATCCCCCAAACTTGCCTTTTGCGTTGCCATAAACTGTGTGTCTTTACAGTAAAATGAAAAGCTCACAGAAGGAATCACTTCAGTTTCTGCTATGAACAGGGGAAGTAGCATAACGAGACTAAAGCTGGGTCTCGCAAAAAAGATTTGATTTCACCATTAAGTGATATATAGCCCCTCTGAAACCATCCTCCCAAGTTCCTGTTCTGTTTGATGTGTCTTGTTTTTTTAGCTATGGATTTTTGAGGCTTTGAACGAGGAGTTTAAGATGACCTGCATTTTTCTACCCTGCCTCATGAAGCAGGCTCAGTGCTGGTAAATTACGATCTCTTTTCTTGTCTTCTAAAAAACATCCTTTTGAAAAACATCAGCGGGGTCAAAGAGCAGAGTGTAATGCTGGGTTCACACTGGACGCGGAAGTGCAACGATATCTTAATTGTTGCACAGCTGCCCTTCAGCAGTCGCCCGGCCGTTCACACTAGGAGCACATTTCTCTGTGCCGGTCAGCAGCAATTCTCCCTCTCGGCCCCTTATGATCACATGCAGAGCTCTGTCCCTGCTTGCTTGTGTGTCTCTGGCTGTGTGTCTGTGTGTGAATGTGTGTATCTTTGTGTGTGTGTCTGCAAGCCTGACTGAATTATAGTGAACTGAATAGTCTGCTCAGCTCACAGCAGCATCTCGAGTCCATGTGGAAATAAACAGGAGCAGGCTGATGCCTGATGACTATTTGAGTGACGTTTATGTATTTGCCCTGCCTATTTTCGCAGTCACTATTATTGACTAGAGAATTAAGGACAATCAATGCAGTCATTTGTAATAAACATTGGCTGTTTTGATGACACCCAATCAATCAGAGGATCCCTATTGTGTTGGAATTATTAGTGTTGGTGCTGTGATACAGACCACAACTGCTGCACATGCAATTTATTTTTTACACATTTTGAAGTTCTTGTCAAGCCATGCATGTTCCAGAGTTTGTACGGTCATGAAAAACATAGAAAAGTCAAAGAATTTGCAAACAGCAATTTCCAGACCTGGAAAGTTTTTGGAAAACCAAATATACCCTAAAAGTTTTGTAAAAGTCATGAAATTTTGTTTCACAACCCTGTATGATAGCACATGATGTGTTTAAGGGCCATTGGAAATTTGAAAATTCAACAATTTCAGTTTTTACAGTTTCTGGCCATGTATAATTTTTGATAATTTCTTTTAAGAAAACATGCTTTTCAAACCCGCCAAAGAAAAAAAGAATTCCTGTGGGTTTGGAAGGCATGTTTTCTTCAAAAATTGGTTGTAAAATAAATACAAACTACATCCATTTAAAGTTGTATGCCCCTCCCATAAGCCAAAATAAAAAAACAGAATTCCCTCTCCAGTACTTAAAAATCATTTGACCATTTGACATGCCTCCTCCTTTTTGCCCCACCTCTCCCCCAACAAGCAGTCCCTTAATTATATGTTATGTTCTTACTTCTTTATTCCTTTAAATATATATATATTAAAAGCTATTACATAGTAATAAAAAAGATCTGATCAGGAGTATCAGTGGCCATTTCAGAGAATGTATGGTGTTTGGTAAAAATGAAAAAAACACTCTGGTGTTCGCTCATAGAGGAAATGATGTAGCATTTTACCTAAATGCTTGTAAGAGGCCCTTTCTGTCCGTGCTGGCACTGCAGTGGTCAGTCCTGATCCTGACTGACTGAGGCAGAGCCAAACCCACAGCCCCCTGTTTTCACTACAGTGAGGAGTTGGCAGGGTGTGAAAAGGAGGCCAGCTGACCTCTGTACCTGCCTCCCTTTCATCATGTGTTGCCACTGGGACCGGACCGGACTACACTGGTCTTCATGAACTAGCTCGGCATCTTGCACAGTGGAGTGCAAAGCTCAAGCGTTCACAGAGAAAGTGGCTGACAGTGAATATATTCATGTGTGTTCATCGGGATTTCGGTTCGTCCCGTCTTCACCTGATTGGTGATTGTGAAAACATTAGATCCCAAACATAAATATTAAACCTCAGTGTCTTGATCTGCATTTTCACTTAACATTAGCTGATGCAAGTCTAGTGTTATTTCCCTCACACACACTGTGCACTCTTAAAGGGGTAGTTTGACATTTTGGGAGACACACATTTACTTTTCTGCAAAGGGTTAGATGAGAAGATTGATACCAATCTTAGCCTCTCAGTTGGCAAAGTCTCTGGTTCGTTCCCAGCTAGCAGGAAACATTCCCACAACATTGGCTAGCATTACCTACAAGCTATAAAGGAAACATTTTAAACTAAATGTAGTTTTTTTTGTAGTTTTAGTTTAGAACATTTTAAAAGCAACATTCAGAAAGTGTTACTGAGAACTGAGATTAGAGACTTTTTTTTAAAATGAAAATGCAATGTAATGTGATATGTTAATAAAAACCAAAACAACAACAACAACAAAAATGCAAACATTTTCAACGTTTCTTGATGCTTATAGAGAATGTTAACCTAACTTTCTGGGAATTAAAAGAAAACTTACAGCTGAAAATGTTATTAAAACAATGCATTGGTTTCATTGTACCATTCTCAGAATATTTTTAGAACCAAAACTTGCTAGCTGGGTTTGCTCTGTGATGTTGAAGATCCAAGTGATATTATATCCAAGAAGTTGAATTTTTCTGGCTTAATTAAGCCCCATTAAGCAATTCAACAGAAAGGAACAGGGCCCCATCTCCAATGCTGTATCCAGCTTTCTTTATACATCCATGGTAAAGACTGGAAACAGGGAAACACCTACCCCAACAACACCTCTAAAGCTCACAAATGAATATGTCATGTTTTTTTTGTAGTCTTTACAAAAACTGATATGATAACATATTAATTTGTGAACCTAAGAGATACTGTTTCATGCTTTTATACTAAGCTAAGCTATATTACGATAAAAGAATGTGTACATGTTTGCCAAAATGTCAAACTGTTCATTTGCTGATTTGTGTTCTTTATCTAATTTACGCTAGTTAGTTGTGTGTCATAATTGCTGAGCAGCTGTGAACCTCTCACAAGCAAAGCAAGTTTTGCCATTGCCTTGGGGAGCTAATGCAAACCAGAACCTTCTTTTCTGGTCATCATTGCCACTTTTGTCCTAGTGCTTTCGGCATTTCTTTCATCGATCTCTTATCCATTATCTTCTTTTTATACTCACACTAATATTAAGTAATACTTACCCTTTAAAGGCGGCTTGTGCTGCTAAATACAGTCAGAGTGAAAGTCAGAGGGCTTATCAAGACATTCCCGTCATGACAGCTGAGCGAAGAAACCATACAACATGATTGATCACCCTGAGGGGGAAAGCGTCAAACACATAAAGTAGCACCACTGCAAGTTATAGCAGGTAAACCACCGGCAAAAGACCAACTCTCAGTATTTGCACAGGGAGCCGTAGCAAACCAGCATTTCTGGCTTCTTGAGACACTGCTCTATGGCCCAATCCTTTTCTTGAATGACCAGGATTTTGTTTTGTTTTTTAGTGTTTGTGGGATGAACTGGCTATTTCCTGTGTCTGGAGTCTGTCTGGAGTTAGTGGTGCCACACAGACATGTCTTACACACTTGTTCACCGAGTGTTTCCTGTTTGGCTTTGTGTTGGTTCAGTGCCGTTCCTGTGTCCAGCAGCCTCATTCCTCGACAGATAAGAGGTTGTTTGAGGTCATATTCCTGCAGAAGAATGACTGAGACCTTAAATGACCAGGTCTTTATTCTCAGTTGAGCTTTGATCGCTTGTCCTACCAGCCATCATGCGTGTGATTGTCTAGTTAGGAAAGATAGGGGCCCATTCATTAAGAGCCTGCCAAAAAAGACACTCTCAGCTCTGTTCCTTGCATTTAATTTAAGTCTCTGTCGATGTTGGAACAAATAGTGTTGATATCATTTAATCATTAGAAAACTGGAAATCTTAGAAGTTTGCTTTTTTGCATTATCTTCACTGAGTTTTATGTCGGTCTGTCTTGCGAACAGAATGAAGATGCCTGAGGCTGGGAGTTAGAGCCCTCCACCAGAGAGAGTGTCAAGAGCTGGGGCTGGACCCAGAGACCCCTGCCTGGGGGTGAAGGGCCCTCACAGCCCTGTGTGAGTGGACTATGGGGGATGGAGGCGCCAGTGCAACTGGAGGAGATGGGGTGAACAAGTCCCATGTCCTGTTTGACAACTTCGTCCAGGGGACCACGTGTAAGGGCACACTCAAGGCCTTCCAGGAGCTGTGTGACCACCTGGAAGTCAAGCCTGGCGAGTACAGGATCTTCTATCACAAGCTCAAGTCCAAACTCAACTACTGGAAGGCCAAAGCACTCTGGGCAAAGTTAGACAAGAGAGCTTGCCAGAAGGAGTACAAGAAGGGTCGTGTCTGTGCCAACTCAAAGGTAAGCGTGGATCACTGCAAACTGTAGGCTTCATTGAAGGGCTGTTTTGCTTCTCGGTTGCTTCAGTTCAGTAAGAGCTCAAATTTGATCCTCGATGTTAAGGAATCATGTAATGTGATGCTCATGTTCGCCAGCCAGACCGGTGTTTGATTGCTTTAAGTGAAAGGACACTGCAGGGACATATTTTTATTTCTGTTGAGTTCACTTAAGTTCACAAATCTGATTTGTTACCTCCTGCGGTTAGCAGTGACCCCAAAATAAGGGCTCAGGCTGATAAAGGGACTTTATTATTGTTTTTGGAAAGTTAATGTGTTGAATTGAGAGACTGTGATTTACAAATGGTAGTTCACTTAAGTTGACCAACGTCATGTATGACGTCTGGATTTAGCTTAGAGCTCACTCTAAAATAATGTAACTTGGCTAAAAAATGTCATAGATGAAAATGTTGCAAGCTCAGAAAAAAAGGAATGAGTGTACTTCGACTTGACTTATCGTACCTAGGTGATCTTAACTTACTGTACCTTGACGTTTATTGCCTTCACAGATTTTTTTTATTCTCTTCATGTGTTCCATCTCATTACTTACCTCATATTATTTGGCAGATTTTTTAATGTGAGCTAATGTTATGTTATATTATGTTATAGTCTCTTATCATTACTTATGTTTTCAGCCTGTGACAAAGGATGAGCTGTGTCCTAACTTTGGTTATCCATGTGTATGTTGTTTCTTATATCTCATCTGTAACATCTGTGTCACTCTGTATTTAGTGTCTCATCATTGGTGCGGGACCATGCGGCTTACGCACAGCCATCGAGTTGGCTTTCCTGGGAGCCAAAGTGGTGCTGCTGGAGAAGAGAGATGCCTTCTCCAGGAACAACGTGCTGCACCTCTGGCCCTTCACCATCCAGGACCTCAGGGGCCTCGGGGCCAAGAAGTTCTATGGAAAGTTCTGTGCTGGTGCTATTGATCATATCAGTGAGTACACTGGACGTGTTTTGCTCTCCTGTGCTCATAGGACATATTTGCTTGTCGGAAGTGATTGTGTCATAAGTACATGGAAGATGCACTTGTGGAATCTGTAGCTCATTCAGATGCTATTTTCTTCTCTGTATTGTGTTGTAGGTATTCGTCAGCTTCAATTAATGCTGCTCAAAGTGGCTCTCCTGCTGGGCATTGAGATCCATGTCAACGTAGAGTTCAAGAGTCTTATTGAGCCTCCAGAAGATCAAGAGACTGAAAGTGAGTCAAACTGCTTGAAGAAAAGCCAAAGAAAAATGAATGGAAACAGAACATGTGTTTCGTCTGTCAGAGACTCTAAGCTGGCTCTGTGAAAGCATTTCTGTCTGATTACACACGCTGTGTTTTCTCAGGGATAGGCTGGAGGGCTGAGGTCCACCCCAGGACGCACCCTGTCAACGAGCTGGAGTTTGATGTCATCATTGGAGCAGATGGAAGGAGAAACACACTACCAGGCAAGTCTGCATGCACTGACTGGGAGAAGTGCATTAGCAATGCCATTTTTTCCTTGACTAAACAAGGTAAAGCACAAACAACACTATTTGTTTTGCTAAACCAGCTTGGAGGTTAGTCAGAACGATTATGATCTCACTTGTGTACAGCTGTGGTGCGCTGCCTGACCTCACTCCTCTCCTCACGTATGAATGAGCATTTGTCCACATCTGTGTGTGTGTGTGTTTGTTTGTGTCTGGCTGCTACATCCAAAGAGAATTTCTGACGGCTCTCCCAGAAGAGCAGAATAGGAATTGTTGAATTGGCTGTCTGTTTCCTCTATGAGTGCTGGGGCCTCACACACAGCCACACTGGCAACGGGAACCCCTGTGGAGTAGAGTGCCATGACCCCTCTCTGTACTACTGACTGCAGTATCAATGAAGGGAAGCAGGGGGCTCCCCCCGGGATAACCATGAACTGCAATCACACGGCTTGAAAAACTAAAAATCTGTTTACGTTGTCATGATGCAGAACATCTGGTCGCATTTATAGCATACAGGGTGCAGTTTGATGTAAAAGCAAACATGAATCGTTGGGTTTAGCTCTTTGTTTTTGGATTCATGGTGTCACAGTTCAAGTCTGTGCCCCTGATTCCTGACCTTGAGGGCGGCTTCCTTCCTCGTGTAATTTTCTGCAGGGTTTCGGCGTAAGGAGTTCCGGGGCAAGCTCGCCATCGCCATCACTGCAAACTTCATCAACAGGAATACGACAGCAGAGGCAAAAGTTGAAGAGATCAGCGGGGTGGCCTTCATCTTCAACCAGAAGTTCTTCCAAGACCTCAGAGAAGCAACAGGTCTGTCACAGTTTGATTTATTGCATGGCTTTAGGGACTTATGTTGTTTTCTAGATGTAACACCCCAACACTGTAAAATCTGGAAAGTTAATCTTACTTGAAATAATCTTGGAAACTGATTGTCTTAAAAAAAGAAAGTAAATATAACTCTTAATTGTTTACTTTATATTTAAGTGTTAAGTTTACTTGTAATTAAGATGTCTTTAGTGAAATGACATTGTTCTTTCTAAGTGTTAACAAATACAGCAAACCAGGTTAGAGATAAGTTGATCATGACAAAGAGGATTTTGGCAATGATGACGTTAGGACAACTATGAGGTCTGTTCTGTTAACATGTTTAAGAAAATACAAATATGATTGATTAGTTTGCAGCAGATTACAGATATATAGCACAGTAAACTTGCTTTACTGAAGATACTAAAACTTGATTTAATTAAACTTGTCATTTTTAAGTTGCAACACCTTTACAGAATTGAGTAAATATAACCTAATTTTAACTGAACTTAACAGTTACCAGGCCTCAGCCCCAGCCCCGGATAAACGGAAGAAAATAGATGGATGGACAATTAGATATAAAGTAAACATAAATTAAGATAATAAGTATATTTACTTTTTTTCAAGACAATCAGTTTCCTAGATTTTTCGTTGCGAAATCAATTTGTCAGATTTCACAGTGTAGATACTGCATTAAAAAGTATTCTAATACTTGGAAGCACTGGAAATAAAGGAATAAAGGTAAATTGGGGAAATAATCCTGTATTTGGAACACATGTCTGCTTTTTTCAGCTCATCCAATTAAAATGGTTACAATTAGGTCCAATGCCAAGCCTGTCACAGTTTATTGCTGACATGACAATGTCCCCGGGGCTTTGGTTACGTGCTCTGAGTCGAATAATTGCTCCTCTAATGATGACATGACAGCCAATAAGGAAAACAATTGTGTTTGCTATATAACAATACATCTCTTCTCTTGGGCTCTCTAGGTATTGACCTGGAAAACATCGTCTACTACAAGGATGACACACACTACTTTGTGATGACTGCCAAGAAACAGAGCCTGCTGGAGAAAGGAGTCATTTTGAATGTGAGTGATCAAAATCCAGATCTAAGCTCGGTGTGTTGTGTTTGTGTGTTTAAGAGAGAAATGTTGCATCTCATTCTGTCTCTCTGTAGAAGATATAAAGGCTATATGCACCCACAGGCTGACAAAATCAGAAGTCTGTTCCTCTCTTTTATTTTTGTCTCACTCTCTTTCATTCTCTCAGTCTTTTATTCTCTCTCTCCTCATGGCCAGTATCAGCCTAATGGTCTAACCAAGCCAACAGTGTTCAGGAACAAACTGCCAACTCAAGCACACTCACTGAGTGTTTGTGTCCTCACTGTGCACGGTAGTTTCCTCTTCCTGGCCACTTTCCACAGGAAACAGGAAAGACCTTTTTACATGTCTGTCTTCATGTACAAATTTAACTGAAGGTGTGTTGTGTTAGTGTGGTGGCTTTTAGGATTTTAAATCACCTTAAAAGTCTTGCTTTTACAAACACAGTCACAGTCATCATTCTTCAGATAATCTTAGATGTGAGTGCAGTGCTGTGTGTGTTCTCATACTGAGCTGATGACATTAATGAGGTTTTGGTATAAACTAAGCCAGAGGGGATTTGGAGTATGAAGGCATGTGTTAATGAAAAGTCATAATTTAATGGTTTAGTAACTTCTGGGAGTTCCCTTAAAGTCAGAGATCCTTTTATAGCATTGGCATTGACTCTGTCCGGCCCCTTGGAAAGGAATAAAGGAAGGGTGGAAGCGATGGCATGAGAGCGGTGGGTCTGCACAGTTCAAGGCAGCACTGAATCAGAAAACAACCCTCATTCATATCTTCCACTACCCTGCCCTTCCCTTCACCGACCACCACCAGCCTGGCATAGCACAGCCAGGGAGCCTGAAGATGGAAGAATGTGCCTCTCACCGCCCTCTGTGAAAACATGTCACTTTGAAAGCATGCAGTGATTTGATGCTACATGTTGGAGCAACTTGTGAACTGCACAGTTCATTCCACTGCAAGTGCTTGGACCTCTTTGTAGTGCAGTCAAGTCTTGAAGGGGCTGTCAACTTCAGATTGTTCCTCAATTTACGCAACGTCACTGTTGCCGAATGTCACATATCCCTGTCACGAAAATTTATTACACTCCCCTTTTCAGTGTCAGTTATCTTGTGAGGGTTTATTTCCCCTTCCCAAACAGCTGAATATTTCATGTAGTCTGAATAACTTCTGAGGGCAATGTCAGTGTCAGTGTTTTTCTTCAGCTATTAACACACATTTGAATCTGGGTATCTAAATAATAACATGTGATCACACACCTTTGTGTTTGACACCTGATGTTAAAGATATACTATTAAAAACAATGTATACACTTAAACAGAAGTAATCTCTCAATCATCATGTCTGACCCACTAGAAGTGTGTGGTGATGTATTTTTCTGCAGAGACTCTGCCCTCTGCCTCTATTTTCTTATTTTCTGCGTTGGGACGTTAATGGGTGTATAACCCCACAGCCCTCAGGTGATGCCAGGGCTTTTAAAAAAAAGGTGGCGAAGAGGTGCTAGACCGTAAGCAACAGCAATCCAAGAGACACAGCTCAGATGAAAACATAAATATTGCGAAGTGAATCGCCAACAATTGTGTATCTGGAATTAGCTTTAACTTTCACTTTTGCTGCATAGTATACTTTTTAATGAGTGTTTTCAGTGTCTTTATTGTGCTGGTATTGTGATCAAAAATATGCAACCAAGTTTGGTTGAGCTGGCAGACTTTTTAGAGATATGGACTGTGTCAGGTTTTGGGTAGCAATGCTAATGTGTAGTAAAGTGTGTGTCTTGCATCATGATGAGTTTTAGTTTGAAGATGTGCTGCTTCCTGAATGGCAGATTATGAAACTTCTAACTGTTTCATCACATTTTTCTGGACATCTCTGCTTTTAGTAGCCTTCATCTAAATGCCATTTCGAATCTCTCTTACCTGTCCTGTAGGACTACGCAGACACAGAGATGCTACTCTCCAGGGCTAACGTGGACCAGGCTGCCCTGCTGTCTTACGCCCGTGAGGCTGCAGATTTCTCCACCAACCACCAGCTGCCCACGCTGGACTTTGCCATCAATCACTATGGCCAGCCCGACGTAGCCATGTTTGATTTCACCTGCATGTATGCATCAGAGAACGCTGCCATGGTGCGCCAACGCAATGGCCACAAGCTGCTGGTGGCGCTGGTGGGCGACAGCTTGTTGGAGGTGAGTGAGACGGCAGAGTTTTTAACGCTTTCCATGAGACTACGTTTAACTGTTCTACACTTGAAAATGTTCTTTTTTATCTTGTGTCACAGTTTCACAGTTTTGGTTTTCTATATATTTTGCTCTTCTGTGGCCATATTTGGTTATTGAATGTGGTGTTCACTGTCGTCTCCAGCCCTTCTGGCCCATGGGCACTGGCATCGCCCGAGGTTTCCTGGCAGCCATGGACTCAGGCTGGATGGTGAAGAGCTGGGCTCAGGGAAAAACGCCTCTTGAGGTTCTGGCTGAGAGGTGAGGGTGTTGAAATACTGAAATACAGAGACTCAATGTGCTCTTGTACTTACATTCTGTCACACGCGTGAACACACACACACACACACACACACATGAACACACGCAAACACACACACACACACACACACACACACACACACACACACACACACACACACTTTCTCTCTCTTCAATCACACCCTTTTATCTGTAAGTGCTTTACTAGGAAATGTGCCTGTATGTGATTGCAAGCTTCAGTACCGCCTCTGCTAGTGGTAATGGGATAAGAGGTTCTTGTACAAACTGATTGGAATGTGACTTCTCTGTTCTGCAGTTACTCTGTGCTTTTCAACAATGTTAATGTGTTGTTTTCATAATCTGTTGCAGTAGTTTCTCCCTATATTCCCCTCCAACCATAAAGGCCTTTACACACTGGGGCTGTGACGAATAAATGAGAAAATGTAAAATGGTCTCCTGCATTAAAGCTATTCATACCGGCAGCAATGCAACTATGCGACAGTTGCAACAGGTCTGCCATAGTGGAACACGCACAAACATTAATCTTGCTGTGAAAAAAATGTCTACTTTTCACCACTTAATATTTGCGTTATCTGTTACAGTGCGCATGATAAAAACAACAGTTTGACAAGCTGTATTGATGTACTCTTTTGAAACCTGAGCAAATCGGCATGGTTTCTTTTGAAAAAATGAGAAGGCAAGAGCAACAAAAAAAGAAATGACCCCTGCAAAATAAGAATTAGGAAAAGGAATGAGAAAATTATCTAAATTAGTAAAAATGAGAGGAAAAAAGGCAAACAAGACTTGGAAAAAGTGCTTAAAAATATAATTCTGTAATCTAAATTTAAATATGTAAGTTTGGTAATTGAAATAAATATAATGACTAGTATAGCTTTTATCTTTTCCCCCAAACATTTTCCCCTGACTTTTTCAGAAATAATATTCTAAATTTACTAATTTCTTGCAGTTTGTGGAACATTTCTTACCAAATAGCCTTTTTTTCCCCATGTTTTTGAAAGAAATCACACCAATTTGCTCAGGGTCCAAATGTTTAAATACTTGTGAAAGGCATCTAAAAGCAGCACAAGAAAAGTAGCGTTGCTCCAGGTTTTAAAGGATTTATCGCATGAAAAGAAAACACCCTCTTGTGTGTAAAGGCCTTAAGACTCAGCTTATATTGTGCATGTGAATATCTTTGTCTTTGCTTTAGGGAGAGTATATACCGTCTACTACCCCAAACCACACCGGAAAATGTCAGTAAGAACTTCAGTCAGTACAGCGTGGATCCAACCACACGCTACCCCAACATCAGCCTTAACTTCCTCAAGCCCAGCCAGGTGAGTCTGAGAGCCAGCACATCTAGCTGCCATCTTTTATAGGCAGCATGTTTGAGTTGTTCCGATACCGATTCCAGTATCGTGAATACCTCCAATACAGCTTAAAATGCTGGATCAGGTATCAGCAAATTTGCTAGGCTATGCAGTGATCTGATACCGCATAATTTATCAATAAACTTTAAATTTGTTTCCAATCTGGATGAAATAGCAGTTTTCACAGAAATCAGTTCTTCTTGGCTGCTCTAACACTGTAGCCTACTCACCGTTGGCAAAAATGTCAGCCAGTTGGCAATAATTTACACTGGAAACTCCCACCAGTAAAATACGACGTGTAGGCTCTTGTTTCAAGAGGTGGCACTACAAGTAGTGTTTCCAATGTCAGCACCAGCAACTTTTATAAAGCCATGCCATACTTCAATGATAGCAATCATTTAACATCTGTACAGGATTAGCAGTTCATAGTAGTTAGATTTTTTTTCAATGCAGTGGTATCTAATTGGTTCTCGGTATCGGCTGCCATGCAATTTTAAGTATTGGACTCTGTATTGGGAAGGAAGAAATGATATCAAAACATCTCTAGAATTACAGATATGTAATAATTATGTGTGTGTTGCAGGTGAGGCACCTCTGTGACACAGGGGAGACCAGGGAAATGCGCATTGAAATTGAGAATGTGATCAACTCGTCGACACCCAAGTTGGGCAGGAATGGTTTGTATCTTTTATGTGCTTCAAAAGGAGACTGTAAACTGAGTACTGGAAAAGCAAACACTCTTTGATGTGCTGATTGATCAGTGTAGGATTTTTGCTGCAATCACTGTTGCTGAAATGTAATAATGAACTATTTTCACTCTAGACAATTGCCTGCTTGACAAGCAGTTGCAAGGTAACACAAAGACCAAATGCATGGTGTTGCTTTTCAGGGCTTCCTAATAGTTTTAACAGTTTGGAAGTCTACCTGCTGTATACTCATGAATGAATACTGAAAAATGAATGGTGTTATGAAAGACCTTGTTAATGGACTGATTGCAGCCTCGGAATATTTTTTTGCATGCACTAACTCGGTATAATACTTGCATTTGAGCTCCCTAGTTTTATTCAACTTATAATGTCTGTTGAAGCTGTTTTAAAGGTTTCCCGTGAGTTCTGCATCCTCTCCTAACCTCTAATTTGCATCATTTTCCTCCTTTAAAAATGTTCTCACAGTTCATAATACTTTCTCATTGGCTGGTTAAAACATGTACTAACATGGATGATGACGCCATGGATGACAAAACTTTACGATCCTATGCTCAGCCTTGCCTGACCAAGGCCATGAGATTGCCCAGCAAGAGATGTGTAGTTCTGCCCAGAAACAGTTTATATTTCTTTCCGAGCTGAATCCACGTTCTGTTCAACCTGCTGCTTTTTACCATCAAGCCTTTAATTTTCTTTTCCTGCTGCACCAGAATCCATAGCTCGATCCAGTAAGCTGCTGAACTGGTGCCAGAGGCAAACCGAGGGATACAGGAACGTTAACGTAACGGACCTTACGATGTCTTGGAAGAGCGGTCTGGCCCTGTGCGCCCTCATTGATCGATACAGACCAGACCTGATGTGAGTAGCTGAAAATAATACACGCAGAACATACATCACAAGTTGTTTTGCAAGAAAACATTTGCAAACTCATTTTGCCAAGGTTATCTCTTTGTGGTTAGAGTTAAAGGGTTAAAACGTTTGGGATGCCTGGAATAACTAGCCCGCTGTGTTTATGTGCATTTGTTAGTAGCAAATGATGTTTATTGTCTGGCTGGGACCTTGGTTTTGAGTAGTACATCACTTTAAATGAGGTGACAGCTACCAGTCATAATGGCCTCTTTGGGTCCTTCCTCATATCCCGACTTCCCCTCCCACGCACACACACACACACACACACACACACACACACACACACACACACACACACACAAACACTTTTCTTACCATTACACACTCTATAAACACACAGTCTCCATCCGCATTGCCTAATGTAGTTTGTTACTCTCTGGAGGCAACGTGGCAATTAACATAATAAGCTATTAGTGTCTGTGTCCTGCCTGACCTTTACCAAGTGGTGCAGCAGTTGTGCTCTGCTGCCTTTGATTGGTCAGATGATGGTAGGAGGGGAGGGAGCGTGCTGAGTGGACATACCTTGGGGAGAGCCACATTCACGTGTACGTATGTAAGAGATGGATGGTTAAGAGGGAGTGAGTGGGCCTGATGTGATGTTCTGGTGCTAATGCTTTTAAATTGACTCCTTGTGCAGTTGAGATGTATTGATGACTCGTCTTAATGGTATTTTCAGCTACAGTATAATGACATTTACGGTAATGCTTTCCACAACATGTACAGTAGTCTGTTGTGCAGAAATGCTTCTTTATTAGTGTTATTGTAGACTGAGTGTCGGTTAATTTCTACAATATCCAAAGCTTGCAGGATGGTTGTGGTCAGAAAATATAGATTTTCCCCCCTCTTTTTTGCTGATTCATCACGAACTATGACAGCTATTTGGTTTGTTTGTTTTGTTCTTCATTGATTTGGTGTGGAGGATAATCATAAAGAATCTGCTATGTCAGAGTTACTGTGCAAGTCTCATTTCAAATTGCGTTGCGCATCAGGAGATCACCTATCATGTTATTTGGATTATATTAACGAAATTTGAAGCTGCACTAATCAATAATTTTATATTAATAATGGATTTAATGACTGTGTAATGTAATATAGTTTGCTCGTAACAAACCCACAGAGTTACCGCTCTGACTCTGCAGTTTCTGTCAGCTTCTATTGCGCTTCAAACCATATTTCAGCTCATTGTTTTCGTTTTAAGTCTGCTCTGCAATTGTTTTGTTTGACTCTCACTGCCCCAAGCTTTGTTTCCAGCCACAACAGACAAAAGTAATTAGCTGGTGAACATCTTTAGAGCATTCAGCATCTAAAGATCTAGAAATTCCCTCTGGAGTTAAGAGCAAAATAGAGTTTAAAGGAAAGTGAGTATTTGACTTAAATTGTCAGGTGCAGAGAAGCAACAATTAATCAGTTAGTTGGCAACTATTTAATTATTTGGCAACTCATTTGATAAACAATAACTCAGTTTTTTTAAGGAAATAATATCAAGATTCTCTGATTCTAGCTCCTTAAATGTGAACGTTTTGAGGTTTCTTAACTCCTGTATTTCAATGAACTTGATATCTTTGGGCCGTGGACAAAACATGTCATTTGAGGACACTGACAAAGGCTGTGAAAAAAACCTTTTCACCATTTTCTCTGGCCAGAAACATGACTCTAAATGAATAACGGATGAAAATGTTGCACTGTGATTTGTTAATATGCAGCTATTTGCATACAAATTTGTCAGCTGGGTAAAACCATGTAAATGTTGTATTCACAGCTTGTTTCTGCTGCCTCCAAGTGGCCAAAAATCACATCTCAGTGCAACTAAAATACATCTTAATGGCTCTTACTGCACTTCTACCAACATTCAAACACATTATATATGGTGTAATGCAGTTCTGGGACTCAATTTAAATGTTATCACCTTACAATAACAATACACAAAGTAGATAAGAATGGAGTATTATAATGCAAAAGTAACATATTTTTCATTCTCATTAATTCATTTATAATACCAAAGAATCGTAGTCTAATTTGATGTCAATATCTGTCAAATTCAGTAGTGAATATGTATTCAGTATGTGTGTTTTCGGGTTACATTAACAGGAGCAGCAAAGATTTAATATGTTTATTAATTTAGTATGTTTAATATTTAATAATAATTTAATATGTTTTGAGATGAATGCTGATTGATTTATAGTTACCTCTTTCTATTTGTTCCCTGTCTTGGTCATCACATTTACCACACCATTCCTACCCCATCTCAATTTTTTTTTTTTTTTTTTGGTCTCTCCTCTGTCTTCAGAGACTTTGATTCCCTGGACGAGCGAGACCAAGAGAAGAACAACCAGTTGGGTTTCGACGTGGCGGAGAGGGAATTTGGCATCTCGCCCTGCATGACTGGCAAGGAGATGTCTTCTGTGGTAGAGCCAGACAAGCTCTCTATGGTCATGTACCTCAGCCAGTTCTACGAGATGTTTAAGGACACAGTGCCACCCGGAGGTGAGTATGGGTAATGCAGTAGAGCTGCTGCTTCTGTTACCTGGTTTTGGGAGGCGTCTGTAATTACAGAGGTGTCATCCTCTGACAGATGCTTTGAGAACATAATTACCCATAATACTGAGAGGATTTAAAGTTTTTCTTTGTGGATTTTTGCTCAGACAACCACAACTTGAGTCCTGAGGAAAAGGCAGCGCTGATCTCCAGCACCAAATCTCCGATATCCTTCCTCAGCAAACTTGGTCAGAGCATAGCAATATCCAGGAAGCGAAATCCGAAGGTCAGTGTCTGCCTGTTGGTTACCGTTGATCCCTCTTTACACTTACACTCATTGTTGTAGCAGGAGTGAAAATAACTCTTGACTTGTCATCAACAGGACAAAAAAGAGAAGGATGTGGACGGTTTGGGGAAGAGAAGGAAAACCAGCCAGTCTGAAGATGTGAGTAGTTCTGACAGCAAAGCTTCTCAGTTGTCGAGTTTGTGATTATTGTTTGAGCAGCCTATTGGGCCAGAACAGGGTAATTAATCCCACAAGACTGACAGCAGCAGGCAAACAGCTTTTATTGTTTTTCTACTTTCTCACAGGAGGAAGTATTGAGGAGTGGTCGTGACGACAGACCGTCTGTCCCAGCCATCCTGGCTGAGAGAAAAATGGACTCCTCTGCTACGGGGAACCACAACAAAGTCAAAGTCATGGCCACCCAGCTGCTTGCCAAGTTTGAGGAGAACGCTCCACAGCCTACGGGACTCAAACGACAGGTACAGAGGAAGTCATGCAGCAAAAAAATCTTTCCACTGAAAAAGGTTTAAGCAATAAGGAATAGATGGTCAGACTTTAAGTTCTTATTGCATTGTGGTTTGTTTATTCTCACCATGAATATCTTGGTGAACATATAGATTAGACACTGTATGGCAGGACCTCCAGTCTCATGATCGACGAGCTGTAGGCCGCCGTATTTATGAGCCGAGGTCCAGAATGCTAATATTGGTCAGGCTGGGTATTGTTCCCGGGTCACGTAGGCTGGCCTCACAGTGCTGACTGGGCTTTGGAGGCTCGGGTGAATTGGTTCGCAGAGCTTTGGTTTGCTTGCCGCTGAGAGTGTGGGTGGGAGGAATGGGCTACGGGAACACTAGACAGTATTGTTGATGAAGAGAAAGACAACTCTCAGCTGCTGCTGTTTCAGAAAATGTCTTTTTACTGTGTGTCTTGGAAAGCCGATTCTGATTTGATGTTTATATATATATATATATTTAAGGTTCTAATGGTGTATTGTCATCAGCTACCTATGAAAAAGCTGATTATATCATACTATTACTAAACTTATCTTATAGAACTTGTAGATCTGTGGTGAAGGCTCAGAGGATTTATATAGGCTGAACAGTGGAGCAGTTTCTCAGCTGAAGATAATTCATGCACACATTTGTTATTTCCTCCCTTTCCATCTATTATTCATATACATTCTGCATGCACGATTTGCCGTTTAATATCTCTAAGTGCTATTATAAATACCACATAGCTCTCAGCATGATCTCCTTATGACTCTCTTTCATTTCCTTATTAGTTGTGAACACATATTTGCCAGCCATTGTGACTCCATCCTCCCGTGATTCACTTCCTTCTTTCTGTATTTCTCTCTCCTCGTTTCATGATGCCTTGCATGGTTATTCTGTCCTCTTATTGGCCACACTCGCTCATCTCTGTCTGACCACAAAGGGGGACTCTCTGCCCAATCTGGACCAGCTTTTGCCCCTTACCCTGCCCCAAACCCCTGTGAATGAGCCAGTGCACCTTGCGCCTGTCCCAGCATGGAGAAAGGTAAAGAGTGGAAATGCCCTGACCTCGTCCCCATAGAGACTAATGACTAGGCTGACCTTCTAACCATGTGTTCCTGTGGTGTGTGGTAGTTGGGGAAGCTACTTTGTGCTGACCTGTACTAGTCTGAGCCTTATCTTCTCTGTAGAAAGTGTGCAGATCTTTTGAATGGAATTTAGAGGGATTAACACAATTTATCTTGTTGTGTGGTTAACAAACTGATTTTTTTTGTAGCTTCTTGATCAAATAGACTAGTTTTGCAGCTTTTTTTGTGTGTGTGTTTGTGTGTGCGTGCGTGCGTGCGTGCGTGCCAACGTCATGGTCACTCCTCCTTGCTTCTCCTGTCCTGGCTCAGAGACGCACACAGCAGCAGGAGCAGCTGAGCATTCGCTACAAAGAAATGATCAAGTGTCAGACGCTGCCCAACAGAGGGGAGCAGGTATGGTTAGTGACGCTGGCCTGGTAGTTCTCCAACTCCTTTCACATCCCATTAAGTAAAGATTCACCCCCTCCACAGATGAAAATGTGTTGCCTTTCCAGGCCAGAAGCAAGGGGAAGGGAAGGTAGCTTGGAGCTCATTATACAATCACAAAACTCTGCAAAACATCCTGAGACCAAAATAAGCCCCGAGCAAATCAGTCAGCAAATTATGAGTAGTTTTCAGGTGTTTTTTTATTTACTCTAAAACCTTGGCAGAGGGTTCCCACAGGTCCTCAAAATCCTTAAAAGTTTGTAGATTTGAAGCCTTGAAAGTTTATCCACACAGACATAGAAATGCTTGGATTTATATATGCAAGTGCCAATCTAAAAATGAAGTTCTATTTATATTTTTGTAGGAAATAGGCTACGTTCCACCGTCTGCATTTCAGTCTCCCGCAGTTGAGTCATTGTTTTACGTACCACCTGCCACCACCCACACAGCGTGATTTAAGTCCTCACACATTCAAGCCTCTCTCTCCTTGTTTAAAGTGAGCTTTGAGCTGTGAGCTCATTATAAAAATTCTCTGTTAAAAGGACAGTAATTATACTGTGTTGGGTCCTTAAATATTAGCAAAATGGGCCTGGAAAGTTGAGAAGTCCTTGAATTTGTTGTTTAAGAAGGTGTGAACAAGTGTGTGCTGAATAAGGTTAGTCAGATGAAAGTAAAAATGACACAATGCCCAGTCATAAAATGCTGACAGATAAGAAAAATGATTGCATAAAAGATTAGCTCATAAATAAACATAGATGTCAGCTTTTGTAAGCAGTAGTCAAAGGTTCCCTGTTTGGATTTCTTCTGAACAAGCAAAGCTCTATTGATGTTCATTTTTCATCACCAAAAAGCTTTGTTTGTATCTTAGGGGCCCAACAGAACAGATGAATACATTGTTTGGGCTTCTTTTTGATTGGACATCTGAATTGTTTATGTCGATGTTTTCCAATCTGGAGTCTTTTTCATCTGCTTTTCGCTGGTGCGTTGCCACTTTGCATGTTTCATTAATGCCACCTGTCGATCAGTGGAGCAGTATAAAAAAAAAAAATTGAGACCAGATGAAGAGAACAGCAACAGAATGGGTCTCCTTCCATGACGTCTACCTTCCCCCTCTTTCTTTGAGTCATAGAAAAGTTCAAAGTGCAGGCCAAACTGTGGGAGCAGATAGAATTAAGCTGCTATCTTGTTGGCCACAAACAAACCAAACCTCGTTGGCGTGTTGAAATCTAGTTTACCGTGACATATGATCCAGTGCTACATCCACTCCTCCAGCCTCAGTAGGAGACCAGCTGTGGCCTGCTGGCCTGCCTAGTCATCATCCTGCTTTACTGTCCTCTCATGCAAATAATGAGAGTCTGCACAGTAAAGTGCCAGCACTAGTTTTCTCCTGCTGATGCTTAGAAAGTTGTCTTTTCTTTTGTCATGTCACTAGATTAAGCATTCACCTCACAGACATTGATTTAAAGCTTCAAACTCTCCTCCTCTTCAAATGGATTTAATTCACTGCTGTTCTTGAATGTCCTCTCACTGCACAGTAAGTCTCTGGCTGCTGAGTAAATTAGCTTAGTCATTTGTAAAGACTGGAAATAATCTTGATAATCCTAAGTACTTCTTTACACAGAGTGTTTTGGAGAGAACTTTTTAAGCCATTCTTATATCAAGTGGTCATTTTTTATATTGGAAAACTTTTTAAAATACTAGTCTTTAAACTTTATATCACCAAGGTTTATGACAGCACCGGTGATTTATTTCTCCTTGTGGAATTTTCTTGCTGACAGCTATTGGACTGTATTTATAAGTGTTTTATTTTGCCACATACACTTTGTGGCTGATGTGTTTATCGGGGGTATGTTTATGGAGATGTGTGTGCCCGTATTTCAGGCATTGCTAACGGTGCTTGTAGTGTGAGCAAGTGAAGTGGGACCCCGCACTAATTCTAATAACCAGCTGGATTACTAAATTTGTGCTGACGCAAATCTTTTTAGACATAATTTAATATCGTTTTATGCTTTGGAAAGCATTCAAATATATAAACCTGCTGTGAATTACAACTATCATTAGTGTGTAGCATATTTACTCTCAGCAAAACCTCATCATTTCATCATCATTCATATCATCTTCTGCTGAATCTACTGTTCCTGTCCCTCATCTCTCAAGGCCAGAAGTGTTGCGGACCAACTGTCCAGCTCGGGCTCTCGGAGCTGCCCTAAGAAAACCATTCTGCTCCCTTCTTCCTCCTCCACTTCCTCGCTCTCTCTTCACTCAGAGGTGACACGCAGTCTGCTGTATCTGTCTGTTTGTGTCTGTCTATCTCTGCCACAAATCCATGGCAAACCCATCTAGCGCCCATTTGCTCCCACTTTCCCTTTTGTCCTCTAAAAGTATCCTCTCTAATTATGTCTGCTGTTACTTAGATTTAACTTCAGTATGCAGCTTAAATAAAAACAAAATGCTGCATTTCCCCAATTGAACTTCCTAGAGAGGTTACAGTCTTGTTTACTTCCCTTTGAGTGGGTAGAGTGTGTATCAGAGGAGTTGCTTGTTTTCATGCTGAAGGGTATGTTGTTGTGATGTGACGGCTTGTAAATAAATGTAGACTCAGGGGACCATGGGTAGTTTTAACTTATTGCCAGGCACCGTCAGAGATTCGGCATAACAAGCTGTTCTCTAGCAACAACTGCTTTTGTAAGAATCTGTTTATGCCCAATGCAAACCAGAGTGTTAATACAGTATGTGTGTGTGCTCATTTCCACCTTCAAGCATTTGCATAAAAGTCCAGAGGAAGAGGAGCTCGAATACTACGAGATGCCTCTGAAATACGGGGTAGAGTAAATGAGTGATTGCATGGATGTGTGCTCATCTTGTTTTTTAATGAGATAATTGTTTAGTAGCTGTAAATGGGCTTTTTATGGAAGAAATCAGACTTCTCTTACTATAACATACACCCAAAACCATCATCAAGTCTCAACAAAGCTTCCTTGGCAGGAATGGGAGCACACGACAGACCCCAGACCCATTCACATACCTGGTATACAGGAGAGGGCTGACCGTCTAATTTCCAAGTTTAAGGGCAAACCCCACAGGCCACCAAAGGTGAACACTGTGCATGGACTTTTTACGAGAGCATAGTTTCCGAAGATTTATTTGGTTCATTTCTTAGCCTGTGTTGCATGTAAAGGCCATGCTGTTGGTGTACTTATGCACAAGTCTAATTCCTTCTTTCAACCGTTCCTCTTCCCCACCTGGAGCCTAAGAAAAAGCCGTCCCGTTTCTTTTTAGAGCAGTGGCACTTGTCCCGCAGCCTGGCTGAGAGTCCTGGCTCACCACTATCCTCTCCTGACTCTTCCAGAAAGGTCAGGTTTAGCTGAGCGGACTGAAACTCTAACACGTCACTCACTGCAAAATAGCCTGTTATGGAGGTTTTTACTGTTGTGAGCAAGACCTTACTTGAAGCTCTCTGTAGCTCGCTCAGTTTCTGTTTATTTATCTTATGTGTAGTCTGTTTTGCGAGGGCTGTCTCCTAGATAGCGTCACTAACTGAAGGGCATTGCTTTCATCGTTTACCCTCACAGGCTTACGTTACTGCTTGAATTAAAGGCTGACAGCTGGAACTATGAAAACAATGGCTTACTAACCATCTGTGGTCTTTACCACAATGACAAGCTTTTTGGAAGGGGGATTGTTTTTGGAAAATAGTAAAAGGCAAAGAATAAGTACATTTTCCTCTTTGTAAATCTCTTTTGTGATTGAATCATCTATTTTTCTACAGGAGCCAGCAAGGCCTCTGCACTCTGATGATGAAATGCCCATTTTTGTGCTTAGTATTCAGGAGAGGGCTGAGCAACTTGCCTTCCAGCTGGAGGGCAAGCGGGTTAGACCACAGGTATTAAAGCTGACAGACAGATCAGTCTAATATCTACATATATCATGATCATGAAGAAAATTAAGTTTTTGGGAGACTTTTGTGTTGGTCAGCTTTACTTTTTTAAGAGCAGACACCAAAATTGTCCATGTATTCCCAGGAGATTGTTGATGGATGAAATATGACACAAAACAATATATGTGGAAAATGACAATTGGAGACTTCGTTACTATTTTTTTTCCTTAAAGAGATCTAAATATAAACTTGCTCATAACTGCAGAGCTGATATGATGTTTTGTCTTTCAATTGCATTAAAGGATAGTTTGTGAAAACAAAATAACAGCTAATTTAAAATTATCACAATATTGCTAGTGTCCTCCTTTTTTTAACTGTATGGAATAAAAATCACATTTACAACAATAAGGTAAGTCAATCATGTCAGAGTATATGGGCATGAGTCTGACTATGAGAGGAAAGAAAAAAAATAGTTCACAGAAAATAAAGAAAAATACAGGGAATATTACCAAAAAGAATAAACATAAAGAACGTGGAGGTTACATTAAATGCAAAGGAGCTAGTGTGTTTGTTAAGAACCTCTAAGGGAATAAAGCTGACCAACAGACTGCTCTTCCAAAAAAAAAAAAAAAAATAGGACTAATAGGTTTATTTCAGATTGTATGAAACAGAAAAGTTCATGTTAGGTTTTTCATTTGTTAAATTAATGTTTTTTAAAACTTTGAACTCCTCTTCTCTCTCCCTCCTTTTTGTGGAGCCTAAGAAAAAACCCTCATGTTTTTTTATGGAGCAATGGCACCTGGCCCGAGCCCAGTCTCCCCCTGACTCTCCCACCTCCAACACCTTGAGACAGGTAGTCTTTTCATGCCTGGAATAAATGAAGTGTGGCGACGTTAACACACTGCACCTGCACTTCACGGAGCTGCATCGTCTCACTTAGTTACACAAGTTGCTCAACACGACGTGAGCTCACCTGAGACTTGCTTTGAATGCCGGCTGCTTGTTGTGAGATATTAAACTCATTTGCAACTTGTTAATTGTTGCTGTTGTTGCTGTGTTTACTATGCGGGTGAGTAATCAGTCCTCATGACTGTGACTCTATCTGGACAAATATCAAAATATTCTAGCTGGCATGCGTTTGAACTCAATTATAATCCTACAGTTATTATGCCAAGGGAGTCTCTTGTAGTTGTTTTGGATTGGAGGAGTAACTTGGCAGCAAAAAATCTCATCTAGTGTAATTCCCATGTTGATGAGCACGGTTTCAACAGAGGAGGGGTAACAACTTTGCAGTGCAGAGGGACCGTATTGCGTGATCAAATCTCATCTAAAGTAATAGTTTTCATGGCTTAGGTTTGCTCCATACAACCTACTGACCTTAATTCTTCCCCTATAGGGGATGCAGTAGCTGCTTTGAGTTTAAATAGATCTAAACATAATCCTGGTATATATTCATTCTCTTTGAAATTTGAACAAATTGGCTTCATTTCTCTCAAAAACATGGAGAAAGAATAGCCCCCCCCCCATACATTTTATCAAATAATTTTGTAAATATACTAATTTCTCGCAATTCTTGGAACATCTTACCAAGTTACTCTTTGCCTTTTTCCATGTTTTTGAAAGAAAATAGATATACCAAATGTGCTCAGGGTGCTTGTGAAAGGCATCTGAGAGCAGCACAAGAAAAGTGTTGTCGCTCCAGGTTTAAAAGGGTTAATCTAACGGTTTCACTGAACAGCCGCTCGATTGCAATAAACAAGTTTGAACGGTCCCTTCCAGCATTTTCTTGTCTGTATTTATTTGATGAGTAATACAACAGTGCAGTGTGAGTGCCTCTGTGTGTGTGCATGTGAATTAAAAATGCATGACTGCTCCACTTGAGTGTGGAAAAGTATTCTCGATAAACGGTGATGTTACAGAAGCACAGGTCCACTCGCTAGCTGTTACCTGTCATGATGTTGGATTGCTTGATCTCTTTTTCTGATGTCCCAAATCCCATAATGCTCTTTGTTGGCAAATAAATGCACAGTGGAACATTGCTGTTTGAGCTATATTTGATTTTGCAGTTAGTTTGGGGCTGCCGGCACATCTAAACGCTTGATCCGTCAAGCATGGAATTACGGCTTTGTCATGTCTAAAACTCCCGTCAGACACTATAGTGTGTGAGCACCTTGTGTGTTTAAGCTGTCCTCCTCCCACCTCCTCCATCTGTTATTTTTCTGTTTCATCCATCATTTTCTAATGTTTGTCCACGTCTCTTTTCCTCCCCTACTGCTGTTGATAGCGCTATGTAAAGATGTACACAGGCGGAGTTAGCTCATTGGCTGAGCAGTTAGCCAATCAGCTTCAGGAAGATCCTCAGCCCCTACCTGAAAAGAGGGATTTGGTAAGCATGCTGCCCCGCTGGGGTTAAAGGCATGTGGCTGCACAGATCAAAGCCTCACCTGCCAGAGAGTGTTGTTTCATACACTGATATGTTGATCATTGATGTGTTGCCACAGTTTAACATTGATCCTTCTCCCTGTAGCTGAGTGTGTGTTTGCTCCACAAGTAACGGCTGTTTGGGATACTGTGGTGTTTGTAGATAACCATCGCTCTGTTGTGGTATTGTCATTGGGTTATGAAGTAGCTCGATACCCAGCAAACACAGACAGCGGCCTGCTGTGTGATGTCCACTAAATCTGTCATGTGTTTGAGCCTCTCCTCTAGTTTTCTTTTCTTTTCCTTTCTTTCCTTTTTTCTTTTATTTTATCTTATTTTTCCTCTTTTCTCTCCTTGTCTCCTCTTTTCCTCGACTACTCTTACGTCCTCTCATTTTTACTTTTCTCTCCTGCTTCTCTCCTCTTCCCTCTTTGTGTCTCCTCTCTCCTTTTTTCTCTCTGCTTCCTTCCCCTTGTCATCTCTCTTCTCATCTTCTTTCTTACCTCTGTCCTCATCTCCTCTTGTCTCACCTTGTCCTCTCCTCTCCTCTTCTCTCCTCTCCTCTCCTCTCCTCTCCTCTCCTCTCCTCTCCTCTCCAAAAACTGATCAGTACTTTGTCCTTCCGCAGGGCTCTCTCCGAAAAGAGTTCCCTGTCAACATCGGTGGCAGTGATGTGTGCTTCTTCTGCCGAAAGCGCGTGTACGTGATGGAGAGGCTGAGCGCGGAGGGGAAGTTCTTCCATCGCAGCTGTTTTAAGTGTGACTACTGTGGCACAACGCTACGACTCTCCTCCTACGCCTTTGACGTGGAAGATGGTAAGACTGATGTTAAGATAACTTTCCTTTTTTTTCTTTGTGATCGTTGCATCTTTCATGAAGTTCCTGAACATCAACTGCAGCCAAAATGAACTGAGCTTGTCAACAAACACAAACATAAAGCCAAAACAGTCTGAGTAAAGAAAAAGTGCAAGCTCAGTTTGTGTTTTTTAAACTACTGTCTGTACAACTTGAAAATGTGTGACTCTGGTGCTCTCCAGTGGTTGTATGAAAAAAAAACGAGACAATGAACTTCACAGTCTCCCACTCCACCCACGGATACTTCCCAGAGACACTGAGATGAATGAGCTGAGAGCAACAAACAACCGAGTTTCACCGTGCCTGTCTCATATTTGTACAAACAGAAATGTAAGCCATCAGAATAATTTTAAAGAGGTCATAAGTTCTTGAAATTTCAGTACCACCTGGCTTTCAAAGGAGCAGTGTGTAAGATTTAGGGCGATAAAGTGGCGTCTTTACCATGAGCGGTATTATCCGTGGAGGTTTCTTCATCTCCAAAACAAAGGACCCCATGATTTCAACTAATAAAACACTGAGTAAAGCACTTTCATGTTAAAGAATTCAGTGTTTTTTTCAAAGCTCTTGTCACATTGGTGCTTCTAACTACGATGTTCAATGTGAAAAAAACAAAAGGCCCTTTCAAGAGTCAGTATTTGTTTTGTCCGTTCTCGGTAGAGGATAGTGAGGGATCCCTCTTCCAGGACGGACAGACGAGCAATAGATGTCGTAAATAGCAAATGAAATACAATCATGGCAAAAAAGGAAAGAGAGAGAGAGAGGGGGGAGAGAGGGGGGGGGGGGGGGGGGGGGGGGGGGGGCACAGCAATAATAGAAACAGATACATGTCATATTACAATAATGGTAGGTGTGAAATTAGTAATTGCTCTCTATGATGATGTTGATAGAGATAACAGTCTCATGCATATGTTGAAAGGGAGGTGTCCAAAGGCAACATCACAGCATCGGCGCAACCAGGACCAGACCACGATCAGGGCGAGCGGGGGGCACAGAATCAGTACAGCCACAGCACGAGCACAACCAAAGGCGGGGTCGTGGCATCAGCACAGCTATCACCACAGTCAGGCACAGTCAAGGTTACGGCCAGGATCCAGGGAAACTAGGAAACAAGGGAGCAGGAATGCTCCCGAGAGGCAACAGGATTAGCGTAGTGCAGTTCAACAGACCCAGGCTCTGTAATCGCGAGCCCCAGGTAGTGAGAGTACTACATGGCTATCACAGAGCTAAGCTAAGCTTGCAAATGGCAATGCAGTTAACAGACATGCATGATTTCTGATGGCGGCATTGAGAAAAAACTCCTTAAAACTCCTGGAAGTTAAATTCCTTCAGTGTTCATTGTGCAGGAGGTTTTTGTTGGGAGCTAAATTATCTGCAGAGGCCTCCTCCTCTCTGAAATAAATGGACCCGTCTGCTAAAAAAAACGGAATAAAACTATTCAGTGTTTCTCCTGCACTGTTTGGCATGTCGCAGACAGGCTGTTCGCCCAGGGCCTGCTGTGTGTGCTCACCTTATTTTTGATCTAGGTGTTCAGGAGTTTTTTAACTGGAAGCTTAATTATCTGAGGTTTCTACTCTTAAACAAACGGTCTCAGGTATTTAAACCAGTAAAAACACAGAATAAAGCAGCTTCATGTGAAAAATCACTGTTTCTTCTATGTTGTTTGGCATGTCGGAGATGACTGTTTACACAGCACCCACTAATGTGTGCTTATTTCTAATAACTGGTTTTTACCATGAGCGGTATTATCCGTGGAGGTTTCTTCATCTCCAAAACAAAGGACCCCATGATTTCAACTAATAAAACACTGAGTAAAGCACTTTCATGTTAAAGAATTCAGTGTTTTTTTTCAAAGCTCTTGTCACATTGGTGCTTCTAACTACGTTGTTCAATGTGAAAAAAACAAAAGGCCCTTTCAAGAGTCAGTATTTGTTTTGTCCGTTCTGGGCTACTGTAGAAACATAGCTGTGCAACATGGCAATCTCCATATATAAGGACCTACTTCCTCTGTAGATAGAAACAGCTTGTTCTTAGGTCACGTAAACATGACAATCCGCAGTTTCAAGTGGTTATACACTTAAGAAAATATTCTTGTGATATTATATTCCATTTTTGCCAATGTATCCACTAAATCCTACATACTGAGCCTTTAATATGTACAGTAAATCTCAACTTTAATATTTTACATTACATTACTTTGACCCCAGAGCCGAGTTCAGTCTCATGATTCCATATTTTTCCTCTCTGGAGGCGTCTCTGTTGTGCTCAAGGACAGTCAGCAGATTGTTCATTCAGACAGAGTAGCTTTTTTTTTCCAGAGTTAACTGTGGGACTAAAAAACCCACTGACAGTCTGAACTGAGGCAGAGAGGAAGATTTTTTATTCTAAGCGACAAACACACAGTCTACTTCTGCAGAAGAGATAAGGCCCATGGATTCTGTGAGGTGAAATTTGCAGAATGCGCAGTGTGTATGTATTTATGCATGGAATTTATTTGCTTTTGTGCTGTTTGTCTCCTTTAATCCTTCAGGGAAATTTTACTGCAAGCCCCACTACTGTTACCGTTTGTCTGGCTATGCTCAGAGAAAGAGGCCTGCTCCCTCCCCCACTCCAATCACCGCTAAGGTACATGTTGCTGTTTACTAGTTGAATTCCTGTTGGAAATCAGGAATTGGCTTGTGTAATAATAAAGAAACTGTTTTATCTTCGAGCTGCAGTGCTTAGGTAGATGCACAGGGGCTAAAATGTGGGAGGCAGAGTTGCATACCAAGTAGGGAGCTTTTCTGTGGTTGACTTTGTGTGTCTTTGCAGGAGAACCAGGTTCCCCAAGTTCCTACGGCGACCGTGGACGCTCCTGGAAGGGCGATGGCAGCGGCAGCCCCCTCGGCCGAGCTCCAGCCCTCAGGTACCCCACTTCTCTCTCTTGCTGTGGTGGCTGCGCCCTGCCGTCTGGTCAAGGGCGTGGGAGTCCCGCTGCGTACCCTCCGCCGCACGCTCTCCTGGACCTGCCACCAGGTGGCACACAACCCCCTAGACTCTCCCTTCCTGTGCACCTACTGCATCTACCTCTTCTGCTGTCTCACCATCAATGTCCTGCTCGACCTCCTCTAGCATGATTCTCCTGTCCCTCCTCTTTTCCCTTCTTTACTTTCTTTGCCAACTAATTTCAGTGGGATTGTATAGATTTAGCTGACTGTGTTGACTCACTGAGCCTGCAGTGTTCATGTAAATTGTGATTCTTCGTCTCAGTGATTGATTTATTTCTTGAAGATGCAGCATTCTCTCTATCTAGCAGCCATTATTATGACTTGTGATTGGTTTAGGAAGTCAAGCAACCCCTCTGGCAGCATAATTTTAAAAGTGAATGGTGCATCTTAAATTTATTTATTTTCCTTGGCTCGATAATTAAAAAAGAGTTGGACACAGTTTCTTCTGGTCAGCTCTCCAGGCAGGAGTATTAACTATTTATAACTCTCTTCCGGTTCTTGTTTTTTAATGAGATCCGACAGTTATGTTCCAGCTTTCTCACTCAAAACATCACTTAAAATTTTGGTCATAGCAATTAGGAGTGGGACAATATGAACATTTTGTATGACAGTTTTTTAGGCAGAAAGATTTTTATTCATGTTATGATCCTGAAAATCAGCCAGATATGCTTAAAACTCTTAAAATGTTACTAAAACATACTGGAATTGCCTCATCTTGCATTTTGTTAAGAAACAAATATTTCTATTGCATTGTAGATGAGAAATACATTTTTTGGAAGAAACAAACAATATCAACAATATCTTTTGATCTGAAATAGGCTAAAGATTGATAAAGATTGTTTGCATTTTTGAGGTTGGTGCGTATGTGGCCCAAGTCTCTTTAACTGTTAGTTACCCAGCAGTCTGCTGGACATGAGAATCACAAATTATCCCGATAATGGAAATTCACCACGATCATCTTATTGTGTGTTTTTTTTTAATTATGATTAGGGTTGGGTATCATTTGGATTTTTTTTCCAATACTGGCGCTAAACCGATACTGGTGTCTAAATGGTGCCTAAACAGATACTTAAAAAAAAAACACACACACATACACACACACACACACACACACACAAAAAAAAGACAGCCAATTACATTAAAGAACTTTTTTTTTTATATTATTATTATTGCAAAGACAAATTTTAACATAAAATTGATTTTTTTTTTCAACTGTGTCATATTTCCATTGGCTCTTGTTACCCAACAATGCTCCCTTACTCTCACAGACTTGGCAGCCAGACATTTCTCAATCTGTTCAGGAGCTGCTGAGATTGTAACGATATTGTCAATAGCTGGTCCACCTTAAGTGAGCCTGGTGAGGTTGTAATGGGAGGCTAACTTTACTCGCTAACTTTGGGGCTACCCCACTTCATACACAGCAACTTGGCGAGGGTCTTGAAGAGTTGTAACATTTTTTTCTTTGACCAAATTTATCCTAAACTGTGCACACATTGCACTGCTGCACTTAACTTTATACTTTTGCTGCCTCACTGCAATGACCCACGCACGGGGGTGGGGGTGTTTTTTTGGGGGGGGGGTGTGATTAACAATCTCTCTCTCAACTGCACATTCCCTATGCACACAATCTGACAACAAAACGAGGCACCTAAATCTGCTTTGTGATTTGGTGTGGTAGGTACTGGTCGTTTAGCACTGGATTTGGGTACCCAACCTTAATTGCAATCTGCAGTGAAACTTTATGTTGTCCCATCCCTAATAGCAGTGCATTTTAATCTTAGTTAACCACGTAAACATGATTTTTTTGGCCTGCCTGTGTTTTAATGAAGAGCCAAGCTTTCCTCTGTTGTGATTGTAACCTCTAGTGGCCTGTGACTTTTAGCTCTACCTCCTCCTGTGTGATGTGTTTCTTTAGAGCCTGCTTTGTGACTTTTGTGTTTCTTTCTCTCTGTAAGCTGTTTTGCACCTAGTATCCCTCTTACTGAAACTCACCATATCTGTGATGAAGTGCCTGTACCAGTGCTTTTGTGAGCTTTACCTTTCCCCCTCCTATCAGAGCAGCTTAAAACTGAGCGCTCTACTAAGTGCTTGAATTAGTGCCTGTGATCGGTTTTGATTTCACTCCTCTGTCAGACCTTCTCGGCTGCTCTCTCTTCCTGCATCCCTCAGCCTCTCACTCCCCGACAAACTGCTGCTAAGACCCACTTGTGTTTGCTTAATATAGTGCACTTTTTCTGAATTTATTGGATTGCATGTTATTTTCATTTCTTATCAATAAAACCAGAAAGCGCTGAACAAACAGGCTGATAAGATAAACACAATAAGAATAATTGGAATTTGATTTAGTTAAGTGTAGGCCTGCTGCATTGTGTGGCAAGTGTAGTTTTATAAATTCAAATAGTTACTCATAAAAATACTATAGTAATACTATAACGATAATTCTTGATAAGATAATATAATAATTACAAACGATAAGTTACATGAGAAAATAGAAGTTAAGCATTATTATGTGTGTTAAGGTTCCTCTGGACTACATCTAGAATTCTTTTAACATTTCGACATATCTTTTTCACTGTTTCTTTTATTTTAGGAAATCCCAGTATACAAAAAAAAAAAT
The DNA here is from genome assembly GCF_008729295.1 of Plectropomus leopardus. Classification (NCBI taxonomy): domain Eukaryota; kingdom Metazoa; phylum Chordata; class Actinopteri; order Perciformes; family Serranidae; genus Plectropomus; species Plectropomus leopardus. The sequence continues at coordinate 20,866,766 of NC_056473.1, read as the reverse complement.
AGATAGAGCATTGTAATGTGATATTTTTGCGTGGCAATATTGTATCAATTCACGAACGCGCGAACATTGATTTTTTTTGTATATATATGATTTATTGATATTACAAAAACATGTTTAAGTTTTGGTAGCATAATAGAATAACAAAGTCAATTTCTTTTACTGTCCACTAGATACATTGTGCTGCAATAAAATAATTTAATTGAAAGCCTTATTTTATTAGATAAAACAGACAATGCCAAAGTTTTTCTTAGGAGATATAATTAATAGTCAAATAAAGGTAATAAATTGCCATATATGTTATTGCAATACTTGGCACATTGCAACACGTTTATCATTGTAATAATATTGTATGGTGATAATATAATATTGTAGGGCGATATAATTATATAATTATATAATACATAATTAAAGATGTTCATTAATTTAAATATTTAAGATAATTTCTTTGCATTGGATACCAAAAACAGTGCAAATAGCATTTGTTAAGTCATGAGTCGCTTTAACCTTTAATTTAAGGGTAGGTTTTGATAAAAAGATTAACCTTAAAATGGAAAACTAACTTTTTTCATCACAGCTGTTATGCATGTTTTGGCATGTTGCCTCATATAGAGGTTAAAAAAAGGAAAACATTGCAGCTGTTTCACCACATTCCTCATCTATACAGAATAACATATGCTACAGTATCAAATATCACACATTCATCTTCACACCTAGCTTTTGTAGTGGGATTTAAAGGGGGGTCATTGACATTTAGTTCTGATTGGAGAGCAATTTAGTGTACCATAATAAATTAAAAAAAAAAAATACTTGGATCCATTACATTTATATTAATCAATATTCAAGTAAATTTTGAAGACAAATTTCGGGAAAAATACCCCCACATAGTTTTAAGATTTGCTTCTCAGGATGGGAAAAAGGCAAGGCACCGACCTGGTTTTAGAGTGTTAAACCTGTGTGTGTTTGTTGATACCACTTGCTGTAGGATTATAATCTAATGCAATAAATTCAGTTATAGATCTTCAATTGGTGTGTCCTTGTCAGTTTGTCCTAAAAATACAAAGTCCTTCGGCTTAGTGGGGGTTAACGGGAATTAGTAATGTAACAGCAAATGTGTGTGGAAATCCACTAGTTACATTGTTGGATGTGTGATGGATTTGATGCTATTAGACTCATATGTTCAAACACAAACATTACCAGAATTTGGAGCCATCATAACTGTAGAGGTTCCTACAAACAGCTACAGAGTGGATTTGTTTTGGTCCTGTTTATTTCCGTGGACAGATAAATGCAGTCAGCCCTGCATGGCTCCTGCACTGCAGAGGGCTATGTTCCTCTCCACTGTTGCACCTACCTGATTCTCAGTGCCATTTTTTGTGCTTTTTTTCCCCTCTGCCTTCTCACCTCCAACCTGCTGCCCACCCCGATGTCATCATTTCACCTGCGGTCTCCACTGTACACAACCCCAGCACCGGAGGTCAATGGCTTGCAGGAACCCAGCCTTGCGAAACGTCTGCGGGGAACTCCAGAGCGCATCGAGCTGGAGAACTACCGTCTGTCTTTGCAGAGGGAGGAGGAGCTGGAGGAGGTCCCCGAGGAGACTCTGGCAGAACACAACCTCAGCAGCGTGCTGGACAAGGCCACAGATGCTGATCTGGGCTCCAGGTATGAGCCTAAAATTGATTGAGAAATGCATTTTTTAAATGGACATTGACATTCAACATATTTAATGTTTGGATTTATAATTTGCTGAAATTATGATATTGATTATAATATGGATATTTGCAGCTTATCCTTTGTTGGATTGTTGCTAGTGGGCCAAATGAATGTGATGACAAATCCATCCTCATTATTCCTGTGTGCTTGTCTTTAGATTAAGGAATCAGTTTGAGTGACAAATCAATGCTCAGTGATTTAAACAACTTCATCCAAAAGGTCTGCAACTAATGAACATTTTCAATATTGATTAGTTTACTTATTATTCTAGTTGATTTTTCCATCATTGTAGAATTTAAGTAAATAGCAAAAATGCCTTCTGTTAATTCTCACAGTCTAAGGATATCTTAAATTATTTAACCAGCAGGCCAAAATCCAAAGTTATTCACTCACTAAAGACGACAGGAACCAAAAAATATTTGTGTGAGAAGCTGGAACCAGTGAATTTTTCTAAATGTAAATCACCTCTTGCATACTGTACATATTTGATAGCTATGTTACGGTCCAGTGAGCTTCATCAGGCTTGCAGAAATTCACTGTGGCGTCAAAAGTGTGCAGGAGCCGATTTTTAAAAATCTGAACCATTTCGGTGCAGTTTCTCCTAAGCATTTTTTCTATATAAAGGTTTACAAAGATCTCTGTCCAGACCAAGTTTTCCCATTTGTAATTAAAATTTACTTGGATGATTGGTTGATTGCTGATTATCAAAATAGATGGTGCGTAATTTTTAGATTGATCAGTTGACTAATCATTTTTAACTCTACCCTCAACTTTAGCCTGTGTTGTAAATGAGCAAGAAGTTGAACACATTAGAATTTCCATGTCGCATATCGTTAGGGACTGTTCGGCAGAATAAAAATGTAAAAATAGTTACTTTGAGCTGGCCGAAATTGTGATGCACATTTCCTTTCTAATTTCTGACTTTTTAGAGATTTATAGTTTATAGATAAATCACAATATTATTAATGAAAATAATTGTTAGTTGTGGCCCTAGTTTACATGTTGATGTCAATGTTTGATTAAAGGAACATTTGCAGTAGAACCAGTGTACCTAGAATGGGGAGTCAGCCTGAGAGCTTAATATTGTACAGTAATTGAAGTTCATTCCTTCGTGTTGCATATTGCGTGCTGTCAGTTTTTCCCTCCCACTTGTTCGAAACCCTTCACTTTGACTCCTCCTCTGTGTCTCAACAGTAGCTCAGAGTCAGACATGGAGGAGGAGGATGAGCAGGAGGATCAGGATCAGGAGGAGGTGGAACAACATCCTCGCAGCCCCTCAGACCTCGGCGGGGTGCCCTGGAAGGAGGCGGTAGAGCTCCACGCCAAACTGAGGGGTGAGGACGGAGAGGAGGGTGAGGCTTTGGCGGATGCAGTCAGCAGAGACGGGGAGATAGATGAGGATGAGGAGGAGGACGAGGAAGAAGATGAGGATGAAGATGAGGAGGAGTCGAGTGATGGTAAATATGTTTTTCATTGTGGTGTGATTACAGCACAGGCCCTGTGAAGACTGAAAATGTAGTATATGATATCACCCTATGCAGAACTCCATTTGCCTTTTATCGAAATCTGTGTTGTGTGTCACTGTCTCAAACATTGTTGTCCTCATCCTCTTTGCTTCTGTCCTCCTTTTCCACCCTCTCCTCTTCATCACTTCCCTCTATGTCCACTGTGTTTGCGTGCGTGCGTGTGTATGTGTGTACCCGTGTGTTTTTTGTTTGGTTGGGCCTCTGTCTCCCCCTGCTGGCAGAGGGGGATTACTGCCCCTGGGACAGAGAGCTCCAGTCAGGCCTTTGGCTGGAGAAGCATCTCACAGATGAAGAGGATGTTGGTACATTTAAAGGTAGCAGCAGAACGGCCTGTAGATGCATTTGCAGTAACTTTGAGCGTGATACATAATCCTGGCTGGTTTGGGTTTATTTTTCGAGGATTTCTACAATAAGAGTGTGGCTTTTACTTTTTTTGTTTCTTTGGTTTGTTGTTTGGAATTTTGTGTTGATAAGTGTGTTTGTTTACTGTGTGTCTTATCCCATATTAACCTGCTGTTAACCTGTTTAACGCCTATGTTTTTGTATACGGCCTTAATACACTAATCTGATAAATGTCAGATTTTTGTGTTTTCCCCCTAGGCGCTGCAGTTATGTTTTGGTATTGAGTAGCAGATTGTTCTTTTCAACAAATGGGTATCATTTCGTATCTTTGAAGCTCACTTCTATTGTTTGACTCTTTTTGCAGCCTAGTGCATGCAGCCTTCCTCAACCCAGCCTCTCTGATGATTTTTTTTTTTTATTGCCGCTGTATTCTAACTGTCTCTCTTCCTTTTCTCTTTCATTGTTGTCCTGTCTCTTCCCTCCTCTTTCTTTTCTTCTACAACCTTTCCTACACACTGCGAACCTCTTTACCTGTCTCCGATTTGTTTGTTTACACTCAACTTGAACACAACAACAAAACCACCACATGCAACACACTCATTTAGCCAGGAACCTTCAGATCCAACAAGTCCTGCAGCCTGTGGATCCCCAGGCCATTCCAGGTTTGGTGAGAACACACCTGGACTCTGAGGGAGACAAGGAGGTCCAGCCGGCCTCAGCCTCCCAACTCTCCCAACCCTCTGAGCTCACGCAGCCCTCCTCCACAGGTAACCCACCCCAGAGGAGCTGAACACCTGGGAGGGCTCACAGGGTTAAGGATCAGGGCGTCTCATTTCACCAGTGTGGCTGCTGCTGTTCTGTTTTGTATGTCTGTGTCTGCAACAGGAGGAGCCACCTCCCCCAAACTAACCCACCTGTTGTTTATAATAATTTGATTTGTACATTTTTTGTCTCATTGCTTTTTTTTCCCTTGGAATGTCTAATTTTGTGTTCAATCTTTTAATTTGTTATTCAGAGTCGCTGTCGGTCCTCTGGGGTGAACGTTCTTCAACCGCATCCCAGTGCACCTCATAACCTCCCCACTTGTCAATTCCTTTTTGATTTTGTTCCGCTTTGTTCTCTTGTGTTCTGCTATGTTCGTTCTCATGTGTCTAATTACTTTACTGTTATTTTCCTGCCACCTATCCCTCGTTGTTCTGTATCATCTGGTTTGAATGTAGCCCCCGCCCACACATCCGCCCGACACGAGGCTGTGAGAGTCTGGTTGGAGTCCATGTCTGGAGGTAGCACAGACTTAAAAGGGATCACAGCATCCCGCCTTAGACTCATACTCTATCTGTCTCTCGGCTGGCCTTTACCTGGAGCATGCACAAACACGAACAGAGACCAGTAAAAACTCACAAGCATGCATGCTGTAAGGCTGTCGCTCTCAAGAGCTCTGCTCTCTTGGGCTCAGATCTCACTTCCCAACCTCTCATCCTACCCTTCCAACTTATAAATATGTATTTTCTAGGGCTGTCCTGAACACCAGTTTTTTGGCGTTAAAGCTTCAGTGAGACATGTCTGCGATTTATCAGTTTCAGTTAATGCACCTATAATAACTTATCAGTGCTGTGTCAGCATGCAGGTCAAAGTAGCATCAGCCATAATAGCTGGAGGAAAGAATACTTTGCAAGATGGTTGTGGTGTTACTCACAGTTTTCAGGTGATTTGGCAAGTTTGTTGTAGATTTCTGCAAGTTGTCTTTCACAAATCTGGCACTTGACTTTTTGAAGGGGTTATCCTGGCAAATTCGAAACTATTCCAAACGCTTGACTTTTTCGACATCTTGCTGGTGTAAGTCTGCTATTTGTGGTTTGTTTCAGTAGTGTTAGACTGCTGGTGACTGATATTAGACAAGAGCGAGTCAGCGCACAAAACTATCACAAAGTCCTTGTCTGAGAATAACTAATAATATATGCAGGATTTCCATGTGTGCTGCTTTCAAATCATTGAAAGTTATGGAGTTTTATAGTGAATCGTTACAGCAATATTTCAGCTCTGCAGCTGACGACGTAACATAGCTGTAATATGTGTTGATGTGCGGCACATTTCCTTTACTATCACGTTTACCATAATTTTTCAGACATCAATTACCAAAGATCGAATCTTTTAAACATTCGGGTCAGCCCTAGTATTTTCCCTTTACTCACACACTATACTGTACTGCGATGTAATATATTCCAGAGACAGAAGAGCCATCAAGGCTTGAAAACACTCAACACTGCAGTGTTTCTTGCCCTGGTGGGTAATGTGTGAAATATTTCATCTGTAATCCACCATTACTGTTATTACTTTCATGGACTAACACCTTCATGGCACTTGTACTTGCACAAAGTTTAGATATTGAGGCTGTTGAGGTATCATATCAACTTTCCAATAGCTTGACTTTATGTTATGAGAGTCCTACACATATATTTAAATTCATAGGCAGGGTCATTATGGTTTAAAGCCTAGTGAAGATCTTCTTGTTCTCAGACCCACTAGAATCAGATGTTATTTCAGTATGTGCCTGTGCACCCACATGGACAAAGGCCTAAAGTGCATTTAGCAGAAGTGAAGGTTAATGTTGTAATATTATCCTAAATCTGCATGAAACTGTATAGGTTACACTCACAGTCTCTCCCACCTACTTTAGTTTAAATGAGGAGTTATTGCTCGTCACTTAACCAATGTCATTAACATTTTTGGTTTCTGCTTTTGCTTGGTTTAAATGTCATCCACTTGCACATTTAAAAAAATGGATAGCTGCATGTGTCTATTCACTAATGCTACTCTGTGCTCAACCCTTTGTTCATATTTATTGACTTGACATGTATGATTTAGTTTTGTGGGCACAACTAATGTTTGATTTTCTTGCCAGAAAACTTTTCCTAAAGCTGTCCTCAGTAAAAAAAAAAGGATTTTGGTTTTTGAAGCCTTTTCATCCTTTTTTCAACCTTTAATTTTCCAGCCCACTCTTCAAAACTGCTTTTGATAGATTTTTTCATTAAGCAATCTTTGAACTCCGGTGCTCTCTTTTTTTAAAAAGAAAAAACATTTAGCCTGAAGCGAGAATTTTTGAGAACAGTTCATTTAAGGTTAGGAAGTTGAAAAAAAGTTCTCGCTCTGTTATTATCTGCAGTGAGAGAGTGTTAGTTGACTAACTTTTTGACATTTTTTTGTCATGCCAGGGCCCTGTGAAGATGAAGATCTGGAAGCAGAAGCAGACAGTCCAGATATAGAGCCCGGTACAGAGATGGATCAGGGTGAGCGGTCAAAATAAGACAAATAATGATGAAGCCATCAGTTCACAAAGAACTGGGCTCTGTTACAATAAAAGAATATAAATAATTAAACTTCTAAAGCGGTGTAAAAGTTAAAATTTTCAAAATGTTTAAATTCCAGATGACATCCCTTCAGATGCAGAAGCCGAGGCACGTTTACATCAGCCAGAGCGTCCTGAAGTACTCACTGAGGAAGACAAGGAATCAGAGAGTCTGAGAATGGCCTCTAGTATTGGTACATGTCTCTAATATTCCTCTAAATTGATCACAAATATTTTTAAACTTAAAAAACTTATTTTTGTAATTTTTGCATTCAGAACCATCCAGCACCAGCCCTGTGCAGAAAGAAGATGTTGTTCTTTCCCCATTGAAACCATCTCCAGAGCCCGAATTACAGGTGAGCTAATTCCATGCTTAACAAAGTGAACTTATGTGACGTCAATTTTGACTAAATCCTAATCTTCTTTTTTTTTCTCCCAGTTAACTCTGCTTAAGTCTCCTGGCGCACACTTTTTCCCAGAACCATTCATACCTGAGGAAAAAAAGCCCGAGAGGACGACTCCATCTCCCACTGCAGCCATCAAGAGCCCGCTGTCTCCTTCACCTGCTCCACTCAAGGAACCATCTCCTGTCCCGTCTCCAACTCTTGCTGCTGAGGCTTCTCCTGTCAATGTCCCAGCCTCATCTCCCCTCACTTCTCTCACCAAATCACCCATCAGCTCTCCAGTCAAGCCAGACAATGAGTCACCTGTGAGATCACCCATCATATCCCCCGTCAAGTCACCTGTCAGCTCCCCAATCCGCTCTCAGCCCACTCCACTACCAGAGACTCGCACGCCTATATCTCCTGTCTACCCTCAGCGATCTATTTGCCCTCTCACAGGCAACCCCCTCTCCCCAATCTGTGCACAGCCTTTGCCCTGCCAGGAACCCTCGTCACCTCTTTCCTCTGACTCTCCCGTCAGAACTCAGCCTGTCCCCGCCGTCACTTCGACACCCATGACCAAAACAGACAAAGACACGCCTGAGCACTCGACTTCCATAGATTCCTCAAAGGAGGAAACTCCGTCTAAAAAGACAGATATCATTGAGGAATTTTGGTTAAAGAGTGCTGAGATCAGGAAGAGCCTCGGTCTGTCTCCATTGGACCGCAGTAGTAAAATCTTAGAGAAGAGTGTCATCACAGCTCCAGTGCAAGATCCTATCCCTGTCAAGACCCAGACTCCAGATGTGCCGGAGGAACAGAAACCTGCCTTTACAGGCCGTGCTGTCATCCGCAGACTGAACATCACTCTGGAGGGTCAGGTCATTACCCCAATTGCTCCTGTGGAGCCCAAGAGTAATGGCTCGGACAAGAGGGACCTCAGCAGCAGCTCTGGCTTGGGGTTGAACGGGAGCATGGCCACGAGCCAGACGGCAAACAGTGACAGCTACAACACGTCCGACTCCACCATGCTCACCCCGCCCTCCAGCCCACCACCACCTGTGCCTGCTAATCAGTCTCCAGCTGTGCTCAGGCAGCAGAGACACCAGGTGTCCTGGAGCAACGGAACAGATAAACCTCCACCTGAGCGTGCCAAAGAGCCAGAAAAAACCAAGAGTCCCATTCCTGCACCGAGGACCCAGCTGAGCCCCGTGTCTGCACCCAAACCCGCACCGAGGAAAGTCTCCTCACCTCAGGCAGAACCAGAAACAACTCCAGTGGTTGTGATGAGGGAGAAGAGGAGGCCAAGGCCGCAGGAGGTGAGGAAATCATTTGTTGAGACGGTGGAGGAGATTCCGTTTGCAGATGACGTGGAGGAGACCTACGATGAGCGGACACCAGAAACGAGCATAAACAGGTACTATACTCCACCCACCAGCAAGCCCAGCAAGGACAGACCTCCCCTGCATCTGGCTCTAGCAATGGAAAACGGTAAACCTAATATCCCTGTTAGCCAAGTCTTAAAGACCCAGCGGGCAACTCAATTCTCCCCAGAGGCCAAGGAGATCGCTGAGGAGAGAATGAAGGCTAGAGAAAAGTCCATCAAGAGCCAGGCTCTGAAGGATGCCATGGCCAAGCAGTTAAATAAGATGAAAGAATCCGATATAGAAAAGGGTGCCTCACCCAAAGTGGCCTGGACTGTCACCCCAGATACTGCGGGAAAAAGTAAAAAGTCAGCCGTCTCTCCGAAGACTTCAGCCGTGAAAGCTCTGGAGTCGAAGAAGGCGGAGGCTCTTCCTGAGCGTTTCTTCAGCAGCAACAAGAGTTTGGACAGCTCGGTGGCTTCGTCAGACGGCTCCTCATCGAGTAAGAGCAAGAAACGAAGTTCCCTCTTCTCGCCACGCAAGAATAAGAAGGAGAAAAAAGCCAAGAACGACACCAGCAGGCTCTCCGGGACAGAAGAGACACCGCCCAAACACAAGTCGCTGTGGAAGGCTGTCTTCTCAGGGTACAAGAAGGACAAAAAGAAGAAGGATGATAAATCGTGTCCGAGCACACCATCCTCAAGCTCCACCACTCAGGACTCTGGGAAGAAGAAAGTGTCTCCTCCTGGGAGATCATCGGGTAAGATAGGTCATGCAGTGTTTGACTATGATTCTTTGTAATATTTCTAATTATTATTCTAATATTACTAACTACTTACTTCTGTCTTTTTTTTTTTTTTTTTTACAGATTTGAAATCCCGCAGAAACTTGAGCTTCTCTGAGGACTCAGACCTTTCCTGTGATGATGTTCTGGAGAGGTCGTCCCAGAAGTCAAAGGCAGATGTAAGTAACAGTGGATGTAGTTAGACATGTCACGCTTTCATCATGAGGTATTTAGACATGTATAGCCTTGCAAAGCCACACTGAGCTCATTTAAGAGAAGAAATTTTTGTTTGCAAAACATCAGCTGACGATCAGCGGAGATCAGAGCCAGACCGCTCTTGAAAGTTCTTAAGATTTTGGTCCTGGTGTTATAGATAAAGTGAAGCATGAATTCTCATGCTTTATTATATCACACATTTTGTCTGTGATTTATTTTTGGAAAATCATACAGTGCACCCTCATTTTTTCTAGTTTGGAAATTGGAAGCAAAAACCAATGATTCTCAGGTGATGTGCTCATCCTGTTAAGTGTAAAGCACAACAACGCAAGCATGCTTATCCCTGCCAGATATGCCTGTTAAACCTTTCCAGACCTGAGTGATAGAAGCATAATCTGCGGACAGGTTAAGCGAGGCTCGATGTCACATCTATTGCATCCATTTCTATTTTACCTCCTTTAAAAAAAACATTCTCCTTTAAATAATTTCTTCCACTTCCCCAGCAGCACACGGACATCTTTGACCTAGTATCAGGCATGCAGAAGGAAGCGATTAAGGAGGAGAAACTGGAGAAGGAGAGAAGGAGGGAGTTAAAGCAAAGAAAGAGGGTGAAAGGAAGGCTTAAAGAAAGAGAGCGGGAGAAAGAGGTTGATCGAGAAAAGGAGAAAGACAATGAGGAGGTATTGTGCAGCAGGGGGTTAAATGATTTTGAATTTCATCTAAATGCAATTTTGCAAGTAGGCAAATAAATCATATATTATAATCTTTCAACATTAAGGTAACAAAGCTTGAATGTGGCCTTTAGATTGACCTGAAATTCATATTTAATACTATTCATCTCTTTTTAAAGTGGTGTTAGATGAAAGAATGTTTACTTTTTTGCCCTAAGGTGATCTCAGAGCAAAAAACACAGTTTCAAGGTCTTCAGCACCACATTGTCACATGTTAAATGCATGTTTAAATGATTAGTCAAAACAAAAAGTAAAATAATGATAAGATACATTTTTTAAGAAGACTGGAGTCATTACGCATGCAGGTGGCATATAATGACTACACAATACCCACATTTCTGTCATATGAGTTCTTTTATTTGAACCCATTTGCATTCATTGTGTCAGGCTGAAATTCAGAAACAATTGTCTCCACTGCTGCTCAGTCTGTGTGTGCGTGTTTTTGGTGGTTTAGATAGACGCAGTCGAGTTCAGGGCCAGAGGCATGAATTCATTAACCGCTGTAAAAGCATTTTTAAAAAAGCTCTTTGTTTTCTTCATTTTGATGACATCTATGAAGATTTGACATTTTGTTAGTCTTCAATAATATTGATCTAAATTTGGACTTTGTGCAGCTCTAGTAATGGGTTAAAGCTGTGCCATGCCTGCCAGGCCTTGCATAATTCAATAAGAGCCCACAGGAATCAAGTAGACTAGTCTCTAGTGACTTTTGTGGTATTTCATAGTTTTTCAGATCTGTGAATGTATTGATATATTCCCTTAGAGATCACTGTAGATATAGTATTGAAAATAATAGAGCTGTCTCACTGCTTTATGGTAGGACAAGTTTCTAAAAATCCAAAATCTGTTCTATTAACAATGTGATTTGTAATTGATGTTTTGTTTAACTAATTTCTGATTAACGTAGATGTATATAATGTCACTGCACCGTGCCATTTTTGTGTTGGTGTGGGATATTAACATTGCCTGTTTTTGATTGTACCAGCTAAATTATTACTTTTTTTGTTTTATTTTGACCAACTTAACATAATCATTAACCCATTTAATCATATCATCTGTATCATGTTTGTTTCCTCCCTTTTTTTTTTGTTTTGTCTTCCCCAAGTCTGTTTATGTCCCTCACGCACTGGCGTTCAAGAGATCGTACGCCACAAAGGTAGTATTACATACATTCCCATTGATTACCCCCACCACCCCCGACCCCCCCACCCCCCCGCGCATGTGCCAGTTTACTGTCATAACACCTCTGGCCTAAAACTAACCGTCCTCTCTGGATGCATGTGATAAGTCGGGCTGCAGCGCCCGCTCACTCACTGCTGGATCTCCACTCTGTTACAACGTGACTTTTCCAAAATTGCTCACTTTTCTTGGTCACAATGATACCTCTGCATTTCTTGATATCAGGGTTGGTTCCTCTCTGACTGGTATGATATTAACCTGCCTATCTGTCACTGTGGTATTCTTTCACTCCAGTCTGGATACTGGAATAACCTTGATGTTCTACTTCAGTGCTGTTTTCTCTTGCTCCTGATACATGCCAGCTTTTTATGTCCTCACAAGTCCACTAAAACGAGAAAGACCCCTGCTTATTTACTCACTATATTATTGCCTTTTACTATGGAAGATTTCATAATTTGAAGGACTGTAAATGTGAGAGAAATGTGTTACCTTGAAATTGCAATTGAAAGGATGCGAAAAGCCTGTAGATAGTGTTAACTGTGTAGTGAAGGTTTAAATATTCTGAGATAGATTTTATTGTTGCTAGTCGAGTTTGTCCCTGACCTTCTACAAGACCCAATCAGAGTTTCCCCCCTCCTCTCCTGTTGAGCTTTTCTGAAGGGCCAGGGCTCCATGGAGTCAACTCCACATATTAGCAGCTTGTGAGTGAGACCTCTCTGACCCGTGTTTTTTTGTCATTACACCAGAAAACCTACACAGAGGAGGAGCTGAATGCCAAGCTGACACGGAGGGTCCAGAAAGCAGCACGACGACAAGCCAAGCAGGAGGAACTCAAGAGGCTGCACAGAGCTCAGGTAGCTGACCTTTTCTGATCCTCTGACTTTCCCTCCATCCCCACTGTGAGGTGGGCAGTTGTGGTTTTGAGTGAAATGTCTGTGCAACTATTGGATAAATTGCTATGAAATTTGGTACAGACACTCATATTTTCCTCTTGATTAATATGTTTTTCGTTTACCAGAATTTTCATTTGGCACCATCACTGGGACAACATTTCAGTCTTTCCAATACATTAGTTTACGACAAAATACTTGACATCAGCCTTAAAGCTGTAGTTGCTAACTTAGTAGGTCAATCGTTTTTTGTCATATTTGCTGAAACTGTCACCATACCCACATGTAAGTACATGAGATGGATAGTCTATGAAAAAAATCATGTTCCTCTGCTTCCTCGTAGTGCTTCTAATGGCATTTGCAAGAATCCACCTTACGAGTACAAATACAGCCAAACAGTAAAATTAACCAATGACTTGTGACTTGCTGTCAAACAGGGCAATGGTAATCAAATATGAATTAAGATTCTGTTACTGCATTACCTTCCTCTGGCCTCAAATGTTTTTAGAAACATATTAAAGTGAATTGTTTAGCTTTAAAACGAGAAAAGGAGATGAGAAGGTTTTTGACCTGGCTGCCATGTATAAAACAATAGAGCAAAAACCAAGCACTGTCCAAACGTTCTCATTTAAATATATTTCTAAAAATATTTGAGGTGATTAAGAAGGCAATGCATTAACACAATCTTGATTCATATTTGATCAGCACCGACAGTTTGACTGCAGTTCACAGGCATTGACAAGATTGACAGCTCCGTTAGAGACTCCTCAGCTCTGATTGGTTGTTTTCCTTCAGTCTGGTAGATGGACACAAAGGCCATGAAATAACAGTATCAGCAAATATGACAAAAAGTTGCTTTCATAAAAGTCATGTGTGGAACTGTTTGCTTTACTATGTAGTTAGTGATGATTAATAAATAGCCGCAAGCTTACATACTAAACTAAGATAGTAACCATACATGCATGTTTTCATCAAACCATCATTCATGTCGAACATGTCAAACAATGTAAAAATTAAGTGGGTTAGTTGTATGTCTGTAGTGTTAGTAGCATACAAGAGATAGGCTACATTAGTACTGTTGTCACTGTTACCCAGTGTTGTCCTGTTTTATTTGTTTTTAACCTACCATATGGTCAATCTAATGTGACTCAGCCCTCCTTGGAGGGCGGCCAAATTCATCCTTCGGTTAGGAAATCCACTTTGATTGATGTTGTTACTCTGCAGTCAGGCTTCCAGTCCACTGACTCAGCACTAAGCCAAGGCTAAAGTCTCTGCTCCAGGAGCTGCGGTTAGCTGGCCTAAAAGTGGCTATTTGCAGAACCCAAGCCATGCTTCTTGTTTAGCTTCTCTTGCTGTGCGACACTGATAAAGTTCGGCACTGACAGAGGAAGTGAGTGGAAGTCCCAAGTGAAAATAAATAAATAAATTGAGCTGTTTCTGTTCATTTGATTAATTGTTCTGCCTTTGTATCTCTTAATTTAGGTTACACCAGCTAATCAAATCATATACAATCAGAATCAGCTCAAATATCATTTAAATGGACCTCATCTCAAGCATCTACTGTAAAATACATACCACTAAAGTAAGATACCAAAGGCAATTTTCCTTTTCACCAAAGGGGTCTCTGTGAGTTTAACTTGCCAACAGATCACGTGAAGACATGCAAACTCATTTGAACTAGTTTGAACTGGTTATGGGTCACTTGAGGACATCATATTTACTTTATGAGTATTTCTGGCCGATGATGGCCAGAAATACTGTGTTTTTGTAGTCAGTATCTGTGATGACAGAGAATAACTCTCATAAATAAATATTTTAACCACTGGAAACGAAAATATGAAATGATTCTTTTTACAATGGCTATGCTACTTTGGTTAAGCTTAAAAATAGAAAAGGGAATATGTCCTCAGTATTTAAGGGGACCTAGTTTGTTTTCTTTATTTACTGTCATATATGTATAATTTTACACAATGTCAGATGTATATATTGATTAATAACCACAATTTCAAATAATGAGGTATATCTATGTAAAAGTAAGGAGGTTTTTTTTCCTAATTTGGATATGGTCATCTGCTCCAGGCACGCTACTGCAAGTGTTTACATTGCGTAGCCTACACTTCTACATGTAGCTACATGCTAATGTGAAGGAAAAAAGTTTTTTATGTTAATGATGTTGTTAATTTCTCCTGATTTTGGACCATATTCCCATTTGGACATGTCTGATTGTGTTTAGCAGCTTTTATTTGTGATATTTCATTGTAGAAAGTGCAGCTATACTCTTACAGTAAATCCCTGGGTGCAAGTACACTGCTATGATGTTGTTAAATTCTCCCAAATTTTCGGATGGTATTCCTGCTGGAACATGGTCCATTGTGTTTAAAAGCATTTATTGGCCATTTTTTCCCAGTAGAGAATATAAACTTTATATATACTCTGTTACAATATATACTCCCTTACAGTTATTCCTCTACTGGAACGATAATGCAGGGCAACAGTGCTTAATTTGTAAAGTAGGAGGTCCCAGAACATGCTTATTTGTCCAAAACAGGCCAAAAAACATCCATAGAGCCCTTAGCCTCTCAGCCTCCTTTCCCCTGCGTCTTTACTCATCACGTCTCTGGCAGTTCTATGTACTATGTCCATTTGCAATCCATGACCTCACAGGGCTCTCCACACTGTCGATCTGCCAAAATGACTTTGGCCTGCTTCAGGTCCGACTGGCTGGATAGTTTGAGGAAATTCAACAAACTTGATTATATTTTTGCTATTTTACCAATTCCCTACTTGCCACTGAGGGCAGGCTATCTTAAATTCAAACCGCAATTTCAAATCACAACATCAGCTCCCTTGAGATGTCTCTCAAGATCTGATTTAAAATGCATCTAAAATAGGTAAACAAGGGATTTTGTGCGACTTCAGTGGGAAATAAAAACTAATAAGACAGGTAACATTAAATATTAGACAAAAATGTATATACTCATTTTCGTAGTGACACGGGAGGTGCCAAATCCAATTTAATAGGTTCTGGTCCCAACATGGGAGGTGCCGGATCCTGTTATGGCAGGATCTGGTAAAAATTGTGCAGATATGGAAAACTCTGAAACACTGACCTGTCAGAGCATGCTGGTCTTGTTTGGGATGGAACCTCAAGAGACAGGTGCTAAACAGAGGTGTCTCAGATAGAGAGATAGAGCAAAGCATGTAAAACATGGTTGTGGGGTGGGTTTAACTATGAACCTGAAAATAAGCATATTTGGTCCCCTTCAATACCAGTGTATTTTTCTCTCATAGCATTAGTGTTTAAAAAATAGTTAGAGGTAACGGTAGTGGACTTTTGTAGCTGCTGCTTTACACGGCTCTGTGGCCTTGGCCTCAATAACAGAAGCCTTAACAAGAGTTACTCATTGACAGGTCCTTCACCTCTTTTGAGACTTGCTGCTGATCCGTTGATTGTGATTGAGTGCTCTCTACCGGGAAGTGATTTCAGTTGAAATGTTCTGTGTCAAAAGGCCAAGCACTTCAGCTGCCCTAAGCAGTATTTGTAAATGGAAAGCTGAGTTTAAATATGGACATTACGGCTGCAGCCCTCTCAGGTGTCGTAAGTGGCTGCACCCCCCCCCCCCCCCCTCTACAATTGCGCTCCCATTCACTGACACTCACATAACTAGTGAGAGTGTGGTGTTGGCCGAAGAGCAGAGAACTATGAAATATTAAACGTTTTTGGTGAAATTCATGAAATAATATTTGCCCAACAGAACAGGCTCACGTACTTGTAGACATCAATACAGTTCCAATTAGCAGTGTTCCCGCTGTGCTTTGAGCCATTTATTTTTAATGAGTGTAAACTGTTGCATCAGTTGAATGTTAGAAGTAACCTCT
This sequence comes from Plectropomus leopardus, assembly GCF_008729295.1. Taxonomy (NCBI): domain Eukaryota; kingdom Metazoa; phylum Chordata; class Actinopteri; order Perciformes; family Serranidae; genus Plectropomus; species Plectropomus leopardus. Next base: position 20,850,413 of record NC_056473.1, on the reverse strand, counting down.
GCAGCCACCTCCCTTAGAAACCTGCGACACAAATTTTGGATGGTGGATGTTATTATTCTGTACACCCATGTGAGATAACTCAACTTGGCTGTAATGCACTGTGTTTATGTAGTTTTGCTTTTCATTAATTACTTTATCCTGCTTGTTTGTTCAGATCATCCAGAGACAGTTGGAGCAGGTGGAGGAGAAGCAGCGGCAGCTGGAGGAGAGGGGCGTCGCTGTGGAGAAAGCTTTGAGAGGAGAAGCAGGTAACGATTTGTCACTTATATGTTCATACATTTTTTTTTTAGATCAATCTGGCCATCCCATGTGGCACGGCGTGTCAGTATACTACTGCAGATAGATGTAATGCCCTCATTTAGTAAACTTCAGGGTGTAGTAAGTTTCATAACACATATAACTCTCCTATTATTAACATTTTATGAGTGATTTACTCTATGTGAGGCAATTAAATCTTGTTTTTGTGTCAGCGCTGGCTATATGAGACCATGTTTTATCTTTATATGAGTTCAGCCTTTTCTAGAGCTCTAAAGGGAATAATAGTAATATCGATGATTGGGATGATGTAACCAAGAAGGTGCATTATCTCAGAAAAGCTGTCCCTCTGCGATCATTAACATTGTGTTAAAATTACTGTCTGTGTTTACAATTGTCTAGTCCTACTGAAGCATATTCCAGTACGTAGATTTATGTGCAGGAAGACATATTTGTTTCTCCAAAGTAATAAACCTAAATTGGTCTTGACAAGGGACTATCACAGACAATATATTTCCGAGAATACATTATTTGTTAGCGGGCAGTGCAGTTCATTATTTGGTGCAGTTTATAAGTGTGAAGCATTGATAGTGCTCAGTGGCAATAACACATTATCTACGTGACGTGAGTTTTGTATGCGAATAAGGCTCAGAGGTTGTCCTTTGTAGAGCTGACAGTGTATTCCATCCTAATTTACTTAATGGTGATGGCAACGGTAACTTTTATCATGCAAATGCATGCACATAAATTTGGCCATTTTCCCACCAAACTAAATAACTATTTACTTTTCCCATCAGCTGTGTGTCCAGTTAATTGTTTGAGTATGTTTTAACTTGTTTACTACTCTACTCTCTTAAAGGATTGTATAAAGGTACTTATACATTACCCAAACAGCACAAAAGAAGATCAGGTATTAGATTTACTGTAGTTTTTCCTTTTTGTATTAATGACATGTGACACTGTTATGTAGGCTTCATCTGTGGTGACACACTGCAACAGTTCTCCATCTCTGAACATTGTCGATCTCTGTCCGTCCATAACGTGTCCGCCATCGTCAGTCCGATGCTGCATGCGATCAGGAGAATGTGTGTCCCCGACATAGATTTGTGTTTGCTCATTCTGGATGTGTTTTTGTCTCCTTCACTGCCTCTCAATGAGGAGAGTTTCTGTACTCTGATCAAGACTCAGATCACGTTACATTTTTATTATAAAAGCAATCAGAATGTAAGAAATCAAATATGAATTGGTTTTGCAGGCTGACAACTTCTTTATTAGACTATTTTCTGCAAATGTTTGCTGTGGCTGAGTGACTTGATACAGACGTTTGCTGAAATCTTATCTATTATATTATTTTTTTTTTACTGTAGTAACATCAATCCAGAGTTGTTTGTGACTTTGTCTGTTGTACTCAAAGATCACACTAAACACTCAGCTGCTCTTTCAGTCTAAAATAATTAAGTATTCAATCATTAAATTGTTGTAATCAAACATTGGTGCACATGGATTGATACATAACTGGAGAGAATTAGAGCTGTTCTTGCTGTTTTAACCAACTACAACATTGCCAAATTAAATGAAAGCAATACAAAAATATGTTGCCCTCGACATATCGGCGCACATTACAAGAGGCTTTGTGTGATATTAAGCAGACTGAGCCAGTAAACAGCAATACAGCAAATCTATGTTGTAGCCTCTTATTATTTTTGGAAAATGCCATGTAGCAATGCTCAACCTGACTTGCATTATGCACTGTGGTGAGTACTGACGGACTCTCTTTGTTCTGAGTGACGCTGCAGTGTGTGCGTGCGTGTGTGTGTGTGTGTGTGTGTCTTTGTGTGCAAGAACATGCATGACTTGCTGTTGTTGGAGAATTTTCTGTGTGTTTGTGTGCCCAGTTTGGGGCTGTGTGAAATAACTCCTATCTCTAATATATCCCTGTCATTGTAGACTATTGGGGAGATTCTAATTACAGTGAAATCCTGGACTTGCATCTGGGCGGTATGTATTTCATATCTGTCGCTTTAAACTAACCTAATGGCTAACCCAATCTGTCTTCCTCCCCCTCTTTTTGTTTCGACTTGAGCTTTGTACCCCTCCCATCTTCCTTGATTGGCTGATTGGCTGGCTGGCTGACTGGCTGGCTGGCTTTTTAGCCTCATTGCAATACTTTATGCTCCTATATCTCCCTCCCCCTCCCCCCTTACTCGGTTTCTAGTTCAGACACTCTTTACATCAAACAGAGATCAGACACTTGGTCTCATGCTGTCCTCTTAAGATCATCTTTGATCTCTATAAACCCATGAATGATGAATAAATGAATGAATAAGTAACTTTTGTCACTCCTCAGCACATAGACAGTGTGATACAAACTGCAGCAGAGACACAATCGGGGACATATAGCAGAGTCAGAAATACAAACAGCAATAAATATTCTTACATTCAAAATAAATATGTGGTCCCCTTCAGCACAGTCAACAAAACAAACAAACAAACAAATAAACAAACAAACAAAAAAAACCCCATAAAAAAGTAAATAATGCACTGACTTGACGGTGCAATTTCACGCTAAATATACAGAACATGCTCTTTAAAGACATCCTCCTTGTATAATTCACAGTAACACTTTGTGAGCATGAATGAATCTGTCTCACAAGACACCATGGTAAATTCCTGACAGTTAGTATTACTATTTCAAATTTAAACTATCGCAAAAACGTCAATGAAAACATTTTGGAGAGGCAGGGACAGCTTGATTATTTAAAGAGTAGGCATGCAGCAGGCAAACCCAGTGATGCTACTGGTCCTTTGTCCTCATCTACAGTGACATAGACACTTCATAGGCATTTCATAGACAGACTGCTTATGCACGGATTTAAAACAAAATTTGGTGAAAAGATTTCAATGTGTTTCAGTACTTTTTGGAACATTTTCAGCACATTTTAACAATGCTGCAGAAAAACTGACACCTAAGATAATTTTGCTCGCTCTTATTATATGAAATTTTCACACTATTTCACCTCAATTTGCCAGGTAATATTAGCGTAAAATCTGTCTTCCAAAATCATTAAAAGTAGCAGCATAATAGTTATAATGCTGTAAAAGTACTTTTCTGATTCTGATTTAAAGTTTTAAACTGCTGATATTCTGCATATTACTTCCAATATTGATCCTTCCAGCAAGTACATTGTGCAGATTAAAGCTTGATATAGTTTATTCCTCTGTGCCATAAAATATAAAAATGTCAATGTAGCACACTGTTGCACAAGGTGAACACAGACACTGTAGATTATTTTGAGTCAATCACATAGCCTATCCTGATGCCAAATGAGTATTATTCCGCAGCTGAAAATAGTCCCTGCCAAGTGCTCTGTTTGCTTTTGTTTTAGTAATGTTTGGTTAAAACTAACTACAGGAGACACATAAAAATATCCTAGATGACGAAGAAGCACATGAACACACAAAAGAGATACATGTTGCAGTATGCACACATTTAGGAACACAGAACCCTCCTCACACACACACACACACACACTATGAAAGTATTGTATAACCCCTCCTGAACTGACTCATACTAAACTGCTGGCATGGCTCTTAGCTTCCCCTCAGAGCTCTGCGCTGCTGTAGTTCTGCCCTCTAGTCCCAGCAATGGCTCCCCTGACTTTCTCATACCTGCTCAGTTGCATAACTCCCCGAGTGTGTGTGTGTGTGTGTGTGTGTGTGTGTGTGTGTGTGTGTATAGTGTGTGCTAATAGGCAGTGTTGCAACCACTGACCCGTAGCATCTGTGTCTAAAACTGTGATTGACCAACAGTAACAGTGTCCACCATATCTGGGTGAGACGTCTTGTGTTATCTGTTGTTATCTTGTCGACTGCGGCCTTGTTTGAATATGAGCAGAATGCATCTTTTCCTCCTCAGGCCTGTTGTGAAATCAGCAGGCTGTGTGTGCTTTATAGTCATTCAGTGTCAGTGAAGAGGAGTGAGGAAAAAAGGTGCATTTCCGCATATTAGAGCAAGGCCTACGCTTTTCTGTTGGTTTTGTCCTGCTGGTTGTCGTCACTCATCAGACAGGAGATTATGTGGAGTTTTGACATAAAGATGAATACATATTTTCCAACTGAGCTGGCTTACAAGGGTACTTTCAGGGTCATGATGTTTCATCAGCTCCTCTCATGTAGTGTATGAATACTAAAAATAGGTGGTATCTCATTTTGAATCTTTGCATCTGGAAATGGTGAAACGAATGTGTTATGGAGAATTCTACTTCTGTCTTGCCACGTTTAATGGTGTGATGGGAAACTGTGGCGTTTTGACTGAACACCAGGCTGTGAGGTGGATACTTGCTTTATGAGCATGATTGTATTCGAGCCCTGCAGGGGAGAACCAAACTAAAGCCAGGATCAATGTGTCTGAATCTGATAAGTTATATATTTTTCCTTATAATTTTTATCATCTCTTTTAACGATTTTACAATTAAGAATTTACTGAGCGTAAAGTTCCAACGATGCATTTCATAACTATATTTGCATGATTTGGCAGAGCCATAAAAATTTTATTAGGACTCCAATCTGTGCAAAATAGATTTTCTAAACTGCAGTTTTTTCCTCAACAGATTTTTATTTTTTCTCTGTGATAGTCCCTTGAAGGCATTTTACTCTCCTTGCTCCTTTACCCATCAGCCTGGGAACACTTTGTCTGCCTCCCATATGTGTCCTGTAATGGCCCATATGTCTGTGTCAATATCAGATATGTTTCCCCCAGCTAACTGCACATTCTCCCTGAATCCTCTTCACTTCACACATACTCCGTAGTCTTAATTTTGGGGGTTTATTAAGGTCTGTGATCTACCTCGGTTAAGTGGTGCATATCAGAAAAAGTCCTAATTTGCACTTCAAAAGTAGCTCCACTTCAAAAGTCACCACGCTGGCAACAAATTGAGCTGGCTGGTCTAAACATTCAAGTAGTGTTTACAAGGAGACGCTGAAACATCTTTAAAGAACAAGCAATTATCTGTGTCTGTGAAGGAGATGGAGCTCCTGGTGATCAGTAATGGCTCTAATAATGGGATTAAATCATTCTGTGTGCTGGGATAAACACTGGCCATATTTGTAGGCTCTTCCCGTTTTATAACTGACACGGGGTGCTGATGCCTAACTGAAGATTATCTGGAGAACCACAGATGAAAGATCAAACGGGGGGATTATTTTCCCTTTCTGTGCTACAAGTTTTCTGTCTTCTCCTGTTTCCGTTTCCTATTTTTATCCCTTTTTTTCATCCCTTACACCACACAGCTGATCTCTCCCACCTCCTCTCTCTAGGTGATATGTCCTCTCCCTACCACAGTGCTCCTGCCTTTTTTTTGATTTTCTCCTCAATTTTCTTTCTCCTTCATCACACCCCTCTTTCCCCTCCTCACTCTTCTCTTTCCCCCTCCACCCACGCTCTGTGTCCTCTCCTCTTTTTCTCTCTCTGTAACGTTGCTCTTTCTCCTACATTATCTCCACCACTCTTTATCTCCCGCCCACCCGTGCGCCCGTCTACGTCACTCCCTCACGCTCTTTCCCCTCTTGTCTTGTGGAAGTTGAGCCCTTTGTGGGGATGCCACGCCGAAGACCTCTCTCCTTCTGCCCCTGCTGTTCCCCTGAAGGTAACGTAACCTCGCCGCCTCCGCTGACGGTTGTGGCGGGTTACCATGGCAACTGTAAGGATCTCCAGAACCGGGCTGCCCCCCTTGGGCCCCTCCCCATCACCCTCCCAACCGGTCCTCCTCCTTTTCCAGTTCTCACTGTTCGTGTGCAATCAGGCTCAGTAGATTTCCCCACAATGTTTCCAAAAATCAGAGAAATATTGAGACATTTATTAAAAGGAATTGGATTTTAAATGCTGAAGAAAGCTCCAATTATACATTTCATTATAATTTGATCACTGTGTTAGAATGTCTGCTGTTACAGGTAATGGTCAGTTGGTCTTTTTTTTTTTTTTTTTGACCACTATGACAATAGACCGAGGTATTTAATGTAGATTGTCATCTTCCCCAAACAGAGTGAGGAGCAGGACAGAAACTTTAACCCTTTGAAACCTGGAGAGACATCACTTTTTGTACTGCTTTCAGATGCCTTTCACAAGTATTTAAACCTTTTCACCCTGACAGATTGGTTTGACTTAATTCATAAACATGGGAAAAAAGACAATTAGCAACTTGACAGGAAATATTGAAAAAAATGAAAAAGTAAAAAAATTATTTTTTTTTTAAAGTTAGGGAAACATGTCTAGTACTTGCTGTGTAATACTTGCATTCTGTAGGTATTCATGCCAAAAAAACCCACTAAATATATATATAGATGTGTAAAAAAATGCCCCCAGTGTGTAAAGGCCTTTACACTTTTTCTTTTGGCATCATCCAAAATGTCTAAGGGGTATAGTAAAGCTCATACTTGAATATAATTGTTTCATCTGAACTGAGATATCCAAAACTTGACATGCCTACTGTGCAGCGTTGCCAGATAGGGCTACTTATTGTTTAATTAGGCTTTTAAATGTTACACACAGTGACTGATAACTGATGGCTTTCAAAACCAAATGTCATTTCAGTTTATTTCAACCGGGTTGAAACTTATTTTCTTATTTAATTGTTATTCTTCATAGATCTGTGATCAAAGACTTGTCAAAGCTGCACACATAATTAAAGAATTTCATATTTAATATTTATTTTAACCAGAATAAAAGTGTCATCCTTGTTACTGAGTAACTGTCACAACAAAAAAATCTTCTCCAAAATAAAAATGATCAATACTGGACTATTTTTATGACAATTGAGCTACTTTTGAGCCATTTGCTGTTTGAGGGTCAGTTGCAGCTCACCAACACATGATAGAAAATCCAGTTTAAGCAGCATAATTCATACTATTGGATACGCTGTATGTTTTACTGGTAATACACACAAGCATAGTGTCTCAGAAAGTCCAATACTAGGGAAAAAGATCCTCTATCTACCTCCATTCACACAAAGGGGAAACTACTCTGCTGCAATGTGTCTTTATTCAACAGCATGGGTTCTGTTTTCTGTTTAGCTAAGATTAATGGTAAAGCTGCATTCTGCAGTAGTTTTTAGGAATTCTGCCTGGTATCCCTTGACTAAACGTTAAGAATGATGTAATCATAAAATGATAACAAAACTGGGCTGTGAACACCTGAGACGTTGCTGGCTTGCGGGCAAGTTTGTGGTTCATGGAGTGAGAAACTTGCATGGTTTGATGATTTGTTATAAATATTCAAGTCTTACACAAAACAAGTCCTAAAAAATTAATGGATCATCTGGTTTGTTTCCGTATCTAACACCTGTCGGTGAGAAACTTTGCCTGAGCTTCTAATCCGTTTCCAGACACATGCTTTTGTGTTTGTGCGAGATCTGGTGTTTTGTTCTTGTATTACCTTGTACCGGTGGCTCTCCTTTGTGTTTGGAGCCTTGGGCTGAGGGGTGGTGATGGTGGAACTGGTTGAAATAGTCTGAGACGAATTAAACAAAGATTTGTAGGACAGGTTTGAAAGCTCAGCCTTGCTTTTAGGATTCCTCCTTTGTCTCCACATGTATTCCTCTCCAGTGTGAGCAGCTCTACTCCAGCTTTCTCTCTGTCCCTTGTCTGTTAATTAGCAAAAGCCAGCCCCCGAGACCACAACCATGCGATTTATGTGTGTACAATGTTTTTCCTTTTCGTTTTGCAAGAGCCTCCGCTTCCCCAGCTAAGTATGTCACGCTGCATCGAGGTTCGCCTTCCGGTGTTTCATTGAAACCGCTTGGCTCCACCTGCTGCAGTCAGATAAATGAAAAGGATGCATCGTCCTGGCAGCAGACCTTTCTAAGCATGCCATGTAGACTGGTCTTCTGTGCGTACAGTGGGACTGCAGAAGAAGTGTGCTGCATGATGCAACTGGCACCGAACATGCTTTACCCTGAGGCAGACTTAATAGAGGAGTGTGAGCTCTCTATTGGTCTCAGTGATAAGTCATCCCATGTACATTTGACCTTGTAATTGAATATGTAAAGACAGCAGAATAATTCATGCATTTTTTTCCATCCTTAAACTGCTCAGCATGAATGGGATGTAAAAGGATTTTCTTACTGCTTGTGGGTCAATATGTGGGCAGGGGAGGGTGAAGAATTTCTATTGGATCCCTGGGTTTACTTCTCTGTAATGTTTTTGCTACTGATTGGTGTGTTTGTGTTTTTTCTTACTACCATCCCACTATGAAAAAACAAACTGATAGGAGGAGGTAGTTGCTCCCAAAGAGCAGCTACATCTGACACTAAGTCCAAACTGGGTAACACAAACTCTCAACTTAACAACAACAGGTATTGTCTGTTTATGTGTGTGTGTGTGTGTGGGTAGGTGGGTTGTATGTGTATGTATGAACTTACAAAAGTTGAAACCTGTAGCTCCACGCCATCTTTAAGTATGGCGTGACTGACCACGTTGGTGTCGAGTCCATCCTTCCACCTCACCACCCGCCCCCCCCCCCCCAGTGAGGACATCCTGGCTTGGCTGTCATTGCATTGCCTGTGTCAGTCCTTGTCTGTGAGACATGTCATCTCTCAGCCATCTGGTGTCTTACTCCCACTCTGTGCTTCCCTCCTCCTTCCAGGCATGGGCAAGAAAGACGATCCCAAGCTAATGCAAGAGTGGTTCAAGCTGGTGCAGGAGAAAAATGCCCTGGTCCGCTATGAGTCAGAACTCATGATATTGTAAGTACATTACTTGACTTTTGAGATGGATAAGCTAATCGATGATCTGATTCATCTGAGGGGATTTTCATTTTCAGGATCCATAGATTAGTTGTGCATTAATGTCAACTCTTGTATTAACCAAGCAGCTAGTTAGAAATGTCTTCTTTATATATACTATATATCAAGTTGTCCATAGTCATAAAATTGGTCATGGTCATGACCGGCCTTACATCATCATTAAGGCTGCGCCCCCTTCTTGGGGAAAAAAAAAGTCGTCACACGAGTAGAGAAACAGGAAAATGCTGAAAAGCTAATGTGTAGTGGGTAAACCGAGGCTTTCACACTGAGATTTGATGCACACAAGATGCTGAATATTTACTGTTAGTGTAGTAAATAACTAAATAATGCTGTTGAGGGCTGGGAAATTAGAAAAAAATTAATTCACAATCTTTTTTATATTCTAGGGTTGACAATTAGCGCTTTCATTAAATATTTATAAAGTTAGATATGAATAAATAATCATCAGTAATGTGGAATTTATGACTCAGTGGGTAAAGGCAAATACTACTACAACTACAACAACTACTACTACTACTACTACTACTACTGCTACTATTAATAATAATAATAATATTTTTAGAAAATGACTTTATTGTAATGCAGCCTTAAAAAAAGGAAAAGAAACCATATTACGATTACCAAAATCTAAGATAATATCTAGTCTCATATCACAATATGAGATATAATATACAGTTTTTACGGATGGATAGCCAACGTAAGCTCCAGTGTGATGCTGCTGCAGCACAGTGACACAGTAAAAAAGCATCAGACTGCCATCTCCTATTAAATTTCAGCCTGTAGATCAAACAGTTGGCTATCAACAAGTTGGTTATTTACAGGCAACACTTAGCCTAATAATACCACCACCACCACCACCAGGTATTGTGATGCAAAACTCTTAACATGTATAGATTTCCAGATAATCAATGTCCAGCCACTGTGTTGGGCCAATGATCCACTTTAATGGGGAAAGCTTGAAGGAACATAACGCTCATCAGTCTTAATTTAACAAGGTACTGTGAACACTCAGGCTCCGGCAAGGTAGCAAAATGATTATCAGACATGCCCATAAATAAATGTTTGTTTAACAAGAAATACATACATACAAAGAAGTCTAAATTATAATCCAAACACATCAAATTGCATTGACATCTATAGGATCTTTGGTTTTCTATAAACCCCCCCACAAAGGAGGCATGGCCTTGATGTTTTGCAAAATGTCCGTACGTGCTGGTTTGGTTTATTGGCATATGCAACAAGTTGGCAGTAGGAATGTCTAAAGAGTGAGTTAATCTAGCAAGCGCTATATAATAATACCATGGCTATAAATTGGTAAACAAACAAGACTAGGGATTTATAGTCACACATAACTGTTCTGTCTTGGATTATCATTCATCACCTGCAGAAGTACTTTGTCAGGCTCAGCTCTGCATTGTGCAATGGGAATTCGGAGGTCAATTTTAGAAATATCTTCCCGTGAACTCAAGTCTTTGTCAAGAGGAAAATATTACCTGCGAAAGGCCCTACAGGGACATGTCAAGGGATTGCCCAATTAATGGGGATTGATTCTTTGGACCTCGTTGTCTGCAATAGTTGTTGCAATGAAAGGACCAATGAACAATATTGTCATCCCTAAAAATATAATCCAACATTTAATACCTGCGATAAATTTTCCTGATGATGTAATAATATTCCATCATTTAAGCACAAGGCAATTATAACCTAACAAAGTATACACAAGATAAAATAACACTGAATTATAACCCTCTTATTTTTATGATTATTATTATTACATCATGAGTTTAAAAAGGTTTTTAGCCCTTATGAAGTCATAATCATTTTTCAATATTATGTTGTGGTATGTGATCGCATTTGCATCCATTTAAAAAAAACAACTTTATTATATCCTGACAAGTCATTAAATGATTTACTGTTATCATCTTATTGTCAGTTATCAAAAGCTTTTAAATGAACTATTCATCTCTTCTGGAACTAGTAATTATAAACAAATCCTGCCTAGATAAATGAAGATGCAGTCAAAAAAAAACATCAATGCTGAAAGCTATGATTCATCCGAGCAACAAACTGAACTCATGCATCTTTCTCTGTCTTTCCCCAAGTGCCAGAGAGCTGGAGCTGGAGGACCGACAGAGCCGACTGCAGCAGGAACTCAGGGAGCGAATGGCTGTGGAAGGTGAATGTTGGAGTGCCACTTTAGCTCTGAGGCTGGATTGCACCAACAAGGATTCATTTTTAAACCTGATCAAATTGTGGTTTATGTTTAAATTCTGTTGCACCAAACTTCAAAACTAGCTCAAAGGAAAGAGAGGTTAAATTCAAACTTCTCTTTAAATCTGAGTTTAGTTTTTAATCTAAACCTAGACTAAATGTGTAGATTTGTATAATCTGGTCCCTGTCTTTAACTCCTTGTTTCCCTGTGCCTCTCTCAGACCACCTGAAGACAGAGAAGGAGCTTGCTCAAGAGAAGCAGATCCTAAATGAAATGTTGGAGGTGGTGGAGCAGCGCGATGCCCTGGTGGCCCTCTTGGAGGAGCAGAGGCTTCGGGAGAAGGAGGAGGACAAGGACCTGGAAGCTGTGATGCTCTCCAAAGGCTTCAACCTTAACTGGGCTTAACAGGAGCGAAATGATTGCCTGGAAAAAGAGTTGACTTGTTATAGGCCATCTTTGATCAGAATAGTCTGCTGAACACCTGCAGCAGTGAATGTGTAAAGACTCCCCCAACACACACAAACACTACGACTGCCTCTGACATTGAAGCAGTCCACAACGTTTACATATCCTCTGCCCAAAGGCAGTCCCAGTTCATCACTTGCAGTTCTGCTTGCTCTCGCTCTCTGAGGGCGGAGAGGCGAGTAAATTCACAGCTTTATCATCCCAGCCTTGAAATGGATCCTCTCAAACATGGGAAGACCTTTGGGAGAATGTTTAAAGACTTGTTTTATCAATTATCTAAAGGGAAGAATGCAGTTCGGTCCTGCTGATGTAAAGGAATTGTAAAGAATTGTGTTTTTGTGTATAGTTGTGTAGAACAAGTCACATTTTGGTGGAAGAGGGACCTCTCTTTTCCAAAAAGGACTGCTACAGAGGTGCTTTTTAGCGCTAGAGAGATGCCTCCAGTCTCAATCTCAGATTCTCCTTTTCAGTCCGACTGCAGGACAGATATCCTCTGCTGAAGCTGCCTTTCTATTTAGTGACAAACTGAGTTCTGTATAAACCATAAAGAAATCATAAAAGGCTCTTTTCCCCCCTCACAGAGTGTTTTAGTGATTCAATGCTAAGAGTCCATTAAATATGGCCATGGTTTTCATGTATTTATTATCTTTGTTTGCTTTTAACAGTTTTTTTTGCATTCACAGGAGAGTGCCCAGAATCTCATTATCTTGCACTTGTGCATGACTCAGATGCACCCAAAAGCCATTGCATGTCAGGAATGAAGGCTGCAGGCACATAGAAGAACTTGTCCTTGAAAGCTAGGACATAGCATACAGACTTATGCTTTACTGTATGGTAACTTAAGCATTTCACATGACTCGATAATGATGGGCCTCTCCTTGACATGCCATTCACTGTATATCACACTGACAGTTCACGTTTACAAATACTTGTCCATATTTCAGTTCAGATGTTTGTTTCCTACTATGCTAGACAATAGCGAGGTAAACCAACAAAGATTCATCATGTTCAGATTCGTATTCTACCGTGTGTGTTAACATCAGGATGTTATCGTTAATGAAGCTTTTGTTTCACTGTTGTTAATGGGAGATCTGCAGAGCTTATGTTACTCATTTTGTGCCACAGGACTGTCTCCGTTTGTGGATATGCTGCAATATCTAAGGAGCACACCACAAGAACTTACACACTACATACCACTCACATCAGTATATGGCAGTGTTAATACTTAACCCTTGAACAAGATGCCTTTTTCATTTTCATTCTTTATGCTTAAGTTATATTTTATTTTTCTGAGTTGACTTGTTTTTGAGGTAGTCACATATGTGTATCCCACTGGAACTCAAGAATTTTACTTTTTTTTTTTTTTCCAAATACTTTTCTACAGCAGGTCCCCAAACAAACAGATTTGAAATGGGATGCTGAAGAAATGCAAAGTGCTTTATGAGCAACTTGCATTGAACAGGAACGTATAGGTTTATCTGGTGGGCAGTCAAATCTAATAGCCTTTGTGACAACTGTAAGAATCCAGGTGGTCACTGTTTTACAGCACAGAAACAGTAGAGGCTATATTTATGACTTGGTATGAGCTGTGAATAAAATTTTAAAAAAGTGACATAATTTTAAAGGTTGTTGTTTTAGATGGTGTGTGATACGTTTGACATGATTGTATTGATATTTATTAACATGTGTGCAAAACTGTATTATATGTAAAGAAAATGAATCCTAATTTTTAAACTGTTCCGTTGACACGACTTGTAATGTAAATGCTTCATGTAGCTAAAATGCATAGGGGTGTTGGATGTATGCTGAAAATGGCAATAAAACAATGCAGTTGTTCTTTTAAATGTTTGTCCACTAAAGTCTCACTTTTAATTTTGTAGTATGGTTAGTGTTAGCTAATTGATCTAACTGTTATGAAGAATTTTAAGATAAAACTTACATTTTTTGGCATATTTAGCTTAAAACCTGTGTATTTCTGCAGAAATCACGAGATTCTATATCAAAGGGACTACCTGTAAACCCAAATATTTATTTGTATTATGTATTACAGTCAGGCTACATGGATTTTGATACAAAGTAAATATATAGTAGCCTGTGTTGATTAATACTCAATAAACCATAGCTACATATGACACAAAGTTAAATTATAGTATATATACCAAAGCAACAGAATAAAACAGAACAAGAGAAAGAAAATTAAAAAGTTTAAACATTGTGCACGAACGGTTAGAAGCCAAAATTAGCTTATGGAGACACCTCCCCTATTAAGTAACTATAATCATTCATAAAACGAAAAAAAAAGGTAAAAGCAAAGAATGCATAATTGATCAAAATCTCAAGACTAAACAGTGATACAAAGTTGATCAAAGATGTACAGATGACAAAACAGTATTAACAACGTGAAATACATTACAAGTCAATGGTCTACAAGTCCTTTTCAAATGTTTTTAACAATAATAAATAGTAACAATAATGCCAATATTAACACTACTAGTGATGGCAGTAGGTTGTTCCAAAAAGATGGTCCGCTGTATTTCAATGATTAATGAGTTGGGGGAATCAACAGATTAAAGCATGGTCAAAATTAAGCAGCAGAGGCACAGAAAACAGACTTTTAGTTCTTAGCATCAAAAACAAGGTCCCATTTCCCATATTGCAACCAACAGTGACTTTTTATTAGACCCTTCCTCAAATCCAAGCCCATATAACTCTGACAGGTATCTGCAGGCCCTTAAATAGTCTTAATATGTCTTTATTCAATTTTATAAATATTAAGCCTTGAAACGTATTGAATAGTCCTAAATTTGAATTCGCGAGGTCTTACTTGCGACAAGCATTTGATTTTTTTTTTAATCTTTTAATTTCTTTTTGTCAGAAGGAGCAGAGCTAAAGTCCACATTTCTAATGTTATATGTCTTTAAACCTACAACTGAACTACTGTTTTACTTCATGCTTGCACAAAATGTAGATGAATTTAACTCCCTCTAATAACCGTGCCCTCACATAAAACCTGCCTGTGCACTGGATCACGTACTTTATATATACCTTTATACTGACCGGCAAATAAAAAAGATGAATTGTCCAAAATTTGGTTCAAATTATATTAAAGAGGTCCTTAAAGCATTACATCTTTGTGTCTAATACCTATAGGCTCCCTGTCTGATGACATCGTCATGTTTTTTTTTCTCTCTCATAACTATTGATGAGGTCACAAAAGGTAGTTTTCTCAGACTTGACAGGCTTGTCTAGAGCCAGAAAAGACAGCTATTTTTCAGACTAAAGGGTCTTATGCATACATGTTTAAAATAAACTGTGAGCTCACGATGGGAAGGAATTAACAAAATAAAATAAACAAATAAAACCCAGAGTTCACCGCGCATATCTCTTTATCTATTCTCCTCACTACCTTTAACAAAATTTACACGTGGAAAGTGTATTATTGAAAGTACGCATGACTTTTAATTCAAATATAATTTACACGTTTTGATCGTGCCCTTATTTTGAAAGCAAGCTAACTATAACCAACTTCCGGTCTCTTGAAGTTTCAGTAGCTTGACGAAGCAGCTGACGTGTGGGTGAAAGTTTGAAAAAGTTAACGCTGCTCCTCGAAAATGCTGGCTTCAAGTTTCAGGGACTGTAAGGTAAGTGATGGGGCTTCGTAAAAAATGCATGCATCATAAAAAAAAGACAACTTTCCGCCAAGAAACAGCACGAGAACGGAAACGCCAGAGGAGATTTGTGCGGTTTAAAATCACGCGCAAGTGTTGCGGTTATGCTAGCGTTGAAGGAAACAACCGTAAACTAAAGCAAACAAATATCGAGTTTTTAAACCGTGTTCACCTTCTGGGTTAACACAAGGTACAAATTCAGCTTGGTTGATGAAGATTGAATAATGTCCTTCATAACTGTGTTTGAAAGAACTCCTGTCAGGACACGTAGTTTTGCCCCAGAAAACCGTATTTTGAGTGGACTTTAATCAACCTTAAACCTTTACCAACCTTTTGGAAGTGTTTAACGTTGGACCTTGAGCACATTGGATTGATTTCTTTCTTAAACATGGTAGAAACAAAGGCAATAATCAACTTTGCAAGAAATGTTCTGCAAATTGTAGGACCTCCGTAGATTTAGATTTAAAAGGGAAAAATGACCAGAAAGCTATGATTATAAATATCATCATTGTATATTTGAAATTATGTTACTGAATCATTATAATGTTTAATCGCATTCCTCTGGTAATTTCCCTCTTTTTAATTTTTTTTTCCTTTTTCTCTTTCTTTCTTTTTTGCTCATTTGCAAAAGCGTCGTTTTATTGTAACATTTTACTCATTTTTTTTTGCTCATTTTTGGGTCATTTCTTAAGTTGCTCATTGCCTTTTTACCCCATGTTTTTCCAAAAGACATCAAGCAAATTTCCTCAGGTTTTAAAAGTTTAAACCTCTCTAAGTTAGGCTAAAATATTTCACGTGTGCACAGTTTTCTCTTGTAAAAGTATCTGTTCCCGGTAGCTTTTGTCTGCACTGCAAAGGTGTTATGTTATGAAAGTAAAATGTTAACATTCATGGAGTACTTTTTCCTGTTTTAGGTATGCAGACTTTTTCCTGCTCTGTGTTTGTTTTGAGTTTTTGTTTGTTTTGTTTGTTTGTTTACCTTGTTTACCCAGGGACATCAGATGGAAATTAGCTGCTAGTTAACTCTGGTTAAAATAAAATAAACTCCTTTAGCACCTCACTCTCTATTAGCATACTCTTAGTTATGGCAACTATGGTGCGCCAGTTTCAGTCAGATGTACAATTCTGGTTTGGTGAGTTTGGCTGTGAGGTCTTACGTCAATCCTTTTATCTTCTGAGTGTTGCCTGGTAATTCTTCTGTCTCATGAATTTTGTTCCATAATCAGTGCTTTTAAAGCACTTTTTTGCATTTAAAGCAACAGTGTGTAAGATTTAGGGAGGGAAAGGGGGTTGTAGTAGCATTTAGTGGTGAGAGTTGCAGAGTTGCAGCTGAGGCTTTTCCTGGTTAGGATTCCTTAAGTGGTCATTGTTCAAGAGGTTTTTACTTGGAGCCAAATTGTCAGCAGAGGTCACTTTCTCTCCTAAAACCCGGTGATTTTCACCAGTGAAAACACCGAATAAAGCGGTTTCAAAAAAAAAAAGTGTTTCCACAATGCAGTTTGACACTGAGGGACTGCAATGCGAAAATACAAATGGTCCTATCTAGAGGCAGTGTTTGGTCTGTCTCTTCTTAGCTACTGTCCTGCTGCTATTTCTGTCTCCAGGCTGCATGTCAGTGGGTGGTGCTTTTGTTGGCTCTGGCTTTCTGTCCTCTTTGACAACATCTAAGGGCCCTGACACACCAAGCAGATGGTCGACCGTCGGTCATGGTCGAGCTATCGGCGAACGTCGGCCGTTGTCCACCTTTTTTCAGTCGATTTAATATGTTGGATCTGTGTCTAAGACGGCAAAGCTCATTGGTGAATATAACCACTCTGTTTGGCAGTTCAGCTCAGTTTACAAGAAGAGAGAGGGAAGTGTGAAATGAAAAAAGATCAGTTAAGTTTCATTTTATGCTGGCATGTGACTTTTTCGTTTTATGTTATGCTATTCTTTCCCATGCACATTGTCGATTAGATTTTTTTTTTCCAAAGTCATTTGAACTACTTTTTCTAAGTAGCTTTAGTTGAACAAACTGGATTTCTGGCGAGGGTATTGTTGCTGTTCAAACACTTCCAGAGTGTAAATGGTAGTGTGCAAAGCAATGCTTTCAAAGTAGCTTCCCCAACACCGATTCTGATATTTCTGTCTCTTACAGGCATGGAGCGCTGAAGGTCTTCCATTGTCCACCAGCAGTAATGAGGCTTGCAAACTATATGATGCCATACTCACCCAGGTAACACTCACATACTTATGCTTCCACACAAAACAAACAAACCGATAAAAAGAAACTCCTTTCCTCTTATTAAAAATTATACACAAGATGTGATATTATCTGTAGAGTACGTATAACTGTAAACAAAAATTGCACTTCATCTTTTTTTGTTTGGCTTCTAGTTTGTGAAATGGCAGAATGACGAAACCCTGGGAGGATTTGAAGGATGCTTCTCTGCCATCAAGGCAGCTGACCCTAATTTTGGTAAATACAAATGTGGTCAAACATTAGTCATTATTTTTAACCTTTTGCTTAATTGGGTAGGTCCTGATAAGATATGGAAACTAAGCAGCAGCAGAGTCGACAACAGATTAAAGGAGATGACAGCAAATCAGTGTCAAAAGTTCAGAGTAAGAAAACAAAGGGGGGGATGATGGTAACAGTGCTAAAATTATCCATTGCTGAAATAGCCTAATTAAAAATGACTTTGACCCTCTATACTTTAAATAAACACGGACGAGGTCAGCTCCTCAAGGTCTTAGTTCTAGTTCAAGGGAGCTACAATCATTAAAGCTTATCAGTTGTAATGCTTTGGGGTCATAAAACACTGTTAAATTTAGATAAACTTAATGAGTAATCTTGGCACATAAATAGAAGAAATCGTGACTTGTAAAAGGCAAAGATCACGCTCATCAGAACAGACGCTTTTTTATGACATGTTATGAAACATAAGTGCCCATAAAGCACAGGTGTGATTAATTACATTAATAACGACCAAATCCATTTCGAAAAGCCAGTTCCAGGTGTTCATTAGAATGAGTAACTGGGACAATTTTGGAAGTGAAGCATAATTAATGTCATTAGTTATACCTGTGCTCTGCCTGAGTGACATGATAAACCCTTGGCTATTTAGCAATGACTTCCTGTGCTGTCATTTATGTAACAAAAGCATTGACCGAATGACCTTGAGAAGCAGGGGTTAATCAGTATCTGTCTGTCAATCTAAGAAACTCTATGACTTGTAATTGATGTTATAGATGCTGCTATTTATCACCATGTGCTCATTTTGAGCTCTCATCAAGTGTTTTAAATGTTTCATTTGTTGTGCATGCAAATGAATCAAGCTGTTGTTGTGCAGGTTCAATAATCATTGATGCACCTGAGGACTTAAAACTGCTTTTGACTTTAACTGAGAACACAGGATGAGACCATTCAAGTGTTGTTTTTTATGGTTACATAAGGAAAACAAACGGAGGTCATGTAGGTTTAAGATGAATTCCATTGTTAACATGAATCATAGTTAATAGACCTGAATATTTAAGTAGAACACAATTCTCTTTGGATAGAAAAACAATGCATTTGCCAAACAATATTTGAAATCATTGGTAACTTTTTTTTATTTAAAGCTGTAGTTGGTGACTTTCATAAACTAACTTTTTGTCATTATTGCTCAAACTGTCTCTATATTCACATCAGAATCTAGTTTTATTGCCTAGTACATTTACATATACAAGGAATCTGACTTGGTGTTTTGGTGCCAAACAATTAACATAAAGGAGAAGAATAAAATAGTGAATTTAATTAGAATAGAACATAAGATAAAAAATATAGAAGCAATTTAAATATATAAAATGACAAAATAGAATATAAAGGACACAAAAAGTATATACAAAAGGTGCATTGCATGAGACGGATATGGCTTGTGAACTGTGGTCAAACTAATAAATAAATTAATTGTTTATTTTCCAGGGACAGCGCACAGTTAAAAGTAATTTCACCAGAGTTAGCTAGTTGCTAATATGCATCTGTTGGGCAGTTAAACAAAACAAACAAACACTTAACAGCAGGTGGCCTACACTACCTAAAACAGGATAATACATAAAAGTCCATAAATATAAAAATTTCACTACAATAACGGAATAAAATCAGTATGACTGACTGTTAAAGAAAATCAAAGCAAGACTATGAATAATTAGGAACTTCAGGCATGCATCTGAGTAAAAGAAAGAAGTTATCAAACTGTCAAATTGCACAGCGCGGTTCAAATATGTATCAAGATTGACTTCATTTTGTCATGTGACTTCATTTTCTTTTTCTTGTCTCATGTTTTCAGGAACATATTTTTGTGTTTACTGTTTAGCTGTAAAATGAGGAAATTTGTGACCTGGCAGCATTGTTGAAAACAATCAAGCCAAAAAGTCGGCCAAAAGGCCTCATCTCATTTCAGACTGAACAATGTTTTTTTTTTTAAGTATAATGCTGCATAGTGTACTTGAACATTAACTTTGTCCAAATCAGCTTTATTAGCAAAGTATGTGTGATCATATAAAAGAAGATAAAAAAGAAGATGAAATTTGACCCCAGTTTTCATAAAACATGAACAGAAATTGCTGTAAAGGCAGTTTACTTCAAAGTGCCTTTTATATATCTGGCTTTGCATCAAAGTGCATGTGATAGTTTCATATTGTTTAACTGCAGTAAAAAAGTCCAGAAGAAAAGACCAGTGTTATCTGTTTTCCCTGCAGTTATGGGCCATGTGATAAGTACGGGGCTGGAGCTGGTGTCAACGACTAGCTCCATCCGTCTGAATGAGAGTTTGGCCAGCGCTGTGAGGCGAACAGTGGAGCTAGCCAACAACCAGGACATCACTCCCAGAGAGAAGCTCCATGTTAAGGCTATGGAGCTCTTTTCACGTGGGTAAGATCCAGAGCCAGGTGGTTACAGGATATCAGTCAAAACAGAGGCATAAAAAAGAATTTGGTGCTGCAAGGGTCAGCAGTTTGACTTGGCAAAAGATGCTGACCTGTCATTGAATTTTGGTCCGCCAACGCCACAACCTAAATTCAACTAAATATAAATAGATAATAATGTTGGTGACCAGCAGTGCAGTTTCAAATTTAAATAGAAAAGCCCATTATTATTTGGGTTGTGGACAGCCCAGAGCTATCTTTGAATCTTTTTTTAACAGAAAAATAGACCCAAGATTGCACTTAAAATGTTAAGCATATGATTGACAAGATTAAATATTTATCATTCAAACCAACTGATATTAAATGCAAGCTTTGCTAAATGAAATTACAAGGAGCCGAAAGGTAAAGGTGCTCTAAACTGAAAATAAAAAGTTTCTGTGTAGGATTTGACAATTTAACACTTAGGTGCCCTCTGGGGGTCTTATCAGAAACAACGGAGATAACAATGCACACAATTATTTTTTCCCCCTAGAAACATTTGTGAAATAACCATATAGAAACTCATCTTGTTGTGGCTTTAATAGGAAATATGTTTAATAAAATAGTTCAAGCAAGATTGTTTACTGTTAAAAAGCGTTTTCTACTGAGATAAATTTTCACTCTTTTTAGAGAAATGCCAGTAAAATAACCTGACCAGAAGAGAGGCATTTTTACTGATTAAATGTAACATGTTTTGAAGTGAGGGCTGCAGCGCAGTCAGTCAACATTAGGTCCAAATAGAGAAGAGATCAGCTTTGTTTACCATCATGCCAGAGGAAATAGTTTGTCTGTGAAAGAAGTCTTTTTGATGTTTTATCTATCAGACAATAGTCATTCATCCCTAAGTTTCTTTTTTTCTGTCCCACTGTGATGCAGTCACATGCTTCAGATCCACACAATTCATCTGTTATGTTGTGTGCCAAAGACTCTTCTGTATATTTCAGTTGCAGTCTAGTGAGTAATATTTGTATTCTGTCTGTTGTGTCTTATTTCCCAGTAGTACAGTATGATATACTATAATATTGAGAGGACAGTTTGTTTCTCAATATTGTCTTAGAGGCTTCTTTTGTTTTTCCAGGGGCCTCTAATTCCCTCCATTCAGCACAAAGCATATTGACGTCTCTGTGATTCTCATGGTACACTTATTCTGTTGACCTTCAGTGCTTTCTTGTCTTTAACAGTTACTCACATTTCTTGTAGAAATTTTCTCAAGGCCTGCGATGTATGGGAAGACATTCTGGTCGATCACCCCACTGATATGCTGGCTCTCAAGTTTGCTCATGATGCTTACTTCTACTCAGGAGCCCAAATTCAGATGAGGGACTCTGTGGCCAGAGTGCTGCCCCACTGGAAACCACATATGCCTTTATCCAGGTACAGAAAACAGCATACATTATGAACAAGAGAAGCACTTTTGGATAACTTAATAATCACACGAAAAGTCATTTATTAATGTATTGTTGAGAGTTGGGGGGGGGGGGGGGGGTAAAATCATGGGCTTTGAGGTACTGTATAACCAATAAACTGTCTGTACATGTTACCACAATGAGCTGAATGTTCATGGTATCAGTGTGCATTAGAGAGCCTTCTATATGTTCAATAGAGTGTTCACTGTATACAGGTGCTGACTTTCTGCAAAAATACAATTGGACTGAATGGGTCTCCATAGCCTTTTATGTGCTATATAACTCATAATATCTCACAAAAAACAGCTGCACATACGCTCATTATGATTGCATGTACAGTGTGTAAAGCTGAGCAGTTTGAAAAAAGGATGGAGTTATTCCATGTACAATAGCTGATATTAAAAAAACGATGAATGCCTAAGGGTTTTTAAAGCTTAATGATTATGTGATTAAAAATTTTTATTGAACAAAACAAAATGAGAAAATTTTGTACATAAAACAACAGGCATTAAAGATGCATTTTCAGTGCTTTGTTCAGTATTATAGTTTCTTGGCCTAGAACCACCCTCCCTGCTTCCCACATGGAATAAACCAAAGCAAACAAACAGAACAACAGAAAACAAGGAAGCAAATACATGAAAATATACATAACAAAAAATAAATGAATAAAATCAACAGTAATATAAATTAAAACAAAGCTTAATAATTAAAGTATAATGATTATCAATTAGCAAAGTTATAGTTCCCATTTACAAAGAATAACCCAGGTGTTAACATGTTTATCATCTTGGGAGCATTACAACTGTAGAAGGAGAAACAAATAAAAGGTGTCCTTAGATTGATATGTAAATATACTGTTTAACTGCTGTATCTACTTGAATGTAGAGCCTTATGCACACCTTCAGTTTCTTGTAGACAGGCCCGAAGGATGAAATGTCCATTGGCAAGAGGATGTTAAATCCTTGAAATCTGATGACGGTCTAGAGACTAAAACATTTTTCTAAAAAATTACTGCAATTTAAAAGACAGTGTGTGGGAATTCTTTCTTCTCTTGGTAAATTAATGGAACACTTCACCTACAACATGACCATTTGTTTATCAGTTACTTACCTTGTGTTACCTTGAATTTGTGAAGAAAACTTCAATTTTCATTGCATGCCTCAACGGTAAATGGAAAATCTAACACTGGTGAACATTCATACTGAATTGAATTAAAGGGGCCCCATGTTACAAAACAAAACCTCAGTTTGCAAACTCTCACACAACTCATGCAGTATAAGTAAAGTCTAATTTATCCAGGATATAGTTCCAAAACGTATGCATATTTGCTGAAATCTTATGATTTTTTTTTTTTTTAATCGTACTTTTTAAATCGTTTCCTTTTAGGGCAATAACAGATCAAGTCAACTAGTTACAAGCATTGTGCATTTCTCAAATTGTAACAAGAAGATGTAATAAAATGTAAGGGAAAAGAAAAAATAAAAACAGACAAAAAGACAAACGCAGGTAAACCAAAAAAAAAAAAAAAAAAATAGATCTGAAATCTTATGATTTAAAACACTTCCGCATTAAGTAGCTTGCATAGGTAAGCACATGTTTGAACTTTGCTCTTGCATTTCTTTGTGTTTCTTAAGGCACCTGTGTTTGAGTGTTTATGCAGAAGAGTTTTGACTAGTACGTTTTTTGTCATGTTCTTAGGGTTTTGTTGTTTGTTTCCCGTTTTGTTCTGGAAATCAATGTCCTCACGTGTCATGTCTTGTTTTACTTCCCACCATTGTCTGTTTCCAGGCTTTTTTTGTCTCATTTGGGACACTTTCAATCTCAAAACGACATGCACTGTTTTGTTACATTTTCCAGATTTAATGACATGTTTCCGTAAAACAGTGTGCAGCGAGCTTTGAGATGGTGTTACCCAGTCAGCAGCAATGTGTATATAAATAATTGTCTAACAGATCTTGACTTGCTGCACTATATGTTTTGTTTACATTTCACACTTGAGCCTGGCTTGTCAGTCCTTCGCTGTTCCCAGTCTTCCCTGCACATCTGTTTTGTGTTAGTCTGGTTTGCTCCGCCCCAGTGTTACCTACCACACCCTTGCCGTTTTTTATTGTCAGCCTTTCCCTGCTTTGCCAATGCAGGCCTACTGCAGCTACTCCAATCTTGTTCTTGTGACAAGTTTTCTGCGTATATGTACCTGGTTCCCTTTTTCCCTTGACATTTTGCCTTTGTTCGTGGTGTCATTCCTTAGTTTGTGTCTTGTGTTCCTTGTTAGATTCCTTCCCTGTGTTTTTTGTGGCATTTTGCCATTCTGGTTTGTTCGGTTTAGTTTTGGTGCTTTTTTATGTTGTACTTTGAGTTAGGTCTACCTGCATCTTCAAGTTTATCACCTGCCTGTTTATGATGTATTTTACCAGCTGCATTTAATTTGCCTGCCAGCTGTGCTGCATTTGGGTCCTCATTTGAACTGACACCATTACGGTCTTATCAAAAATGCATGTGCTTAAGAGGTATTAAATACACCACTGCATAAGTGATACTTGGACTATACAGCATGTGTGAGAGTGTATAAAGATGCAGTATATGATATACTTTGTCTGATATTAAGTGGAGCCGTACTTTACTTCAATTCATCAAGAATGTTTTCTTAACAAATATAATGCAACATGGAGTGAGTAATTGATAAACAAAAAAAGTAAAATATTCCTTTTAAAAAGGTTATTTTGTTGTTGTGTTCACTACTTGTTTCTGCAACACCCAAGTTTACATAAAGATCGTGTTTATTTTTGAGTAGCTTATAAAATGTATGCAGATTGTATGAAAACACAGAAAACAGCATAACATTAGGCATACGTATATGGATGTATGAACCATAGTTTTGTCTATAGGCACAAAAAGACATTCGCAGTTCATACAGGAGTCATTAAAGTCACAAGAATGTGCAAACGCAGAGTGTAGATACAAACGTATCTGTTCAGTGCAGTGGTGTAGCTAGTTAGCTGCTTGTTGTAGCTGCAGTACTTCTTACTGAGAGGCTAGAGAGTGTTTCAGGAAGAGTCTGTTGAGGTGATTGAACCATACAGTCCTGCAGAGGGTAATATCTCTCACACAGGGGGTAGCCTCGGTCTGCACCCTGCAATTGTGTGCCCTTTATGGGTAACAACTTGATGCAAGCAAATTATTGTTTGCTCTCACATCTTTTCCTCAACAACACATAGTCAAAGAATATAGATGTGTCGCAACAAACAAAATCCTATTCATATTTTAACATTTAATGGTAACACTGATGCCTCACAACAATGATTTCTTCCAAGCTGTGCCTGTATTACAGAGACAAATCCTCAATATGCTGTCACAACAAAATGCCCATATTCCTACAAAGCAATAATGTGAAGGCAGTTATCAGCATGATCAAAAGTTGGGGATGGCACACAAAAGTTGACACTGATGTAATGATTATGTTCACTTTTGGGGTCACTTGAAATGACTCCCAGAGTTTTCATTGTTATGGCTCGAAGCTTGTTTGATCTCTAAACCAGTGTCTGCTTTTCATCATTCTAGATAAACTGAATGGGTGAGTAAAAGTTCTTTCCATCCTGTCTTTAGTAATGAGATTTTTGTGTGTTTGTGCCCCCAGTTATCTAAAAGGACTGTACTCCTTTGGTCTCCTGGAGACTCGCCTCTATGACCAGGCAGAGACAGTAGCCATGGAGGTGAAATTTTCTTCTTTATTTTAGTCTGCTGCACACACTGTTGTCATTACTGTAACTGGGAGGTCCAGTCTGTCTATGCCTGTGCTGGTTGTGTCAGTTCAATTCGCCAAGTAATTTGCTGTCAAACACATATAATAAGCAGCTCATGGCAGCCCTCACTGGCCAGACTCTGCTGTGCTGAATGCATACAAAGTAGTTCTGACATGAGCTCACTTGAAAAAAGATTGAAGAACATCATAGACCAGAGGAAAGATAGCAATTGAGACCTGAGCATGCCGTTATGTTTGAATAGACATTTTACCCTGGTATGAGAAATATAGCATTTCTTCTGCATCTGAATTGCTTCTCCTTTACTTCAAACTGCTTAACTCTCTTCTACAGGGCCTCACTCTCACTCCAGAAGATGCTTGGTCCGTGCACTCTGTAGCCCATGTTTACGAGATGAAAGCAGAGGTGGACAAGGGCTTGAAGTTCATGGAAAGTAGAGAGAAAGACTGGCAGGTACAACCATTGTGTGCTCCTCAGCAGTTTGTTTTTCTGATGGATTTTATCTCAGCAACCTTGTACAGTTCTGTACAGTTTGTCCAATGAATCAATTCACACATTTCAGTAGCCCTATGAAAAACACTTCAAATATGTATTGTTAAATTCCAGATATCTGATGTGCTGGCCAGTCATAACTATTGGCATTGGGCTCTATACTTCATAGAGAAGGTAAGGATTATAATGAGTTTTCTCAGTCAAGCGGATAGTTGGCAGTAGGAGTGTTTGTGGAACTTGTATTTATGATATCCTTTCCCCTGGGTAATTTGAAGTCTGGAGTTGATTATATTGCAAGATTAATTTGTGTTTGCATCTGTGCAACACAATCTATCAACCCTGCTTATATCACAAGTCTGGAGTTATTCAAATTCATCTTTTTCACCTCTTCTTCCTCCACAGGGGCAATACGAAGCAGCTCTGCAAATATACGATTCTCAGGTTGGTTTGTGTTGAGAGTTTTGCATTCAAACTTGAATGGTACATACCTGTCAGAGTCCATCCTTTCAAGAACTATGCATGTAGCAACACACAAGGGATGCAGACTAAAAGCAATGTGTTGTGCTTGTTGTGAGGCAAAAAGTCAAGTGTGTGCAAATGGAAGTGATGTCCATGTGATAACACATTTCAGTGTCTGCTGCCAAAACTAATTACTCTTTTATTTAAGTCCAAAAATAGGAATGACAATATATAAGTAAAGCCTTTTACTGTCCTGTCCCCATACAAGAACATTTCATAATGTTACCACTGGCCATAACTCTGAACACAACAGAGATTCTAACATCAAGTCAGATGAGTTTCATGAATGTTTAACCACTCATATCAGGGGAATCCAGCAAGACATAAATGTGCCTGTTTTAAAATTTTATTTCTCTGAAAAATGTCATTGTGTGGAGGCTGTCACATGTTCAAGGTGAATAGTAAAATATGTCCTCTGTTTAGGTATTCAGACGTTGTAAAGCCACAGGATCCATGTTGGACACTGTAGATGCCAGTTCAATGCTCTGCAGACTGGAAATGGAGGGTAAGATACAGGCTGATATGGGAATTCACAAGGTATAACTTGGGATGTAATCACTGTCTGCATGAAGGAAATTGGGAATGGAGTTTTAATCTTACGGTCCATGTATCACATAGATGCCACTTACCAGAGTTTGATTAAAATTCTGGATGTGATGCATGCTATTTTCTGTTTCAAAATTACACTGATTGGTCTGATGAAGGTGCTCCAACATATGTTAATGTGTTGCTGATCATCTGAAAGGCGACGGCAGCATCTAATTTGTGATAAATTAAGATACTGTGGTCTTAAGTGAAACTGCTAATTAAGTGAGATAATGTTAGGTATCCTACCTCATTAATCTGAAACTGAAGGTGCTGTGTTTTGTAATTAGCAGTACCTCTGACCACATCTTTTTTACTCTATACAAACCAAAACACTAGAGACTAGATGACCTGCTGAAGTCTCAAAAATGTATTTGTCTTATATTTTGTAGCCTCTATGCAGCCTTCAAGCTGTGTTTTTGTGTTTGTGTTGTTGCATGCGTCAGGTGTGTGCGTGAAGGACCGCTGGCGAGAGCTGTTCCAGACCACACAGCCTCACACTGATGATCATGTGACCTTGTTCAATGACGTCCACTTCCTCATGGTGTCGCTGGGAGCTAAAGAGAGTGGGACTTCTCAGCGTCTGCTGGAGGGCCTCCAGGAATTGGCTAAGTAAGTTCCGCACATTTCTTCTCTTCACTGCACACCTCAACACTCTGTCAGCCTTACATAAGAGCCACACAGGCCTTATGTAAAACGGAGACGGAAACAAGGCTGAGCGTAGGATGGCGAGATGGAGAGCAGTCAGAAAGAGAATTAAGAGCTGCAGTCCATTTCAGAGACTGGGGTCTTCCCTGTGTAGCAGATGTACCAGCAGCTGCTGCCTCTGTGGAGTTTTGTGGTTAAAATGTATTCTGGCATCCCGACCACAGACATCCTGTGCTCTCTATTTTGTCCAGCGCACAACCCACAGAAAAGCTGCCACTTAAAACCAGCTTTTTTAAATTGTCATGTTTTTCAGAGTTACGTAATATAATGCAAGTCACAAGACTTTGGGAGTGATGCACTTTGAGGGGGAAAGCAGCTCTTGAAAGTGAATTCCCAAGTAACATACAGGAATGTTCTCCTCAACACAGCTCTCACTGAAGACTTGTTTGAGCTTTGCATTAATTATCTCCACCAGTCGAATGTATAACATACTGTATATATCATGTCACTTTTATAACCTAGGTTTGGATGGATTGCGCAGCTTTACATAATCCATATTTTGCCATTTTATAATTTCACATTCTTCCTCTTACAGTCAGAGGCAGCGACTCTAAGAATTAGCTAATCCAAGAAAGCCCCACAATAGTATGAAATCTTTGGCCCTACGATGAAGTGAATCCTACTCAGATGCTGATGCCTTTCACAGATCAGTAGTAATACCCTAACACCCACCAGACTGTAATAGAAATAAACCAGCTTGAAGCTTTTTCTCTAGATTTTGTTGATGTTGATGTTTTAATGCCTCCGCACCAGGGACAGTCGTGTCAGGAGGAATAGTGTTTTTGGCTGCCCGTCTGTCGTGAATGCAGTATCTCAAGAACACCTTGGGGGGATTTCCCCAAATTTGGCACAAACATCCACTTTGACTCAACGATAAACTGATTAGAATTTTGTAGTCAAAGGTCAAGGTAAGTGTGACTTCACAAAATATATTTTTGGCCTTGACTCAATTTGTACTCTATTTATCAAAACAGTCACACAAAGAAGATAGTGATGACATTTTATATCCAAAAGGTCAAATTTTACCTTTGCTGTGATGTCATCATTACTTCTATGGTCAGTACTCAACATCATATCTCAGGAACAGATGATGAATTGGTGAAACTAATCTTGGGTGACCACCTTAAAAACTGTGGCGATTGTATAGATCTTCTGTGCTGCTGGGAAGATGTGTGTGAAGCATCTACGTTTTTGCAGACATGGATGGAAACTGTAACAGCAACTGGACTGGTTTGCGGAGGCATAAAACTGCTATATAGTAATTCACGATTAATTAGGAATATTGCATGTCTTTGTTTGCGTCATTCATGTGTGTACATGTTACTGTATGTGTACACAGCAAGCTGTTCAAACAAATGGCCCCTGGCGGGATTAATGAAGTATAAATATAAAACAAAGAATAAACAGAACAAACATTATATGCTTGCCACACCTCAACAAATCACCCCAAAAACATCCCTTCCCTGGCACTAGCTTCTAAACCTTACAGCCGTACCAAGATATGTCTTTTCATTAGTTATAACCCACTCCTTTCTTTTGTAGAGAGCCAGGGGACAATGAGCAACATCAGTTGGCAGGGACTTTAGCTGTACCAATGTGTCAGGCCATGATGGAGTACGATCAGGGCAACTACAACCGAGCTGTGGAACTACTGCACCCTTTACGCTACCGGGTGGTAGATATCGGTGGCAGTGATGCACAGGTAAGGTTCACAGAAACTGTGATAAACTCAAAGCAAACAAAAAAAAATCCAAGTCCAAACTGAACTGCAGTTCTCTTATGTACAGTTGAAAAGCATACAGCCTTGAGGCTTCACTTTTTTCTCTTTAGATATCATTGATTAGAGTGTAATATGCTTTTCTGAGTCAAACTGAAATCCCTGTTGTTGTAAAGTAGGCCAGAGGTGAAGAACGCTCTGCATAAGAGCCAGAGTCTTTCAGTCCATGAACATACCACATAGTGTGAGAGTGTGGAGCGCAGAGCACCAACACATGAATAATGAATCTGTGATGGACGCTGATGGACTTCATCCATTTTATGTTCTTTGTGTTCAGAAAACCGTTCCCAAAGGTGCAACAGTATACATACATACAGCAAAGCACAGAAGGCTAGAAAGACTCATACACAGTGTTGAAGAAGTGTTGTGTTTACTAATGGGTTTGTCCACTGTTGTTCACAGAGGGATCTCTTCAATCAACTGCTTATTCATGCAGCCATGAAATCGGAGGATAAGCACCATCAAAAACTGGGAAGGTAATACACAACGATTTCAGCAGCTTCAGTGCTCTGCGTTTTGGCCATCTATGTGTTTTTTATGAAACTCTTTTGAGAGATAGCAGAAAAAAACAAAGATCTTGCACTATTTGAAGCACTGAATTTCATCATGATACAGTATTGTTGCTGCTGGGGCTGCTGTCCGCTTGAGTGTTCTTTAGTTGCTGTTTTTTCATGTCCATATAGAACACAGACTCTATGCTCCCATTATGTAACCAGCATCCCCTGTCCGTACACCGTGTTATACTTTCATTATTGATCGGGTTAGCCTCTCAGCTTGTCTCTCTAAATCTGTGTTCATATCTCTGTGCTGTTCTGTGTTGTGCTGAATTCCTGCAGATGTCTTCTGGTGGAGCGCGATGCCATGAGGCCGAACTCCCCTCTGACGGATCGCCTGATGCAGAAAGCCCTGGCTCTTCACACCTAGACGGATTGCAAGGTGTGTAGAGCAGTTCCCATGCAAAAAACATCAAGCGATGCCATAATCCGATTTGCTGGTGTTTGGCTTTAGGAGACTCCTTTACCAATGGGCAGAAAAATTTGCACTTTTGTCAAGACATCTGAAACTTTTTATAGAGATTACATTTCAATGCAGAGCTCAAGCCTTTCTGACTACAGACCTTTAAAGTTTTTTATGTGAACACATTTGTACCTTTCTCAAGTTTATGAGCTCATATATAACACGGGTTGCTAATTGATCCTACCTAAGCCCCGCCTCCTTTCTCTGTGCTCCAATAGCAGCTGAAAAAGCTTGAACAATGCACAACCTCAGTCAGCTTTCCCTTTTGGTCATACTCAGATATGCTGTGTGGTATAGTTTTCTAAGTTTCAAAGAAAACCAAATGAAGATATAATACATATGTAACTTGGGCACTGTCACAGTCTTCATGGACACATTAGATTGCTTATAGTTACATATTAAGAAGCATTGTAACTGTTGTGGTAACAAAGGGCCTACGTGTGGATAAATTCCTTGTAGTAAAATACATGTAGAATGCACTGTGTGCCAGACAGCAGGCAGAGGCGAGGACTGGCTCTGGGGACGTGGAACATCACCTCTCTGGCGGGGAAGAAATTTGAGTGGGTGTGGGAGACAGAGCTGTGTGAACTAGATATAGTAGGGCTCATCTCTATGCATAGCACTTGTTTTGGAACAAAACTGGAGAGGTGCTGGACTCTTGCTTTTTCCAGAGTTGCCCAGAGTGAGAAGTTTTGGGCGGGTTTGGGAATACTCACCAGCCCCCAACCTGAGCGCTGCTGTGTTGAAGTTCTCCCTCGGGGAACAAGAGGGTCACTATGATGAGACTGCGAGTCTCTGAGAGAAGGTCTCTGACTGTTGTTTGTGCTTATGCACGGAACAGCAGCCTGATCAGAAGAGGTGCCGCCTTATATCTGTGGTATCGTTGAAAAGATTTGGAAAATGACAGATACTGTAGACTGGTTGCTGATATGATTTTAAATACATTAATTATCGTCAGCCATAAAAGATCAAGGCTAACATTTCTTTGTTCATACTATCTCTGTATGGCAGTGCACAGCCTTGAAGTAACTTTCTACAGTAAAGACATACAGGTCAGCATTATGATCTGTGGTCAGTAATAAATACATAAAATAATTTACTGATCCCCACAGGGGGAAAATGCGACACAGGAGCAATGTTGACTGATGTCATTCTTGGTCTCTACTTCTTTTTTTCGTTGAGACCAGAAGCCCCAGTTTATGTTGATTTGCCTCATTGAGGACAGTTACTATTGGGAATATATCCCTCTATCGTGTTCTGTCACCCATCTAATAAACACTGCGGCATCCTGCTTAGAAGCACCAGTGGTGCCATGTTTCTTTGTGTCAAGCTTGTCTAACCTAGCATACCTAACTCAGGGGGGCCGGACTTAGGAAGGGTCAGTGTGATTAATAGCTTTTAATCACATTCTTCACGAGTTGATTCTTTTAGCTAACCAAACTGATACCTCCCAATCAATATACTGTAGAGCAGTGTGGCTTTTCTCTTTTGAATTTTATTAGCAAACTTAACATTTAAATATAAATACTTATCAGAAATAAAATCCTCATGTCAAGATCAATACAAAAACCATGTTCAGAACCAATAAATATACACTTTGCACTTTTCATGTGATGACTCCTTGTGCACCACACTTTCATGCCTGTAAGCAACATCACAGTCAGAATGTGTACTCAAATGTCGCAGTGATACTGAAGCAGTAAAAAAAGATGTCCTTGCACATGTCAGACGAGCCGAGCAATGTACTGTAAGTTCTTTTCTTTCCTCCTCTCTTCCTGCGTCAGCCCGCTCTCACAACACTGAGGTAATCTCATCTTGGATCTGAGAGATCAGGATCTGGGACAGCACAATGCCTGCAATCTAGAGGACAGTAGCAGCCACTTTAGATTACAAAACAGACTCTCTGAAACTGTACAGCCTGTGCCGAGCATCTCAAGGTGCCTCAAGCTCATCTGATACAGAGAGGAAGTGTTTCAAAATGACATAAAACTGTTTGGATTCTGTCACTTGAAATGACTGTATATTCAGTTTAACAGGATTTTAACACTTTTACGTATCATTTCCTATAAAGCTGATCACAAAGTGTTTCTCTCAGCAGATCACTCACATTCAGCTGCAAACAGATTTTAAAAGAGCTATTCAATAATCAACAGTTTGATTTAAATGCTGCTTGTTATGCAGACACGTTCAGTGTTAAGTTAGGATGTGCAAGACAAAAAAGAGAACTTCATCATCAGATTTCCTGCACATCAAAGCAACTGGAATACTAGTGCAATTGTTTTGACAGGACTCATGGGTAATTCACACGCTTCCCTCTTAGCAGGATCTTTGGAGACCCAATCAGCCTGATATGAGAGCGAGCGAGATCAGGCTAAAGATCCAGTGACAAAGCTGCACTGTGGTAGAATACGATGTGACAGTAGCTGAATCATCTTGATAAGTTGGCGTACTAATTATTTAGAAGCAGCTTTTGATAAATGCTACAGTAATTAGATTTCATGGAAAATCTAACATATTGACTTGACTTATTCACAGTACTTAGTGCTATGGGATTTGAGGTGAGTTGTGCGGTGGTGCTCAGTGAGTGGGAGGGGAATCGTTAGTATGCTCCTTTCTTTGGCCCATAATCTTACATTATCACACGCAGACTTCTACCGCGGTTGCACATTAACCCGAGCTTTCGGTCTAGAACAGAGTACTAAATTAATAATGTGCAGTTAAAAATTCATTATACCATTGTGCCTAGTTATTGCTGTCTAGGTATAATCCTCTGTTTTAAATCAGTCCTATCCCAGTGGCCTTGCATTAACCCTACACCCTGTTGGTTTCTTTTAAAATAAGATTTTTATTAGATTTTTCTTCTTTCTCCTGTGCTAAGACAGGCCTGTTCTACAGTATGTGAAACAATCTCCACTTGTAAAGGGAAGTTGTTTGAAGCTCTCCAGTTGATGTTTGTACGTGTGTTACTTCAGGAAAGGTGCAGGGTCCTGATTGATGAAGTGTTCCTCGGACTATTTCACTGCCCAATCCAAATGCACCATGCCAGTCTGCCTTTGAGCGAGCAGGGCCAGTCAATATATTGATCGCTGCACGTTCAATCCGGTGAGCCTCCAGTTGATGCTTATATTGACTTGTGTGAGTGTGTGAGCTTATTTAAGACAAGACTAGATCTTTTTTTAACCAAGAATTGTCTGAGGTTACCAATGGCAAGTGACTGTTGCCAAATAGTGCACAGCCTGAATAAAAGGAGCACTTCACCCCCCTAATGACAATTTGTATATCGATTACTCACCCCGTGTTACGTTTAATTCCAGAAGAAAACTTTGTTTTTCCCGCTGGCCTCCACAGTGAACAAGGAATCCAAAAAAAGAGAAAATTCTTGATGAATTGAAGTAAATGAGTCTCATGTTTAACAACAGCAAAACAGTTTGAAACCATGCGTTAACAAACTCTCACACAACTC
Organism: Plectropomus leopardus; assembly: GCF_008729295.1. Taxonomy (NCBI): domain Eukaryota; kingdom Metazoa; phylum Chordata; class Actinopteri; order Perciformes; family Serranidae; genus Plectropomus; species Plectropomus leopardus. Next base: position 20,816,367 of record NC_056473.1, on the reverse strand, counting down.
GGGCAGCATAATCCCAGTCTCATTGATCCAGTCTTATACTCTATACTTCTGAAAGACTGCTCTGAAACACTTTCACATAAACAGTCTCAGTGTGCCCACATGACTGACAAATCATGTTTATGTATACTGGCTCTTTCTCATCTGCATTTCTTTAGGATTTGAGTAATTTTTCTTCTGTAACTGGAAATGCTGGGTTGATCAAGGGAGACAACTGTAACAGTTTTTGGTTTTGATGTCATTACTCAAAAACCTCTAATGTAAACTATGTGGATACATTTTTTATGAAGGTACCCGAATAGATGATCTACTTACTAACAGTCATCAATTGTTTTCACAAGCAATATTGAAACGTGTTTCAATATTTCAATGTTTCATCTGCAGAAGCAGTTGCAGCAGTATATGGGGCATTGGAAGCATTTTATTGTATGTAATTCTGTTCAACTTTGTCAGCAGACCTGCTATAAATCTTCTGGCAGGCAAAATAAAACATGGATGCTGAAATAAATCTAGGGGATAAACTGATGAAACTTGGATTGTACTGCACAAGTCATGCGAGAATTTGTTTTGCCATTACAAACAATCACCGATGACTTAAATCATCAAGAATTCTCTCAATTTTTTAGATTCTCTGTTCACTGTGTAGACACGTGAGTAAAAAAAAAACAAAAAAAACCTTTTCTACACAAATTTACCATAGAAATAATTGATACACAAATGAGTGATTCATATAGATTGAATACTCTGTTAAGTAAGTGCATGTGTGGGGTTACCTGAGGCAAGGCTAGACCTAGGGCGAGAGCTCCCACAAGCAACAGATGAGACTCGATCCACATCACTGCTTTGTCCGCACAGCCTACCGGGTAGATTGACTTGTTTGCCTCCAGGTAGTTCTGGGTTTGAACACCAAAACCGCACATAGTGTTGATCACTGTCTGTAAGCCAGATGGGAAAAGGCAAAGACAAAGACACAGACAATGTGATTGTTTGGGAGATTGTCTTTCTTTTTATGTCTTGAGGATTTAACCTGAAACACTGAAAGCAGTATTCAAAAGATGCTTTCACAGGCTGCTGTTTGGCATGTCTTGTGTTATTTTGCCTTGACAAATATATTAACTGTTGTGTCAGCCAATGGAGAGTTTTGAAGAAGCCTGCTGACTGAAGAGACTTGGATAAAGATAAGGGAAGAAAACGATGAGAGAACAATACAACCATGTGCATTTGATGTGTGAAGGCTGTTTATCCCCTAAAGTAGCCATGCAGTTACAGGCTACGAACAGCAGGTCGCAGCACTGCATTAGCTCCTCTGATGTTTAATTAATTGATTGTTCACCCACATAGAAAAAGGTTGCTGTGATCTGTTTTCCATGTAGCATGATGTATAATCAATATTAGTCTGATGGATCTACATGCACTCCTTAGTTTCCTGTCTCCACACAAACTAGAGGGAATTGTCATTGGTGGTTGTAAGCCATGCTGTTGTGTGTCTGCACAGAGGTTAGACAAGCAATTTGGACGTGTCTTTGTGCAAGTGCAAATGTGTGTGTTCATGCATGCACAGGAGCAGTATTTACATATATACTGCTTGTGTGCAAGCGTGCATGCCAACCGCACACATTTCATTTGTTTGCACAGGGCTGCTATGTTGATTCTGTGTAGACAAAATGTGATAAAATGTTAATGAAACAGGCTTAAATTTTGAAACGGTTAAATCACCACTGCCAGCACTGCTGCACATGCACAGCATGTTACAGTATGCTGCATATCATACTGCACAGCAATGCTATATATGTTGGATATGAGCATTACATATCAGTAGGTTAGCTTGAACTTTTGTCTTTAGGAACTCTTTGTTCATGCAATTTCACTTTTCCATTGATTATTATATCATTCTAAACTGTTTTAGTTGGTAATCACCTCATGAAGCTTGCTCTTGACTCACTAAGACACTCAAAGTCACACAACAATAATAATTATTATAATAATAATTAATGCATGCTGCAGACTCATCATAAGGGAGAAACTGGCAGACCAGATCAATGTATGACAATTCACTTCAACCCAAAAAAAGTAAAACCAGCAGCAGTTTAATACCTGCAATTGTAGACCTGCTGATGTCGCCTCAAGGCAAAGACATAAAGAGCTTTTGCAGTTTTGGCACACATGTATGTGTACTTATCCAATGTAAATAGTGATTATAATGTCATTTTTAAGAAGCTCTGGCCATTTGAGTACCCACAGATCACTAATGGTGTTGTAAATTCCGTAGAAAATTTTGGATTCTTGAGCCTTTAAGATATGTTAGTGTATCTTTTCTTATCAATAGCAGTCAGGCAGAGTGTGCGGGGTGAAGTCTCCTGATGTCACCTGAAAACGTGACATCAGGAGAGAAGAAGACAATTCTTGTCTTGCTTATTAAACCTGATCATCAGGAAACCAACATTGGTATTTAATTTCATTCACTGAGTCTTACATAGAGTCCTGTTGCCCATTTTGCCCTAACCAATCAGTAGTGACGCATCTTTCCCTAAAGTCAGTTGATTTATTTGCTGTGGTAGTGGTTATGAGGTGCAGTTATCTTTTTCTGTTTTCCACATGATTTAAAAAAGAAATTGGCAGCAATTCAGAAGTCTAGGTCCAGGATAATGCCCTCAACATGTTATACTTGTAGTTGTCAAATCTCTTTTAGAACAGGAGTGTCAAACGTGTTTTAGTTCATGGGCCAAATACAGCCAACTTTGATCCCAGGTGGCATGGGCCAGTAAAACCACTCCATAATAACCTAGAAGAAACAACATCTCCAAATTTTCTTGTTCTTTTAGTGTAAAGAGGTACATTCTGAAAAGTCAAACACATGAGCAAAACAGATTATGAACAGCCTGAGATGTCTGAAGAAAAACAAGTGCAATTTCCACAATATGTCTCAGTGAGTCTACCACTCACTTTTGTTACATGTACATTTTCCACATCGAGTGGACGTTATTAAAAAGCAGTTTGAGTTATCCCCAGCCTTACAAACCATGTACAAATTTTAAGTTTTGACAGTGGCTCAGAAATGGGCTCATGCCAATAATGTTTTGAGATAGAAGGCCAATGCAGATTTACTGGAGCTGCTGACAATATTTTACTGCAGAATATCTTTGAATATTAACAGTGATCAACAATGACCATAACAATGAATATAAGTAGCCTATTCATATTCAATTTTCACTAACCAATCAGTACATAACAATGTATTGACCTGAATCTAATGTTATTTTAAGTCTACACTGATACCTGTTTTGCTGTGGTTTTAAGATTGGAGCAGAGCAGAGTAAAACATATAAATGGATATTGGGTGATATTGAGAAGAGAGAACAGCTTAGTAGGAATGGGGCAAAAAAACCAGACTATTTTGTGCATGTAAATGTACACAGTGTTAGATGTGCAAAGTCATCCAGTGGGTTAGATTGGACCCTTAAGCGGGCTGGCACACGGGCTATATGTTTGATAACCCTGATTTAGAAATGATTACTTTTCCTTCACTGTAGATGCCGGACATCAGCATATCTATATTTGCAGTTCTCTTTCATAGCATCTTACATCACTCAGAGAACTGAGGTTTGGCTAGTAACCTAATTTTAAACTGTTGCTGTTAGATACTTTTCTTGCCTGTAAGTGGCGAAGGTTGAAGTCTAAGTGCAGGTCTGGAAACTTTTACGCACTGTGTCCTCGATGACTGATACGTCTATATTTTACATAAAGCACCATGGAATTGAATTAGTTGATACCTCCTTTTATACTGTTAACTGGCATGCAACCCAGAGAGTTCCTTGAAGAAGTGTTTTTAAGTTAAAGTTACTTCACAGTTAGTAGTTTTCCATTAAGCTTTTAAAGTAGTTGGTCCACACAGTGTCATGAGTCATGAGGCTACATGAGCACACACCTCTCCAGGAACAGGAGTGCAGCAGGAGTATGGCACAGCACAGCGCTCGGAGCTGGGGTTCTCATGTGTGCAATTAAAGTACAGGTTCCAAGACCAGTCTGTGTAGTTGTTCCACCCACAACATTTGAACTGAGAGAGAGGAAGGAAAGAGAGAGGAGAGCACAGGACAGGTTTATATTTAGAAATGTGGCCTTGCTCTGTACTGTACATCCTGCCAGTCTGGGCTTCTCCCATGGGAAAACCCAGGCTCACGAGTGTGCCAGTTTGTGCAGATGGATGAGAAATTTCACATGAGGAGACCCGCAGAGTACAGGAACTGTATGTAACATGTAGCCTCTCATGTGGAAATCCCTCTCCAAAGCCAAAATAACAAACATAAAACATACAGCTCTGTGGTCTTTGGTTGTGGTTTCTTAGTTTAGAGCTTCAGTAAACCCCTAGCTGGGATCAATTTTGTAGACTTGTGTGATGTGAACAGCTACAGACACGAGCACAGCCATTCTAGCTAAGTGGAATTGGCCACAGCACCTCTTTCTGGATGTAATCCATCAGGTTCTGCAGATCCAGGTCATCCCTGTAGTGCACAATGGCTTTCTTCACAAACTTTCCCAAAGCATCCCGAGTCTAAGAGAGAAGACACGTGGGAGTTTAAACACAGCATAATAGCTTTAATATAAACATGTACTGAAGAAAGGAACTCTGTCAAGGTTTAATAACTTCATTAAAATTACCAGAGGTGAATTTATCTAGAAATGTCTCTATAACCAGGATCCTAAGGTGCTCAGTGCCATGGCGAAAGCTCTCAGGCTTTGTGACTCAGTTAATTACCCATGCTGCATCTATAGAGGATTGCAAAGTGCTTCTTTGTGAAACTTCCTTAGGACAGAAACTGTGGAAATCCTCACACGACTCAGAGTGGATCATATGTAGGATCATTTCAAATCTAAGTTAAAACCGTTTCTCCAGAGAGATCAGGCATGTATTCACAGTTAATCCGGTGGCTTTATTTGGATTTGATCTACTTTTACATTTTATTGTAAATGGCATACAAAGTATTTACGTTGCATCGCAGTACGAATGCATTTTTATAAAAGGCCACCGAGGGAGGCGTGCTACAAATGAGCTTTTAGGCTATAAACACTATGCTGTGCATATTCTGTGCTCATGTATCTGCCCATGTAAAATAAACATAAATAATAATGATTGTCTGATGTCTGAAGGGAACACATAACATCCTCTTGTTTGCATTGTATGAGCATCCTGTGGGATGTATCTCAACAAGGTGGCAGCGGAGCAGGAATTGCTGCAGAGATGGCTGCAGGAGTGCAGCATAATAATAATTAAAATCATTCATGCCTTTGAGATCAATGTACATGATGCATACCAAATATAGAGCGCACACACTCAGGTTTAACGCTATTTCAGCTGCAGTGGATAATTGCTTGAATTTGGCCATTTGTTATTATAATGTGGCAATTTTCATCAGCTCCACTTCAGCTGAATAAACACAACCCAGATAAAATAAAAAATGAAATACATTGATATGTTTAAATTATTTGTAATAAGGACTTCAAACTAGATGAGGTTGATTCAGACATTTAAATTGTGTGCTACTTTATTTTGCCAGCTTTCACTGTCCATATCATATTGCTGTTATACAGCTTTTCTATTCTCACACATAAATTGGGTGTTAGAAAAAGATATTTAATGCAAATCTCGATCCTTTAAATTCTGAAAACAAGGAGGGGCCATGGTTACACAGACTGAGTTCAGATGTAATGTATGCTAATAGGAGTGCTGTATGCTAATAAGCTGCTGAACTTTAAAATTTCATTAAGCCTGAAATGAACTTCTGTGAGCGGTTTGCTGAAGGCTCTCCGAATTGTTCTCATTATATCCGGCATTGGAACAGGTTATGTTGATAAATACTGTAAGCTCTATCAAAATAGCCCAAAATGCCTTATCCCGAAGTAGTTTTACTAAATTGTTAGGATTTTTACAGCACTTTTCCCCGCAATCACTGTGCCCTCCCCTATTTCCACGTGGTGCGCGGTATGCTCATGGGCTTCGCAGCCCACTGTCACACCTCTCCATGTCATTAGTGGCAAAGTCTCCTTCAAGGGATCTGTTGAAATGGAACATTTGGTTCCACTTTGAAGTGCCGAAGCATTTGAATCATTTAGCGAGGAAGGATGCTGGGAGGGTTGTTAAACTGCTCTGTTTAGCAGCAGGTAGTCCGAGCACTGACAGAGAACACAAGGGATAGAAGAGGTATCGTCAGGCACCAGGCACTCCGCCACACACTGATGTCAGGGAACGCTGCCACTGCTGGCTGTTGTGTTTTTATTCTCAGAGGACCCTAATGGGATGTAACTGTAGGAGATAAGTGGGTGCTAGAGGGGGGGGGGCATCCTTTTTTTCCCTACAGCCCTCCAATCAATCACTGCGGTCATGTTGGGAGCTCAGATGCATGTACAGGAATGCACATACATGTACTGTATGTACATTCATGCAGTCAGTGAGTAAATTATTACCTGGTCTCCTACAGACCCTTTTATTCAGTGCTTGAAACCCCCACAATGGGTTTCAAAATGATTATTAGTTTCTAAATGGGTATAAAAAAGGATCCTTCGCACAAAATTATGTTTACTCTTTGGACTGTCTAGTTTTCTCTTGTTAAATACTGTGTAATTATACCTCTTGAGGCTTCTGAAACTCATTCAGATGAAACAGTCTGAGATGCAATATTGCTTTTTATTTCCCAATGCCACACTAATTTTATATGGTATGCACTATATGCAAATCTCTGTAGTGTACTGTTATTGCATTTAGAGTACAAGAAATCAACATACCTTTCTGTTTAATGCCAACAGGAAATGATACAGTATAGCATTATATGATGCATTGTCTACATTAATCTTTAGAATTTTGCTGTAAATTTACATTTCACATCACAAAATGTGTCTAAAGATATGTCAATAGCTGTCTCTCCACCATCTTTCTTGCAGTTGTAAGTAGCTCTTTCATTTCCTTTATGCACTGCACTTTTGGAAAATAGCGTACCTTTAAGTAGTCTGAATTCTGGGATACAGCTTTAGTCCTTTTGCAAATGTGAGTAGCTCCCCGATCCTTTTGGCATTGCATTGTGGGAGGAGTGCATATTAAGAGTACAATCAAAATCATTATATCAATGCGTCCTGGTATTTTTCGTCTTACTTACAGCTCCTATAATAGCTGCCCTTACAAAGTACGCACTGTTGCACGGAGTATACATACAGTTGGAACAAACGACTTTGTCATAACATCATCTATTCAAATTTGACCCTCTTGCTCATATATCCACCACAGTCTAGTCAAGTAAAAAGAAGTATAAAATTTGGAATGCAGGAGATTTTAATGTTATCACCAAATGTCACTGTGGAGATACAACAAAATGCAATTCCTGGAGTTTGCCAGAGGTCAGCCTGAAAAGCTCTGCTGTTGTTACTTTGCAATCTATGTACAGTAGTTTTTACTTTCAGTAATCACTGCATATATTTTAGATTTATCTATACTATATTCACAACAGTAACATTTATTTTGCATTTCTCTGTCATTGTTAGTTTCATAGTTATGTCCTTTAGCTTTTGGTTATCTTTATGATTAGTTTGTTCACTTAAATTTCTATTCTTACTATTACTGTTTGACTGGTCACCAGTCACCTGAATGCACTGTCAGTCATCCGTTGTTGCAGCTCCAGACAGCTGTCAAAATGAGCTGTCAATGAGCTGCCAAACTGTCATCGTGTCTGCAACTCAGTCAAAGTAAGGCATCTGTTGCTGCAAAAGTTTTGTTGGTCAAAAAAGCCAGAAAAGTATGCTGGCATACATGCTATGTATAAGGGCATACAAATTTTCTTTCTGACATACTAAATAGTATGGTAGTATAGGTATGGTGACACACAGCACATATATATTTTTAGTACACTTAATCAAATCAGTTTTTGTAACTGTGTAAATAGGTGTAGTGTTGCTCACTGAGATGCAATAATATACAACCTATATGCAACCTGTTATGATGCATCACATTGAATTAATTGGAAAAAAATTGGGAACCACATTTGGCTTCTTACAGCTTTAATATTGTATACGTTTTGGACATTATTTTGGTTACAATACTGGCCACAGTTATTCAGTACTATAAATAGCATCGAATAATCTGCTTTCTTTGGAGGTAAAACTGGAAGTGAATGCAGAAAAAATGTCTGTAATTATCTCTTATATCAAACCAAATAACGTTTATGTGTCACTATCGTACACAGTACAATATGAGGTGAAATTTTTATCAGAGAAAAACTCTGTGACAGATCTTGATAGTATAGGTAATATTTGCCTTTATTTCCTCCACCAAAAGAGTTTGGTTAAACTGGAGGTCTGATTGCTGTGTTTTTTTTCCCCACCTCGAGTTCTCATAGCAAATAGGAATTGTGGTCAAAACTATGAAAATAAAACTAAGGTTGTAATAAATTGGAATAATAAGTGTTTTCCAGTCAAGTAGGTTTAAGTCCTTTCTGTGAATGCTGTGCAGTTCCGACATTTACAACAAATTCCCCCTGTGGGCTGTGTGGGCTCTGTGGGCCCATCTGTGGGTTCAGATCCTAAGCCTTATTAAGTTTGATACACTGTAGTTCACAAATGCACAGAATGCCCAAAGAATACACTAGATCAGTGGAGCTCCGGGGCATTCATGGTCGATGGTGGTGTCACTGTAGAAAGGCATTGGAGGCCAAATGTGACCTTTATAGAGACTTTATATTATAGAATAACTCAGCTAGAGCACAGTATTGTCAGTGTGGAGACAAAGTACCTGATCGGAGTAGAAGAAGCCAAGAATTGCTATGGCCAGCTGGGTAAGGAAGACCAATGTCAGGCTGAAGGAGAACTAGAGTAAGACAAGACAAGTATTAAAACAGTCTAAGATATAATCAAAACAGTCAGATTTTTCGTTACACACGAGATGTAAGTCTTGGCTTTGGACAGCGCCAATATTAGTAATGTGTGTGTTATGTCTATTACTGTCTTAAGGAGGCGAATGTTCTCTCGAAGGGCTCCGATGCAGCCACAGAAAGTGATGAAGAACATGACCACCCCCACCACAATTAGGATGACAGCCGGGTCGATCAGGAACGTGTCTCGCACAGTGTCTGGCAGAAAGACAGGAATAGCCCCTGTTTAGATATTTTTCTCTATTCCTACCTTCACCTCTTTTCCTCCCTTCATTTATTTCTACTTTCTAACCTTTATTAGAATTCATTCCCTACCTCTCACAGCCCATTTTTTTGTTTTCCTATCTTCCCCACCCAAACTAGCTGCCTTCGTTTTCCTAAAATACTAATAATCTGTTATGGATTACACAGGGAGCAGAAGCATAATCTGTGGGATGAGGCCAAGTTAATCTTTTTTGTTGTCCATCCACTGCATGATAAAAATTAGATGGGGAAAAATAATGATAAAAGATAAAATAAATATAAAGCCAAACCTTGCCAACCCACTAAACGTGACAAGTGATTACTCTGAATTTAACAGGTTTTCAGCTAAAAGAGGCTACACACCACCACAGCTCCAAGACTAAAGGAGCTCTATGGACACAACTAAATATTAGAAATGAACTTTTCATTGGGAAAATACAAAACAAGGCCCTTACACACCAGGGATGTTTTATTTGTGTGTGGCCTAATTTAGCTGTTAATCATTTTTTTTCTTCATTTAGCAGTGGCAAAGTGTGAATAACTTTTTGTCCAATGAATTGTGGGAACAAGTGAAAATGGCAGAAAATAATGTAATTTTTCTTTTATATAATTCATTAAAAATCAAAGGCAAATTTTTCCAGTCAGAATAAAACCACACTATTCTGAGTTTGTGATTTAAACCACACTAACATCGCCACCAAACATCCATATTTAATCTACCTCTCCTTGATTCTTTTAGCACTTGTGATAGATCTGGATGCAACAGCCTCTGTCATGGTGATTTATCTTGTCTGTAAATGTTTTTCAGCCATTTTCTGGGTATGTTTTGCAGTTGAGTAGTGTTTGTCAATCAGTGACTTTTGATTGTGGCTTACCACAGCGTTGCACATAGTGCGAAAGGATTTATCTTCACATTCTTGCAGAACATTAGAGAAATGCCTATTTTTGTCATGAGCAGTAAGTTTTGTTGGTAAATGTGAGATGTCTGTGACGTGTACGTTGATTGTTCAAATTTGTGGTGAAGTTGTGGTAATTAGATGAAATTGCAAGGTCGTGCAAAGTTCATAGGGGTTGGTTGAATTTGTGGTAGTTGTTGTGATCTACAGGATTTAAGTATTGCAACTGTCCCAAATTTAGCATTTTTTACATTTTTGTGTCATTTATTCCCACCACCCCTAGAGTGTAAAGGCCTTAATAATCAATTTCTGTAGAATTTAGGAAGTGTATTAAAATGCCTTTGTATGTACCCGAACATGAAATAAGTGTGTCATGTACATACCTGTAGCTTTCTGGACTTTAGCATACACCCCGATGGCAACAATCAACAAGGAGAAAACCTGCGAGAAAAGAGGGAAGTTGTAAATCATGTGAAGACTTGCATAAGATAGCACATTAAGCTGATTACTTATTCTCTTTTTCTTGTACAATTGCTAATAAAAGGAAGTCAAGTCAGTTTTATTTATATAGCCCATTATCACAAAACAATTTGCCTCAGAGGGCTTTACAGCATATGACATCCCTGTCCTTAGACACAAGTGAGGAAAAAAGGAAAATAGAAGATAGAGAAGATCTCTCTCTCTCTCACTCTCTCACTCACTCACTCACTCACTCACTCACTCACTCACTCACTCACTCACTCACTCACTCTCTCTCTCTCTCTCTCTGAAATAAGCATAATTCACAAAATCTCACACTTTTCCCAGAGGGTTTGGATAGGAATTTGGGATCCAAAAGATCACTTTAAGATTAAATCCAGCAGCCTTTTTTTATCCTTTGCAAAATCTAGAAAGGGCGTTCACTATTGATATGTAATTCTGCGTTTTTTTAAAACAGATTTGATCAGCATTGTGAACCAGGACAGGTGTGATCAGGTTAGAGACAATGAGCCTTTCCGCAGGTGCTGAATATGTAGAGCACCTGTAGTTGTGGCTTCAGGGGCAGTTTATTTGTTTCCGATAAACAGACAGATGGATGTCAACGGGGAAAAAAACCCAAAATATATGGAGCACGGCTTTATTCATCGGAATTTGGAGGCTGATGATGTGGAACATTGAAGAGGAGAATTTATTTTTTCTGACAAACTCTGTCCACCTGTGATTTTAAAGAAAATCCTTCAGAATTGAAAACTCCTTTCTTTGGAGTATTTTATAAATCCACCTGTCAAGTAGAACTTGACCTTGGTTAGAAAATGGTGACTATTAACTGCCCTTGTTTCACCAAGCATTGTTTTGACTATTGTATGTGGACAATAGATCATTATTTTTATTTCTCAGTACATGAACAGCAGTCAGAGGAAAAAAAATCAGTAAGAAGGTGAGAAAGCAACAGATGGTTTCCATGCTTTTGATCTGAGACCTGCAATATGCTTTTAAAAAGACAGAAGAAAACATTACAGTAGCAAAAAAAAGCTCACACTATATAAAATATTGAACACAAAAGAGATGTCAGCTGCCCACGACGTGCATGCATTGGATGAAGGGTAGAATACCTCCTTATAATGAGGTCTCAAAACAGTGACAGCATCCAGGCACTGTGTGTTTGTGTGTGTGTGTGTGTGTTTGCGTGCTGTAAGTAATGGTGTTGCTTGAGGATGTTGTAAAGCTGCCGAGGATGTGAGCTCGTCCTAACAGAAGCGACACAATGAAACAGGGTGGAATGTAGGTGGAGTTAGAGCTCCATGTTGACTGCATTGTCAACACTAATTTTCCTCCTTTTCTTGGTTGTTTTTTTCACCTTGAATAACAATCAGCATGGCTTGCTTTCATTTTCCAGCCTCCAGATTTTCAGACAGTCTCCTGATTACTGATTGTTTATGTGTCAGTGTGTGTCTCTGTTTGTATACAGAAGTCTTTTTGTTCAGCCTGTACGAACATGGATTTGTTTTGTCTCTGTCTGAAAAGCCTGTATTGGATCTCTGGAGGTGGATCCATGGCATTACTTGCAATGAAAGGGGTGTAATTTTTATTTGGCGGGCATTCACGTTCAACCCAATTTTTTTTAATGTGCTCTGGAGAAGTAAATTGGTACTTTTTGAAATCCCCCTCACAGTTTTGGAATCAGTAATGCAACTTGACAAGATAGTAGCTGACAGGACATCGATGATGCACGTTTACTTTGGAACTGCAGTGTTTTCAAGATTTTTTGAAGGCACAGTTAGTTTTTTAAAGGATATTCTCTGTCGTGTGGGAGTGTGTGCATGTAGAGCTCCATTTGTCTGCTGCCACTGTGTGTGCTCATGTGAATACGGGTGGCAGAGCGCATTTGCAACAGGAGACGTGCACGCACGCACACACACGCACGCACGCACGCACGCACACACACGCACACACACACACACACACACACACACACACACACACACACAGTGAATGTATTCCAGCTCTGTTTTTAGGCTTTTCAAAGGGATGAATCAGGCTTCTCCCAGCGGATTGTGTGCGGAGGTGAAAGCCAGCTGAACTGAGCCGTGGGGACACGGGGACAAAGACCTGATGGATTAGGGCTGCAGTGTTCACTTCTGAGCTCGTGTCTGATAAACAAAGTCAACACAGGTCGGGCTGTGTGGCTGCTGTGGCTGCAGTAACTGCTGATTGGCTCTAAACACAGTAAGATTGCAGTACAGTGTTTGCCCCCTCACTGTGTTTGTGTAGGATTGGATGAACAGGGATATGATTGAGGTATAGGGACTCTGTAGAGCTACAGATGTGATCCCTGTACTTGAAGTAGTATTGTGGTAGAGAGGTAAGGGAGTTGGACAGAGACGTTAACGGTGTACTTGTGTGTTTGTGTGCTGATGAGGGATAAAAGGTCTGATAGATGGTCTAATGGCTTCAGCAAACAGTCCCAGTTGCCCCCAGGTCTCTTAGTTACAGTAACAACCAGCTGGGGAGCTTTTAGAATTTTACACTTTGTACTGTAGTATGTGCTGTATAGACCACCACCACCTTTCATATTCCAAAGTTGAGGGGGGGCATGGCCCCTTACTTCATTATGTATGTATCCAGTTTTTTAATCTTTGTCATTATAAATTATAAATTGTGAGCTAAAAGTAGTTTAAAAACTTTTTAATCTATAACCTTCTATACATTAACTTTAAGCCTTTTCAGCCAACACTATTAGCTGTTTCATGCAGCAAAGGGCCATTTTTGCCTGCTCCAGCCACTGAGCTACCGGGTCCCCCCTTATCTCTCTGTTTTAATCGTTATGTAATACTTTTAACTTTTTCTACCATTTATCCATTAATTTTAGCTAACTGTTTACATGTCTCACTACTTTTCGCTAAGTACCACTCAACTTTTTTCAAATTGGTTTATTTACTCCACATACCCCTGGCATCTGCAGAACTACCCCCTTGGCTACAAGTAACCCTGGCTGGCAATCACTGCTATGTATACAGTAATATGGACTCCAAATTTGTGCAGTGTTGTTGTGAAACAATGCAGCCTACAATACATTTAAGTGACAGTACATAACAGAAAATATATGGAAACACTCAGATACAGAATACCAGTAGCCTTGCACAGTTGCCAGGTGTTTTGCTGTTCAGTATGAGTCATTGCTGAACTGATTTGATAAGAATGCAGCACTCAACATTTGCTCTAGTGATGTATGAGCAATCTCAGTATCCATATATAACTGTAGTAAACTGAAAATAGGTAACAGTGGGGCGGCTGGGTACTCCTGCTGTTTGCAGCAGCGGATACTATCTGAATTATATTTCTTCATTCATTATGTATAAGCTTTTTTACTTTGCCTGTTTTAGTTTAGCCTCGTTTTCTAGCTGATCTGACTGTTTTTGGAAAACTACAACTCTTTGATAGCTGGTGATTTGTATGCTCAGAAATATCAAAAATATATGGAGTCCCCGGACACCATTACAGCCATGTTTTTGTCAGTACTGGCCAGCGCTGCAGTAAGAAAAATCCTCAACAGTGCAACTCTACTCACCCAAAATAAGAAGCTGAAGAAGAAGAGAAAATATCTGATCCAGGGGTTGACGAAGGTGAATGTCTCGGCTCGGTTCAGATTCTGTTTCCTGTCCATTGTTTGTCAATGTTTTTGCTGTCTCATAGAACTACAGTGAGTTTTACTTCAAAACAGTCCTGAGACTGAGCCCCACCCCGCAGAGACTCAGCCCCCATGTGAATCTGTGTGGAGGGGGTCGTTTGCTGGCTGTGGGGGTGTCAGGCTGTCTAAAAAAGGGGGCATGGGGCTGTGACGCTGCTCTGCCATGCTGGCAGGGCCCAGAACTGTCTATGTAGGCAGGCAGGTCAGATTACACAAAAAATATCTCTGGCTGACTGCAGCTGAATGGCTTACGAGCTTTGGAGTATTGTCAGCCTGCTGCCAGATTGCAGACCTTCGTTCACCTCCATGCGCTCTCTGTATTCCTGTCTTTCTCTGTTACTTCAAAGTTCCTAGTTGCTGCATAATAGGCCCACAATCATATTGTCCGCTTGTTGCAGTATTGTTTAATGCTTCCGAGAGGCTTCTGTTCTTATTTACAAATTACAGCCTCAAAGACAGATGCTCTCCTGCAGAGACTGAAACAGAATCATGGTTGACAAAGGCTGGATAAGGACATCTTTGAGAGGAAGGACATCTATTATAATTAATTGACAATGGACAGTTTGTTCCAATGTTTCCGTTGAGCTGTGTCTGTTTGTGTTGGGAGTGAATCTGCAGAATTTCAACCAGATATCACCAAATGAATCAAGCAAAAATGTTGGGCCATAGATTCTCTAATGAGATTTAGATGTAAAACTCAACTGACAATTGACTAGCAAAATGTCAGACTGATGAGGGATTATCTGAGGATACAGAACAGAAATAAAATATTCTAAACAACTAAAAAGTTAATGTAAAGTATGAAGGATTCACTGTTAGATTGCTGCGAACTCTAGCTCATAGCTCAGAAATGTAGTCCGAACTGTCCTTGGCGATGGGACTACTGTATGTGAATACTTAATTACGAGTTGGGTCTTCTTTTTTATTACATCAAGTGTCTCTTGTGGAGTGACAGAAGGACACGAGGTCCCTCACTACCTTGTCAGAGCTACATGAAGACTTAATGAGATTGATCTCTCTTTTTTAGATGGGATACAACTTTATTTTTAGTCTCGAGGACACTTAACTGGGAGACTTTACCCTTACTAATCATGTCAAATTTTGCTTTACTTTTTGTATTGTTTGATGTAATCATTGAACTTCTGTGTTTTGGGTTTCTGGCCATGAGTTAGATGACAGGATTGGTACCTGCACCTGGTTGGCTGGAAACAAGGGGGAACAGAGGCTGTTTTATGCAGCACATAGTGACACATACAAATAAATACAATGTGTTAATTAGTGAGCTATTTGGTTTTGGTAGGCAGATTTCGTTATCTTTGGACAAAGCCAGATTAGCGCTTTGCAGCTTTTTTTCTATGATAACCACTTGCTGACTGTAAGTACACTGGGCTTTGAAGCCAGTTTTCATAGTGGCCAAACATTTAGAAAGGCACTAGATGAAATCATTTTACCCCCATTGAAGTTAGACTCAGCCAACAGATGTCTTTAAGTCAAAGTATAATATTGACATGTTGTACTGGAGTTAACTAGGATGAGCTAAGAAGTCCTCTGGCACATAATGCCCTTGTAAGACAACAATATAGTGTTTTTTTTTATCCTTCAGTTCTTGTACAGATTAAACACAAAAAACATAAAACAGTGAGCCTTAGAGGTGGTGTTGGGTGGATTTGGTAATCTATAGAAAGAGTCAGGTAAGGTTTTTCCAGTTTTCATACTAAGCCAAGCTAACCTAACTGTTCGCTAGCTGTAGCTTAATATTTATCATTTTGACCAGTGATACTCAACTAACAGCCTGTGGACCAAATCTGGCCTCTGATAGGGTGCTGGGTAGCCCTCCCCCAACCCTTTTCTAATTAAAAATAAAGTGATTCATTCAAGTGATTTAAAATCCTAGAAATGTCCTAAAATCTGAGAAATGTCCTAAAATCCTAAAAAGCATCCTAAAACCTAGAAATTTCCAAAAATTCTAAAAACGTGCAAGAGGCTGCTGCAGCTGGCCTTGCCTTCCATCATTTTGCAAAAATAGCTCCCATGCAAAGTTGAGTATGCCTGATCCAAACCAGTGACTGTTAAGATAGACAGCATAAGAGCTCCATAAAGTGATCGCCCTCTGATGACCTGCTGCAGTATAGGTCATGAACCCCACCCACTCCGTGTTAGCAGATGGATCATTGGCCAAACTAAAAACATGTCAAAAAAGAAATTCCCAAAGATGGTTTCTGTCATTTAGATTGCTGTTATCACACTGATGTATGTTCAAGGGTTTAACTGCATTTCGCTAGAAGTTCAGTTTTCATTAGTTATGTGATGCTATAAAAGGGGCGTTTGACATCAGATATGACACCTGTGTGTGCCAATCGGTGTGCTCTTGTTTACATTGGATGGTGTATGGTTGGGAACTTGATAATGTGGCTTTACTTTGTGATTGCTGCTATATAAACTCTAGCTTTAAATAAGGTCACCAGTAGTATCCACAATATTTTGGCTTAATTTTTGTACAGTGGTAGGAAGGGGAGACTTTCTGTCCGATTGTAAACAGTCTACGTAGAAAGTGGCCTGCTCATTAACCCTCTTCAAGAAAGCAAATGAGTGTGTTTCCCAAAATGACTATTCCCTTGGAAAAAAAAACCTTATTTCTTCAGTCTGAAACTCTTGATTTTACCTTGATGCTATTTTGGATGACATACTTTACACACTATACTATAACTTGTTTTATTTTGACATGACTTTCCATGCTATTTCAGTTGATAAATCATACTACGACCTTTTTATGCCATTTGGACAACATACGACACTATGATTTTTTTAAGGCTACTTTGGATGACATATTATGCTAAGACTTTTTGTGCCATTTGAGATGATAAGCTATACTTTGACTATTTTGTAAAATTTTGGATGGCATACCATACTATGACCTTTTTATGCTACACTGGATGACATACTATACTGGGTCTTTTATATAATACTTTGGATGACATACTTAACTATGACTTTTTCATGCTACTTTGAATGACATACTAAACTCTAAGAATTTATTATTATTTTGGACAATACACTTTACTATGACCTTTTTATGCTACTTTGACCAACATACTATACTATGACTTTTACATAATACTTTGGGTAACATACTTACTTACTTTGGCTAACTTTGACTTTTTTATGCTATTTTGGACGACATATTGTACTATGACGATTTTGTGCTATTTGGGACAATACGCTGTACCATGACCTTCTTTTTTTACTATAACTTTTTTTTATGCTACTTTGGTTGAACGAATACTCAGAACTCCTACTACTATGACATACTAAACTATGACTATTTAGGGCTATTTTGGACAATGTGCTTTTCCATGACCTTTTTATGTTATTTGGACATCATTCTAACTTTTTACTGCTACTCTGGATGACATACAATGCTATGACCTTTTTTTTAATACTATTTTGTGTGAAATACTATACTATGAATATTTAGTGTTTTTTTGGATGACATGCTATACTATGACCTTTTTATAATATTCTTGATGACATTTTGTGCTATTTTAATTACAGATATCCAGGCCAAGACTGGTGCTGATCTTTTCTCTGGTGCTGATCACTGTAAACAGATATCTGCATATGAATTCACATAAATAAATCCAAAAAATAATAAAATCTTACATCATCTTCCAACTCTAGCTGACATTTCAGTCGATGTGTTCTCCTTATGGACTGTTAACCTGCTGTTCAAATATCATTTGGCAATACTTCTTGGACCACAAATAGAAACCAAAATACTTCTGACACCAAAACTTTGTCGCATTGCTGACAGATTCTGCATACATTCGCAGATATGTGTTTGTAGAGACTACATCATATAAACAATGTAAAACTGAAATCTAGTTTACTTCAGTAAGCACATTGAATAAGATCTTTCCAACCAACTAAAGTTTTAAAGGACAAACAAAATGACACTACCATAAGCCTGCAGCACCATTAGTCACACTTCTTTTGCATGTGAAGTCATGTCAAAACAGCATGACAAAGACTAAAAAGCCTAGCTGCCGTGCAGTTAACAAAGATAGTGAGTTTACTCAGGGAAACACGACAGATTGAGAACAGTAAGCAGCAGAAACAACCTGCAGAGATCAGCTCAACTGCAGGTTAACAAGCTGAATAATGCTGTGTGGGGACAAACTAAATGCTCTCATCAAAATGAAAGCCTTTCCAATTCTGGTTAATGTAATGAGTTCTGCTGAAGATGAGGGGTTGGAAAAAAAAAGTGAAATGCTGTTTTAACAAATAGGGAAAAAAAAAAGTATCCACGGTTGGTTCTGTTTACTTTATTTCAGTACATGTTACTCATACAAAATAATCTGTACAAAGGCTAAAATAGGTCATATTTTTGCATAGAAGGAACAGTGATGAAAAACAAAACGCCAGGATGGAATGGCACAGTAAACTCCACTCACTATCACACATGGGCCTGATAACAATTAGGTTAAAAAAAGGATAAAGCTCCATACAAAAATACTATGCTGCTCACTCCACGCTGTAGAAACAAGAGACAAATTGGCGATGGTTCCCACTTTCATCATCTCCCTTTTGTTCTTAAAAAAAAAAAAAAAAACAACCCTCTGCTCGGCTGGCTGACTACCATTAGCTCATCTCAGCGTCTTTAGGACAGCAGTCCCTCAGGTTTTGTTATTCCTTAAAAAAAGAGGCCATTTTAAGGCGGACATGCCACTCTCTTTCATTCAGTACACCATGGGATCTGCTGTGACACCATTTCCCTTTGCTCTTCATGCCAAGTGCCCCCCCCCCCCCCCCAAAAAAAAAGTCACCATCAAACACTGTTTAAACACTGCCTATATAATTCACAGTGAAATGAAAAAGGGAATACATCAGGAGCATCGAGTCATTAAACATGAAAGGCAATGAGCGTACGGTATCGTAGGATTTTTTAGACACTCTTTCCTTTATTTAAAAAATAGTTGATTTGGAGAATAAAGAGAAGGTAGTGCACCACCTAGTATAGATATTCAGAGTGCTTTCACATGTAGCAGAAAAACTCCACAGGACAAGGCTGGCAGGTATCAGATAGTGCCACCCAGCAGAACACAACATCAAACACACCATTTCTAGAGCATACATTTCCACTGCTCAGATATTCAGTTGTAGCACGGAGGGGGAAGGATTAGGAGGAGATTACAGAAATAATATGTCGAAGATAGCAAATAAAATAAAATGAAAAATAGCTCCTATGTCTCAAAATTCTTCACAGCAGACAAAACCCAATTACTGCATGTGCATTCTTCCTTTACCAGCTCGGTAGCTTACTGGGAGTGCTTCCATGGATAAGAGGGAATACTTAATACTCCTTCAGAAAAAAAAAAAAAAAAACATATGAAAAATGTGTCTACTACAAGTTGCAAATAAAATATGAAAACCATACTGACAAAAACACAAATTTACATCAAATTTACACTGCTCCTGCACTTCACAGACGCAGAAAAAACTATCAAACGTGATAACATATGGGTGGAAGACATGTCTGTAAATGAGCACAAAAGAGTTGTTAGGCAATTCAAAATGGCTATGAAACTGTCAATGTTAATGTGATTACAAGTGGCAGAGGTAAAGAATAACAGTAAATTACATCAGCTGTAAAAATGAGCATATTTACATCCGGGGCTAACACACAGGCCTGATATACTGTAGTGACATGAGCTCTGTGTTGTACAGTGTCATCTAATACATCATGCTCTAGAAATACATAATGGGTGTTACACTGGCAGTTTTAAAAGACATACTGCAGATTACACCAGCACGTCCTAATTTAATTAAACTAGGTCTTAATACAGAGGAGCACGACGACAAGCGTGCAGTATGTCTTTTGTGGGCTTCACCCGGCGTTATATGCCAAATTTTTCCCTATCAATTCTGACTTAATTGCTTGAACTGCCCGTAGCAATGTTAAGACAGAAAGGAATTTTTTGCACCTTGTAGAGGAACATCAAAGAGACTAATCCTCTATGAAACAAATGCTTAATGGTGTCATGTTCTCACAATGAGCAACAATGCACCTCTGTCATGAATGAAAAAAAAATAAAAAGCCAGTAAACAGCCTACAATAAGAAATAAACAGTTTATCGTATAAAAACAAACATTAAAACAGCGACAACCAATGTACAAAAATAAGATTGTTAAACAGCTTTATGTTAAAACAGCATTCATCCCTGCATTCCAAAAAAAAAAAAAAAAAAACATGAAGGAAGAGTTTTTCTGACAAACCGTGAAATGTAGGTGACAGTGGCAGAGCTGAAAGGGAGTTCACATGGAGGAGAAAATGTCAGCACAGTCAGATCAGTGGGGGGCAAAGAGCTGCAGAGTTTGCAGGCTGGCTCTCTGAAGTATGACATCAGGTTTGGAAACAGACACTGGATTTGTTTTATTTCCTCTATTCACTAATCTCGAATTTTCTGTGACATGTGCGTTTAAACACTTTCCACCCCCATGCAAGACAGAGCACCAAAACAAAACATTTATCTCAGGTTTCTTCTGAACTTCTTGCCTGCAGTAAGTGTTACCATGCAGTCTGATTTACAGAACCAGTTATTACTCCTATAACCCCTCCCGGGTGCAAAATATACCTCCTAGCTGCTTCCAGGCGTCTACAGAGCACAGCT
Organism: Plectropomus leopardus; assembly: GCF_008729295.1. Lineage (NCBI taxonomy): Eukaryota > Metazoa > Chordata > Actinopteri > Perciformes > Serranidae > Plectropomus > Plectropomus leopardus. The sequence goes on along the minus strand of NC_056473.1, from coordinate 20,795,486 downwards.
GTATTTCCACAATGTCAGTGCTGCCAGCTACTGTATATGTAGCGCCGGGTGTCTGCAGAGAGAGGCAATAAATAAGGGATGTGTAGAGAGTTTGTGGAGGCAGCCAAGCAGAGGAGATGTGACCACTCGTGCTTGCGCTGTACATCAGCAGCTGTCATGTTCCCCCCGTGGACACAACAAGAAGAGTCAGAGCATATGGGGGCAGGCAGTGAATCACAGCCAGTAGGGTCGCCCCACATCACAGCCCAAATCTGTTGATTTCTGATGCACTAATCTCTCCCTAAAACTGTGTCTCTCAGATTAAGTCATTATCAAACCAATAAAAAAAAAAACAAAACAAAACAAAAAAAACGTTAAAAGTGACCTCAGGCGATACTCTGAGGCACACAGGCTGCCAGATTGGAAGAATGTCTAATTAGTGAATCTTGGTGTCACTTGTTAGCCCTGTAGCAGTAATGCAAAGTGTCTGAGTTCCAAGCAAAAAAGCAAAAAACTCTCCCATCAACGATTACCTTGGGTACAATTTAGAACACAGCCACTTCTGGTCCCAATGATTTCTCTACTCGGTATCCAACAGCAGCAAACAATTCACCCGTCTTCTTCTGATCGTACCAGTTTATTACTATTTTTAAACATCACCATCATTTCTATCAGTAATAGTACTATGAGTTCTTTATATAGATCTGGCAATGTGGCCTTTAGAGAGGAGTCTGATGGGGCAAGAAACATATGGCATGGTTATTAGCATGGCTGTCAAATTAAGGTAGGACATGGTCTATGGGAGTTATGGGCTATGACTTGTGCGCAGTGTAACTGGAGCTGCGATGTTGCAAGGTTGCAGTAGACCGCACTAGGAATAAACAGATGGTGTCCACTCAGGTGCTCTTTGGGTGCGCTTGGCCTGACAGAACTTTTTTGGGAGCCTTGAACAAATGGTGGCTGATATACAAAAGAATATTTTTAAATAGAAAATATTTGATATAGTCTTTTTTTGAAGATCTTTAAAATTGTTATCCTCACTCTTATCTTTTTTTCGAATACATTTCGACGACGCCAACAGGCCAGACTTTACTGTGCATGTGTTGTACCCCAATGATGTGTCCCAACTGTCATTTAATAGCTTTGGTTCTATGCCCACTATTCAGCCTTTTTTTGACCTATTAAAAAAAGTCTATACTCATTGAAGGCTATTTTTGTTGTTGTTGTAGGAGGAACAAACAAGCCAGTCAGAGCAATGGGGATACTTTCCTACCCCAGAGCCAGAAAAAAATGGCTGTGTCCAAATTCTTCCAACCTGCAATGTGGTGCACTATTTTTACTGTCCTATATTTTCAGTATCCAGATTCAGAGTGTTAAGTTTATGCATCACACAATGTCAGTAGTGGACAGGTCTAATCAGCCAGGGTAATTGAAAACACCTGTGTGGGTGTGCAGTAGAGTTGGGTCAATTTCCAACTTTGCCAGTCTGGTCTCTTAAACAAGCTTAAACCAATTTGATTTCATGGAAACTAGCTGAGCTGGCATTTGACTTTATGACACATTATGGCAAATTAGAAAATAGCAACCCGTGCCGATGGTGTCAAAGCAGTAAATCTGACTTATATTGCATTCGTTTTAAGTAATATGATAACATGGTTAACAAAATGTTTTTTTTATAGATGGACTAACAGAGGCACTATTTTCTGACCATGTGCAATTTACTACTGAGCTGAGCTGGCAAGGTGAATTTGATCAAATTTCAGGGGGGGAGGGTGTAGCAATTGCATTTTGTTTTTTACTAGAAAGTTCATGTGTTTTGTGGTGTGACAAAATGAGACATGGCAGTGTTGGTATCTCAAAGAAAACTAAAACTGTGCCAATATGGCAACATTCTGGACATAAAGCTGATGTAAGAGGCGAACTGTTGTCCCACTGTTTGTGGTGCTGCTTCACTCTCGGCTTCTTCTTTTTTTATCGTTTACTTGCAGTTGGCAAATTATCTTAGAGGTGCATTACTGCCACTAAGTGAGCTGGAGTTGTTACACTCATTCATGGGCTCTCTCGTTCTCATTATGTTCCTCTCGGGAACGGCTGCTGAGTTAAATGTGACACCTAGTGAACATTTAGTATACCCGTATGGTCCAGTGTTTGATTTTATATCAAACCAGTTTAAAAGTGTTTATAACTGCACAACCCTAGTGTGCAGGGCTTCTCTATCAGCTTTTTTTTTTAAAAGGAAAGCTAACAGCTGCTTTATTAAATTACCACAAGTTAGACAAGTCACTGTTAATTGAAGGCAAAATAAGAAAATATTCTTCCCATACAGAGAACAGCCAATACAAGCACAATGTCACAATTAGTCTTGAAATAAAGCAGCATGGCAAAAAGGCCCTTCTCCCAGCAGATGTTTGACTTGTCATAGTAGGAAAAGTGCAGCAGAACACCAACGATGGTGAGAATGATACCAGGGACCTGAAATCAAAGCAGCTAAATGAAAGTCACACTCCATTTATGTCATTATTTACACCTGTGCTTTTCCTGCTGTGACACAAGACAAAATGTTTTCTGTGAAAAAGGCCCATTCAGTGTGATCATAAGCCTAATGAACATGAGCAGTCAGACAATCGTGGAGGTTTTAAACAAACTCTGGAACGCCAAATTTACTTGGAGGAGAAAACAAAGATGAACAGTTATAATGTTACCAAATAAAACATAAAACATCCATCACTTCAATTTTGACCTGTTGTGCTTGCTGTAGATGTGTTTTCCTTTGCAATAAGGGATTATTGCTAAGCACTTTTTTATTTTTCTAATAATGTGGAAGCTAATCTGGTTTAACTTTTGGCTTTTTCACAACCTGTCTGGCTGCTTGTTTCTTGCCCCATTGTTGAAATGTTGATACCAAATTCTGTCTGTTTTCTGCATTTACTGATGTTAGTGATGTTAGCATAACTGATGACAAGCAATCATAACAGAATGAGGTCCCAAAATGAAAATATTCTCTAGTAGTATGCAAGTCATTTAAACCCTGCGACTCACATACTTACAGAAATTTTGAAGCCTAGAGCAGACACACTGGAGGGCATTTTCTTTAAGCCACCACAGCAGATATAGAGTATTTTCTGTCTTAAGGAGGCAGGCTGATGCTCAGGCCTCCTGCTGTGAATCGGCAGTAAACAGACAAACAGCTCTATAGGGCATGTTGCCATACCTATCTGTCTCAGCTTTGATCTGCCTACACTCCCACCACCCCCTCTGCTATGGCTGTGAGAAAAAGGAAGTTTACATAAAATCAGTGAAGTTGCAAACTAGAGTGTGTGATGTGCAGGAATGTCAGCAGAGATACGGTGTGTATGTATGGATCATAAAGCTTGTTTAGAAAAATTGGGGGTGTAAAAAAAAAAAAAAAGAAAAGAAAAATGGAAGCAGGGGGAGTTGACAGCTGGAGAGAGTAAGAGTGAGGTGGGCAGAGCAAATGGATGAGATCTCAAGAATATAGAAGAGAAAGTCTCTAGCTGCCTCTGCTAACACAATTGATGGTAGCAGGGAGACAACGTGTCTGCTCTGTTTTTGCCCCTCGTGCCCTTGCTTTGCTCTGTGTTTCTGTGGGTTTTTTTTCCCCTCTGCAGCTTGGATAATGTGATAAAACACCCGCAAAGCCACACACACGCACACACACACACATTTTTTCTGTATTCTCAAAAGGAGAACTACATCACGCAGATCTCTTTACTAGACAGTCCTGGTGGAGCCCTAATAAACAGCCATTTAACACCATTTATATTGTCTCGTAGGGAATGGGAATACTGCTACTGTGTGGCAGCACAAAGGGTGTGCGTGCGTTCACAGGCAGATTTGTGCATTACTATTTATTATTCAGCAGATATGGCAGATTTCAGTGTAAAAAAAAAATCCACTAATGATATCTCGTGCTAGCATGATGTTCCTCCATCATTTTCTCAAATCTTTATGGCTGAATGGAAAAAAATATGAATCATGGCTTAAAAACTCCATCCCCCATGTCTGTGCCCCTTCGCAGCAGCATCACGTCAAATCCACCCCCCCCCCCCCACCCCCCCCCCCACACACACACACACACACACACACACACACACACATCTGAGAGCACATTGCACTGATCTGTTCGACACTTACATTCTACGGGAGTGTCAATAACATACTTACAAAAAAAACAAGAAAAACTTGAAGACATTTCAATGACAAAGTTAAATCAGTAAAGTAGAAAACTAGCATGCCATGTTGGAACTGATTTTTCATTTACAAGTGAAAAGGGGGGCTTGACTTTAATTGACATGAGGAAAAAGACACTGGGTAATATCAGTTTCATGTGTTCTCTTTGCCTCGGAGTGGGGTGTGTGGGCATTAGTAAAGTCTTCATTGTCTCAAAAGCTGCTCTTCCTTCCAGCAAATTGTTAGTCCAAGCAAAAAGAAAATAAATTTAAATGTACTCGAGGGGTGACAACCAATGGGATTCTCTTCCTTGCCAAAAGTAGGTGTCCCTTCTCTTCCAGTTGTGTTACTCTTTGGCAAAATGAATGGTGAGAGGAGAGAGCAGAACAGAGCAGGGACACAGCTGGAATCTGTACAGAGGGTCTGGGAAGGGAAGGAGGGGTAAAAGACGCTCTAAAGACGTTGTAAAGTGAAAGGGGAAGCAGGGGTGTTTAATTCAGAGTCTTATCCCATCAGGCAGTGGGGCTCCTCTCCAGTGGTTGCCTTTCCCCAAGGCTAAGCGTCGTACTTCTTCCCTGTTCTGTGGATGTGGTGGAACAGCGTCATGGAGAACGCCATGCCCAGGAGCTGTAGTGGAGAGGAGAAGCAGATAGTGAATTTGTGTCTGCATGTATATGTGTGTTTATGTACGATATGTGTGTCGCTATGTGGTCTTTTTGATGTAGACGCCTTCGGCTGCAATGAGTTCCGATGCACTGTAAATCCTGTGGCGAAGTAGAAGCACATTTTCGTTCACTCTCTTTTTCTCAGACAGCCTTCAAACGAGAGCTCTGGAATCTTTATGATAGGGGGAAAAAAATTATATACAGCGTGCACAAGCATTAAGTCAATGAAGTAAATTGAGATGCCACTGAATCAAAGTAGCCAGCTATCTCTTTGAAGTTTCCATTACCCCTGATACTTCTACATCAAACACAGTCACAAGGCTGATCCTAAAACCATTATCTGGCAAAGTTGGGATGGCAGGGAAACTGCAAAGTGCTGTTTGGTGCATAGTCTTTACTAAAAAGGCAACGTGGACTTCCTGCAAAACAGCCTCCACCGGGGATTCCTACGGGATGTGATTAGCCTGGGAAAGCTGCTGATGCTCTCCCTTTAGTTTCAGTCAGAGCCTAATTCGTGGTGCTGCTTCAGAGAAAATGCTACCTTAAGCTGCTGTCAATCAAAACATGAAGTGTCATTTAAGGTAAACATTGCGCTAAGAGGGAGTTAGGACCAACGAAAAGCCAACCCAATTATTTACATGTGACTCATCTGTGCAGCTCTGACATTCACCGAGCGTTTTTTGATGTCTGCCTCATTCATTCTAAGTGAGACAGCATGACAGTCGCTCCTACAGGACTCTTCAAAGCTCCATCATCTGTTCTCACTTAAGAATATATAAATAGGGCTGAGATTTCTGAAGCCATTGTGGTTGACGTTATACATATAGGCTTTTTCTAAAATCTGTCATATATGCTGCTAGTCTAAATCATTCATAAGCCACTTCTCCGTGCCTCTGGCTATAATGTAATATTGCAGACTTGTGGGGCATCGTTTTTTTTCATGATGCTCGTCTACATCATGTTACCCAACCTGCCTTTGAGTCTGCTAATCTGACAGCTCAAGGTTTGTTCTGCAACTCTCCCACCCTTCACCTGACTCAGTGTGAGGAGAGGGGGAAAGATCATTAAAATTAATGTCAGCTGTGTTGGTGTTGTGGGGTTTAATTCTGCACGAAGACTTTATCACTCTCCGAACAGCAGCAATATTTGTCACTGTTCTGCAAGTGCATACTGTGTGTGTTTTCAGAAGAGTGAACAGACAAGAAAGAGATAGTGTCAGACAAACAGAAGAGAGTCGGCGAGTTGGAATAAATGCATGCGTGCATGTAAAAAGACTGTTATCTTGTCGTGAATACATAGCGATCTGAACCTGGCCAGTATGTAAGGCGTTATATTTGTGCATCATTTCTGAGCAGGCAACGGGAGATTTTAAGCACGGACAAATATATTTTGCAAGCATATAAATTACATCAAAAGACATCCAAAATCCTTATGTCAATAAAAATAAAAAATAATGGTACAGTATGCCATCAAACATCTTTAGAAGAAAGTAATAGTATAGAGGACACTTTTATATCTTTTGTCTGTTAATTGCTGTAATTTATCTGTTAATTGCCTCATTTCACTTCTGTTCTTTTAAACTTTTTTGTAGTTTTTATGTTGTGTTCCTGTAAGGTGTCCTTGAGTGCTCTGAAAGGCGCCCACAAATAAAATGTATTATTATTATTATTATTATTATTATTATTATTATTATTATCATTATTATTATAGCATGCCATCAAAAACTGTGAACAAGATGTTATGGTGTCGTCCAAAATGGCATGAAAAAAGTCACAGTACAATAAATAATCCAAAAAAGCATAAAAAAAAAGTCAGAGTAGTATGTCATCCAAAATAGTATAAAACAGTCACAGTATAGCATGTCATCCAAAATAGTGCAAAAAGTCATAGAATGGTATTGTGTCCAAAACAGCATAAGAAAAGTCGCAGTAAAGTATGTTGTTTTAAACACCATAAATAAGTCATAGTATAGTATTCCATCCAAAAGAACATAGTATAGTAGATAGTCCAAAAATACCATTAAAAAGATCATGCAATAGTATGCAATCCATAACTGCATTAAAAGTCATACTTTACTCTGAAAAGTCATAGTGAAGTCTATTGTTAAAATAGCATAAAACAGTCAAGCTATAGTCTGTACAGTACAGTATGTCATCCAAAATAGCATGACAAAAGTTACAGTAAAGCATGTTGTCCAAAGTAGGATGATAAACTCATAGTACAAACTTCCAAAATAGCATAAAAATATCATGCTCTAATCTGTCTTTCAGATAGCGTGTCTTCCAAAATAGCATAAAAAGTCATAGTAGTCGGGGTGCCCAGTCTGTAGAGCGAGCAGCCCATGTACAGAGGCTGAGTTCATGTCAAAGCAGCCACAGATTTGATTTCGGCCTCAGCCCTTTGCCGCATGTCATCCCCTTTCTCTCCCCCTCTCATGCTTGGACTGTCCCATCTTGATAAAGGCAAAAAGCCCCTCAAAAAGATTATTTTTAAAAAGTCATAGTACGGTATGTTTTCCTTCACATCATAACGAAAGTCATACTACAGTACGTTGTTACTGCAATGGCCAAGATGTTTTGTTGGACTGCTAGATTTGAGGTTTCTTACTGTAAAAAGAGTTACAGTTCTGTTTGTTTTATTTATTTTGCTGTTGGATTGCTGAATGTAGATTGCACTACATTCCTTTTACTTGAGTGTAACAAGCTCTTGCATAAATTTTATTTTGGAGAGACTTTACATCAGACTGTAAAACACATAAGTTAAGACTGGGCCATTTTTTGTTTGGGAATAATGCCCTGCAGTTTTAAAATGTTATTTTTGGAAAATTCGTTGCTATATTAATCAAGTTAAAAAAAAAAAAAAGGTAGATCAATTAAAAAAATAATGGCCAGATTAATTGATTCATTGAAAAAATAATTGATAAAAAAAATAATCATTAGGTGCAGCCCTAATCGTATATCATCAAAAACTTTTCTCTAAAACAGTCATACAATTGGGTCGGCCTAGGCTTGCCTTGGGCCAACCCCTAGTGAGGCTGGTATAGGCCTATTCTGCCCTGGAACTTCCTATGAAATACTGATCCCCCTCTCTACTCATCTCTCTCTGCTGATTTGCAAACATGTATGTCTTGACTGCATATCACTAACTCATCTCCCTCTGAAACCTTTGTGCTTCCTTATCTCACAGGTTCCCTGGGATTGCGGTTGCGCCTGGATCTTGGGTTACGGTTACACTATTGCCATGGTCCTGCCGATGCCTACTACTGCTATTATTATTATTATTATTATTATTATTATTATTATTATAAACAGTCATACTTCTACCATTATTACACATATGTTGATTGTTGTCATATATCACAGTATGAGCTATCCCTGAAGAGGGGCGCTGCAGTTTTTCCTTATCTGCTGCGAGGGTCCAAGGACAGAGAGATGTCATATACTGTAAAGCATCTGAGGTAAACTGTGATATATATACACACACACACACACACATATAGATATTTGCACATATATATGCACACACATACTCATATATATTTTAATATTTTTTAAAATGATATATATGTGTGTGTATATATTTTTTTATTTTTTCCTTTTTTAATTTATTACATAGCATGTCATGAAGTGATTTGAAAAAGCCATATTGTATTATCTAATGAAAGATTACGAAAGAAAAACTGTCACTATACTATGTCATCAAAATCCATGAATGATAGGTCATAGTAAATTATGACATAAAAAAAAAATAGTCAAAATAAAGTTTGTCTTTAGAAATCATACAAAAAGTCATAGCACAATATGCCGTAATTAATATAGTATAGTATATGGTCTAAAATATAAAAAGGTCAAAATATAGTAAGTGCTCCAAAATTTCATTAAAATATCATGATGTCATAGTATATGTTGTTAAAAATGATGATGATAAAGTAATATTATAGTATGCTGTTCAAAGAATGATGAATAAGTCATAGTACAGTATGTTTAATACTGGATCAATTAGTCATAGTATAGTATGTAGGTTAAAATATAGTGAAAAGTATGAGTAGAGTATGTCATTCAAAATAAGATGAAAAGTAATAGTAGATTATGTATGTATGTATGTACTATGATAAAAACGTGATGGTATAGTTTGTTGTTCAAAAAATGATGAAATGAAATGAAATGAAAAAGTCATATTATTAGACGTTGTCAAAGCTATCATCAAAAAGTCATACTATGTCATTCATTATATGATGAAAAAGTCATAGTATAGTATGTCGTGCAAAATATGACGAAACAGTTGTAGTAAAGTATGTCAGTTAAAATATGGCAAAAAGAAATAGTATAGTATGTCCTTCAAAATATAATGAAAAAACAGATTAATATGTCATTCAAAATATGATCAAAAACTTACACTATTGTACGTCATTTAAAAATTTGATGAAAAATTCATAATATAGCATGTCATCCAAAATTTGATGAAAAAGGGTGTCATATAGTGTCATAACATAGTATGTTGTTTAAAATATGATGAAAAAGCCATATTACATGACTTGTTCAAAGTTTTCTGTAAAAATCCTTGTATAAAAGTCATAGTATAATATATCGTTTAAAATTTGATGAAAAAGTCTTACTATAGTATATCATTGGAAATTTGATGAAAAAGTCATAGTATAGTAGATGTTTTATTCTGGTGATTTTTGACCATTTGTTCAACATTCTATATTATGACTTTTATCACCATGCAAATTTATGTGGTTTTCAGCTGTTTTTTGGACATGTCATATTTTGATATTTTTGCAGAACTATAGTATGGCATTTTCTGTTGTTTTTTCGACATGCTATATAATGTTTTAGGCTGTTTTTGCAACATTCTATGTTATGACGTGTCTCAGCACGCGATTTGATGTGGTTTTCAGTGGTCATTTGGACATTTTATGCGGTTTTGAGCTGTTAATGAGACGTAATAATTTGACATTTTCGCCATGCTATAGGAAGGCATTTTCAGTCATTTTTTTGAC